>NC_092814.1:49476840-50676840 GCF_023375885.2 Dermacentor andersoni | reverse complement strand
GTTTCTCAATTTTGTTTCCACTACACAGTTTCCAGAATGCTGAGTCATATGTGGGCATATATATACTTATATAGAAAGAAACATTTTAACAGGTAAGCTGTTTTGACACTGTATTATCACTCCAAGATGGTTGAAGCAGTGTTCAACCTTACACAAGGGTGTATTCTTGCATCAGCATTTTGTAAGAATTTGTTTTGCCTGATTCTCTTCATCTTAGTACCTACATGCCTTTATGGTGATGTAGGTACTCTGTAAATACATAAATAAATAAATAAATAAATAAATTTATCATCCCTGTTGGTGAGTGGCCAATCCTGGCTATAGCAGAAGCTCAGCTCTGTGCGAGCCAATGGTGAAGGACAAAAACAAAGGAAATAAAAAATATTGTTACAAAATATGGCACCTAAAAAGCAGATCTGCCATCGACCCAGATACAATGATAATCAATTTTTAAAAAATTATAATTAAATTGTTGGATTGGATTTTACATGCCAAAATCACAATCTCATTATGAGGCACACCATGGCGGGGGACTTCGGATTAATTTTGACCAACTGGGGATCTTTAAGAGGAAGCTTTAGCACGGGCGCTCCTATCTAAATGCATGTAAAAGCAGAATTCGTTTTTCTTGGCAACCACTGCACCAAATTTGACGAGGTCTATTGCATTTAAAAGAAAAACGTAAAATCTAGTGACCGCTGGTTTCGAATTTTTGATTTAGGTAATCAATTTTTTTACTAAAAATTGGCAAAAGTAGCAAATTTTCAGAAAACGAAACTATCAACATTACAACTCTGTAACTCAGCAATGAAAAATGATATCACAATTCTGTGAATTGCATCTAACAGTACATCTAAAGCGAACAAAATTCATGTTACACATGAATCTCAAGAAATTTAGTAATATGGAAATACATCTTTTGCAGAACCCTTGTACAAAACGTAACGAATTCATGTAAGGTATAAAATAATGAATTTGTCCGCTTTGAATGATCTCATGGATGCCGTTTACAGAACCGCGATATCTGTTCCTGATGCAGAGCTATTAATTTGTAAACTTTGTGCTTCTATTCTTCTTAACTTCCAAATTTTTGAAATTTCTTTAAATAAAATTCAGGCTCTAAATCGAAATTCCGCTGCCAACAGTCACTAGAATTTGACTTTCTTTCTCAAATACAACAAATTTCATTAATATTGGTCCAGGGGTTATATCAAAAAAGCGTTTCTGCGTTTTACCTGTATTTGAATAGGCTGCGTCAGAGTTGGGCCCGAGCTAAAGCTTCTTCTTAAGTGGAACACCTTTGCCCCAAGATATGGGGCAAAAGTGTTTTTGCATTTCGCCCCCATCAAAATGTGGCCAACGTAGCCTGGATTTCATCCTGTGACCTCGCGCTTAGCAGTGCAAAACCACAGCCACTAAGCCAACACAACATAATTACAGTAGTTGGATTTTATGAATATGTATTGTTACAAGTAGATTGTACTGTACTCACAAACAGAAATGCCATTAAGGACATAACGTTTATTTTATATAATTTTGCCGCCATGATCTCACTATGGCAGTGTCAGTACTGTCTTACACTGACATCATTTTCCTATTACAAAGCCTTCATTTTAGGAAAAAGTGACGTTTTAGAACATTTGAACTAATTTTTAGGCTTATGCAATTATTCACTCGAATATTATGCTACTTGATACTCGCTTCTGCTCAAACTTCAGTATTCAAAGTTTTCGAAGTATTCGAAGCAAACGACTACAAGTATGTTCTCTCTTGTAAGCTGCACCTCCAATTACAACCCAGAAAAAATAAGAAAGAAAGAACAAATCCATGCATATAAGCCGCAGAAAAAACTGCATACATCCAAATCTTTGTAGAACAGTCTCCATACGCGGATGCACGAAACGTCCATCTTGTATCTTCGGCCAGCGGCTCTGTTCCCCACCTCTTTGGCGATGCTGATGGAGAACTCTGCCTTAAAGGTGGTTTCACAGCAGTGCCCGCTGTGCTGCACTAATGTGAAACCACACCTTGAGGTGAAATTCACAGTGCTGTGAAGCTACACCTCAAGTCAAAATTCACATACTATAATCAGCACCCATATTTTACTCTTAAATTTTAAAAATTTCAACATGGCACTAAGCAGGAACTTTGGTGGCTGACACCCAGCAAAATAGTGCTGGTTAGGCCTACCAGCCAAGGTAGGCGTGGTGGTGGACGATAAACTATTGTGGGAAATTTCTCACCCATCGGTGATCAGGTCCAAGATCATACACACAGGCAAGACTGAGGAATACAAAAGCAGCGAACGTGCCTCGCAAGTTTGTATGTGCACTTACTGAATGGAATGGGTTAAAGCTTGTGTGTCGACAGAAAGCCTCAAGGTGAACTTGCGCAAAACAGCACTAACAGCCGGCGTGGCACAGTCAGGTTTGCACTTCACAGCATCGTGATGACACACGACAGCCATACGCGAAACATTCCTGCGACTTCAACCACCACAAAATTTCAAGTACACTTAAACAAAACAGTGAGCAAGAGCCTGTAAACAAATCTCTGCTGTAGAGTTGAAAGAATTGCTAGTTGGAAGTTCAGTCCCTATCCTGTCGTATCTGTACTTTTCATCCTCATCCAAAGCGCTGTTTTCTTTAAAACACTGTCCAGGAGAACCAACCTGCCCAAATCAAGGTATTTGTTAATTGTGAGAAACATAGAACTTGAATTTTTGCATGAAACTATTTGAATAACGGCACTACGAAAATAAACTGATTTCAGAGATGAACCAATTCCATTTCTTTTGGCAAGCAAAGAATCAATTTCTTTAGATTTGTCAACATCTGGCACATGTGTCAAGATATTAGCAAATCCCACTATTCAAACTATTTGCTTCGAATGAAAAAAAAAACTGATATTTGCACAAGCCTACTAATTGTTCATTTTAGCTTGATTAAAAAATTTCTGTAAGCATCCCTTTTGGCCGCTGATGTGAGCAAACATACAAATAAACACGCAAGCAAACAAATAAACATACCGAGACTGCCTCGTTGAAAGGTGGTATGTGTTTGTCTCACTGTCGATGTCTAGGATGTAGCACTGCAAATAGCGCTCCTGAACGTAGTTGGCCATCAGTGCTGCTGCTTGACTGAAGTCATCACAGATGTCAGTGATGCTGATCGTCCCATGATGACCCAGTGGGAGGGACACACATGCGCCCACGCCAGCTCGAGCACTCACAACGCAGCCATTGACAACGCTGTCCACCGTTAATGTGGCTACACCTGTCAGCAGAAAAAAGTCAACATGGCATAAATACTTCACTATGTGGCAAGAGCTGCCAAGGCATGGCATATGGCTAATTGGTGAGGTTGTACGCACCTAGCTGTGACAGTTCCACCATTGAGCTTTCATCTGCCCTGAGGACTTTGACCTTCACAGCCTGGCCAGCCTTGAAGTCAGTCTGTATGTAGCCGAGCCTCTGCAAATCAGTGGTTAAAAAAATAATATAATAACAAATAACATGCATTTGATGCAAATGGGCAACGGCTCATACCGATGGCGGTAGGTCCATGTTCAAGACTGGAAGTTTGCCCATTTTGTTGTGCGTCAATGCAAAGAACAGGCTTCCTTCAGAGAACTGAAAAGAAAGCATGACGAGAAAAAAGTTTTCACTAAGGACAAAAGAATGTGCTGCATACACAATAGAGGCAACAAGTACAGTATGTTCTTGTTTAAGAGTTGCCACTTGATATATGATGAAAAAAAAAAAAAATGCAGTTACACCTCGATATAGTGAAGTCAGTAAAAGCGGCAGTTTGCTTCATTATATTGAAATTCAACTTTTTATGCAAATAAGTAGTCATGAATTTTTCTAACATGGAAGGGGCCGCAAAATTTTCCAAATTATCAGACAATCGGATAAAGCAAACTTGAATGAGAAAAAAAAAATAATTTTGTAGAATTTGAGAGATGAAAGATAGGGGTTTCATGGCATGTCGACGATATGTTCACCTAGGACGTACAAAATGAAGCCAGTCACGATTTCGGGTCCACTACGCCCTCGCAGCTGATAGTGTCACCTGCAGTGAGATGATGCTATAGAGAAAAGCACTGGAGGTGGGGAGCAAATGCTTCGTCTGCCTCTCGCTACAAATCATCTCTGAAACTTGAAGTAGCGCAACCTCCAGCACTAAATGCTCAGCTCGCCCAGACTTTGCACATGCGGCATAGTACCTCTACAACAGGCGCGCAGGCTGTGCGTGCGCACCCTATTGTGGGTGCAACCCTTACGCAAGAATACAATCAAACCTCAATAGCATAACGAACCTTGTTTTTAATGAAATCTGTGCTATCACAAACTTTTCTCGTTTCCTGACCTTAGTTCTACTGAACATCAGGCACTTTTTTCTCTGCAATTAGATAAGTCATTTCGTTCCACAGTTTTGATTTAGCAAAGCATAAACGTGTTGCATGCTTGTAACTGGACCTTTCGTGGCAAACAAAAGAAAAACACTGCATGACACAATATGTATCATGCAATCATTGATGGTTAGCAGCAAAAAGCACCAACCATTTAGTGGAGGAGTAAATGCACCACTGCACCATATGTTATGCTAGTATGGAAACCATGCACAGTGAAATTCCATTCGTGCTAATGGACATGTTCCCAAGCATGTTAGCAGCTAGTTCAAAGAGGAAAATCTAAACTGGCAGTGAGCTTACAAAAATACCTCAGTGACAATGATGAAAGGAATGTTTGTTGTCTTGGTGTCATCATGACATAACATCAGAATTGCTATTGCGAATGAATACAGCAAGTTGATGATTATCTAGGCCTTGTGAATCATTACACTGTTGTAAAATAGCGGAATGGCAATCTAACACAAGCAGGCCGTAATGATGATAATACAAGTGTGCGCATGATGCTCTTTGCCAGCGGACGCTAGCTCAAGGTGAAGTCTGCACTGTAGCTTCTCTCGATGCAACCTCTGTCATGTGAGGTTGAGATTGATCCCACACTTTTGATCCCATAATTATTGCTTGAGCCTCTCACAGGAAGAATGCTTCCTAGGAAGAAACTAATCGCCAGGACTGTTTAGGAACCTGTGGAGCAATTGTTGCTGCTGAAACAGAAACCTCAACTTATCAAAGTTCTGAATTAAAAATGAAGTTTTACTCTACAAATAAGACTTTGCTATATTAAGGTTCAATTGCATGCAGCACTTTTCATTATCCACGAAAGAAATCATACACTCTATAGAAAATGAGCCAATCGAGTGAATCAGTGTTGCTACCACTTCATATATGTAAGTCTGACAGCATAACTGAGAAAGAAATATCCATGCTTGTCACTTTTAACTGGCATAACAAGAACAGAAGAAAACCCTTTGAAAAGTCTACTGGCCTGATGTGCTGGAGTTTTGAGTGCAACCTAGAGGCAAGCATTAAATTGAAGTACGAGTACAAGCTGCAGCTTGGCACATTTAATTACACTGTCACTGTGTGGCAGAACTCGTCTCGCCTGCTTTGCTTGCTAAATCGAGTTTCATTTCTGCCCTTATTTTGGAATTCTATGGCTAGTGAAGATATCTGCAATTGCTGGAAGTCGCGTACGTCGCAGCCAAGCCCTTTGCCTAACCATGCTACAAGCACAAGCAAGCAGCTGTCAAGCACAGAAATTTGCATGCAATAAACTGAGTTTCTGAGTTTCAATGCCCCACAATTGAGACAAACAGATATGGGTCATTCCATGCCAAACGTACCAGATGTGGCAGTCGACCATTACCGATTCCCGCAAAAAATAATCATGGCTATTAACCCTTTCAGGGTCGGTTTTTTTATTGGATTTAAATTCTTCAGAGGGACCTATTTCGAAAAAAAAATTTACCGTAATTTTTCTAGGGTGACCGTAAAGTGAGAAAAAAATATTTTGCATTAGTATATATGTAGTTTATTCAAGAACAACCACAATAATAGAAAGGAAATCAACTTATAAGAATTAAAAATTTGATGCCTTGTGTTATACACGAAGTTCAAGGCTTAGAAAATGTGCACACGAGAATACTTCGCAAGTCTCAAATGCTCGTGGATCAAGTCTTCAATCACCCGCTCTGCATTCAATCTTTCATCTTTTGCTGTGCTTGTTCCTCAGTTACGCCACTGCCACAGGGATGGGCACTTAAGAGCTGCGCTCTAAACAATTTTTTCACTGTGTGAGTGCCTTTTAGTTTCACATTAGACAGCAGAACATGGCGAAGAAAAATGTATTAAAAAAAACTTTTTTTTTTCAGATGACCATAAACCTGTTACAGTGTCTTTCAGAAGAATGGTGCTTTAAAGTAACTAATTTTAAAGGCAATTTGTATTGGGTTTTGTGTGTGTGTAATCGGACGAAAAAGTCCAATATAAGCGATATTAGAGAATTATTTTTTTTGATTATTTACTATATTTTATCACCCATTGATGTTGTCACACAGTATCCAAATAATGAACTCAAAGTAATTTCATACGTTGCAAATTTAAAGTTTGTGGGAAAAAAACAACAATGTTGAACTTGATAAAATTTCAGTTGAGCCGTGTGTTCAGCCCTAAATTGCACATTGAGGTGGTCCCTGCTAAATTATGTAACATAATGCATTTGATAGATGAACATAGTAACATATTATTCAAGAAAATTAGCCTTTTTTGTTTTAAGCAAGAAAAAAAATTGTTGAATTTGGGTTCTCCCTCAGCATCTGGCTCGGTTGTGTGACATTGCCCTGTACTACATCTTCACTGCAGCGCATGCAGCCACTTGTCGACAGTTGATACAGCACTGAGCTGCTGATTTATTGCGCGAGTCCTGTCCGGGTGCCAGGCTCACAGTAATGCAGCTAAACTTATAGGTGCTTAGCCACTTGAAACTCTTGAGCCGGGGAGCAAGAAGAGAGCCTAGCGCAAACATTGGAGAATGATGAGAGCACAAAGTAGTGAAATGTGCATGTGCCTCTCAAGGAGATAGCCTTTTTGAACCTCAAGGCGAGTTGGGCTTGTCTTTCTTTCACAATGTTATCTGAAACCAAGAGGACAACACTTTTGACATGTTCTCGTGCCCATTCAAATATCTGGTGAGGTGTTGTTATGTGCCCTCCATAGGGCCTTTGAAGACTTGCCCTAGTGGCTAGATGCTTTGCTGTTCCACCAATGCCATCGCATGTGCTTTTCCTATGTGACATAGCAAAAAAATTCCATACAGGTTTCAAGCCATAATCACCCTCATGCTGACAAAGACAACGTCGCTTGCAAGTTTGGCACATTCGGTCCCCTGGAATGAGGCCCAAGGAAGGATCAAGGATTGCTCTTCAAGTTATAGTCACCAAGGATCCACATCGGTTTTTGCATGTGAGGAGAATGGGTCAATGCACCACTTCGATGCAATCAGCGAAATGTACTTTTTTGTATACTTCATAGCGATGGGCACAGACTGTAGTGAGGTTTGAGCGTTTTGCTCGCATTTCTAATAGACGACGCTCTGTTTCACTCAGCTTCTGCACAGCTGCAATTTCCCCTCGCCTTGTTTGTGTCAATTTATGGCACCCTGTTGGTCCAAGGGAACAAGGCGGAAATTCACCTCATGAAATAAAACACAAGCTATCAAAAAGCCCCTCAATGCCGTCATACAAATTTTTGTTGAAATGTGTACTGCAATATGGGTGCCTTTTATGTCCTTAAGAATTCTATATCTGTTCACAGCTCGCAGCCTATATACTTTGACCCATCCTTGGGCAGCGCACACATAAACGAAACACGAGAAAAACACAAGAAAGAGCCAGAAGAACTAGTAATGAACTGCAGATTAAAAAGCGGGCAAGTTGGAACCTATCCATTCGCAGCACACATACAAATGAAACACAAGAAAGACTTATCCTTCTGCTATATACTTTGTTCATTGCATCATTCAAGAGGACAGCCAAAATACAAAAATCTGGGAAGGCGTATTAATACTGAGCACAAGAAGCTATATCTGTCACCGCTCAGTAAGACAGACAACAAGTTTGCACTGAGGTAACAGCGTTGAGGTATTTCCTCTTTATTCACCTGCATCACCAAATGCTGGACCTGCAGAATGACCTGCCTGCATAGAACAGCAACATGCGTGGCTTCCTGCTGACGTGGTTGGTGGGTCGTCTCTGCCAGTCCTCTACATAACGGTTAGGCCTTGCTATGGTGCACTCGTCGAGAACAGGAAAGGTGTGAAGGAATTCACTATGGATTGCCCGTGGTGTACTGCATCGTCACTTCTTTGGAACTGATGCACAGTCGAACAAGAGCTCTAGCAGAGCATGTACGGCAATGCACCTAAACAACTACAAGCAAAGCAGGCGCACACATGAGAAAGAACGAAGAAAGAGAGGTAGAGAGTGACAGAATAGAGCAGCCGAGCAGGCGTGTATGGTTTCACACTGATGCTCTCAATCACTTTCCTATCCCCGCCTGTAATGTGACTAGGCAAGGCAAGGCAAAGAAAACAATCACAGGTGCAGGAATGCAGCGAACAAGCAAGGAGCAGGAACAAGTGCGTTTGGTTCACGTTTGGTTCAGTCAGGTCATGTTTCTTTTACCGCGACTGACATAAAACTGCTAGCAGACGCACACACGCACAGGACCAAATAAAATATTGAAGAAGAAAGGCGAACGGCATTTGCTTTCGGCCACATGGAGTTGCACCATGAAGCCCAATGCAATGTAATACCTGCAATAAATGCAATCACTCTATAGTATTTGTACTCGACTCGCTTCATACCTGCCAATGCAGGAGTTTCAAGTGGCTAAGCCTTTATAAGTGAAGAGGTAGTGTGGGGCAACGTCAGACGAGCAAGCCAGATGGTGGGGAGTAGCCAACTTCAAAAATTTGTTTCTTGCTCAAAACAAAAAAACTGATTAAATTTCATGAATAAAATGTTACTGTGTTTATGTATAAAATGCATCACACTCCATAATTTTTTCATGGACCACCTCAATATGCAATTTAGGGCTGAACCCACGGCTCAATTGAAATGTTATCAAGTTTGCCATTTTTTTTCTCTCAAACTTTAAGTTTGCTGAGTAAGTAACTGCTGAGTTCATTATTTGGATACTGTGCAACAACATGTGTGTTATAAAGTATAGGAAATGAACCAACAATCTTATAAAAAATGGTCAACATCCTTCATATTGGACGTTTTCCCTCCCATTACAAACACACAAACCTCAATACAAATACCCTTAAAAATGTGTTACCTTCAAGCCACATCCTTCTAGAAGACATTGCGACAGTTTTATGGTCATACAGAGAAAAAAAATTTTTTATTTTTGATAATTATTTTTTTCACCATGTGTTTCGCTCTCCAGTGTGAAATTAAAATGGCACTCGGGCAGTGAAAAAAAAAAAAAAAAAAAATTAAGGGGGGGGGGGGGGGGGGGCTATCTTGGCTATGTCACCATTGAGATATTGTTAATAGTAGGGGTGTATCAATATTCAAAAATTTCCAATAACGAATCGAATAGTGTCCTATTAAGAGTTCGAATTGAGTATTCACTATTTGTAAATGCAAACATTTTTCTAATGCTTTTCAGAATATTTCAGAACGCTAACTTTACCCAAATAAACATAAAATTAGAACAAAAGTATGGTAAAATTTCACACGAGAACTTGTGTAGTGGTGCAGGCTATGTCACTTAGGTAGCCATACTTTACAGACTGTACAGCGAACATTTGCACTCTGAAGACGTTTGTGAACGCAAAGAAATGGCTTGTTTGGTTCTAATGCTCCAGTTGTGCTTTTAATAAATAAAGCTTCATAACGTACTATGTAATGACAGAAGCTTGCCTAACTTTAAGAATACTGGGATGTAAACATTGTTTTATGTAAATTGTGATAACGGCTGTTCATTATTAGAAAACTATTCGAAAAGTATTCAATATTCGATTTGATTCACTTCTGGCACTACTCGATTTGTATTCGATTCAGTCTCAAAAATCAGTATTCACACACCCTTAGTTAAAAGCCACGATTTTTTTTTGTGAATATCGGTAATGATCGAGCACCACCTCTGGTACGTTTGGCATGAAATGACCCATACACCTTGTCGAGCTGCAATTCGAGCCATTTGGTTGCACATTTGGATAAATGAGCTGTAATTCACAAGGACGACAAAACTGGACAAAGCACGCACTACACAGAGCGCAACCAGTTTAAAGAGATACTTAAAGGGTACTTAAAGAGATATACTCCGATTGCATGCATTCTTTAGTAGGGGCTTGGGTTTTTATCGACGCAAAACCAATAAAATGCAGCATAAAGAGCGCTGTTAACCAGCCCTCCCACAACACCACCTTAGTAGTACAACAGGCCTATGCCTTGTTAACTAACATTAAGAGTGTGAAGATGCAAATGAATGATCCTATGGTCAAAATAAGCCTCTTAGGTTTGGGCAAGTTTCACTAATAGCTTTAAAGAAATAAATGAGAGAAATGCTTCACAGTAGAGCTGCAGAAAAATGTACTCTGTGCACTATAAATGAGCGGGAAATTAAAAGCAGCTGATGAAAGAAATATCAAGCTAGCCAATTGGCATACTCACATGTGAGAAATATCCAATGACCTCGCTACCTGGTGCTGGAGCAAACTCGGTGCTCTCGGCTGGGTAGAGGCTGCATTCACAAAAGTTCCTGCGTCCAGTGATGGCCAATGCCCGGCTATGAAGGGGTATAACACGTTCCAAGACATACACTTCCAGCTCATCACCTGGCTCAAACCTCTTCAGCGGGCTCTCACCCTGAAAAAGTATTAGAAGAAAAAGTTCAAAATTGAACACCCAACCAGTGTTTTCTATGTCGCATTTAAGCATGTTTAAACACAGGTGAACCAGAAACCAAAACTGGCTGCAACAACCAAAAGAAATCTATGTTATCTCAAGCCGTACTCCTTGATCTACTAGAAAGATATTATTTTTCCACTTTTGATTACTATGTATTCTGTGACATGTGGTGTTCTGAATAGATGACAATGAAAAGATATGGCTACCACAAAAGTTGCACACCAAAAAGACAATGAGGATGATTGGGATATGTGGTGCTATCGCACTAAGCCAAGGCTCAATGAATAAGAGAATAAGAGAGCTCAATGGCAAGAAAGAAAAAACAAAAACAAGAAACAAAGAGCAGTTCCGAATCGGGACTCAATGGGCAGGCAAGGCAAAAGAAAGGGGCTTGTCAATGTTCTCGGCACAAGAGTGAAGTCGTTGAGAATCATGTCTGAGCTTCAAGCCTCCTATGAAGCAAGAGTCACCTTCTGGCCATGGGGCATTGACCAAGTCCTCCTGGCCTCAGAAAGAGAGCTGTCGAGCAACATCCCAAGTGGAGGCCAGAACACCAGTGAGGCCATTCGACTTTGCACCTTCTTTTCAAGACTTCTACCATCACCAATGCAACTGTCCATTGATTCCAATGCGACAGTCAGGCCTCTTCCTGGTCCCTTGAACTCCGGTGTTCACCTTGGAGCAACCAGTCAACCAAAACCGTTTCGGGCTCTTTTACCATTGCTCATCAAGCCTGACTGCTATTTCACCATCACTCTCATCCACCATCACCATCATCAGCCTGGTTACGCCCACTGCAGGGCAAAGGCCTCTCCCATACTGCTCCAACTACCCCGGTCATGTACTAATTGTGGCCATGTTGTCCCTGCAAACTTCTTAATCTCATCCGCCCACCTAACTTTCTGCCGCCCTCTGCTATGCTTCCCTTCCCTTGGAATCCATTCTGTAACTCTTAATGACCATCGGTTATCTTCCCTCCTCATTACGTGTCCTGCCCATGCCCATTTCTTTTTCTTGATTTCAACTAAGATATCATTAACTCGCGTTTGTTCCCTCACCCAATCTGCTCTTTTCTTATCCCTTAACGTTACACCTATCATTCTTCTTTCCATAGCTCGTTGCGTCGTCCCTTTTCGTAAGCCTCCTTTTTTTTTTTTGTAAGAACCCTTTTCGTAAGCCTCCAGGTTTCTGCGTCGTACGTGAGTACTGGTAAGACACAGCTGTTATAAACTTTTCTCTTGAGGGATAATGGCAACCTGCTGTTCATGATCTGAGAATGCCTGCCAAACGTACCCCAGCCCATTCTTATTCTTCTGATTATTTCAGTCTCATGATCCGGATCCGCAGTCACTACCTGTCCTAAGCAGATGTATTCCCTTACCACTTCCAGTGCCTCGCTACCTATCGTAAACTGCTGTTCTCTTCCGAGACTGTTAAACATTACTTTAGTTTTCTGCAGATTAATTTTTAGACCCACCCTTCGGCTTTGCCTCTCCAGGTCAGTGAGCATGCATTGCAGTTGGTCCCCTGAGTTACTAAGCAAGACAATATCGTCAGCGAATCGCAAGTTACTAAGGTATTCTCCATTAACTCTTATCCCCAATTCTCCCCAATCCAGGTCTCTGAATACCTCCTGTAAACACGCTGTGAATAGCATTGGAGAGATCGTATCTCCCTGCCTGACGCCTTTCTTTATTGGGATTTTGTTGCTTTCTTTATGGAGGACTACGGTGGCTGTGGAGCTGCTATAGATATCTTACAGTATTTTTACATACGGCTCGTCTACACCCTGATTCCGTAATGCCTCCATGACTGCTGAGGTTTCGACTGAATCAAACGCTTTCTCGTAATCAATGAAAGCTATATATAAAGGTTGGTTATATTCCGCACATTTTTCTATCACCTGATTGATAGTGTGAATATGGTCTATTGTTGAGTAGCCTTTACGGAATCCTGCCTGGTCCTTTGGTTGACGGAAGTCTAAGGTGTTCCTGATTCTATTTGCAATTACCTTAGTAAATACTTTGTAGGCAACGGACAGTAAGCTGATCGGTCTATAATTTTTCAAGTCTTTGGAGTCCCCTTTCTTATGGATTAGGATTATGTCAGCGTTTTTCCAAGATTCCGGTACGCTCGAAGTCATGAGGCATTGCGTATACAGGGTGGCCAGTTTCTCTAGAACAATCTGCCCACCATCCTTCAACAAATCTGCTGTTACCTGATCCTCCCCAGCTGCCTTCCCCCTTTGCATAGCTCCCAAGGCTTTCTTTACTTCTTCCGGCGTTACCTGTGGGATTTCGTATTCCTCTAGACTACTCTCTCTTCCATTATCATTGTGGGTGCCACTGGTACTGTATAAATCTCTATAGAACTCCTCAGCCACTTGAACTATCTCATCCATATTAGTAATGATATTGCCGGCTTTGTCTCTTAACGCATACATCTGATTCTTGCCAATTCCTAGTTTCTTCTTCAGTGCTTTTAGGCTTCCTCCGTTTCTGAGAGCATGTTCAATTCTATCCATATTATACTTCCTTATGTCAGCTGTCTTACGCTTGTTGATTAACTTCGAAAGTTCTGCCAGTTCTATTCTAGCTGTAGGGTTAGAGGCTTTCATACATTGGCGTTTCTTGATCAGATCTTTCGTCTCCTGCGATAGCTTACTGGTATCCTGTCTAACAGAGTTACCACCGACTTCTATTGCATACTCCTTAATGATGCCCACAAGATTGTCGTTAATTGTTTCAACACTAAGGTCCTCTTCCTGAGGACCTTAGTCCTCAGGAAGAGGACTACCACACTGTACCATTAAGGCCTCGGTGACTAGCACACACACTTAAAGTTGTGCTCTAGCTTCTCAGTTGTGTATACTTGCGCAGTCTCTCCTGTTGTTACCTCGTTGAGTTTAATGTGTATATGTTTGGCTCTGAATGCTAAAAGTGTGCTAGTCTTGATTTACGTGAATGCACACATCACTTAATTATCATTTGGAAAATGAATATTGCAATCGATGGCCACATATTGGATATGTTGCAACAAAAGGAGCATTTGCGACCGTCAACCAAAATATGTAAAGACAAACCGGCAAATGTCTGCTCTTACGAATTCGTATGTGCACTATTTTCCAGTGTGCCAGCATACAAGCTTTTACAATCTTTGGCCACTTGTTCTAACAACATGCATTACATTTCCAATAAGGATTTAATTATGTCACCAATGCCATATTGTACACAGAAACAAGAACCCAACCTCTTTTATGCCAATTTCACCTTCTGACTGTCAAGAGCTTTTTAATACTTTTTGGGTCACCTGTAAGCTGCTCTCATTGATGCAAATTAATCTTTTTTTTTTCATTGGCCAAGGTTTCATACACCACAGGTCATTTTTGTTAAAATGTTACTTGAGCCACTGAAGGCCCAAATTTGCGACATGCATCCTGCTTATTCGTACTATGATTCTTTTGCTATTTCACTTCACACTGCTTTACAAAACCATGCATAGTTACTGCCCTACTGCATCTTAATCGGATTATTACAAGATCATCTAAGGACACTATCAATAAATGTCGTCGCAACTGAAGCATTGCAAAGGAAGCAAAGGTGTGGCGTTGGAATTTATTGTCATGCACTTTATTATCTTTTTCATTCAAGTTTGTATGATCTTGTACCTATTTTTCTGGCTGCAGTAGTTCTGGCGCTGCATAAGTTAACCCCCTTAATCACTATAGCTGTTAATGTTACTCACTTATCTGTATGCTCTTCCCTTTCCATTTCTAGTGATTTGCCCATGCTAAAGCTTTTTCATTTGCTACTTCTTGGCCATTTGCAATGTGTCTGATAAAGTTATGTACCTGGCCATAGAGGTTTCTTTTTGAACAAAACTGCCGAATCACTGGCAAAGGCATCGTGTTGGAGTCCAGTCCTAGCTGCTTTATGACTGACAGCCCACATCATTGTGGCTAGATTTCAGATGTGTACAGTTATGCATTTTCAGACCCAATCCTTGCTGCTTCTCCTGATCACCAGTACATGCTATTTCCCCTGGTGTAGGAAATTCTGCAACATTTAGAGGCTTCCTAAACCATTACCTATGCAGGCCAAGTTTAGTGGCCTCTTAATTTTCACAAATTTAAAAAACACTTTGAGAGAGAAATTTAAAAAAAAGAAACTACACTGAAGTCATCATCCTTATTTTCTTGCTTACTTTCCCAGATTTAAGGTACGAAAATATTTGTGCAGAGCATGAGCTGGTGGTGCAAAGGGCAATCACTATTATGTCAGGAAGTGTATTTATATGTGCATGAAACAAGACATTGATCAGCCAGGGAGTCCATAGTGGTTACAATGATGACACCATTAGTTTTACACAGCCATTGTCCTTGTTTTTCCATCTGTGTAGCAATGATGTGAGTATACCATTCTGTTCATGTTTTTCCCCATCTCTGTCACAACATTCTTTTACTATATGACTGATCAGCTCAATGTTGCTTCACAGGCCATAAAATGTGGGAAATTGAACAGCAGAGAACATGCACAAAATGTACTGTTATTATGAGATACTTAGGCTCTAATACAATGAAATATACAGATATGCAAAAAAGCTGATTGCAGCATGACTCATGTAACTCTTAATTTTAACAACAGAAAAGCAACAAGAAAGAAACCCACCTCTTTTGGGTTCTCATCAACAAAGCTGATATGCACACGGCCCTTGTAGCCATTTTCAAGGGTAACTTTAAGCTGCAATTTCTCCACAGCTCTCACACTATAAGAAACAAAGAGAACAAGTTGAATAGACAAGACTTGAGTCATATTAAGGTTGGTTACAGTACAACACAAGACAAGGACAAAAGAAGGTATAAAATGACGACACGGCGCTGACTCTCAACTGATATCTTATTGAAGATATTGTCACGTAGTGAAACATGGTAGCCCGATAAAGATAAACAAGTACACGTGGCAATATGTCTAACACATATATAGGTGCCAGTTGATAACCATGACATGCACGAGACACAGAGATGCATTGAAGCAACTTTGACAAACTGACGCATAATCAAAATTGAGATAGGTAATGCAGTTCTTTGTCATGAAGAGCGATAGACGGTTCGCTGATACATGCCTTGTCCCTAATCTTTATATTGTAAACCCCGGCGATTTCCCTTGTCAGTTGGCTCGCGTGTTTAAAAATGACACTAGTTTTTTTTTTAATTCGGGGCGACAACCGCACGACTTGCAATGCTCCGGGAGATGAAATGGCACAACCACTTGAAAAGATAGCTCATGCTCCCTAAGTCAAACATTCACACATCGCTTCGTTTGTTCCAGGTACTCTCTACCACAAGATAATGGAATGGCATATACAACCTGCTTAGCACAAGTGATGTACCTGTTCACATGTTTGACAGTGCATTTTCTCTTCACTTGCTTCACTTCATCAAATTATCAAATAACGGGCATATGCGACCTATCTTATGTGTTGCGCTGTAACGAACCTTACTATGAATCCCAACAAAGTGGCGCAACTTGCCGTCTTGATGCAAGACTTGAGTCTTGGAAGACATAATAGTGCTGCATTCATAAAATGAAGTAAAGCAATTGCCATTAAGAATATGCTAGACTGAAGAGCAAGTTTCTATAAAATGTGAAATACAGCATGTACACACAGTGTAATGGAAACGATGTGGGCCTGTACAATGGAATGCATTTCTAAGAGCAACATGGACATAATGAACCTGCCGACAAACTTACATAGCCATGCAGCTCCGCATATTTAGTTTTTTCGTCTGGCTGGTAATTTCCTTTGGTTCCAATGATGTGCTTACGGTTTCATTGCTTGCACCCATTTCAACAGCATGTTCCTGCAAAACAGTGCATTGCAGGACATTACCAACGAGAAAGAAAAAATATAGCTTCTTATACAGCTAACAGCCGACTATATAGAACATGAATTCTGTGATATTGAGAACCGTTCTGGAGTTCCAACACTTATATTCTAGAGAACCCCCTGATCTAAAAATTGTTCAAACTTTTTTTATCCATTTTCCGTAAGAAACCACTCCAATTATGGCCACCATCAAATAATCGTTAGGTGGCACCACAAAAGTGGGCCTCCTTAAACACCAGTAGACAGCTTCTTTAAAGGGACACTAAAAGCAAATACTAAGTTGACGTGGACTGTTTAAATACCATTCCAGAAACCTCGCAATGCTTGTTTCCTGCCAAGAAAAGACTTAGTTTACGAGAAAATTGGATCTGAAGGGTCCGAATACCTGTTTCGAAATTCATGTCTCCCGCCACCCAACAAGGGGAGTGGTGACATTGCACACGCCATCACCACCCTTTACTGCCGTTGGTGAGTAAAACGGCACCCGACAGACGGCGGTACCGAGCTAAGGTAGATTTGCCTCTGCAGCTGCTTTTTGGTCAAGCGGTGTAGGCCATTTGGGCATCCCGTCACATCACATGGAAGTTGAACTCTCTGCTACTTGCAGTTTGTGTTTTTTCAGAAGCCAGCAAAACCAGCGCAGCACTACGCAATAACGAGACTATTGAAACGCGAAAGCGTGGGCACTGCAGAGTCAAGCAAAAACGAAGCTTTTCGGCTGCCCGTGTCGTTGTCAAGGGTAATTTCAATAAGTTCCTTTTCTAAAATTGAAATGGAACTGGACAAGTAGCATTTTATTTAATCTTATAATACAATGCAAAGATGTTTTTTGCAACAAGTAGTTGAGTACTAGAGACAGAATTTAACTGAGGAGTGCTTTCGTCATTGGGCAAGTACTTGAATGTCCCGGGAGAGTCTCTAATTATGTCCTGCATTTATCTCAATTTCTCCATTATTAAGGCTTTGTTCGTGATAATATTGATGATGCCTTAGAGATTCTTGGGCACTAATCTATCACTTTAGCTTGACTTAGTACTTGCCTTCAGTGTCTCTTTTAAGAGGAAAATGTGATGCTGAGCCACCAAAAGCATATACACAATGTAATTCTGACGCATTGTCACTAGGTTATGACATAAAGGGAGAACGCAAGCACATGTCATAGCATACCTAAAACCACATTCAATGCCATGGCAACAATAAATTTAGCATTAGTTTAACAGAAAACATGTCGCAGAGCAAAAAATTAACATACCGATGGCATAACCCCCTTTGAACTGTGGATAGTGTAGGTTTACATAAAATTGTATTAGTCCATTTTGTTCATTAGCTTTCCTCAATTAGAAACAAAACAGAGCCACGGGCTCCTACTACACAATTTTCATTGCGTATGAACACACAGTGCCTCATGAACATGAGATTTCACCCATTATGGTTACAGATAGCATGAGTACAATGAGGAGAAAGGGATGTGGAAAGAGTGATGCTTGTCCACATCTCATGGCTTCAAAATGTACACAGAGAAAGGTATTTCTTTTCATTAGCTCAATAGAAGGCCTGACAATATTGGCCTTACCACATCTGCGCAGTACTGAGACCTTCACATTCTACATTAAAGCATAACACATTCAGTATGATAGACCGAGTTTATGAAAAACGTGCAAGTCAGGTCACCTACAGTGGTGGCTCTTTGGCTACAGTGGGAAGGTATGCAATTCTAACTTTCAATGGCCACTCATAGTTATTTGGAAAAACAGGGGAAAAAATAAATAATTGTAGAATGCTTGCACAACACTTCCATCGTGCTTGCTTAATGCCGGACCAGTCAGAGCCAGTGAGTGGCTTGCTCCATCACTGAAAAGGGGACAATACACATTTGCAATGCGTTTGGTGTCAGAAAGCCCTGTTGCTTGCTGCTAATACAGCAGAAGTCGAGGAACTATTTTGTACTTATGGTTGTGGCAACCACTGTAGGCAGGACTGTCACTTTGCGGCAGGGCCTGCAAGGTGTTGTGCAGGATACCTGCCAAGCTCTGCATAACTGGAAATTTGTTGTGCAATAGTATACCTTGCCTGACAACAGACCACCACCAATGGGTTTTGAACACAGCTCGTGGAACACCTTTGCCTTCCTGTCAGTGCCGTGAAGTGGTAAAGAGAGCAGCGTGTTGTGCCCCGTTTCGGGCTGAACACATACCAATGCACTGGGTTTGAAATTTTGGTAATTTCATGTAAAATGGAAAAGGTCGAAGCTGTCGGTAGACCCAGAAGGTATCACGTTTGTGATTTTGACACTGATCTTGTTCGTTCATTCATCGAGTTTAATGTCTGAAAGCAACACTGAAGCTATGAGAGACACCGTAGTTGAGGTCTCCAGATTGATGTTGGCCACACGGGGTTCATTAGGTGCACCTAAATCTAATGGCCTCCTGGACAAACCGGTTTGTCGAGGCTGCCATAAGTACATGAGCATTTTTACACTTTGGCCCCATCGAAATGCAGCTGCTGTGGCTGGGAATCGAACCCGCGACCTCATGCTCAGCAGCAGAATGCCACAGCCACTGCACCACCACAGCGGGCAACCCCAATTTTGTGCCATGAACTAAAAAAACATGCCGAAACCCTAGAAGTCAGACAGACTTTGTCAGCATGCTTTCTGGAATGTTGGTACCGGTGCATGCAGAGGTACATGGTATGCTCTGTGTACCACCTAGTGCAGAAGGCAAGCTCCACTTCTAGCCCTATACAGTCACTCCAAAACACATCCCCAATCCCTTGTACATTTAAATCGCAACCAAAGCAAGTTTGACCAAATAAGGCAAAACAACAATAGACAATCGAGAATGTACTTGTTGCTTGGAAAACAAGTGGGCCAGCACAAAGAAGAAGGGCATCCCCTCCATAAATGCTGCCAACAAGGGTCTGCTCACTTATCGCCACAGGCCATTGAGCTGCAAGTTTGACTGTTGGGCACGGGTGGGTACAAGAGCAGAACAGCCAAAGAAGCCACATTTACCCGAATATGACAGTGGCATGTCACATTTTTAGCAAATCACATTTATGTAAATGGCATTAATGTTTTAGAAATGCAAAGTGCCTTAGAGCACCAGACGAATGTAAGTAGAGAAGCGTAAGTCGGCTCACGTGGAGCATTAAGAGAGACACGGATAAGTGAGACAGATGGCAACCTGGGCTCTTTTCCATTCACCAGTGAAACATACTTGCCAGAAACAGGTTTCAACTTTGTTTTGGACAACGGGTGGCATGTGAGATGTAGTGGTGTTGCACAGCATTATCATGATGCACTGGGAAGTGTGATATGCCACAAAATGTAGTTAGTGAATATCAAAACAAGACAGCACTTCACAGGAAGACTGAGACTTGAAGTGATAACAGCTTTATGTTTTTGTGTAGCCACTGTTGACCACAACTAGTGAGTGTGTTACTCTCAGAAAATTGTCCTTGAAAACCCTCTCATTCACCTAGTAAGATGTCCGTCCTCCTCACCAAGTAGAGTTGCCGCTTTTTTGTGCGCTTCTGGTGGTGCAAGTGCAAGCCACAGTATTGTAACTAAAGATGTAAGGTCGGGAAAAAAAACCGAAAAGGTTAGGAAAATTTTGTTTCCCATTGTTTTTCCAACACAGAGAAAGTGACAGAAAAAAAAACATTAAAATTTCCGCATGCAGTAGGGCTTGCCATTCTCTGCTGTGCAGCATACCTTTCTAGAAGCAGCGATGAAGATAACAAGAAAATGGCAGCACAGTTTTCAAGAATCTTCATTATATTTCATTTTTCATTTCATTTCAAGAATCTTCATTTTGTTATGAAAATGAAGCATAGCTTTCAAATGTAGCGGTATACAGGATGCCCTTTGAGTTTTGGTCCAGGACTGGCATCTGGGACTCGACAAAGCACGTGGAATCATCAACCTGGTAGTAAGGCCTTTGCACTAATCAGCCGCTGACAGCTATAGCTTCTAGGCCACTACAGATGCCTCCATCATCTGCCAGCAGTGAATGAGACTGGTTTTTGTTTGGAAATGTTAATAAGAAGCTTTTCAACAGACTTGCAAGTAAACATGTTTACAAAGACGTCTACCAATCAAATTGGAATGTGAAAGCAGCCGCAATCAATTCTAATGGGAGTGTGTCCAATGAGAGTGACTCGGACATCGAGTGATCTTTTCCACAATTATCAGACTAGCAATCTTTCATAGAAGGAAACAATTGTCTTTGCCTTCCATTGTCTTTGCCTTCTCTGAGTAATCATTGCATGCATTTCAGGATAATTATTTTTTTATAGCTGAAATAATAAATATAGGCTATTTTTTACAGTTTCGATTTTTCTAAAATTTTCTCATAGTATGTAGTTCAAATTTGATTTCGGACATTCATGTAGACACCACTACTACCGAATTTTGTGCCTATGACACACCAAACTCAGAGGTTATCCCTTAGCTTATGGTTGAGTTCATGGTGTCTAATCTCTTTGCTGTGCCACAGTGTACTAGATAGCTACGTGCGGCTGTTTCATCGCACTGAGTTGCAACTAACACATTTCCTTTCAAGCTTACTTCTACAGCAATCACATTATTTCTCAGGGTCAAATGAAACATTGTCTTTTTGTTAGCTTGTGCAAGTACATCGGCAGCGCCCACATCAGGTAGCGATGAATTCTGCACTGCGGACTCACGTTGAAAGGATTCCCAACGTAACAAGCTCCAATTATGATCTTGACACCACTAGAAGGTGTGCAACTCAGAACGCAGACGGCCTGTTCAAGGCGGATGTTGGTGCTTGGGCTTGCTCGCCATGCACTGGAGCCACGTCCCCCCACAACAGAGACCACTCAGAGCACGCGGTTGCCCTCAGCCGCAGCAAGCTCAATAAATCAGGCTCGTCACGGCACCCACGGAAGCTACGGTGTCTACGCTACGTGCGGACCGGCTTTGTCCAGCACCAGCTAGACTGACGGATAGTAGTCACATCCGAATTGTGCATTTTGAAGTGCTGTCAATAGCTTCATGCGAAATGATGTCTGCCAGGGTGTCTAGCCAGGAGCGGCCAGAAGGAGAGCATGTTGGCAAGCACAAGTGTGATCAGACCATATGTTTCGCATGGTTCTAGGCTAGTTGAGTGTGTAAAACTAATCGAAATTGGCGAGAACCAACGGTTACTACACTGACAAGCAATGTTGCCAACATTAAATTCCTACACGGTTGGCAGAGTGTGAGCAGGCAATATATACATATATAGCAGGTTTTTTCCGGAAGTATGTAATTCTTATCGAAATTTAAAATGCAGATTTTCACTTACTTTAGCATGCTTTTTTTTAAACGCCGTCAATAAATACACACAGTAACAGTCGGAAGAAGTGAACTGACCCAAACACACTTCTTGATTAATGTCAGCTATCAGCCAATAGCAGTCTATGAAATCTTGGGTATGACGACATGTGCAAGCCACCGGCAGCTTTGAAACAGGTGATGAGCAGGCCTCGTAAGAAAAGAGCATGTTTGAGAAAAAGGTGACTTCGCACCCCACTTGTGAGCACAGCAGCGTATGCTATCCGCAGCCTGTTTTTTTTGTTAAGCGCGAAGGGTCATTCAAGACCTCTTTAAAATCACATTTTAATTTCTGGTCAAGCGAAATGCAAAAAGACCATCTGAAACTAGTGCACGCAATACGTCATTTCATAACCATTTTGGATTCCCTTTTCTTGTAGGGCTTAACAGAAATTGCTCTTTTATTTCTGTCAGAGCTGCATCCTTTTCCAGTTCAGAAAATTACAAGAGAGAGAATTGTATATTTAAATGATGGCTCAAAGCATGTTTGGGGAAGTAGGTAAGAGAAAGGAAGATCAGGCGAAGGTCTCGTTCACTATGGAAACTTCCCTTGCAAAGCTCAATAAGAATTTAAACGCCTTTCACATTAGTCCATGGTCAAATCCAGCACTCATAAGACATCACTGCCTTGAACCAGTACTTGTCCATGAATGTCTTCAGTCACTAAGAGCCAACACTCAGTGATAAGTGTTGCTGACGTCTATGCACAGTAAGGTCAAGACATTTTGCAAATAGAAAAATCAGCCTGAGAATTTTCACATTTTCTAAATCAAGTGTTCATACTTCTTTATGACAATGAGCTTTCCAATGCTAAAGAGAGAGAAAGAGGGAGACCCTTAAATTTCATTACTGATCCCTTTAACAGCAGGCGATGTTAGCTTTCAATTAACCTAAGCGTTTCTTATTCTTGAGAGTCTAAAACTATGCAGCTGCTCTAAAAAAAAAAGAGCTATGTCCTTAGACCTCTACTAACGTGACTTGCATCTCTTTTCCTAGAATGAGCATGCGCAATAATTTTATCACACGTTCAAAGTGCCACACACAGTGCTCAAGTTTGAATGATATTGGTAAAAACTTACTGAATCATCTTCAATAGCACCTCTGCTGCTCAAGTTCTTGCCTTTGTCAATACCAAAATCATCCATGCTACTGCCTTGCTCAGCTTGGGAGTTCTTTCGCTTACGTTGCTGCGTCTTCACATCAAGCAGTGCTTCACTACCTTTGTTGGGAATTAAATTAGCTCCACCTGGACATGAATCTTTCCTTAGTTGCACCCCAATGTCACTTGTAGATCCTCCTTTTTCCTTTCTGGTGTGCAATTTGGCTGCTTCCATGTGTCCAAAGCGGTCGGCAGTGGCCTTTGTGCAGCCGACAATGACATTTCCGCAAAGCCTGTCGACAAAATAAGAAATACCAAAGTGAGCTTATTAAGATGGCACAAATGAGGTTTTGAAGTTGTGCAACAAAAATGACTCGCAAAGAATCAAAATATGCATCTTTTGTTGTGGCCTGCTTTATTTTTTTTAAAATGTTCTCAACATGGAATACAAGGAGGAATGTGCCAGAAACATTACTAAGAGCATCATGGACGTCACTGACGACACCAGCACAAGAAACAACTTTGTTAGATGGGCTTGTTTTCTTCATGCAACTACCATCCCTCAATGGTGAATTAGCTTTCTGAACCATGCTATCTGTTACAGCCACGCGTGCAACGTCTACATTTAACCCTTCAATGCTCAGTGTCATGAATTCATGACATTCCAACTTATACACCAAGTCTACGTTTACACTGAGAAATTTTTAACTGGTTTCAGTCATTGTTTTTTTCATAAGCAGTGCTTTTGATGAAAATCTTCATGGAGCAATCTAGGAGAGGCAGAGAAGTAAGACTGACGCAGAAAGAGAATTAACTGATCATGAAGAACCTCAAGTGAAAAAAGTTGGGACAGAAAATAGCGAGCTACACGGCAACCGGACCCAGAAGAATATTGATGAGGATAATTAATAAACTAGGTCCTCCTCCACCGCCAAAATAAAATAAAAATAAATAAGACCGGCAAAGACACTTAAGACTGCTTACGTGCGCAAATGAAAAAGCATTATACCATTCGTAGACCTCGGAACGTCACACCCATGAAGGGTGCCTGCCACCTTCTCCCCACTGGCTGCGCCGTCACATGCCTAATGATGTACGCACTAGGCAAGCCTTTAGTCAGCCAGAACCGTGCAGCCACTGTGGTGTCAGGGAAGCGTGCTCGTCTCGCACCGCAGAGGCCAGGTTTCGTTTCCCACCCAAAATGTATGAAATGGCCAAAATGTATGAAATTCTTTTTTCAAAGCTGTTCATTTACTTTGTTTACAGGAACCTCAATGAGAAATTTGACGTCAATCCGAACATTTTTGACACAGTTTTACTCTTTGCACTGTTGGCCATTTTTGGTACCATCTTTCGGTCATGCCGACTACAACACATTTTCGCGTAATGGGGCATATAACACTTTTGCATTATATGCCCCATTATGTCCCTAATACTTTTTTAACATTAGTGACTTTAAACAGGTCGAGCAAAGGCCAGATTCTTTGCAAAGAACTAGAATTAACCAAATTATAGATTTTAAAGAAAGGAAATAATAAAAGAAAAAGAGAGAAAGAGACAGAACAAACGCTAGTCCTATAGAACAAATACAATATCATCCATGGTACAAAGGTTAAGAATGCAAGGCACACACTGCGGTGGCTCAGTGTCAATGCAGTTCTGCTGCTAAGCACAAGGTCACGGGTTCGATACTCAGCCACTGTGGTGGGGGCATGTTTTGATGGGGGTGAAAGCCAATAATTCTTGTGTACTTAAAGTTAGGTGCACATTAAAAAACACCAAGCAGTCAAAATTAATCCTGAGCTTTCCACTAAAACGTCCCTATTAACTAACTGAGCAGTTTCGAGACGTTACCCCCCTTCCAATTTATCTTTAACGATGCAAGCCATAAAACTGAATTTTCAAGCATGGGCCAAAGAGAATGAGAAATTAGGAGAATTGCAGAACAGTTTTAGAATAGGCAAGCCCATAGATGACAAAATATTCATAATCCCACAGACTACCGAAATAGCCAAAGCAGAGAATAGATGTTTGTGCTTAGCTTCCTTGGTTATTAGTGGTGGGTATGATAGTGTATATGTTATGAAAAAAATGATAGGGATGAAGGCTTGAAGGAAGACAACGTGACACTACTAAAGGATATTCTATTCCACTAAGCCTAAATCCTAAAGCATCGCCCTCCTCTCTAAAAATATGTACCGCTAGCTCAATATATACTGTATTTTCCAGAGTACAACTCACATATTTGTATCAGATGCATCCCCTACTTTTCGCGACTCTCGAAGAAAAAAATGTTATATAAGGTGCACTGTGTATCATCATCATCAGCCTATTTTTATGACCACTGCAGGACGAAGGCCTCTTCCTGCGATGTTGAATTACCCCTGTCTTGCGCTAGCTGATTCGAACTAGTGTCTGGGTATAAGACACACCTTTTTTAACTCAGTGGGTATGACCAGTGTGATTACACAAGCTTCCAAAATCATCACGAAATGTGGTACTCTCCCATTCCAGGGCCCTAAATTTTCACTAACTTTTTCCAAGCTGCAAGTTCTAGCAGATTAAAACTTGATCCAATGCTCTTCTTAGGTGCAAGAAACCAACATTTATTGCACTTCGATTGACGTTATAGAAGGCCTCATCCTCCGACGCACTATCAAAAAGTTCAGCCACTTCGGCCGGCAGCATCACTGGGTTACCATCGCAGCCTCTCAGTACGCGATAACTTGTAAGCAACATTGTAAGCATATTGAAGCACATTGCTGCCATTGCCTCTGCTGCATGGCGTGCTCAGGCGCATGCCGAACTTAAACAATGATCACAACACCCAGCGCCACAACGTAACAATAAAAAATTCTGGTGCCTTTTTTATTTATTGCAATGAAATTTCGGACACTAAAACCGTTCGCCATCCGATTTTGCGGACTTTTTGCCATGACTGCACGTTCGAAACAGCATTAATCGAAGCCACTACTGCCGCCATTTTTATTATCTCGCCGCCTTAAACCAACGTCAAGGCATTGCTTAAACCAGTGCTTCTGCACACCAATCCGTTGGCAACCGTGGCCACCACCGCTGCAATGCTAGGCTTAGCTGGTTCAACAACGGATATCAAGCTTCGTGCAGTAAGCACGGCATGGCAAAGTACAAGCGTTGCCTAATGCCAGTTCCTGAAAGCCAGCTTCATCGCAATGCAATGGTGTTATGCAATGAAGAATGCCAAGAGTAAAAAAAGGGGCCACTGTCACGGGCCACAGTATGTATTCCTTTATTACAGACATGTGCCCGCCGTCTCATGCCAAAGTACGAGCAGGATACGCCTACTAAGCGTACTGGCAAGCCTTCAGAGCTATTTCAGATGTGCCTGTGATAATTTGAGCCCTTAGGGCTAATAAAATGCATGCATGCATTTTTTTTTTTTTTACAGCCTGATTTTTCTAGATGTTTTCGCAGCCCCTAGGAGTCCGAAAAATCAGACTGTAAAGAAGCACCAACAAATTTTTTGGACAAAAACTGCGTCTTATGCACAGAAAATACAGCAGTACAGATAGAGTGGGAAGGGCTAATTAGCAGCAAGACATCTTACATTCAGAAGGCCTATGCCAGGGTTGCCAATTTTGCTCTACTACTTGAGATTTACACTCATGAGCAAAAGTATGCAGACCACAGGCTCGCAAAAAAATAATAATAATAATAATAATAATTTATTTGTAATTCAGATGCACAAACTACAGTGTTTGTACTGCAGTTCTCAATTTCAAGGCACATGTGTAGGTGGAGAAAAACATCGGTTTTATCTCAAAATCACTGGTCCGTGTACTTTTTCTCAGGAGAGTACATCATAGGCATGGAAAGGAGACTAAAGTTAAGTAAGTTAGGTTATAATCTATTGTATAAACATGATGGTGTGGAGATGGAACAACATCTTCTTGGTTTAATGCAAACAGATGACATCGTTTTGCTTGTGGATACTAGTTCAAAATATATTAAGCTTGTGGTAGATATTTTTAGAGAGGAGGCCTATGCTCAAGATTTAGTGTCAGTGAAACGAAATCAGCCCTATTGGTTTACAATGTCTGAAATCAGATAGTGACAATACAAGGGGAAAAAAGCAAACTGAGTATTGAAGAACACAAATGTACCTGCATATCATTATTTCATCGAAAAATGTTGAGGAGCAAGCATGCTGAAATCAGCAACGTGTAAAAAGAGAACTACAATGGGTAAATGAGCCTTAAAAAAAATTTTGTTATTAGCTTTAAACACATGAAGTCTTCATCAAATATTAAATCTCGTACGCTTATTACAAATATGCATTTTTTTTTTCTTTTGAAGTCAATAAAAATAAAGTACAATTCTTTTTTTGTGTTAAAAATTTGGGATGTGACTTGAAAATAATGTACTGCAACAAGGGATCTAAAATTAAGCAGGCACCGTATAGACTCGTGTAAGGGCCGCGCCCATGTAAGGGCCGCACTCCCAACTTGGCAGCCCAAATTTTGGAAAAAAAAAATTCCAATCGAGAAGCAATTGCATTCGGTGCCCTGGTGCTGCGCGCTGCGTACTTCCACATGCCAATACAAGATAGCAAGGGCTGGGGTGTGCAGAAGTCGCCGGGCTGGGCCGCACTTCGTCAAAATTGTGAAAACAAAAAAGTGTGGTCCAACACGAGCCTATATGGTATGTTCCTGAATGTTCAAATTGTGCAAGCTTGCGTTTAATACTTGAATCTGTATTTTAGCCGGTGTTATGAAATTCTAAAGATGCAACTTCAAATGGTAATACTTGTTGGTGATTTCTACTAGATCTTAAAACTTTGCAGTGTCACTATACATTTCAAGGTACAAAACCAGGAAGCTTTCTTCTGAAGCAGCATTGAAGGATCGTTTTGCAAAGGAAAGAAAGCCGGAAAGATGCTCTTTCAAACGCGACCAATATGGCCTGGCTCTGCAAAGTGGTTGTGGAATGGCACAAAGCACAAAATGGCTTATTTTCAGTGCTTTAAAGGGTGAAACTTAGCATTTTCAAGTACTACATATGCTACAGCATTTTTCGCTCAATGACACATTCTTTCGAATTAGTTTTTTGCCAAGAGGTGCACCATACGTAGATGAAACAAAAATAACAAGAAATGAAAAATAGACATTTAAAATTAGTTTTTGTTTCTAAGACCCATTTGTACACTAAAAAACTGGAAACATGCTAGAAGTGAAAAACCACTCATGTTTCTGAGATCAGGAAAGTGGCAATGATAAAGCAATGCAAGTGCACATTGTCAGTAACAAAAAGCAAAAGATTGTGTGGGCAACTAATTAGTAACATAATTGAAAATGACTGCCAACATCCCCAGACATGTCCCCGGCATCCCGTGTAAACATTGCAACACCATTTATACCACGTATGATGTTTGCAGGCATAGATACGTCTTCAAGCACTATGTCCTTTAAAAAAAAATAATAATAATGAGAGAGGGAGGAGATGAAATAATAGAGGTACGCCAAATTGTTTCCCCATGAATTTGGCTTTAACGAAGCAGGGCATGTGAAAGTAAATGTACAAGATGGTGATAAGTGCAGCTGTGAGCTTGCATGCACTTCCATGCAAGGTGAAGGTAATGCACCCACCCAGCGTTTACTTTTTTTTTTTCCACCTTTCCTGCAGTTGCAATAAAAACGATAAGCGAAGAGGGAGGGCGAAGCATCCAGATGGGTGCAGTGAATGAACTGCAGCGAATGAACTGAGCAAGTTCAGCAAGAGTGGCATCTACGCTTAATGTCCAATTTTTCGGACTCTCTAGAGGGCGCAAGAATGTACGAAAAAAGAATACATGCCTATTACTGCCCCCAAGGGCCACAGGCATGCCCGAAATAGTTCTGAAAGCCTTCTAGTATGCTTACTAGACGTATCAGTGCTAGTACTTTGACAGGAGACGGTGGGGGCATGCATGTTTAATTAACCTTTTCATGGCCAATGCCGTAAATATACGGCACCTTGAGACAAGTCCCAAATGGTCAATGCCATATATTTACGGCACTGTCTGTATGTTTGAAAAGCACGCCAATTTTTCAACTACAGTAGACTCTGCTTAAAAGGAACTCGAAGGGAGAGCAAATAAAGTTCCATTTATCAGAAGTTTGGATTATGCGAAGGTCACAAAAAAAAAAAAAAAAAAGAAATTGCTTTATTTCAAAAGCGTCAAGTGATTTAATTTCACTGCAGTTAAAATAAGACATTACTGTACTCTGCCTGGAGTACCACAGCTTCTTAAGCACAAAGTATTTGTTCACACGCTCTTGGCTTTTGACTGTTGCTATCATGACAGACTTCATCCCGCCTGTGGCTGCGTGTAGTGCTCGCATTGCGATTAACGGCCTCTTCTACATCGCCGAATTTTTGGTGCCGTATTCTTGTTCCCACAATGTTATTTGGGGCTGGGACTTTCTTTCTGCTAATAAAGCTGTCATCCGACTGTTCTCGCGCTGAAGTGGCATTTCAAGCGCTTTGCAACACCCCGTTTCTTGACGATCGTGAAGCTGAAGATAAAGTATTTGTTACTGAAGACGTTGCAACTCCACCGCACTCACCTGCCCTTGCCACGGTGTCATGCAACATTGTTGCTGATGCAAGCACACTTTTTATGCTATCTGCCATTTTCACTCATCGCTAATGGTCCCCGCTGCATTTCCCTCTTTTAGAAATTTATGCCTGCCATGAGCAGACTCCTCATTTCCAACCAATTGTCATGTCCCATCCCTTTGCTTCATGGGGAGTATGCTGGCCGTGTCCACTGTGTCAACTCTGCTGCCATCATTGACATGCCAACTGGTTCCATCACCACTCGTTATGTTTTTGGAGTGGCCTGTAACCCCGCGCAAGAGTTGACTTCACCCGATGCCTTAGATAGCTCCATCGCCGAGACGTTGATTGTTTCCCAATGCGCCGAGCCATTCTCAAGCTCACGCCTCCCTGGAGACTGGCGATGTGGTTGCAGCGTCATATATTCCTCTTCACTACAAAAGAAAGAAAAACTCGAAAACTAGGCAACGTGAACGCTGAAGAGCAGCCGCTGATGCCACGGCAGCGCAAATGGCTGGCACATTGGGTTTACTTGGCTATTTGGCATCACCATTTGAAATTTGTCAACCTAATCCTGTTTTATGTTTAGTATGAAAGCCGATGAGGTAGACGCAGTGTGCCGTTTAAACAAAGTTTGTTAACGTTGTTCCCATGGGAGGCCAAAGTGCTGCCACCCTTGTATGGACACAAGTAATTTCCCTTTACTCCTTACACTCTTGGTTTTCATTCCACAGCTTCTTTGCTCTGGTGTTTCAGCAACTGCTCTCGCATCCGTGCCTAAGAGAGCGCGTGGCGGTTAGTTTTGGTTTCATCTCTAGGGGTGCGTCCGTTCATTGTGCTCCTAAAAACCGATGTCTATCCGTTTTCTGATCTCTCAAGGGGTCACCACTAAATGCTCGCTCGTCAGTTGCTCACAGGGTTGTGATTACATCTGTTCACAGGCAGGCACTGGTGCATATGCAAACGATGCCACCATATACGAACGATGCTGCCATGCCTGCATTTCCTTTCTTGAGACTCAGCTTGCAAAAACTGATTGTCCCTCATTTGTGAAGGAACGAAGGATTACAGCAAGTTTCTGACTCGTTTGGTTTTTCTGACGGGTGCACAACCATTGAGTTTTCTTTCATACACGGTTCAATTACACTACGGGAGTGCGCGCTGGTTGCTTTGATGAAAGTGGGTCAAGAGGCGATTTTTCCTATGCGGACTACTACCGAAGTGCCGAATAACAATATATCTATTTCAGTGTATGTACTTCTTTATAGTTACTACAGTCGAGCCCACTTATAACGGCCCCACTTAAGACGAACGCTCGCTTATCACGAACAAGTCCGGCGTGACCGTCAAAATATACGTTTAGGCTATGGCGCTCGGTCTCAGCTACAACGAACGCCCGCGAGCCTAGCCGATCGGCTACAGCGAACGCCTTGGTGTCGCGGACCACTTTCCACGTGGCGAGATCCGCCGACCCTGTGCTGTGCACGCTCCGAGAATTGGCTTTCCCGCGGCGTCTCGCTGGAGGCACGGAGGAGCGGCGATGCGGCGAGGGGATCGCCGCGATAACGAGAGAGAGAGAAAAAAAAAATGCCGGCCCAGCACGCATCAGCAACGTGAACACACAAGTCGAAAGTGCCAGCTCATTCGCCACGGGACCCCACTCGCCATAGTTGACGTCAGGGCAGCGGCGAAGTTTTCCACCAATTGACAACGTAGCACGTGATCACGTGATTTCGTACCCCCTCTTCTCCCCCCCCCCCCCCTTAACGCCGCGCCTCACACCTCACACGACTGCGGAACTGTCTTTTTCTTACTTGTGGTTGTGCTAGCGTTGTCGGCGTTGTTTCCTACTGGTGTGCTCCCGTGCCTATCCGAGATGGCAGATTCGCCAGCGTCTACTTCGACAGTGAAGCGAAAAGCTTTGGACTTGGCCACGAAACTGTTGATCTTGAAAGACCTTTCCCAAGGCGCGAAAAACCACGAACTGGTGAAAAAGTATGGTTTGTCGAAATCGACAATATCCACGATACTAAAAGCGAAGGACAAAATCTACAAGAGTGCCGCCACGGACTCCGCGACGAGGAAGCGCCTACGGAAAGCCACATATGCAGACGTTGAAGACGCGCTTCTAAAGTGGTTCCTTGATACTCGAGCACGCAATGTTCCCATCAGCGGGCCGCTGATGTTGTACAAAGCAAAGGACTTAGCGTTCCTCCTGGACTTCCCAGATTTTTCTCCTGGCAATGGCTGGCTCCATCGCTTCAAGCTCCGCCACGGAATTATTTTCAAGACCATCAACGGCGAATCGGCATCGGTAAGCGACGAAGACATCAACACGTGGATGTCGAAAAACTTGGCCCGTGTATCAAGTTATGCTGAAAGGGATGTGTATAACGCCGATGAAACGGCGCTATTCTATCAAATGCTGCCTGGCAAAACGCACGCTATGAAGGGTGACAAATGTGCTGGCGGCAAGCACAGCAAAGTTCGCATAACTGTGCTTTTGTGCACCAACATGGATGGAAGCGATCGATGCTTGCCATTTGTCATCGGTAAATCAAAGAGGCCACGTTGCTTCCGCACATATGTACCAGTGCGTTACAGGCATAACTCGAAGTCGTGGATGACACGCGAGTTGTTCGCGGAATGGCTTATTGACTTTGACAGCAGCATGGCGAAGAAAGGGCGCAAAGTTCTTCTGGTTCTCGACAACTGTACCGCCCACCATGTCCAAGCTGTCTTAACGGCAGTCGAGTTGCTTTTTCTGCCGCCAAATGTAACTTCAAAAGCGCAACCGCTGGACATGGGTGTAATACGGTCGTTTAAAGCGGCCTACAGGCGCCGTGTTGTGCAGCGGATGCTGATTGCAGTTGATCGCCCCGCTGCCAATGTGTCTCTGCAGGTTTCGCTGTACTCGGCGATAGAAATGATCAAAGCGGCGTGGATGGAAGTAACACCCGAATGCATCCGGAATTGTTTTCGCAAGGCCGGCTTCGCTGACGCACCTGAAGCAGGCATTGAAGACACTGAACAAAGCCAGCCTGACGACGACTTGTGGCGACGCGTTGTTGACGCTAACCTGGCCGGCTGCGATCTTGATTGGCAAGATTTTGTTGATGTGGACGACGCTGCTGAAGTTGCGGAGTCGTTTTGTGACGAGACCGCCGTCCGGGAAGTGCGGGCATCAAGCGACGCCGAAGCATCGGACAATGACAACGATCCGTCGGAGCCAGCACCCGTAAACGCGACCACAGCAATGAGCCATATTGAGGCACTTAGAAATCTTGTGTATTTTAAGGCCTTGGGTGACGAACACATCGCAGCTTTGAACAAGCTTGAAACCGCCGTCATTGGGTGTGCTCTGACGAGGCAGACAACGATCACCGATTTTTTTTCTCGATAAATTTTTGTTTTGATTGATGTCAATTTTTGTGTGTGGCCCACCATACCACGAACTTCTGGATAGAACAAACAAATTCCGCGTGACGCTCGGGTTCGCTATAAGCGGGCTCAACTGTATAAGTATTTATGGAAGCCCATCTGTATTGGTGCATAAACAATGCATGTTCGCCTAAAGAAAATATTTTTTTTTACACTTTATGGGCACTCAAAAAAAATTGTGCCAAATTTTTTTTCGAGAAACGTCAGTCTGAACATTTTAAATCTGCATTAAAAAAATTGCAGCAAAGCTGTCTTTTGGGAACCAGCATTATGCAAGGATTAACTCGAGCAGTGCTTTCCGTAGTTGAAAGGCATCATCAAGGATGACGAAGACATGGCAGGCACCATTGTTGACAGCGGCAAATTCTTTCAATGAAAAACACGGCACCAAACAGCAGGAAGCTTGGTAGCGAACGTCAATGCAGCTAGAGCTAGCATTGCCACGGTGGCTATGGCTGTCAGCGGATTGCCATGCAAGAGCGCTGGTTCAAGGCGGCAAGATAATCAAAATGGCAGTGGTGGCGGCTTCAATTAATGCTCTTTTGGACCTGCAGTTATGGCAAAAAGTTAGGAAAATTGGACGGCGAATGGTTTCAGCATCCGAAACTTCAAACGTTCTTATAATTTGGGTCTACGGAGTACAGTAGAACATCGTTAAACCATACCCGCTTAAACAGTAGTTTTGTTTTAAAAGTAGTAAAGTAAAATCCCCGACTCAGCAGCCATTGAACATAATGTGTTTTGTATCCACATAAACAGTACCAACTTATTGCATACGTATCAGTTAACACGTAGTGTTTCCACTTTTCATCGCGCAAAGACGGCGGTGCATCATCTCCATTGGGCGGCCTGGCAGAACAACAAGCCTCACAGATCAGCAGAACAGCCTCCAAGCGCCCGTGCTCTTGCGTGTGAAGCCACATGAACATCAGCATCATTTCAGCGCCGTGCCAGAGCATTGTAGCGTCGTGCAAGCGAGAACTCGCGTCATGCTGAAACTCGGAAAAAAATATGCCGGGTGCTGAGCATAGAAAAACAATTAGACATCATTCGTGCTATTGAACGTGACACGAAAAGTCGGTGCTGGCACGCGACATGGGTCTACTGTTGACTACGGTGTGTGGCATTTGGAATGCGAAGAAGTTGCTCGGCAGCGCTGCTGCGACTGTGAAGAGATCTGGGGTACGAGGCCCGACTTTTCGCCATCGTTGCCTCTGTTGTTGCCGAAGTGTCACCTAGCGACAGTGGTAAGGACGATACGGAAAGCGACAGCACGGGCTATGCAGGCCCTACAGTGGCAGAAGCTGCGCGTTACGTCAGCCTCATGAATGCAATCGTCGCGACGAGAACAGCACCCTGCAATGAAAAGGTGCCCTGCAACTTCTGCAACGCTACCGCGCCTGTGCACGAAGAATATGCAACGCCAATGAGGAATCTGCCATGCGAGTGTTTGCCGAGAAGGAGGGGCTGGCTGAAAAGCTGGCTCACAGCTTCAGCAAGTTTGAGGCCGCTGTCGTCGCTGCTAGGCTGCCGCGGCATCAAACGAAAATAACACGTTTGTCGTGCGAAGTAAATAAATACTGCATGTTTTTTTTCCCTTTCATCGCACTCTCTCCGAGTTCCGTTTTTGACAGGTAAGTGGGCGATCTCATGCTGTTTCGGTCAAGCAGTACTACCGTTTAACGAGGTTTCACTGTACATGTCAGTGCTGCAAAGGTGTCCTAATTAACGGCAAATAAAAAAAATCTCTTGTTCTATTTCTTTTCAAATATCACATGCATTCACTATTAATTACCGTACGGTCACACTGCCGTAAGGCGTTGTGCCTTTGCTAGGTTGCTTCGAAACATTTCATTCTTCTGCATACTGGATTCATCTACAGTATTGAAGCGCCCTGTGAAAGGATTAAAACTACAGTTGAACCTCAATGTAATAAACATGCTTATAAATAATGAACTTTCAGAAGTAAGAAAATAAATCTGAAATGTTTCTTACAGATATCAGCATACTATGGATATATGTATATGTACATAAATATTGGTTACAACGAAGGTATTGTGTCAAATGCGACTTTGTTATAACTAGGTTCCACTGTAGTTTAAAGCTTGAAGTTTAAACCGAAAAACAGTGAAATTACCAACATCTTTTCAATTCTTGGTTTTAGCTGCAAAAGGTCAGTAGTCTACAATGATTTGGAACAGGAAAAAGAAAGGGGTATAAAATTACAGTTGAGAAATTCTTCATTTTAAGACTATACATGGCAGCTGAGCAGTAAAGATCTGACACAGAACTGGTAGTCATCATGCAACTGCCACACTCACTTCCAAGTCCACACTGAAGCAATGGTTCCTTTCTCCAGGGGCAAATGAAAGGTGGAGTTGAAATGACTCTTGGTAGGTACCAGGCACAAGTGGCCAGACAGCAGAAGAACCACCGCATGGTTGGGCTTCACAAGGAGGACTCGACCAGACTGGACACGCCGTTGAACAGGCTAGAAAGACACAGGACACCAGCTGTTCCAGCTTCACCAATGACAAGCCATTGGAGCACACAGGAAGCACTAATACCACAAAAATTTTTATTTTACAAGATTGTTCTTCTAAATCATCACTGCAAAAAATCTACTGAACTATACCAAGTTTGTCACGGTCTCAATCAAACTGTGGCTAAATACCCTACCTTCCAATGCCCATGCGCCTTTTGCACCCACTGCATAAAATCTATTGACGCATGCGGAAGAAAGAAATAAATAAGATAGAAACACTGTTCGAGGAGAAACCATGATCCTTTCACTGTGTACCCGAGAGCCATGGTGCCCCTGTACAGTGCAAATGCACTTGAAGCTGGTTTCAGAAGCCACTCTTTAAGATTTTCCTTTTATTGTGAGAGCAATTACAGGGACGCACCTGGCGAACTTCTGCTATCGTGGTGAAGTGGACATAACATCCTAGCGCGCCTCACAGCGCCATATGTTGTAGGCGTGAGGGAAAGCGCAAGAGCATCAGCTGAAAAGGTTATTAGTTGCCGACTCACTTTCCTCTGGTGCATCTTTCTTTCATTTTTTTTTTCCTGTGCTCGTGTGTCTACTTGTTGTAGACCGCGGGTTCTCGGACAATCTTCCAACCTATATAAATTTAAACGAATGCAAACGTCCAGGTCCCATGATTCTCGAATACACGTGGCTGCTTGGTCTACATGTTTTACATGTATACAGCCTTTGTAAAATGCTTTGGTTATAGTGGAGCACCACTTATAGTGTGGATATTCAAGACTCCAGCAACTTATGTTATAAGCGGCTTACGCTGTACCACATATTTTATCACTGAAGTCACTGGCCTCATGAAATTTATTTGCTATGAACTTCATGCCCCTATTTTGGCTGTATCAATGTCAGAGCTTAAAAAAATAAAAATAAAGATAACGCCCTATATCCTGATCCCAAATGGGCCAAAGTACATAAAAAGTAAATTCTGGGTTTTCCACTCCGGAATAATCTTGACCACTTGGGCTTCATTACCATGCACCCAATGCATGGTACATGGTAGTTCTTGCATGTCATCCCCATTGGAATGCGGTCGCCGCGGCCAGGATTTTATCCCGCACCCTTGAACACCAAGGTACAGTAGACTCTCAATGATACAAATCTCTCGAGACAACACTAAAATTCATATTACCTGAAATACATATTGCCAAAAAAAGAAGAGAAAAATTAGGGGGTCTTGTGGCAGTAAAATGAGAAGACTTGCTTAAAAATTTCCGATTTCTTATATTTCTTTCCCCGCAATCCTAAGACCTTCCTTTATCTCATGGCAAAATATTTCAAAGAAATACATAGCAGAATTTGATTAAAAAAAACATTTTCTTTTTAGTATCTTCGAAACCAAGAAAATCAGGCATCGGGTGGTGCTATCACACCCGCTAATCGTGTGAGCACGGCTTTCTGTTGATGCAATGCCGCCATCTTGTTATCACCATAAACAGGAGAGATCAGAGATACAGTAAAACATTAACATTAACATTAACATTAACAAGCACGTTAACAAGCATGCATTTTCAATGGGCACGCACGCATTGAAAAAGAAAAAGTTAGGAAATTGGCGCGCTTTTTAACCGTACAGACGGCGCCGTAAATATACGGCATCGTCCATTTGCGGACTTGTTCGGGGCGCCGTATATTTACGTCATTGACCATCAAAGGGGTAAGGCCACTTTATAGTCCAACACAGCATGCGCGTCAGCCAGCGCCGGCGGAGGTTGGTGACGCCAGGTTCGTCACATAATACTGGCACGAAAACCGACCCCTGCATAGTCCACCACGTGCACCGCCCAGACACATGCTCCTTTTATACGAACCTAGGAGTTTCGGGATGGTAAGGAACTGCAAACTCGTTGCAATGTGCAGCGAAAATTGCTGCCACCAGAGCATTCTGGGTGATGAGGCTGTCGCAGAATGCAGCATGTCGTATCTCGCACTGGCTGCAGCCGGGGAACGCCGATGCACACTGGATATGGCTGCACCTCGCGTCAGACTACAGAGTGATGCGCTTTGGCTGGCGTGGGAGAGTGCACGTGTGTCATCGCTAAGCCAGACTATACAGTGGCCTTTATTCAAGGCGTGTTTATGCACATAGTGCGCGCCGATGAACGCACCACTGGTGGTGGCCTTGTGCCGAATAGTCGGGAAAGGAGACAGCCGCATGCTGTAGTTTGCTGCATCGTTGAGTGTGCTTCTCCATCTTATTCACGTTTTCAGAGCAAAATAAGCAACACCCTTCATATGTGTGGGGTGGCCAAAGCTTCAAGGAATATCGAAGAACTGTTGCACAGTGGGGGGCTCAAATACCGGCAAAAACGTGCCAGTGATACGGTTCTAATCATTCCCCGCAAATCCTGATCAGCGGGAGCAACGGTAGCAATGGATCACCGCCATTCGGCGGGCAATTTCTTCTTCTCATCTTTTCCTTTGTCGTGTTGGTGTTTTTCTCCACTTGATCATATTTAGACAAATATTTCTTCAACTACGAGGCCTTTCTTTCGAGGAACACGTATGGGTTTCCTTTGTTGCAATTGCTACGATTGGGTGGATGTCTCATTTTCCCTTATATTTAGATGGGTAAGCGACGAAGTTCATCTGCAGTGCAGCATACGGTTTAAAGGCATTTCACTAAAGCTCTGAATGCCGTTTGCCGCTTCTACTGTTTCCCACTTCTTTACCACATTGCGCTAGCTAGGCAGCACGACTGCATTAGCGCATTGTGTTGTATGTTAAAGTTATTGAAGCTTGCAAGAACTGAAATTGCTGGTTTTATGTGGCACCAGCTGTCGCGCACTTCATGTTTTTGCATCTATTTTATGCAGGGCTTTGCGCATGTTGAACTATTGATAGTTGCTTCATGCATAACTGTTGTTGATTTTCACCCTGCCTTGTTTGTAAAGGGTCTAAATCACACTGTATCTTATCGCCCAACGGCATCTTAGATATCGTGGTTTATTGGGAAATTTGTTTAGAAAATAGGTAGTTCAGGGCAAGAATTGCTAATAGTTGCTGCCTATGGTATCTTTGTTCCATTTTCGCTGAAAAGTTCGCGTCATGTTTGGGAAGTCAGCGCACCTCAAGGCTGTCTGAGTAGACTTACCATGCCGAGTGATTTGTTTGTTTCACAGCGTAGTTCCTTTATGCATGTGAATTTTGTTCTCAAATGAATTCTTTGTTATTATGCTTACGCCACAGAGTATTAAACCCAGCCTTGCCACCAGCACTCATCTACTTTCGCTGGCGTTGCTCTGCCTTTAAATATATCATGTCGCACCTCTCTCAAGTGGGTACTGATAGTACTTACTGAAAAGTACTGAAAGGGTGGTCAGACTTTAGCTTTGTACCTTTCCAAGCAACTCCCTTGGGGAAATTAAAATTGCAAGAACTGCAGTGGGAATGGCAGTTCATCGGCGTATGCAGCAGAATTGCATCGGCGGTATAGCACTAACACGCGCCCTTATTAACCCATGCGTTTGGTGACTTCGTTGACTAGTGTGTGCATTTCCACCAATAAATTCGCAATAACTCTTCTTGAGGCGACTTTGACTACAATTATTCAGGGATGTCACATGTATTCATCGGCAGAAAGATCACAACGGCATGTGCAGACATTGCACCATGCAGATTTGTTTTCAGATATAAGTCTGCATTAACGACGGGTGCTTATTATGAGGTACAGAAGCAGCATTACGGCAAGCGTAGAATTAAACAAAAACGATAGAGACATCGCATTACTCAACAAAATTTAGCAGCTGGTTAACATGAGCTCCATTTCATGTAAATGGGGTTTATGGCATTTGTCTGCGGGCACGCCTGGCACGTATGTGAACCGGGTTGTCCCAAACAGCGGTAACATCGTGTTCATACCCGCTCCCACAGAGGCTAGCGTTTTTCCTACAGCTGTCACCGCGAAGAAGCAGTCTGGCACCCGAACAAAGGAGAAATCGCAGCAGCAAACTTCAACCATCCTTACTTAAAGGGTTGTCGTCCACTACTGCTCCCGAGCGTACTGTAAGAAGCGCCCGCTAGGTGGCTATCAGTGGCGTCTCTATAGGCGGTGCAATGTTCAAGTCCAATGTTCTTGGCGCGCGGGTGAGCGTCAGTTGCGGCCAGTCACGTGTTGCGCCAGCTGCAATGCATACCCTGTATATTTCGATGCGCACGCCGTTGGCTGCTCTCTTTGGAGCACGTGCAGAACGATCTTCTACCCACACGCCGCTTTGAACGGCTATCTGCGACTATCGGCGAAGCAGCGTGGGCGTTTTTTTATTCTTCGCGCAACACGCTGTGAGTCAGCGCAGTCAGCGTGAAGAACACACGAATAGAGCAAGAGCCATCTCGACGTCGGGCACCTCGGACCGCGTTGGACGCGTCCAGCTACGTTGGCTGCGCCAGTGCGTCGAACTATAGACGTTGTTGTTCTCGCCAACGTGACGTTGTGTGAACGAGTGTGCGCGCGAGCTCATGCTACGTCAAACTATATACGCGCCTTAACTGAGCTATTTTTTCTCTGACTTTCATTAGTTCAAATTTTCGTAGTATCCCCACAGAATTCGAATGAACAAGCTTTTACTGTAGTAGCAGCACAGCATCTCTCCATGCGGAAATAAAAGCAACAAAAGCAGGCACAAAAATGAAAAACTAGCATCGCAATTGATTACTGCAGTTACATGGCACGCAGAAAGCGCTCCTATTGGCCGACGTGAATTTGAATCACTGCCACGCTTGTTTCGTGCACATTTTGGCAGCAGCAAGCTGTGTACTTGAAGTGTTCCGAGGCTGACATGTCAAGATCTACCTGGTTATCTCAAGTTCCTTACGTTGCTGTGCCCTAGCTGCTGCCTGATGGTGATAAGGACATGATTTGTGCAAGATAAGAGAATCAGTTTACATTTCTTTGTAGCAGCAAAGCTGATTTTAATCGTGAGATTTGACTGGTGTAAAGGGAGAAAAGATTCAAATTGTCATCAGGGCTTGAAGACGACGGAATGCATGGAATACGGAGATGTACACAGAGAATGTCGTCAATTTTACTGACGGGGCAAGACTAGGTCGCATGTAACTGCTGGCTCCTGATAAAGTTGCAAGGTGTTTGAAAATGATCGACAAGTTACATGATACTGCACAAAGCAAAAGCTTTCTATGGGGGGGAGGTAATGTCAAGGCAGAGTGAAGTCGATCACCGTGGCAATAGGAATGCAATCAATGTGCTGTGGCTTGACTGTTTGTATCACCTGCCACGGCGCAAGAAACTCTTCACAACATTAGAAATTTAGTACATTGTAAGTTAATGGATTTGGGCCAGGACTTTTGAAAATTCCTATCCTCCCCCCTCCCCAAATTTGTATCAGGAATGATCATATTGCCAAGATTCTACTGTACATACTATGTATGCAGCTATGTAAGTGTTTTGGTACAGGTTTGCATCAATACAGTAGAAATCTTGTACTCATAAAGACTTTACCATAAGAAGTATTAACTGTATAGCCCATAAATTGAAAACTTAGCAAGAGTCATTTCAAGGCAAACCTTTCATATATAGCATATATTGCACTAGACAAACGACATCCTTTTAAGAGTTAAAAGAAAAAGAAGTGTTTTACAGCAAAGCCACACTTATTGCACAGTGCAAATCTATAACAACCTTCACAATTATCAAAATAAAATAAAAACAAGAAACCTGAAAACACATCAAACTGGCACAGTGACAGCTGTGCAGGTAAATTTCAACAAGCAGAAAGCCTTGCCTTTATTCTCTTTGCTGTGTTGACACTCCGCACAACTTGGGGGTCAAGGCACAGCTCAACATTTGAGTGCGCAGTGCTGCAATGGATAACGACAGCCTCGTGTGTGCTACCACTTGCAATGTTTCTGCCTAAAAGTAAAATGAAAGCGGAGTGTCAATACATATATGGTCAATGAGTGTAAACAGCTGCCTGAAAGCCAATTTGCAAACATCAGTAAGCACGTTTTTGGTATATTGTATCCAATGAGCTCATCAGCTCCATTAACTAGATATTGTTAGTCTATGCAGTAGCATGGAAAGTGATCATGCCATTTTTAAGATTTCATATTAGTGTACTCACAGTGTAGCTTGGCTATTTTTTATCTAATAAAAATAAGTACACCTGTGACAGAGTAGCATGTGGAATAAATTCTTAACATACTGTTATTAAAGGGTCCCTCACCAGGCCCCATAGCAAACTTTGGTTATACGCTGGAAGTTGTTACATGTCCTCTAGGGAGCGTCCTGCCACAAAAATTTTTCAAATCTGCTCATTAATAACCGAGATAGAAATATTTCAGTGCCGCGAACCCATGATCTCACGGCACGAGCTCCAGTGCCCCCTGCGTTCTCCCATGCCGGACCTCGAGGATCACGTGACACATACGTCACGAGCCCCGCCTTCATCCCCCCCCCGGCGCTGCGCACTTCCACTAACGGCATTGCATGCGAGCTGTTGCACTTGTCTCGTTTCGCGCAGCACACAATTTTGCACACTGTGCACAAGGACACATGACTAGCGGTATAACTCAGTGCTACACGAATACTGAGGCAGACATAAGCAGATCGCAGAGCATGATCACATGCTGGATCACGGTAGAAAGTGGCATAGTTATCGTACCTGCGCACGTGACTGCACGACCGTGGGAACAAGCAGACGAAGAGGAAATACATCTGTCTTGCTTCGGTGCGAAGTAAAACAAAAATCATGCAGACATTCCGTTTGTACGTGTTATTGTTTCTCTAAACTTCAATTCGTCAATTCAAGCAACAGATCACACAAATAACAGATGCTGTCTTGAATAATTGTCGAAGTCACATGTCTCGGTGATTGACGTCACACCGCGGACACGAGTACGTCACCGTCCGGCTTGGAGCACGGTCTCCACGATGGAAAGGGAAAACACTGTTCGGATTGAAATTTCAGACCTTTCCGCGGCGCGTAGCGATGTAATACTTTGCAAATACGATCATTAGTGCGCATTGTATGCTCAGTGCTTGTCAGCTTAAAATGGCTAGACCTGGTGAGGGGCCCTTTAAAGACAACTCTTGACACTACGCAACAAGTTATAAACAGTTCTATGTTCTGTTCCTGTATTCCTGTAGGGTTATTGCAAAACTATCATGAGAAAACACAGCAAGAAATGAACACTACAATACATGCAAATGTTAATGAGATAAGTACTGCAAAACTAATACAATCGAACCCACTTATAACAATATTCAAGTGCCACGAAAATTCCATTGTTATAACCGATGATTGTTATAACTGGGTTGCATGAAAAAATCAAAATAGGGGGGATGGCAGAGACGATATTAGAAAACTATATAAGTGGGGAGGCCAGTGCCCCTCCCCACCACCTTTCTCTGCCCGGCTGCTGATTGTGTTCAATCATTTTACCTGCTTCCTGGGTGCTCTGATCGCGTGTAACAAGCTGTGGCTGTCGGCATTAAAGAATGGCACTGCTATAACAACTGCAAAAAGGTGTCATGGGTGGCAAGCGATATGCAAGCACTGCCGAGGCATCGCTTTGGAGGCCCCAAAAGGGGCCTTTTAGAAATTGCGAGAAGGCCGCCGCGGCAGCCTGTCAGCTTGAGAAATCTAGAACGCTGAGGAGAGATGGCCACAAGCAACATTTTCACATGTTGCCATTGTTGTTTTATTAATTCTAGTCATCATGCACAGGAGGTCCCATTTCAGTTTCTAACTACGGGACCTCCTTCTGTATATACTTATCATGTAATTATCCCCATTTTTTGTCTTGCATAAAACTGATTCTGATTCTGATCTCACCACGTACTTCTCACTGGCTTGCACGAGAAAAGCCTATGTCCATCAGCCATGCATGCTTTAGGCGAAGCTTGCCAACATCATTCTCCAAGGCATCCAAGTGCTCCATGTTGTGCAGTGGAAGGTTCCTCGAAAAAGGAAGCCCCCGAGGGACTGAATCATCTGCCGGGCCTCCTGTGAGGACAACGTTGAGGCAGCCTGCTTCCTGTGAGGCAGCCTGCCCGATCGGGTCATCGCTGCCGTCGTCGCTGTCGCTATCTGATGCAAATGCAAGCACGTTCGCGACGATCATGTTATCGGTTAGAAGCACTTAGTTTCCAGATCTGTAGCTGTGCGCTTTCTTTTCACTGGCAAAGTCGTGCATTACCGATGATCAGCAGGTGGAAGCCATCTTCCGTTTCGGCGGTGAGTCAAGCGAAGCTGAGAAACCGCGTGGCCAGGAATGACTTCGACGCAACCGACAAAGACGAACGCAAGCGATTAAGTTGTTCGCAGAACTGCACGGAATGAGAAGTCAGCGAGCAACATGCGAGCAACCTGCGAGCGGCACAGTTGGCACGGTCCATTCGCGTTTCGGAGGGTGAGGCGGCATAGAGGTATGGGCACAGCCCATTCGTGTTCGGAGGGGTGGAAAGGCAACAAGAGACAGCCGCGAGGAGATGGCTGGAAAATGAGCGCGCGGTGGCTGTTGGAGCAGCGGCCCATCGTTGAGCGGCTTGAATTTTTCGTTTTCTTCTTTTTTTTTGTTCTTCTTTTCAAGGATTTCGCATTTCACTGCCTTTCATCTCGTACACCCAGCAGCCAGACTTCATCGTTAAAACCGATAATGCAGTGTCGGGGCATTGTAGCAAGTGGATTATTTCACCATGGAAAACATACAAAAGTCGATGGTGCAGCAGCTTCTCATTGTAATAACCCGACATATTGTTAAAACCGGTATCGTTATAAGTGAGTTCGACTGTATGAACAAACACAGCATAAAATAAGTACTACAACGCACGCAAAGTTGAAAAAACACACACACGAACCTGAGACAGTTTCAGCTGTGGCAGATAGTGCACTTTCCACAACCTTGCAATGGGCAAGCTGGTTCTCTTCATCCACATCTTGCACAGTCACTCTGATGATGCTTCCAATACTTGGAACTTGAGTTTCTGCAAAATGCATGCACCTAAAATTAGTGTACAACAACCAAATTCTGCAATGGCGACGTTTTGAGCAATTTAGCAGATTCTGCTAATGTCCAAAGTAGCACCCCTGCTCTCCACTTGTCTCTCCCAAATACTGTGTGCGCGCTCAGTGCTAGAAATTATCGCTTGCCTGTCACATGCATGCAAGGTTTGACGGAATGTTGTGTCATTCTCGTAGGGGCAGAAGGAAGCAGGCATGTACATGTACTTGTTTGTTCCTGTGGTTGTTGTGCGACTCCACAGGAGGGTGTGACGATTGACTAGGTGATTGACCATAGACCGGGCTTTTAAAAACGGGCGCTTCAGTTGAGACAAGGGCAGTTGTTTGAGTGCAACCTGGGCAGACACTTTGCTGCGAAATGAACGATTTTCTCCACTAGACGCTGGCTCTTCCTTCGAGTTGCCAGTGTGCACTCAAGCCATCGAGGGGTGCCATCACAAACCACGCAGAACAATGGTATTCCATCCCTAACTCATAGGTTGACACTTATCAGTCTTTGCATGATGTTGTGTCTATAATGATGCTACATAAATCATAACGCAGCTTTAATCTCCCCCAGCAACCGCTTGCACCTTTCTTTCGTAAGCCGCAAGTGAGCTACTTTGAGTGCTTTTCTACTACTTCCAGCATGGAAAGCAAGTATCACTCACGTGTCTTTTAGCACTCTTATGCTTATTCATTTAGAGCACCACAGCATTGCGATGTGGGCCTAAGGTTAGCACGCACTGGATTACCCGCTTATGATCTGCGCTGCCTTTTCATTACACCGGTGCACTTGTCGTGCATGACTTTAAGAACTACAGGATACTGAACGCTCCGGATGGCACAGATAAGTACTGTTATGATAGACCTGTCAGGTGTGAGAAGCATTCAAACGGGCTTCTCCAAGTCAACATAATTGCCGTCTTCTCCGAAATCGACGCCACCTCATTCTTTACGAGCTGACACAAAAGGATATAAGCAAAAACTGAACATCAAGACGACGTCCCGCTTTTACCCAAGCTGACACCAAAGATGGGCAAAAGGGAAAGACAGGCTCCTGTTTTACCTGAGCTGACACAAAAGAATAGAAGAAAATCCAGAGGTCAAGACGACGTCACGGTTTTTCCCGAGCTGACACCAAGGATGGACAAAAGGGCAACACCGGCTCCGGTGGAAGACAGCGACGATGGCTAGACCGCCAGAGGTTATTCAAGGTCATGCTGGCCCACGTGTGAATAAGAACCGCTCGAGACTCAGATGAGAATCACATCCACGCACCAATGAAGTGAATACAACATTTTACACTTTTCTTTATCCTCACTATGCCCGGCTTCGTCATCGTTTCCTGATTCCTGCAGTGAAGACTCACCTCACCCAGTCTAATTATATCAGTATATCTGGGTAGAACTCCTCTGCAACACATCACTTGAGGAAACTGAGGGTGAATGAGCTGTGAGTGCGGCTTCAATAAAAAATACTAGTATATAGTATTTGTTCACACACCCATATTAATAATGTTTTATGTAACATGATCATGCTTGTTGTACAAAAGTTTACAGAAAAATATGAAAAAGCTACTCACGCTCCAATCTTGAGAGAAGTTCCTCATCAGTAAGTTGTGCTGCGAGGCACTCCATGGTGCTACCAAAGTTTTTTTCACCACAACTCCTCATGCTTGTGCTTAACCAGACCTGCTGTTTTTCAGAATCCACTTTGGTCACCCTGGCTACCAGGCACTGGCCAATCACAAACCCTGACTTGGATGCATCACTAAGAAATTCATCTGCAACATCCTGCGTGACCACAGAGACAAAAGAGGAATGCAACCACAGAGCCATATTATCAAGGTTAAAATGCAGAACCAATTTTACATCATTCTCCTTTTAGGTAACGAGTAATGACAGTGACAATGTAATCAAGAAAGGCAAATATTGGTGGGGCCACATACCTATAACCTTTTAGGAAACAACATGGAGCATGTGGAGGCATTTTGCATGAACAGTTTCTAAAGAAATACAGATACCATCCATGCAAATATCTTAAGATTACAAATCATGCTGTAAGCAGCTAGATTACCTTTAATATACTTTAAACAATTTAATATATGCACTTTAATATGTGCATCACAGTTGAGCATATATTCAAGTTTTCACAGCACAACCTTCATAAACTTTCCCCAACGTAACTTTTGGCAATCTATAAAGTACAGTAACAAATGATTTATGTACGAGACCCTAGGTTAAACCACTCAATTACTGTGAGTGAGCAGTCATACTACATTCCCAAGATTATGACAATGGCTTATAAGAACTGTTTGCATATTTTTGCGTCCAATATGCACGCATGAAAACAGTAGATGGCGCAGGGAAAAAGAGACCCTTTATTTGAGGTGAACATGTGCCCATGCCCCTCTCCCCCACCACACACACACAAAGGAGGTGGGGCAGCTGCTCAGCGGCAAGCATTTCTGTTATGGACAGCAATCAGAATACATGACATCAGACAATCATACATCAGACAACTACATGCAGCTAACTTTTAAAACGTGACATGGAGCACCCTACCACCTGCCGACTAAAAACTGTAAACCTTGACAAGCTGTGCTTACCATGCATTAGTTACAAACAGTCATGGGTTATTATAACGGATGGAAAAACTCATACCATAAGTGCATTTGCAAATAAAAGAACAGCAAAAATAATTCAGCATAAACACACATGGAAATATTACTGAAGCAACTTTCTGCTTGCTGCGCAATACTGTTATACGAAGGACAAAAAAGATACAGACACACATGCGCACACATGTGTGCCTGTCTCTCTTTTGTCCTTCGTATAACAGTATAGCGCGGCAAGCAGAAAGATGCCATACCAACTAGCCCTAGTCAAAGCTTTATTGTACTGAAGCAAGCACACATTCTAAAACTATCATAGTCTGCATAAAACATTATTAACATCAGCGCACTTCTGCAGATGTGATTAAAAATTAAACTAAATGCTGGTCTTTTGACCTGGCAACACCAAGTTAAAAACCCTTCAAATCATACCAGGCAACTATGCTTATGATAAAAAGTTAGCGTGCAGTCACAATCCTTGACATTTGCCAAACTGCAGCAAAATTAATTTCTAGATTTCTCATATGCTACGTACCTTGAGTGGAACAAAGCCTCGGATGCCTGCAGGCAGCTCTAGGAGCATACCATGCCTCACAAAGGCTAACAGGACACCAAACACAAGAGTACCTGGCTGAAACAAAAAATTGCAGTTTAGTACACACAGTGCAGTGAACTACTAACACACATGCACACAGTTTCTAGAAGTACCCACCTCCATATCTTCAAAGCAAGAAACAAGCAACTCCCTCTGAGCTGCATTCACAAGGGATGTTTTCCGTGACACCACCTGTAAGCTTTCAGTTAAGGAAACCTTAAATATAATAGCACAGCATTCGGGGAAAACACGGCGAAGGCAGGGGATGGAAATTCGTGACGATGTGAAAAAGGAGGACAGAGTGAAAACAGGAGCCTGCTTTCACCATGTTCTCGTTTTGCTCAGCACAGCATTCACTGACGTTTGTCCAGTAACCTGTGTAATAAAAATAATGGCAACAAAATGTCTAAAAGAAACTCGAGTGCTTACAGTGAAATGAAATATACCGTATTTACATGAATCTAATGCACACCTTTTTTCTGAAAAAAAAAAGGGGGGGGGTCCGGAAATTGGCTATGCGTTCAAATGGATATGAAACTGTGTTCACGGCATTGGCAACAGCCTATGATCAGACGCAGCACCATTGCCATGACAAAATGGCGGCAGAGCTTTTCTTGAAGGTTGCTGTGGGTTCTCACTTTATGCTCAACTACGATCACTTTCGGAGATACAATCACTTTCGCAAGATTCTGCATGACTCAGCATCAAATGCATTGGCATAGATGGTCACCAGCATTTCTGGCACTGTGCCAAGCTTGCTATCTGCACAGAGTGCCAGGAACGTTCTCGGATGCATATTAGAACAAGTCCGATGCAAAGTCACGTAAAATCTAGTGAAAGTGATAACAGTGTCTCTAAAAGTGATTGCTCAAGAATACCACTTTGTGTGCTTGGCATATGTCACCAATGAAGCACAAATGGTGATGACGATGCACCACTTTCATTATGAAAGCTCATTTAAATACATATTCTTCAGTGAAGGTAAATTCTGCATGTCTCGTTTTTTCTGATCGTGAATGTGGGGGCATGCTATATTTTTCTTTTATAAATCAGGCTCATTACATTCAGGTGCATGTTACATTTAGGTGTACTGTTATTTTTTCACTTTAGGCCCGCTAAAGTTGGCTGCGCATTCAATTCGAGAGTGCGTTAGAATCATGCCAAATATGGTATATATATAAACCATAGCCACCCCTGTGACACGTGTTTAAAAAGTTACAAAATTGTAAATCACACTCCTAAAAGCTTGACTTAAAGGGCCTCTATACAGGCCCCCATCAGAAGCTTTCGTTATACACTGGAAGTTGTATAACGTTGCCTAAGAAGCATTCTAGCAAAATAATTTTTAAAAAGGACTTAGTAAACAGCAAAGTCAGAAGCAAATGAAATGCTGCCAAGTATACATTAAACCCTTATTATATTGAAATCACTTTATTCAAAGTTTCTTGTGATCCCTACAGCAGTGCATGCATTTTAGAGCTGAATATTTGAAGTGCGCTAGCACCTGGCTCCGTTTTTCACTATGTGCAGAGTTAGGAAATCTGCATCAGATTGCTCCGTACAGCATACCCAATGAGCCTTTGTGTCTTGTAGCAATTTAACCAAGGAGCACTACAAAGGTCACTCTACCCCATGGTGGCAGCTCTTTGGAATTAACTGGATCAAGTAACAATAATCAACAGATGAAACAGCTGTTCACAGGCATCAGCAAAATTTCACCACTGTCACATTATCGATATCAAGTATTCGGCATTGCCTCAATATGCGTCTCACGAGCTCCCACACTCCTGGAGTGTATGTCTCATATTACTACAACTCATATAACCACTCCACTTTTAACGAAATACAATTTATAACACATGTACTGATGACTTCATTATAGTGAGGGTTTATGTAATAATGGAAGCAGGCGAGCTATCCTCCACACAGCAGTGCATTTCTCCCATTGCTGCAACACCAGCAAGCAACATTCATTCCTTGTTTTCTCTTACAAGGGAGCAAAAGGCCTACGGTTCACATCAGGTTCACATCAAAGGTTCACATCATGAAGCTCTGCTGTGAAGGCTCTTACTTTTTCCTACCAACAGCCACCATTTCCCAAAGAACATGTGACAAAATGCACTCAATCGCACCTACTTCATAGCAAAACTGCAAAGCAGTCAAACACCACTACACGAATGCCTTCAGTTTACAGCAAGCAATAAAAACCACCAGCAAGCCTGCATTCATGCAGTTGCCTTCCAGGCATCAGGTAGACTGCCATTACTTCTCTATGTCATACCCATACATCAACTGCTACTAGTCAGCCCCACCCATATCACACTTCAATTTCCTTACGGGACACTCCCTCACCACAGCCAGATCATGGACATCTACTGCACACAATTTTCTTTTTTTCCTGCTGATATACTGACAGTATATGTTTTATACTTGCACTCCTAGTTTCCAGCCTAAACAGGTGGCAGGCTGGGGCTGTTTTGATACATTATTTGGAATATCAATGAAGATGCAATTACCTAGCTGGTGCCTTTGAGACACATAATAAAAGATGTAGGAGGAGGAGGAAAGAAAGAGAGAAGGCAGGGGTGTTAACCAGGAATGTGTCTTGTTCGCTACCCTACGCTGGGGGATGGGGAAAGGGGGAATAGAAAGATGAGATAGATAGATGACAGATGTAATTTTGAGATAAAATGGCAATTACTACAAAAGAAAAGCATAATACCAAAATTCAGTTTTTCAAATTCTGCACAGCTCTGGTAGACAAATTTCCAAGTATATTTTCATATTTTTGCCATTGAGGAACAGTAAAAGTTCTTGAAGCTTACTAAGTTTAATCTATGGTTCTTTTAGAATACAATATAGTCCATCTTTACTGATAAATAATTAACTAGGCACTAGCAAATGCTGTCAAAATCCATGATGTCACAACATGCTGGTGTGGGAGCTTCCAAGGCAGCATTGCCACCAGTCTTTCATTTTGGCATCTTTTCTGGCTTACCAAGCCTCCTCTCAGAATGGCTTTTTTGATATTTCAGAAAGGTGATTTATTAATACAGGTCAACTTATTTTTCTCTTTAGTGTCCCTTAAATATACAAGGTACATCAATAGCAAAATCCAAAGAAGTACTGAGCCACTGACAGCTAGCAAATTTTGGCAAAGCTTATTCTAAAATATGACAGCTTTATTTTAAATCTTATTTCTAAGCACCAAACATAATTAGGAATATGAATACAGGACAAAGTGCCACAAAGGAACTCTGCACTTTCCAACTTCAAAAATTACGAGCATCAGTCTGCCTAGATCTTCTTGAGAAAATAGATTGTTGCACAACGCTAGAATATCAATAAAGGGAAGAAGGGTGATTTACTAATGTAGCTCAAGTTATTTGTCTCTATAGCGTCCCTTTAACAGAGTAAATTCAAAAGGAATGCAGTCTGATGGAAGGAGTTAAGAAAGTACAAGCCAATTATTGTAACCTTCCCAGGACCCTAGAGTGGAGGTACTATAATGAAAAATTACCTTCCTTATCAAAGTGCGTCTTAATAGACACAAATGGCAAGTATCATATTTAAATTACTTATCACTTCAATATTTTTTATCAGTATCATGGTACAATTTCAAAGTACCTTTATCGAGCCCTGGTTGTTAGCACCAATACTGCATGGTAATGCTCAAGTTGCGAGAGAGAGAACGCAAGAAACACTTCGAGTGTCCATTATTCATGGACTCTACTCAATGAAGTGCTGAGTAAAGAGACTCAACACAGCAGCCACTACAAAACATTTGTGTCAACACAACCAATCAAAGAGGACAAGAAAGGTAAAAGCATTTGTAAAACAATTTCAAACAAGCAAGGATACAAGATTCCCTGAGGAGTTGAAAATAACAAGGTTGGTGAGATTGGTCCCTTCTGCAAGCAGTCGATGAAGATGTGCACAGTGTGGCTCAAAATCTGACAGGTGCTCCCTGGGAAGAGATGCGCATTCTCCTGAGCGAAGTTGCACAGTGAAGCCATCTTTTACCCTTGCTTTAATGCTACCAGAGACAACCTGCAAGAACAAAAGGCCGTACACTGCACATCAATGACGAGGGAGAAATTGAGATATAGTAAAACAAGGATCCTTGAACGATGTGTTCTCTACTATAAACTTTCTGCATGGGGCAATTGTATTATATGTGATGTGTATTGTTGCAGAGGACATTCTCTTCTTGGAAGGTTTAAAGGATTAGGCTAGTCAATGTCTCAATATTTTTTTTTATTACGAGGTACAATTTAAGTCAAAATGACCTTCATAAATGAAAATAATGACATTTCTTAAACACTGCAATTAGTTTAGATGCCATCCTCAGCTTATGCCCATTATTCCATAGTCCAATGAAGAATACAGAAAAACCAAGATATAATAAACTTCAATATAACAAAATTCTCAACATAACAAGGTCTTGAACCTTTCATAACTTCTTGTCCATAGAATTCCATGTACAGTCAAACCTCACTATAGGCACGTTGCGAACGTAGTTCCCGCGCCTACAAGGGCGCCCCTCGCGGCGGCGAGCGCGGAACCGGCAGGATACGACCGGCCCGCTTGCGTTCGGAAAGCCTGTCTGCGCACTGTTTCGCGCGTAGCTGTTGCCTTTTCTGAGCAATGGCGAAATGCAACACGAGCTGTTGCGTAGTGGGCTGCAACAGTACGTACACCAACTCACGAGGAACAAAGTTTTACAGGTTTCCAAGCCAACCGTATGAAGCGGGACGGCGTCAACACTGGATAGCGCTCGTCCGACGGCATAAGTTGTTTTATGTTCCGGCGTTATGCCAAGCGCGTTAACGCTGCATTCTTTGCTTTTACAGCAATGATGGCAGCAACGGGACACCTGCAGTGCGTACCATGATATGCAGCAAACAAACTAGTTTGTTCCCACACTGTACCGTAGTAAAGCAGTGGAACTCTTTCCCAATCCTCTCCCATTCAAAGAGCGCTAGGGCTTGCTGAGTGATTTGAGGAGGGATTGCAGCTGTTTGAGCTGGCATACACCCTTCTGCGCCCAGCATATCAACTAGGGGGCAGTTGAGATCACCAAAATTTTGGACGGCGTGGTTTATTGGAACCTCCTTTGCACGCACTGGAAAATCGCAACATAAGAGTATCGCACTTCCAGTAACTTGGGCGAAAATATTTTCCCAGCTTAGTCTAACACAACTGGTAAGCTCCTCCCCTTTCTTTGTGTTTGGGGAGAGCAACGTTAAAATAGTTCGGGTAGGTCTTACGAGTCGTTCGTACGCCCCACGTTCTTGGATGAGATGTTTTGGATTCGTATTTGCCGTCCTGTATGTACAGGGAAACTACCGCGGCGTCCTTGCATTTTCCTGCGATGCCAGCACGGCAATCGCAGCTCCCCGCTAGGATTTGTCTGCTGTCGCCAATCTTCAAGAATCAATGTCGCCTATAATTTCATGCGTCCACACCGTAGATAACGAAGTAACTTACGCTGAGCTTCACGCATCTCGCTGGTGCGTTGTTTTTTGTTTGCGGAATACACCTGGCAGTCACTTCCGATCAGTGCGAGTTCAACACTTCCCTCACATCGTAGACGTGCCCCACTTCAAGTAGACGACTTCCTTTCTCTAAATTCTTTTCACGAAAAAATCTGTGGAGATCTTGTAATTCCCGAAACCCGGTTAAAATTAATATCGGCACGCTGTTTCACGTCATCGCTACCGTTTGACAGGGCGCCAAACACGCAGCGCGGGCTGCTGACGCCGTGAGTAATCCTACCGCATTCGCGCAACTATTCGTCAGATGGCGCTAGGGGTCGGAAAAGCAGGGCGCCGCCTAGCACTTGCAACGTGCCCATAACGAAAATTGATAAAACCAAATAACAGATATAACGAAGTAAGTGAACTTCCCCTTGAAATCCCCATAAAGATTAATATTGCAGAACACACAATAATGAATATAACAAAGCAATCTTGCCTCCCCCTTCAACTTTGTAATAACGAGGTGTTACTGTGTTTTAAACCTCAATACAACGAAGTGTGTTTATACACGATTTCAATATAACTAAATTTAACTGCCGCCGCAAATGTATAACAGAGGCAATAAAAAGAAGCTGCCATGGATGCAGATGGTTGTTGAATTACATGCGGCTCCTTGCAACGCACCTCTCAAATCGCACGCTGCACGACAGAGATCAGCAGCCGCCGAAGTGGAGCAACAATTCCCTCTTGCCGCCATGTTTCGTATAAAGTCAAAAGTGTGATAATAGAGAGGTCTCTGGTATTCCGGTGAATGCAGGGGGACGGGATGTTCTGCCGGATGGGCGAAGGCATAAACATGAGAAGCCTGCAGAGTGCAGCCACCTGGTGGCACAGAGCTCGACCATCCAAACACAAAGTTAGTAGAGCAGTAACCAAGCATATTCTATTTTGCTCCGAGTGTAAATTTTCGGCGGCAGCGTAACCTTACACTTGGTTAAAGCCATATTAGCTCTGTGTTTGGCTGGTTGAGCTCTGCGCCACCAGGTGGCTGCAACGTGCAGGCCCCTCACGTTTACGCCTCTGCTCACCCAGCAAGACTCCCAGCCCGCCTGTGTTAACCAGAATACCGCACATGCTAAATCTCTCTAATATCCTATCACGCCCCATGCGCCATATGCTGTGGCTGCCAGGGAAAGCTTGCAAGGATGAGCCGAGAAGGATGGTGGATTGATGCGCGCAGTCTTCCCATGCGAGCACGGGGAGAGGGGCATGTGAGCGCACATCTGTTCCTCTAGCATGGCCATGGCTGCGCTTGTCTGTCAGTGCGCCCCATCTTGGAGGTAATCTGATGTGGTCCCAAAGGCTGGGCAGGCCGAGAAGGCCATTATTCTATGTGCGGTGTCTTTCCTAGCGTTTAGTTCTACATTTCCCATAACGCAGTTTCGTAGACGTATTCAACCAAGATGCAAGTGAAGCGCTCGCTCCCCTCTGCCTGTGCTCTTCTTGATAGCATCGTCCCAATGTGTGGCCAACCTTATCAGCCACGGTGGCAGAGTGGACGTGAGAGCTTTGCTTTGTGCTGCCAATCTGAAGATTTCGCCGACATGGCATGTAACAGGGGCGGGACTGCCCAAAGTAATTTTGGAGCAATTTGGAGCAGATAAAATTTCATTTTGAAGCAGGTCGGAGCAGGACAATCTGAATTTTGGTGCAATAATGGGAATATGGAATATGGCAGCACACTTTGAAACCACGATGAAACAGAATAAACCAACACGAGCGCTATACTGCAACTGTCTTAAGCAATGCCTTAAGCTGAATTTTGAAGCAGATTACACTGATACTGAAACTGTCTAGTGCATGCAAATTTTGGTTATAGTGCCTGCATATTTTTAATTAGTGATAGCAATCGCAAAAAACTGCATTCTGTAATAGTGAGTCTGACATTTTGAAAAGTATCCCAAGGCATTTTTTATAAATAGATTTTTCTTTAACAACTCGACAGTGTGGGTGAAGTGCCTGGAAATGCGCCTCACCAAAAGACCGTATGGAGAAGCCAGCGTTATGAACTACTGTGGTTTATGGCAATAACAATTATATGGACACTCAAGGCGCATTTTGCAGGCGTCGTCAGCGTCACCGTGATGTTCCGTCCAAGCGTGATAACAACATCGCTGTGCGCCGTATGCTGCACGTGTGAGTGAAAGCGTGCGATGGTGAGCCAACAATGGCAGCTCAATATAGCACGCACAAGCAACGAAAGCTGGGAGAAAGTGTGTTGTCTTCCATTGGGCGCAAGGCACTAGGGGTAGGGGAGGCGTTCTACTCCGATGGCTGCTGCACATGGCACGGCCGCAGAGGCCCTATCTTGAAAGCGATCTGCGATGGGGACAGTGCATGCGTCGAGTGCTGATAGCTTCGTGTGAGCTGTGTTTTCGCAGTTTAGGTTACATTGAGGCAAAAGGCAGCACGAAAGTCAATTCGTCCACTGCTAGCACCGCGCTTCCTCACTCCAGTGTTTTGACCACAAGTGCGGGTGGTGATCGAGCAAGATGTGTTCACGTTTGCGTACGCGTGCATTACACCATTTTTGTTTTAATTTAGTTAGTACGCAAATAATTACAAGTTTATATGACCAATAAAGCTATCCTTATTTCGTATAGATTGCAATCTATGTTTTGTCAAGGTGAAACTATGATTTTTTAAAGCCATTTTTACATACTAGACCAAGACGATTCCAAAGCACCTAATGCTTAGCTTTCTGGTCTAACGTAAAGCTATTCCAATCTGTTTTTATTCCAAATCTGCCATTAGCACATTGTGATAGGTCAAAATGGCTCAGGCCTTGCCCATATGGACACAAAAACAGACTGTAATAGATTTACGTTATACTGGCCCTGCACTCTTAGGCAAAGGTACACCTTTTGGGGTGTATGTCTGCCACACAACAATAATCGTCATCTGCCTTGCTTGCATCTGCTACTTTCCTGTTGGGAATGCTACATCATGCTGATAATGCACATGCCGTTCGTTACTGGGAAGTACCGGGCTCACCGTGTTAGAGAAAGGAAATGCGGACAAGACAGATGACGATTATTGTTGTGTGGCAAAAGGGTGGAATCTTGCTTAAAGGGCCCCTGAAACGGTTCTGACAAATTTTGTAGACCTGTAGGGTACAGCTAAAGTTAATCATTCGCACCACAATTTATGTGAAACGTCTTAAATTAAGTGGGCACATGGGTTGTGGAGATTATTTCCTGCATCTTATGGCCAAATCTGTGAAAATAAACAAGCTTACTTAGTTTCTCGTGCTGATTTCAAATATGCAATAATTTTTCTTGTAGGTCCATCAGTTCAGGAGATTGACAGTGCTGCCACTCTATTGTTTCCGGAGACAATGAAAAAAAAAACTGCTCAGCAGAAAGTGAATATTATTGCATAGCTAGACACTATAATGTGCAATAACTGCAATGCTACAAAAAGTTTTCAAATGAAATTCTAATTAGCCATTCTGCAGGTGATCAAAATTCTTTCCTTGTCCTAAGGCTGCCACACCAGAAGAAAATTAATACTAAAATGGAAATATACATGCGCACAAATTTGAAATTCTGCTCTCAGCACTTTGTAATATGCAGATTAGGTTTTCTGCTAAAGAAAGAATTATTGCTCTAGCTGTTATAGATCATGAGATGTCACTGCGACAGTCTGGTGAAGCGACCCAAAAACACGTGTTGAGATAAGTGAGAAAACATGCAAAACCCCTATATTATTTACAAATTTACAGCTGGAACAGCTCAGTAGTTCTTTCATTATGTCCTTCGAGACCCTTGCATTGCCTGCATTGAACTTTATTACTGGCTCTTCCACAGCAGCCTCCACCATGAACAAAGAAGCGTGCCGGTCTTCTGGCGCCAGTGCCCATCGAATGCAAGCTTTCGTTGTTATTTTGCGTTTTACCACGCTGGCAACGTTGCAGCAGTTTCTTGTCTGAAAGATCATATACGGGACGTAAAGCCTGAAGCACATGAGGAGTAAGCTTTCGAGGATGTTTTGGAACCAGCTCACCCTTGGCCACTGCAGCATTTTGCTTGCACCAGGAGTTTGGGCCTGATGGACAAAGAGTGTGATTAGCCACATCATCGTTTGATGTAATGTGATGATATGTGGTCATCAGTGCATTTTGAGTGGCATCTACATCTCTTTGTGGGTCTTAGTATGAGGTTAACTTGGAGATCAAGTCTGCTGCCAAGTGGCCCTTTCCACCAAGACTCTCATGTCCAGGGCCTCTGTGTTTTGCAACCAAGTTGCGCAAAGCCATCCCCATGCGCTTTTGCCCATGATTCACGCAGTCCTCTTTTTCAATTGTGATATAACCATACACTTCATCATCTTGTAAAGCGAGATAACTGCGGCTGTCCCCGTCACAAAGTACCGTTGCACACCGCAGATTGTGCCGCTCCAATGATCGCCTGAAAAGGATGAGGGCAGCTTCCACCTCCATCTCCCCGGCTTTCTTATTAGTGTTGTTCTGACACTTGCGGCCATTCTTCCAGGCTCCATAGGAAGGGTCACTCTCCTTATGCCCCGACTCGCACCCAGCAGAGAAATTGCTCAATACAACAAAGTCGAGCACAAGTCCGCTGAACAACTCGATCACGGTGCCGACACCAATATGGGACGTATGACCGCGGGTCATCCATGACCCGTCATACGACACCGCGATGTTTCCGGTATGACCCACGTTCAGTTCGGCGTAAAGTTCGCGAACCAACCACGCGCAGTCGCTTGTCAGATTACAAGCCGCGCGATCGGCCGCTGGCGTCAACTTCGTCTTCAGGTAGCTCTGCCACGTTTTCGTGTGAAGAGCCCGATGGCTGATGCCCATCAACGAGAAAACGACATTGAACATGGTCTGTCGGTTCCCCATTGCCTGCCTGGCACGTGTAGCCAAAACGTTCACAGCAAAGGGTTTCATTCATTCAGCACTGTGAATGCGCGGCGAGCTCCACACCGACGCAATCTCCACAGTTTGTGCACATAAAACGCAGCTTCACAGCGAGTCCGTATTCCCGTTCGTCTCGGACGATTTCTAAGGCACCATTGCAGATATTGCAGTTTGCGAACGTTACGGCACTCAAGTCCACAATCGCAAACGTAGTCCCATCAGGCAGGCTAAGTGCATCGTCAGTACTGTCACCCACGAACTCGCGTTTCCTCTCCGTCGCTGGAGCGGAAGACAACTCCGATAGCTTTGCTTTGGCTTTCGCTTCCTCCTCCTCCAGCTCGAAGGGCTGCCAGTAGATCATATCTTGCCATACGCGAGCGTTGATCGAAGGGTTCGTGGCAGACACACTTGTCACAATATCCACAGCAGCCGATGCGGTCATTAGGCCTGCCATTGCTGCATCGACAATTTCGGAATCGGACGCTGGGGTTGTGGCGTCCTGGGCGGTTTGCAGTGTCGAGCAGCGTTTTTTGAAGTTTTCGATGAGTGTCCGTCGCACTTTTTTCACATCAAACTTGTGCCGTGTCCGAAATTAACGCTCCGTTTCAGACATCGCGTCCTGCTTGGGGCAAGATGGCGCGCTTCAATGCGCAGCTCCAAGCGCGGAGCAGACGATGGCCATGCAGTTCCGCCAATCGGGAGGCAAGCTCAAGTCACATGCCCCGAGTAACAAATAGGAGGGCATTCTAGTACCTTCTTTTGCCGCGCATTTTCTAAGTTGCCAATGGCTGAATGGGGCCCGTTCTGGTGCGAATTTGAAGGGAAAAGTCGGCTCTTTCAAATGAGACCAAGATGTCCGTGCTAGCACACGTGGAAGAGCAGGCGTGCGTTTCGGAAAATGTGCCGTTTCAGCGCAAGTTCCGGCTGAAATTCAGCTAGTACATGTCATATAAGGCGTCACTGCGGCTAAAATATTGATGTTATCGGTACGAAATTAACAATGTAGATGCAATAATAGCTGTACATTCTAAAAATGCAATAAAAAAAAATCTAGTTTTGTCGCGATTTTTGGTCGCCACAACCCGTGTCCCCCCTTAAAGGGCCACTAAAGGCTACTCTGAAGTCAAGTTAATTGAATTGAATTATGGGGTTTTACGTGCCAAAACCACTTTCTGATTATGAGGCACACCGTAGTGGGGGACTCCGGAAATTTGGACCACCTGGGGATCTTTAACGTGCACTTAAATCTAAGAACACGGGTGTTTTCGCATTTCGCCCCCATCGAAATGCGGCCGCCGGAAGTCAAGTTAAAGTGATAAAGCAATGCTCTAGAATGTTTAAGGCGTCAATATAATCGCGAACAATTCTTTAGTAACCGAGAAATTGAAATAAATGCGTGACATGATTTGAGACCACCCAGCGACGTTCCGGTACTAGCCTGATGACGAAGGCACTCCTCATCATAATTTATGTCACTAGTACTCAACTACTCGTATTAAAAAAATCATTTCATTAGGTTATAAGACGGAAGAAAATGCTACTTGTCTACTTCTGTACGATTCTAACAAAAAATAACATTTTGACGTTACCCTTCAGTAGTATGGGTGGTCGAAAGGTTTCGTTTTCGCTCGACTCTGCGCGCTCGACTCTGCGCTGCGCGCGCTTTGGAGTTTCAGTTGTTTCGTTATCGCGTCGTGCTGTGCTGGTTCTGCTGGCTCGCGGAACTTGCATTTGGAAAAAGCAGAGAGAATGACACGTCCATGTGATGTCGTGTGATGCACAAACGGTCCACGGAACTTGGCCGAGGGCAGTTGCAGCAGCGAATCCAACGTTACTTATCACTGTGTGCCAACAAGTGAACCTCTCCGTTCGAAGTGGTTAAGTGCTGTACCTCTGCCACAGCGCATTGGCAAAGAGCCGAAAAATCGCATAGTGTGCTCGCTGCACTTTCGTCCAGAGGATTAGGAGTTCAACAATGACTTAAGTCGTGTGGAGTGCCTTTCAAAGCAATGCTTTCCCGCAGCGCTGTTCCGTCGGTCTTGCTTGCATTCTACGAAGCGCAAGAACAACTGCAGGTCGAAGATGGGGCAGTGAGTGCAGCATTTCGTTTTCACGAAGAAAAAGCTACAAATGTGCGAATATGCACAGCCATGACATACAGTTGCTGTCGTAGTACGCAATGACGCCGGCAGAGCCAGTCCTCAGCGGTAGGTCACATTCATCAGTGCTTAAATCACTGAAGTCGAGCCCAGCATCGTGAGCCAATGTGTTGTTGTCAGGGTCCTCCATTGCAACGAGCGTCAAAATTGGCGTAATAAAATAAAGAACCAGGTTATCGTCGCATGCTTTCCCTTCCGCTGACCACCATAGTTCTGCTTTCGCGCTGCTGTCGGCTCTGTCCTGGCTGTTTCTGGCCGTGCTTTGCGTTTTGTGCAGAAAAACCGTAGCGCCGTCTGCGGGCGCCGTTTTACTCACCAACGGCGCAACGTCACTATGAGACCATGACATCACCACTCCTCGATCGGAGGGCAGACGATTTGAACTCCACTAGAGGTACGCGGACGTTTCAGAACGCATTTTCTCTTAAAATAAGTCTCTTCTTTGCATGAAACAAGTGTTTCGAGGTTTCTGGGATGGTATTTCAACAGTCCACATTGACTTAATATTAACCTTTAGTGTCCCTTTAAGAGAGCTACGGACCATTACAAGTTACCTTCCTCCATAGTCATGCATTTTCTGCTCAACTTCTTCGCCGAGTGATCGGGGCTAAGCTCCGCCTTCACTGGCTCTGCGTCATGATGGCACATCGTGTCGTCGACTTCCGGTTCTCTAGGAGCAAGCGCGCAAAGCCTCTCCAAACTCTCCGCCAGCTGCGCAGTCGACCGCAAGCGAGAGCTATCGAAGCAGCGTGCGTTGCAAGCATTCTGCAGCAGCGCCGAACGTGTCTGGTATTCCTGTAACCACAGGCTAACCGGGCGTTTCGACAGAACGGCGGAGGCATAAACTCAAGCTGATGAAGGAACTTTAGCGTAGACGTACGTGAGCTGCCTGATCGGTCTCCATGGTCCAGCCACCCGTTGGCGCAGAGCTTAACCAGCCAAACAAAGAGCTAATATTGCTCTAACCAAGTGTGAAACATCTTAAACATTTACAAAAACGTGTCAACGATTACACTCCTGTGAAAAATTTACACCAGCAGCAAAGAATACATTTTGTTACTGCTACTGTGTGTGGTTTAGCTCTGTGCCACCAGGTGGCTGCACCGTGCAGACCATTCACATTTGCCCTTCTGCTCATCCCGTGAAACGACACGCAAGGGGACACGGCCAGGCCCTGTGCCCTTGTGCTTGCGTTTACTCTAATACCGGCCTCGTGAAATGCTATTGCATTAGTAATCTTCCGGTGTAAAGTGATGGTCACAAACGCACAAATCCTGGCGCCGATCGGATAGCGGAAGTCCGATGCGCTGCAGCCAGTCCGCTCGTCTGATGCCTTGCAGAGGGACACGATGTCGCAGCTTGACATATTGCCAGTCGCTACGTATGCAATCCACAATGCAACAAAGTCACATCATAGTGCTCGCCAAAAGACTGAGACCGACTCTGACGGCGGAGCTCTCATCAAAATGGAGCGCATTGTAATGCAAGCAGACGACGCTTGCTGTGTGCCGGAAGTGCTTAAGTGTAGTGAGAAATTGTTCTTGTGCACTATATTTCTGTTACTTTCTCTTTATAGAAACAAATTAACTAACATTCCAACTATTACGAACATCGTTTGTTGACCATAAAGGTGGAAAAACTATAGATGACGTGCCCTGGGCAGCCAATCTGAAAGCTCGCCCACCTGACGTCAATTGGGTGATTTATGTCATATGGGTAGGGGCGGCTGAAAATTCTGCCAAGCAGTGCGCTGCGATCGACAGCGATGTACATTTTTAAAACCTTATAATAATTTACACGCTTTATGCAGAGCACTTGGATGCGTGAATTAATGATCAGAAGGACCTACTCTTATGACTCAGTATGTTTCTAGAAAATCGTCAAAATCGTTCCAGGGTCCCTTTAAGAGTGTGGGGATAGACACACCTGCCCACTGAACCCGCTGCAGCACGTGCCTCCCTAATATCTAGTTCGTTTGCAGTGCCCTCAGTCTACTTTTCATTGTTTTGTGCTTCAGCGAGCCATGGCTACCTGGACTGAGGAGGCCACCCACCTTTGGGCACAAGAAGCCTGGTCTCACAATAAAGTTTATTTCTCTCTCAGCTAGACAGCACCGCGCCGCTTGGCCCGCTCAACCATATTAGAATACACTAAATACAGCTGCCCCGCTCCTCCAACAGCAGCGATGACAGCCAGGAGTGGCCGCGCACGCGCCAGGAACTTGCCGGAAGCACCAAAAAGTCGTGTTATAAGTAGAAAATTATGAGAAACTGCGTGGGAGGTGCCATCGCGCCGGGTGCGGAATGTGAACGACTGCACTTTTTCTCGGAGAATGAATCTGTTCGCCGTTGGCGGCCAGTGCTGGAGCACATATGCCGAAGCCGTTCTGGAGCAACATGGCGCAATTTCAGTCACTTTTCTGTGTTTGGCGCAGGAATTTTCATCTGTATCAAAATGGTGCAATTGGCACAGGAGTCCCACCCCCTGCATGAAACCATATCTTTGATGATCCCCTCTCAAGCTCAACAAAATTAATTTTAATTCTCAACGAAATTTTTTTTCCCAGATGCCGGATAATTCAGAAAACTTTACAGCCACTTTCACGTAAGAAAAATTTGTCGGCAACTGTTTAGCATAATAGGTCAAATTTCAATACAATGAAATTTCTCTCTAACAAATTAAAGTGCCAATTTTACCAACTTTGTCATATTAAGGTAATAGTGTACCTTTAATTAGCTATATAATTATTTTGACCTATAACAAAAATAATTCACAAATAAAGCTTGAAAAATTGAACAAGACTGTGTATTTTCATTGAATTCGGTCTAAAAGAAAGAAATAGTAAGCCTAATTGCCATGTCCCCCCTTAACTGTATATAGATGGCACTCTGCCAATCTGCAGGCTGTAGCTTGAACAATGAGCCAAAACAATCACTTGATAGGCAACAAGGCTAACATAAGTCGACCTATTTAAGGAGGCAACTCACAGAATCAAGTAAGCTTACATAAAATCTAGGCCAATAATGCCCGGGATAATGCATTCAGACACTCATGATCCTCCCTTGTCTGCATATACTATTGACCCTGCTATCATAACAAACCTAAACTGATGGATGAGTGTGTGTTGTGTTGGAAGTTGTACTCACATCTGCGCTACATACTCATTATTACTCAGGTGCGAGCATGCCACATTAGAGCACCTCACCATAACAATAAAAAGTCAGGAATGCATGAAACATGCTAAAATGAACACATTCATTTTATGCCATGGTGCAAGGCAAACCCCCGCGAAATATGAATAAACTCTGTATAGTAGGCACTAGACTTAGAAATGCTACTTACGCACAGCCTACATGCAAGAATAATAAAGTAGCAGTATTCAGGGACTCATATGTGTATTTCAAAATTGTGGAGGCCACACTCATGTAGAAATTGAAGTAATGGTTTTGAGAACTTTTCAATGAGCCAACATATACAACTCTGATGAGTTTATAGGTTGGCAGCTTTTAGAATTCTCTCTTGAGTATCCCTTGTTCATGGGCAGATCCACAACAGGTGGTGAATGCTTGCTGTAAATGATAGAGCAACAAACTTAAAACAGCTCACAGGATCTTCAGGTGTTGAACCCCGAGCCAGGTGGCAGAATGTATAAGGGCCACCCCAGCCTGTAGTCTCTATAGAGACACTTCCTCCACACGAGAAAGATAACAGGGAGAGGAACAAGCAGATGAACAGATTAAGCATATGTGTCCTGATGGGATCTGATTTGGGGGCTGAAAGTATAGAAGGGGGGTCTGAAGGAAGAGGATCAGATGGGATCTCTGATGTGGAAGGTGAGTGTGCATTTCTGTTGGCAAGGTCATTATACCAGTTCTGACCATGTTCCTGAGCCCAGCATAACATTGATGATAGGGTTACATGCCCCACAATCACACCTCAGCTACAAGAAACACTGTAGTAGAGGGCTACAGATCAGTAATTATGTTAAACTGGTTCTTCAGTGTACAACAAAATTCAAGTAGTACGCATACGTATTTTGAGTTAGAGTAACATAGGCACGTAGGTCACTATTACAACAAAGAATAAAACCTGCCACATCCCGCTCAGTGGCAGGACAAAATAGCCACTGAACCATGATGATGGGCGTGAGACAGACACAGAATGATCCTGACGAGCTACTTACAGTTCCCACCTCCATGGCACCAGGCTTCAAGGAGTTTGTTATTGCCTGAAAAAAAAATGAAACCATGCTCGAGTTATGTCCACAACAAGTGCTTTTGACATTAAGCATTTACCTCGGCAGGCATGTTTTCTTCTTCTTGTTCCCCTTTTGGTGCCAGCTGAAGAATTAATTTAATAATATCAGTATACAAATTCACAAAAGCATTCACATGTCACAAGAAATGTAACATTTCACTTACCATTCACACAATATATGCAAAACACAAAAGCTCATTCTAGCTTCAAAAGATAGCCATGAACAAGCATTTACCTTAAACGCTCAAGGAACACTTTGTACTATACGCATGCAGCAGTAATAACTTCGGTTTTTACCACCTCAAAAATTCATTTTCCAAACATAATGCTTTTACCAAATGTCAAAAGTAACATTACATTCTTTCCCAAACATTGATGAATGAAGTGATGAAACATTGAACGATGAAAGCTCCAAGTTCATATGCACATGCTCCATTGTCCACAGCTTGAAATACAGCAGTAAACAAGATAATTTTCCTTTCCAAGGTGAGCATTAGCAATGAGTTAATACAACAGAAATACATACTGCATATAGCCACCAGAAATTTGCAAATAATAAAACATCCCTGATGAATTGAGTTCCCACTACTACCAGATACATTACTAAAATAAAAAAAAGAAAACAAACCCAAATGTTAGTTAAATGAACATGAAAAATCAGCCAAGCAGTACAAACTTACCTTTAGTGACAATGTCAAACGTTCTTCTGAAGGTTGGCAGTCAACTACACGACAAGTAACAACCTTGCCTTCAGTGTAATTTGCATTTATGCTGTGGCCAGGACGGGGTATTTCTCGAGAAGGCACCCAGCCCTGTAGAATTAAGTACTCATTTAACACAACTTCAAACGAATACAACAAAAGGTGACTAAATAAATATGAAGGAATACTAAATCTTTCTTTGTAAGAAGAGCTTAGCAAAATGCATCAATGGCAAGTGTAACAGAAACGACTTCAAAAATTATACAAGACAAAAGTAAGAGCAGAAGGAAACCAAGAAACTATAGCATCTAGAGCACTGTCATCAGGTTAACTCATTACAGTGTGGTTCATCTGCAATCAGGTAATCAACTACTTTTCCAGTTCTTCAAAAAGGCTTTAGCTTTGTCAATAGCGCCACTATCAGAAGCTGCAACACCCTAGCCACATTTAATAGGCATACAAAAATACATGAGTGCAGTGTATTCATGGCTGAGTTCACCTCACATGCAACGGAGTAAGCAACTCAGAACATCACGATTTCAATGCTGATGTATAAGTACTGATATAGTACATTTACTCTGTTTGACCTTTGCAAGCCAGACTATAGTGGATTTAATAAAGAACAGCCAGCATGTAACTGACTTTCTGCATCCAATTCACCGCTGACAGAGCCTTGCACCGCACAGACGATGCCCTCATCCATGTATGACTACAGGATGTTGGCTTCATCGTCCACATATCAGCAATATCATCCTAACTGATGACAACAGCACTAGACTGCTTCAACAATGAGCTGTTATAAATACACAGGTGAATCTTCATTGCTTCTGAGCTCCACAGTTACACTCTCAAGCTCCACGTAAGAATCCATCCTCGCCAAAACATTTTTTTTATGCATTGTGCAGTAACCTCCACCCAAGCCACCTTTATCATTTAACTTGCTGTGAACAACAACGCCCGTAACGGGATGTAAATGGCCATTTCGCGCAGTGGAGAAGTGATTTTGTGTTCACACCCAGGCATACACTGCTGAGGAACACACTAAACAGAGGGCATGCAAGGAGAGTGGTGCCTTCTTGGGAGACTGACAGGTACAGTAGAACCTCACTGATACATTCCCATTACATATGTTTTCTTGGCGCGAACGTTCACAATTAAGGAACACATAAAATGACCTGATAGAGTTATGCTCATTTTTTAATGGTTCATACGTTCCCAGAAAACACGATTTTTCGGTAAGAACATTCAGTACGTCGCCAAACTGCGATCGTATGATACATCCGCTAGATCGCATGTAAACAAGAAAATGCGCGAGGCTCGGGCGATCGATAACAGTATATTGCTGCCCGCCACGGCAGCTTCACTACAACACTTGCCCGCCCGTCTCACGTGAAAACTACGGCACGCACCCAGTTTCTCATTTCAGTACCAGCAAATCTCCAGGCTCATCGTATGCGGCATTCACAGCTATCACCGCCAATCATATTGTGATAAGTATCTTCGCCTATCCGTTTCACAACACGTGGTGCCGTCGGAAGCATAGCGCACGCTTTTAATAGGTGATAACCGAAACGCGCCGCCATTCCCTGCTGCAGACTGCAATCATACACGTTTTCTGGCCACTAGACCCCATGCGAACAAGAAAAGGCGCGAGGTGTGCACGATCGAGAACAGCATATAGATGCCTGTCTCACGTGAAAACGACGGCGCGCACAGTTTCTTATTCCGGTACCAGCAAATATCCGCCCCTTTCACAGCTATCGTTGCCAAACCTACTGCAATGAGCATCTTCACCTATGTTTTACACTGCGTTTTACAGGGGTACTGCCATGTTATTTTCGACTATTCGTTTCTTGCGGTAAATGAAAGTCCTAGACATCTGCACCCTACAAAATATAGTGACCAACCTAAGAGCACCGTTAATGATTTCATATACAGTAGAACATCGTTGATACGTTCCCGTTACGTACGTTTTCCCGGCGCCAACGGTCGCAATTGAGAACACAAGAAATGACCCAACATGAAAACGACAGCGCGCAGTTTCTTATTCCAGTACCAGCAAATCTTCGCCCGTGTCGTCGCAAACCGCATTCACAGCCATCGCCGCCAAACCTATTGCAATAAGCATCTTCACCTATCTGTCTTACAGCGCGTGGTGCATGGTGCCATTGGTAGCACACTGCACGCTTTTAGCAGGCGGTGATAATCCAAACGCGCTGCCATTCCCTGCTGCAGGCGGCGCAATGTGGGTATCACATTCCGCTTCGGCGGCATCCGGTGTCGCCCACCAGCTAGATTTCATTTCGGCTTTCCGTTGCCCTCTTAAAACACCACACAATAGGAAAACAGAATGCGCCTTGGGCCGCCGGAGCCCCACCAGCACGACGCGCGTCGGCGTCTCGTGCCGCAACGATCCTCGCCACACTTAACAATACATAGATGACAGCAATAGTTGAGTCTGACAAATTTTTTCAGTTATTTCGGATTGTACATTTTCACGGTTAGTACTTTTTTTGCAATTTTTTCCAGAACGTATGAACTAAGTTCTACTGTACTTCCGTGGTCACTCTAAAGGAGTTCGGAGCCACTACATGTTCATCTATCCAAGACATGCTGCAACAGACGGCATGAAAATCATGACTGTCATGCTACAAATTCCAAGCATTCATTATAACTGAGATTGTTATAAGTACACTCAACTTCACTCCTAACCTCTTGCTAGAAGCATTGTACCTAGCAGGAGTTTGATTAATCGATTCATAATGTGCTGTGAAAGGCACTCCTGTTCCTTTTACCACTTTACTGTATTTTTCCAGTGTGGATGTGGAGCAGCAATGCATTTTATTGCAGACTTACGGTATTTCCTGAAACTGGTTTAATGCATAGCTCCTAGCAAAGGGTTATGATTGAAGTACTGGCCAACTTAAACTCTGGAATTACAACATGCCCCACAGAGTCTTTAATTGTGCACTTAATTGATTTTGTTAGTAATCAGCGGGTTACTGCACCAATTGTGATGCCTGCCACTGCTATGTCGCTTGGACAGTAAAAAATTATTGTCTCAAATCTTACATTTCTAGTGATCTCAGACAGTCGTGACAGAAGCATGCAGTATACATCTGCTACACAACTCGATATGCAGCCATGTAAAGCACACAACACTTTATCATCATCACTTATCAGCTGCAGAAGTTCACAGAGTTACCGATTACCAGCTTGATCAATGCTTCCCATTAGTTTGATTCCTATTAATAGGGCTACAGCTTAGCAAACATTTCACAACACATTGCTTTTGTTCTTTGGGAGCTGTGTTAGCTGCATGTATCGTACATTGAAATCAACGTGGCAGCACAATAAGCTTCTAAACATTACTGTTAATAAATTTTTGAACATGTATAAAGGTGCACTCACTTTAATATTGTTATAGAAAGCCACCAAGAGCCCTTGTGGTGTGGTACGGACAACAATTCCCTCTGTAAGTTTCCCAGGAGTGGCATCATCATAGGTGGTTATAATTGGGCGCTTTGAAGTGACCAGCGCACGCCGGCAGGTCAGAAGCAGCCTGGGTGGGTCAAAGCTACGGTCAACGTTGAGCAGACGACACCGCACTTTAGAGCCAAGAGCGGGCTGTTCTTCTTCGGGACCACTCGCATGCAGTGCTTGAATAAAGCCTGCAATCCACGGGCTCAAACTGACCAGTATACCAGAACGCTGCATTTGCCGCACTGTACACTGCAGAAGACATCAACAGATCAGAGTCACTAAATGCTCTTCCACTTCAAAGCCGGGCAAGCTGAAAAACAAGCCTGGAAAGTAACTAATGCAATATTGGAATTAACTCTTTGAGGGTCACCACTGTACATATAAGGCAGCAGAAACAAACCACAAATGGTCACAGCCATACATTTACGATGGCAACAGAACGTTTAAAAAAACATGCCATCCACCAAAATTGATTTCTCGGTTGCTCTATGGTAACTGCCACTGCGGTATTTTGGGAGTACAGTATTCCCACTTCAGCCAGTTTACTGCCCCATACTGAATTCCATGCTTGCGCACTTTATAATCTGCCTTATGCTGGAAAAAAAATTGGAAAAAATGCGTTTCCACCTTGTTCCTTATCACTCAAACCATTACCATGAGATGTTTGCCTGTATGGCTTTCCCGTAGGCATGTGATTACTTTGTTTACAGTGGGCATTTTCGAACCAGCGATACTGCCGTGCGTGCGTTCTTCATTCCAAGACGTGCGATAACTGATATAATTTCGTCAAGCGATCTGACAACTGATTACCGCTCCATTTTTCTGACGGGTGTACACCACTGCAATAGCTTGAGGGCGCTCACATGGCACATTTCACTTTAGCTAGGGCTGTGCGCATCCCTGGGGCTATATTCTTTAACGATACACTTCATTTTACATTCTTGTGGCCTTTTGTCATTGGTTTGACCATGGCTTGAAGGCCGTTGCACTGCTATGTTTGCTGGGATGGCACCCTCGGCACAAAACATTTATCGAGTAGAAAAAGAAATGCAATGTTTCAATATACAGGTTCTAGTCGTATCTTAAACATAAACATAAGTTGTGTGAACTTTATTACATTTGTAAAAAATTTACTATGCAAGTTAATCTAAGTATTCAACAACAAACAATGTATCAAACTGTACTCAACCACAAATTGTCCCTTTATTGTCGCCTAAAAAATCATTTGCCCGTTTTTTTCTTGAAATATTTCACTCTGAAGAAATTAACTCTGAACTATTAAAAATGTGACCTTAGGGGGACAGATTTATGAAAACATTTGACCCTTAAAGGGTTACTAATAGGGGTTCTCAAACCCCGATACAATGAAGTTGTACTTGCAGTGAAAAACTTCGTTAAATTTTGAATTTCGTTAAGTCAGTTATAAAGTTTCAACAGTAAAAATAATTTTACAAATTCCAAGAACATTCCTCGTAGATAATGTCTTGCCAGCACTTATAAACAAAGCATAAGACGGCCGGGCCATAATAGCGCGGTTAGAAGTGCCAACGAGTTCGGTGCAGATTGCAGCGAGAGAAACCCATCGACGTGGCTTGCAGCATCCGAGATTTGCAGGTGTTGCGTCGCGCGTTGCAGTAAACCTTGGACATCATTAAAGGGCCCCTCACCAGGTCTGGCCATTTTAAGCTGACAAGCACAGAGCATACATTGAGCGATAACGATTGTGTCCGCGAAGTATTACATTGCTACGCGCCACGGAAAGATCTGAAATTTCAAACCGAACGCCATTTTTCCTTCTCGCAGCCACTGCGCTCCAAGCCCGAGGATCACATACTCGAGTCCCTGCGTCTACGTACTCGAGTCCGCAGTGTGACGTCGCTCGTGGTGACACATGACTTTGAGAATTATTGAAGACAACATCTGTTATCTCTACGATCTGTTGCTTGAATTGACAAATTAAAGTTTAGAGAAATAATAAAAGACAGAAACGGAATGCCTGCGTGTTTTTTGTTTTACTTCGCACTGAAGCAAGAGAGATGTCCACTTCATCTGCTTGTTCACACGGTCGTGCGGTCACGTGCGTAGGTACTGAAACTATGCCCTTTTCTACCGTGCTCCAGCGCGTGATCATGCTCTGCAATCTGCTTGTTCTGCCTCAGTATTCGTGTAGCAGTGAATTATACCACTAGTCATGTTTCCTTGTGCGCAGTGCGCAAAATCGTGCGCCGCGCAAACGAGATAAGAGCTTGCACGCGACGTGGTCAACGGAAATGCGTAGCACCGTAAAAAAAAAAAAAAAAAAAAAAAAAACGAGGAGAAAAAAAATGAAGGCGGAGCCTGTGATGTATGCGTCACGCGATCTGCAAGGTCTAGTATGGGAGAACGTAGGAAAGCAATTCGCTTGCGAAGGCTAGACGGAACAAGTGGAGAGAGCGTCTTGCTTGGCAGTGGAGCCCGCCTACTGAAATCATGGGTTCGAGGCACTGAAAAATTTCTATCTCGACTGTTAACGAGCTGATTTGAAAACTTTTGCAGCATAAGACTCCCTAGAGGACACGTAACAACTTCCAGCGTATAACCAAAATTTGCCATGGGGCCTGGTGAGGGGCCCTTCAAAAAAGGCCAGTACACAGGCAGGAGGAAGTCCTTCAAAGCACGTCTTCTGCCTCATCTCGCAGAGGAAGACTGGCTCTGACAGAGAAGTGTTTCTAAATGTGCAGAGAAATGTAAGGATGAGCTTACATAGCTCCTTTCCTCCACCACCTCTCTTTGTTTCCTGAGCATCCTCCTTACTTGGTAAAACACTGAAATTTCTTTATAATGTGTTGTAGCAATGCTAATGTTGTCACCTGGTTTCCCATAAGAATAAGAAAATGTGTCCCGCAGAATAAATTTATTATTATTATGGTTATTTGTTTTGAACACATATACAGGGAAAGGAAAAGCAACGAGCAGTCTGGCAACTGCCACCGGAAGGGGCCCAACGCCTGCCTACTCTTCTGAAGGGAGGTGACAGCAACACAGAAATGGAAGATAGCTGAATAAATGTATCACAAAGCAAACATACCCACAAAACAAACAAAGTTTTGTACTGTAACTTCTTCAGCTGTAGTTTTTTGTATGTGCTAGCTAATAGTACACACAACCTCTCTCAGGTACAACATTGATTTGAAAGCACGCTAGTGCAGGCATGAGCAGTAAGCATGCAGTAGTAAACAAGGTGAAGCTGAAAGTGAATACAGTAGAACCTTGTTAATACAATCCCATTTTGTATGATTTTCCACTACCAAGATTCGCGATTGAGAACACAAAAAATTACCCACTATGGTAGTGCTTCTTTTTACCGATTAAAACGTTCCAGGATAACACAACCTGTCGACGCTAACATTCAGTACGTCACTAAAATGTGACTGTATGATTCGTTTTCAGGTTGCTAGAGCCTATATGAACAAGAAAAGGAACGAGGCAAGTGCGATTGGGAGCAGTAGGCACCCAGCACAGCAGCTTAGCTGCAGTACTCACACGCCTATGTGATGTGAAAATGCTGGCGTGCACAGTTTCCTCTTTCGATACAAGCAAATTTTTATTATTTTGTTCAATTCTCAGGTTTTACTTGCCAAAACCATGATTTGATTATGAGGCACGCACGCTGTAGTTAGGGGCTCCAAATAAATTTTTGACCACCTGGAATTCTTTAACGTGCACCCAATGCATGGCACACGAGCATTTTTGAATTTCACCTCCATCAAAATGCAGCTGCCTTGACCGGGATAATATTCTGTGCCCTTGGGCTTAGTAGTGCAACGCCACAGCCACTATGCCCCCACAGCAGTTTACAAGCAAATTTCTTTGCGAGTCGTTGCACATCCCGTTCACAGATACAGCCACCGCCAACCCTATTGGGGTAAGCATCTTAAAACACAATGCAATAAGAAAATGACAAAGCGCATCTCGGGCTGCTCAAGCCCCAGAAGCTCAATGCACGTCAGTGTCTCGCGCCACAATGATTCTCGCCGAGTAGGCGCGTCAAAACTTCTCACAAGAATGCCCTGCCCAAAGAAGCTGCTGACCCAGGCTGAATTCGAGGAGTGACAACGTAAGCTCACTCAAGCCACAAGAATGGCAATGCGTGTCTCGAGCCACTTGGCCCCCACCAGCTAGGCATGCATTAGCGTTTTGCGCTACAATTCACGCAACACTTCGCATTACACAGATGTCAACTACAGTTGAGTCTACTGAATTTATTAGTGACTTGAGATTGTACGTTTTCCCAGTTAGTATGTTTCTCCTCACATTTTTTTTTTCTTTGACGTATGAATTAGGTTTTACTGCATGTGCTTCTCTTAGGTCAGCACAGTAGTAGCCACCATAGTACAACTTGTTTATAAGTGTTTGCTGACAAGGTGCTGTCCACCAGAAATGTTCTGGGAATCCTTGAAATTATTTTTACTGCTGAAACTTTAAAACCTCGACATAACGAAATTCACAGTTTAACAAAGTTCTTCGCTGCAAGTACAATTTTGTTGTATCAAGGTTTGACTGTAGCAGTACTAAAGCCATTCCAATTTTCTATATTTTGTCACAGTAATTTCTTTTCCACACAACACTGGCACCAAGAAATATCTTGAAAGTGCTAATGACCATCAGAAGCCTCATTTTTCTTTTCCCAAAAAAATAGAAGCCTTACCCAAAGCAAACACAGAAAAAAATGCAACTCTGCTGAGCTGCACTGTCATTCTACTAGCCCTGTCATGTCCCACCATGTTTTGCTACTCCTCACTGCATCACCTTGATTGGCCCCTTCTCAAATTACCAAATATTCTCAAAACCTCCATCATAAATTGTAATTTATGAAGCTCGTTAACAAATTATCCTTGTTTTCCTTGTCAGCAAAAACTCTGCGATAGCATTGATGCCATTTAATAACTTCTCTTACTTCAAACTTCGCTCCTGGAACCAAAGCATCGGCAGTCACATACTTTTCTGACAGCATGGACCTGCAAAACAACAGGAGAAGCAGAAAGGTGAAATGTGATGTTAAGGAGCAGCTTCTACGCTGGTAGCACAAAAAATAGTAAATGCAGCAACCAACTCACTTCTTCAAGGACACAACCACAACTCTATCCATGTAGCTGAGAGCCATGACACGGCAGCTGCAAAAGAAAAGATAAAAACCTGTCAATGAAACGTACATTTTTCTAATGCCTTCTACAGTCCATATTTACTCACAGGTGAAGAAGTTAAAGTTAATTAAATTCTGCAGTTTCACATGTCAAATAGAAAAAGCAGGTTTACCAAGCTAATTTTTAAAGAGACATTACATAGTATGTACTCTGTGCTTAAAAGGCCACTAAAAGCAAGTACGTGTATTATGTAAACGTGGACTGAAACCATGCAGCACATGTTTCATGCCAAGAAAAAACTTAGTTTAAGAGAAAATTGCGTCTGAAGATTCCGCATTCCTCTAGAGCAATTCAAATCGCCCACCCACGAGCAAGGAGTTATGACATTGCATACGCCATTACCACCCTTGTCGTCAGTGAATAAAATGGCACCTAGAGCCAACACTACAGCTTTCCTTTTCTTGCGTAAAATGCAAAAGGACGCCTAGAAACGAAATGAAGACACAACTGACAGCATCTCAAGACATCACACGGACAAGGCATTTTCTACTGCTTGCAGAAATTTTGCTTGTTGCCCAGAGATCGGTGTGGTGGCCTACCCATTGCCACATGACTGCACGACAACCAGTGCAGCCACCTAGATACAAATTCACTCTTGCTACTTGCTCTCCTCCGTGACAAGAAATAATTAGTAAAATCAGCCTTTGCTTCATCTTGTCTCAAACTTAGTAAGCGAGACTGCGTTTGCATTGTAGTCTTGGAGGCCATAGAATATGAAAGTGTTTTGATCCCTAGCTGTCAGATGGTGCCACATCATTTACTGCTGGCAGCATGGAGTGAATTTTTACTGGCGATGATGGCACATTTCTGCTAGACACAGTAACCTACGGTTAAAACGGTAAAGCTCAAGCTCCTTCAAAGAGGCGGCGGCACGCTTCCTTTCCCATTAATTCCTTAGTGCGTCGGTCCTTTCGGTTCTCATCCTCCTTCTGCCACCCTTTCACCCCATGGATCATTTGAAGCATCCTCTTGTTCAGTTGTACAGTCAACGTCCCATTTTTCGGACTCGATAGGGGCCACAAAAACATCCGAAAAATCTGGCTGTCCGAAAAAAAAAAAAAATGAATGCATGTCTTTAACTGCCTAAAATTGCCCCAAGCACGTCCGAAAAAACTCTTAAAGCCTGTCAGTACACTTATTAGGCATATCGGTGCTCGCACTTTGACATGAGACGGGGGTGCACACGTGTATAATTAAGGAATACATACTGTGTCCCATGACAATTGCCCCTTCCCATGCTTGTTATGCTTCACCGCCTAGCACTACTGTACTGAGGCGAAACCAACTTTCGGTGACTGGCATTACGCAACGTGCTGTGCTCTGCGAGCTTCGAAGCCAATCACGAGGATTACAAAGGCAGAGTCGGGTGCCATTGCTGACAACGGCAAATTCTTTCAATGAAAAACACGGCACCGCACGGCAAGAAGCTTAATAGGGAACGTAGGAGCAGCTAGGCTTAACGTTGCCACGGTAGTGGCTACGGCTGCCAGCGGATCTGCGTACAAGAGTGCCGGTTCGAGGCGGCGAGATAATAGAAATGGCGGCGGTGGTGGGCTTTGCTTAATGCCATTTCAGACCTGCAGTCAAGGCAATATACATTGACTATATGGAGTACGTGGTGGTGTCGCAATGTCGTGCGAATTATCGGGCATGTCCGAAAAATCGGGCGTCTGGCAAATCGGTTGTTAACTACTCTGGCAATACATTGTGCCGATGACACGGCGTCAATGACGATTCTTTGCGATTCCTCTGTTACTAGAGCCAGCATTAACATGACTTTCGTTCCCTTTTCACTAAAGTTACAGGTAATTTTCCCGGATAGAAGCACAAATTCCCTGAGAATTCCCGGTTTTCCCAGTCGGTAGACACTCTGGTTTCTTTGACAGCTGTAACATGCTTCAGCTGACGATCCAACAGCTTCAAGAGACAACGATCAAATGGCGTGCAATCAGTCATCAAGCGTGCATCGCCCGAATGCCTCGTCGCACCCTACTGGGATTTGACCTCGCAACCACTACTTCGTATAGTAATTGCTGTTGCACACCGGAGCCATTTTCACGAAACTTTGTAGACTATGAATAATTAGAAATACTATATAAATAAAATTATTGCGTGCATGTTATTTGTACGCACACCATCTTCCTAAACAATATGACCCAAAACATTTCCTCAGAGCTCGGATGCTCCTCCATAAGAGTGCGTTGCATTGGCATCACCAAGACGGCAAGACGGCTTTCGGTTTTGTTTACATTGTGTCATGGCCCGAGCAGCTCCAGTTCGTGTGTGTGTGTGTTTTTTTTATGCTATCAATGTGAATGGTTTGTCAAGGCATGAAAAAGCAGTTTTAGGAGTTTCGATGAGCTAAAGTTTAAATACTTTTGCTCACGTCTGCTCTGTAAAATTTTGTTGAAGTGAAAATGTGTCCGCGAAGTAGTTCGTTTTAGGGGGAATTTCGATGCATTGTGTTCTATAGAACATTGACGGGGAATTAAAAAATCTTCGTTGAGGTGAAAATTTTGGTTATGTGGACTTCATTGTGTTGGGATTCGATTGTAGTACGCTTTTAATGGGACTACCACACACGCTGTGACACAGATAGATAAGATGCCTAAACATTTCCATTTGTTAGAACTCTTGGGTTATTTTAACAAATTTTATAGTCCTGCTAAGGTGCAATCAACATAATTCAACTGTAACGTCAAACTACTATGAAGCTAATGTGCCCCTTGGTGAGCACTGGGTTCACACTGCTCCAAAACAACATTCAGAATGGATAGCTGAAGAAAGGGTTCTGCAATCCTCAGGAGAAGAATCAAAAGAAGCCACTCACGTGAGGCATTCACCAGCAGTAACAAAGTCACGAGCATCTTCAACATCTTGATCAGCTACCAGAGGTCGTGGGCAGAGGGCACGGACACCACCGGGCTCAAGGCGCAGGTGCACGGCACCAGCTTCAATGGCCACCACTTTTGCTGCACTCTCCAAGAGGGCACCAGGGCGAATTGCTCCAAACATGTTTCGGCTCAGGGGTTTCTGAAGACTCAGGTAGGGTCGTTGAACAAGTGGCTGCACATACAGCAATGTGCCCACCAGTGTCTGCCCAACTACAATGTCCTCTGGGGTATCCCAAGGTCCCGGCAAGTGGCTGCGATGCACACATGCTTCCATACCATTCCAGCCTACCACCAGCCCTTCATTCTGTGCCTGCGAAAACCAAGAGCAAGAGTATGTCAATTCTTTATACATGTACTGGTGTCCCAACAGGGGTGTCAACTAATCACTGCACTTCATTGCCATTGTGAAGGTTTGTGTGCAGTGACAGCCACTATAACATGTTTCCACGGCATAAAACAATTATCATAACAGCTACTGAATGATTATCTAGCATCAGATAAGCTCAAGGAGGCCTTGACAAGCTCAAAGGTGATAGTTTTCATTGGCAATTCTGACTGCCATTATGATGCAAGTACTAGCACAGTCGATTTCAGATATAGTGAAATCAAGGGGGATCCCAAAATAGTTCCAGATAACAAGAATTCGAAATACAAAATATGCCAATTTGAAGCTTATCCGAAAACTGCACACATATTGCACACTTTCCCATGATCACGAAAACCAAGAACTTGTAGTTCACATGTTCAATGCACAAAAGCTTGCTTTATTTTTGATACACAAATGGTGCAAATCACTTGTGCTGAGGTATGGTCTTTTATATACTGATGGCAATTTTAACTTTAAAAGTCTGCAAATGTGCCTTGCATGCAGCAAAGCGCTTGTGCATTTTTATTCTGATCACAGTAGAAATGGACGAAGCTTAAAACCACCCTGTACGGGTAGCACTGTGTCGCCATCAGTACACCTGTACCACAAATCACTTCCGAATATGATCCTCATTTCTATAGCAATATATGGACTGTCATACGTCGGAAACGAGCCAACCAGGACGACACCGTTGAATTCAAAACTGGCTTTTAGCTTGCAGAACATCAGAGTTACCCACTGGTGGCACAATGGTCATTCCTCAAAGACTAGTACGAAGTGCAGATATGATGTGCACTGTTTTTGTTAAATCCAAACTGTAATGTAAAAGTCCATCGAAAGGTGGGATGTGGTTGAATTTATTTTAGCTGCTTGTGGAACACTCAAATGCAGTTCGCAGAACCTCTGGTCTATAAGAAGACAAACTTGGCAGTGCAGACATCACCAGTTCAGCCTCCTATGCTCAGACAACGATCAAGTGTCATCTACACTTTCTTGTGGACCACATAACAGACCGGAAGGCCTTTCATGTTCTTGAAGCAGCGTGATGATCTGCTCGTTCCCACAACGAACAGCCACAGCATGCACAAGCCATTCATATTTACAGTAAACCAAACTGAGACACGCATTTTGCTAATTTTTTCTCCATGGCATGCAATCTCCAGATGCAATCTTTTGTTTGGCAGCATCTGCCAAAACAGTGCCATTTCGTCAGCACTGAATATTTCAAATGATACAAGTGATTGTGGCCCCGGTAGAAAAAGTGCTCATGCAGGGGCATGGCTAGGGTTGCCAATTGCTCTGACTTTTCAGTAAATGTCAAGCCAGAGTCCTGATTTGACCCAGTGAGGACGGCCAAATGACTTTTGCTTTTTTTCTCCCTTTCTGGACAAGAACAATAAATAAACCCAATTTCCTTTTTATAATGCCTGACAGCTCATTTGAACATTTTACTTTGTTGTGTTCTGTTGCATTACCATAAACATAAAGGCAGTTTCGTGCTTGTAGTGTTCTGTGTTCTAGTTCTGTTGCAGGGACTAACCGTTCACAGCACCTCCATCCGTATTGGTAGCCGTGTTAGTCAGGCAGCTATACTGTACCTTTCTTGTTGTAAGCCGAGACGGTGGGACTAAAAAATTTTTCACAACTTTGTTGCACGTATGAGCTAAGGCTCCTGGCACTGACGGGGTCAGTCGTCACCAGCCGCACCCCACCCTCTCTTAAAAGGGTCCTTTACCAGGCCCAATAGCCAATTTTGCTTACATTGTGAAGGAGGAGGAGCAGATATTAATGAAGGCAAAGGAGGAGAGCTCGGCCTGGAGGGCGTGCGTCTAGCCTGCTACTCCTCACTGGGTAAGGGAAAGTGGGAGATACAGGGAAAGGCAGGTGGAAGGTGATTATGATACGGTACAATGAGCTAATATATACACACTACACACAGGAGTAATCTTTTTAAATGTTACATGCCCTCTAGAGAGCAGTCTAGTGCAAGTATTTTTCAAATTGGTTCATTAACAGCAAAGATATAAATACACTTGAGCCTCATTATAATAAAGTTGAAGGGGGAGCAGAAATTACTTTGTTATATCGATTACTGCTAGAGGTGTGCGAATATAGTCGCCGACTGATTTTTCAGACTCCAAAAATTCGGACATGCTCGATTATTCGGTCTGCTTCGCGGCATCACCATTCTCCCGATAGACCATAATGTATAACTGCTGAAAGTTCGGACACCTTACAACCTCACTTCTGATTTTTCGGACACTCCTTGAGGCAACTCGATCGAGAGCACCATGCACCAACTCTGACTGGTGCATGGTTCGACCTGCTGAACGCCATTTTTGTTTTAAACAGAGCCTGCTTGCTGCCCCACGAAGTGGTGCTACTGCAAATATCCGCTCATCATCATCGTTTCTGCTTAGTTCGATAGAGTGGCTACAGCAATTCCGGTCTCAGCTTAGTAAGCCATGTCAAGACAATCCAGCAGCTGATTTTTTTCTTCGCGCACGACGCTGCGAGTAGGCCACATTTTTTCGTTTGTGCGACTGGTGTCGGCATGGTGGTGTTTGCTTTGTGTGCTGTGTCGAGGTTTCGGTGATCCAACGCGGCATACGGAAACATCGCGTCAAGTGTCTAATGGCACCGACAGTGCCCGCGCAGACTGCACTGGGGAATGACGGCAAGCGGGTGCCGGAAGGCCTATGATTTGTCGCGTTCCGTTGTGCTCCCTACTGACACCGAAAATGTTCTGCGGAGACCTGCGCAGTGGTTGCATTGCGATTCCGGAGATCACATCATTTGACAGTTTCACAGATGCTGACACTGCTGTACTGACATGAGCAGAACTCGACGACGGCGAGATCATTCGTCAGGTTTCTGCTGCACCGCCAGACGATGACTCCGAGTCAGAAGATGACGCACCATGTGCTACGCTGCCATCGCATACAGAGCGTGTACAAGCAGTTACTGTGCTTTCAGCCGCCTGTAGTGACCGTACGACCTTCTCCGAGATTCAGGCTTATCTGATTGAGCGTAAATGGAACAGCATGCAACGGTGCATTCACGATTTCTTTAAGCCTACTGCCGAGCCCGAATAACTGTGTGGAAATAAAGGATTTCATTTTTTCCTAATCTGCTTTTTCGGACACCTGTTTATTCGGACATTTCCGCAGTCCCCGTGAGGTTCCAATAAATGGTCGACGACTGTAATTGAAACTTCAATATTAGATTCAAACCATTTGGTATTTAATTCTATTTGAGACACTTTAACTATTCGAAATATCATGACTCCCCAAAAATGCTGTTGTCGGTAAAGCCCCCCAAACTTCGTAAAGTAGAGACATGCTTTGAAGAGTGCCGCCTCCTCCTTGTGCACCCTGGCCAAGGCCAACACCACATCACTATTGGCCTAATGGCACCACGTTAGCCCTCACGCTGGCTTCGTTTGTTGACAGTTGCACTCCACCATCATTTTCGCTTGAGAAGTGTCTACACAGGCTTGGAGCACATGTTTGCGCTGCTGCTTTTCCGTGTTGCTTTGGTTTGCGACACCTTGAATTTAGTTTTGTGGCAAGTGCAATGTCGCTTCGCTCCGCAGCATTTTCCCTCACCAGGACCTGGTGCGCCTTCGGATGCCAAAACATTCTCAGCAAAGGCAAGAATCCCTTCTTGATACTGTCCGGTAAGCATGACGGGTTAAGAAGGAAAAAATAGATTCATCGAATTGGAGGGAGAACTTCATACCAACATCCTCCACAAGACTATGCAACGTAAGTTGCGAGACTCTCATAGTATAGTACGTGTCATGCTTGCATAATTTGTTGCAGGTCATAACGTAGTAGATATTGCACAGTTCACTGAGCATGTTGCCATTTGTCTGCACACTTTAACACGATTCCTACGTGACATTTACTTGTTTATATAAAGCAATACGTGGCCGCATTTGGTGCACGTACCATATTTAGTCTATTCTAACGTGCCCTCGATTGTAACGCGCATCCATTTTCAGTGACCCAGAAAAGGAAAAAAAAAAAAAAAAACACCCTTGATTGTAACAAGCATACGTTTGCTGTGACCTAAAGAAAGAAAAGTCCTTTACAGTACCGCACACCTCATTCTTTCAAACAGAAATACAACTTTCTCTCTTTTGGAAAAACAGATTTACTCCCAATACACTAAAGTTACGATAAATAAAAAAAGTTGCAGTTTCGCCCAAAAGGCGAAGCATCGATTGCGATAGCAAATTAGTATACAGCTATACAAAAAGTAAAGATTGTTGTTTTAAAGGCCCTATAAAATTTTAAACATGCGATTACTAACTAAATTAACAAGCAGGGTGTCACGCTCGCACAAGCAAACATGAACACGTTTCACGCAATGACCGTAGAAACTCTTTATCAGGGGTAGCATGAACAAGTGAATCATGGAGCGAATTACCTTTGTGCAGCCTCTCGCTTCAACGCTAAGGGACAAGAGCACAGTGCGGTGCACCTAGATGTGTAGACACTCCATCGCAAATCACTTTCAAGATAGGCTCTGCACGGCCATGCCGTACGTAGCAGCCACCGTAGTACTGTAGAATGCACCTCCTGTATGCACAAGTCCCGCACGAGAAGTTTCGAGAACTCCGAACGAAGTCATGCGGCCTGATTTCCGTCTGTCTCCGCAGACGTGATCACTTTCCTTTTAATTATGGCATCGTGATGAAGTCAGCATGTCTTCGCAGTCGGCACTTCGATGCTGATAGCGCAAACGCACAAAAAGGGAAGACAGACAGTGCAACACATAAGTTTCTCACTATAACAACTAGAGAGAAACCTTGTGCCAGCATCTATGGGAGTTTCCTAAGGGACGCTGTGACATCAAGGGAACGACGGTATATGTGTCTGTGAGGCTTGTGTTGCAAGAGGCTTCGTCTAAAATGTGCATATGGCTACACAAATACAGTCGGCGACTAATTTTCCGGACTCCGAAAATTCGGACATGCTCGATTATTCGGTCTGCTTCGTGGCACCGCCATTCTCCCCATAGGCCATAATGTATAACAACTGCTGGAAGTTCGGACACCTCGCAACCTCTCGTCTGATTTTTCGGACACTCCTTGAGCCAACTCGATCGAGAGCACCATGCACCGACTCTGACCGGTGCATGGTTCAACTTGCTGAACGCCATTTTTGTTTTGAACGGAGCCTCCTTGCTGCCCTACGAAGTGGCGCTACTGCAAATCCCCGCTCATCATCATCGTTTCTGCGTGCTTCAATAGAGTGGTTCTACAGCAGTTCCGGTTTCAGCTTAGTAAGCCATGTCAAGAGAATCCAGCAGATGATTTGTTTCTTCACATACGACGTTGCGAGTAGGCCACGTTTCTCGTTTGTGCGACTGGTGTCGGCACGGTGGTGTTTGCTTTGTGTGCTGTGTCGAGGTTTCGGTGATCCAACGCGGCATACAAAACATCGCGTCAAGTGTCTACTGACACCAACAGTGCTCACGCAGACTGCGCTGGGGAATGCCGGCAAGCGGGTGCCAGGAGGCCTAAGATTTGTCGCCTTCCGATGTGCTCCCTACCGATGCGGAAAATGTTCTGCCGAGACCTGCGCAGTGGTTGCACTGCAATTCCGGACACCGTCTCATTTGACAGTTTCACAGGTGCTGACACTGCTGTACTGACATGAGCAGAACTCGACGACGGCGAGACCATTCGTCAGGTTTCTGCTGCACCGCCGGACGATGACCGAGTCGGAAGATGACGCACCATGTGCTACGCTGCCGTCGCATGTGGAGCGTGTACAAGCAGTGACTGTGCTTTCAGCCGCCTATAGGGACCACACGACCCTCTCCGAGATTCAGGCTTATCTGATTGCGCGTAAACGGAACAGCGTGCAACGGTGCATTCACGATTTATTCAAGCCTACTGCCGAGCCCGAATAAGTGCATGGAAATATAGGATTTCATTTCCCCCCCCTTAATCTCCTTTTTCGGACACCTGTTTATTCGGACATTTTCGCAGTCCCCGTGAGGTCCGAATAAACTGTCGGCGACTGTATATGAAAACTTGCACGGACGCAAATGGTCAAATTACAAGCGGCTGCTTGTGTAAGCACCTCTCAAATCGCACAATGTGCAACCAAGAGCGACGCATCACCGAAGCAGAGCAGTGTCATATTCTGTATAAAATCCAAGTCTCATAAGACCTTATCACGCTCGGCGCACTGTTTGCTTTGAATGTGAGTGAAAGCGCGTGAAGGTAAGCTGAGAAAAATGGTGAATTGATGAGCACCATCTTTCCTGTGAGCAAGGGGAAAGAGGGCGAGAGGAGCGAGCTCACGTCAACGCAATTAGGCACGTGCGAGAGGAGTGGGGGGCAGGTTGGTGCACATCTCCTTTTATAGCATTTCGGAAAATTCTGCGGCTCCTTTCCATGAAAGAAAAACCGATCGGCAACTGTACTTATTTGCACAAAAGGTTGAATTTCAATACAACGAAATTTCAATATAACAAAGCAAATTGCTGATTTTATCTACTTCATTATATCGAGGTTTAGCTGTATTTCGCGCCCCCAATCATTCAGACATTTTGTCTGTCACCATCGAGTCCGAATGATCAGTGAACAACTATACATGTATATAGTAGCACAACTTGCCATACCTAGTAAGGTTCGTACAGTACTGTGCAGAAAAGGTGCAGAATGTTTAGAAAGCACAACAAATAGATGCAAATACATCACCTCGATTACAGTAACCTCTGCACGGAAACCAGGCAGAACGTAGTCCAAGCTGAAGTCCTCAAGTTCCTGGACAAACATAGTTGAGGCACGACCAAACGTCAGAATTCTTATAAACTGCTTACAATGTAGACTGTACACTTTATATATACTGTACTGATTTATTTTATTTCGTTTTCTTTTATTAAGGAATCTACAGCATGTTCAAAAAAATTGGACTTGCAAACCACTCACATTGTAGTTTGCACTAGGACATCGATAACGCAAAATTTATTGCCCAAAGCTTATTCCAAAAGTTCAGACAATGATACAACTGACACACCTACTCACGTATCCCCTTCTACCCTCATTTCTCTTTTAAGCTAAACAAAGGCATGAGATGCAGCTTCTTTTTACTGCATCGTAATATTGAGCCTACATTCCCTGGCCTGACCAGCACAGAAAGTATGTGCTGAAACTGGCTATAAGTACATCAAATGTTGATTTAATAAATTTATCATGTTGCTGTCAAACCATTTCATCATCCTCAGTACTACTACCCCCCCCATAGGGCAAAGAAAAAGAAAACGACCACTATCACAGCATTTCTCGAACTGCAGACAATCCAAACCCCAGCAAACTGGCTTATTTAGCGATGCATTTCGAGTCACACAGTAGTACCAGTGAATGCACTGTGTTCTGCGTAACAAGCTGAAATACCTGTAATATATATTGTGAGCTCATAGGTGTCTCTACAGCACACAGACCTGCTAAGAGCACAAGAGCGCATGATATTCAATATTTTCATTATTTCAACACATGGGGTGTTACATAACAATGTTGTCGAAATGCACGGAGTGTAGTCAGAGAAGCGCTTGTATGCTGAAAAATGAAAACATTGCCTACCATCACCACTAGGATTCAAACTTATGTCCTTGCAACAATGTCTAACCACTGCACGATAAACATTCACTCTTGGCATTTTGTGCTAGTTTTAGCACCCCACAGTGATTCTAATAATGGCTGTGCCTGGGCATGTATGTATTTTGGGGGACAACAGGCAATTCTGAGATGAACAAAGATGGCACTGTGCACAGCAAAGGGGCCCTCTAGAAGATGGCGTGTCAGCTGTGAGAGCCTCCTGCTGTTGCAGTAAATGATTTGAAAGTAGGAAGAATTGCAGAAGTCTGCCGTTTATTTTTATTTTATTTATTTTTTTTGAATCAGTTAAGTAATGTAACGTTGCACTGCAGTTTTGCTTGAACGAAACCCCAACACATTGTATGCGGTAGAACCTCGTTGACACGTTACCGCTATCTACGTTCTCCCAGCGCCGTCTGCAATCGAGACCACAAAAAATTACCCCATAGAGTTAGGGTAATTTTTTACCAGTTCATACATTCCCAGAAAACAAAAATTTTCAGCACCAACGTTCAGTACATCGCCAAACTGCGATCGTATAATACGTTTTCCGGTCGCTAGATCCCATGTAAACAAGAAAATGCACGAGGTGCGCGCGATCAATAACAGTATATAGCTGCCTGCCGTGGCAGCATCACTGCAATACTCACCTGCCCATCTTACGTAAAAACGCCGGCGCGCACTCGGTTTCTCACTTCGGTACCAGCAAACCTTTGGGGTTGTCGCACAGCTATTACCGCCAATCCTATTGCGATGCAATAAGCATCTTCGCCTAACTGTTTCAAAGATAGCCAAAGCGTAGCGCACGCTTTTAATAGGCAATAACCGAAATGCGCCGCCGTTCCTTGCTGCAGACTCCGATCGTATATGTTTTGCGGCCGTTAGATGCCGTGTGAACAAGAAAAGGCGCGAGGCACGCGCTATCGAAAACAGTATATAGCCGCCTGTCTCAAGTGAAAATGACGGCACGTGCAGTTTCTTATTCCGGTACCAACAAATCTCCGCCCAGGTCGTCGCATGCCGCATTCCCACCTATCACCGCCAAACCTACTGCTATAGGCATATACACATGAGAGCTGACACTAGCAGTAACTGTCAGATTTCCTTCATTGACAAGTGATCATCATGGAATGAAAACATTACCCACTTCCATCTGCACTTTCCACAATTCAGGGTATAGGAAGTGCCCTTAAACAACTTTTTCCATTCCCATTTGATACTGACAAGCACACGCAAAGGCCTCTAATTCCCTCTTAAAAAATTTATTGTAAGCCTCAAATTCACATGCTATTTCTATCATCTGTGATGTCAAAAGCAGCAGACATTGGTGCAGTTTGTACTCCAAATGTGCACCTCTGCACTCGTCGTATTATTATAAGCGCTTTGAAAAGCGTTTCATTTCTGTGTTGTCCTCTATTACAGGGCGGTACAAAGACGCAAAGGTTCCTCAGCACTATAAGAAATTTGGTGGATTTCTAGGCCAGCAGATTTGGCAACTATTGAATTAAAAGTTCCCTAGAAATGTGCAGAACAGGCTCCTAGTCTGAGCTATTTTTCTCTGAACCCACTCAAAAATTTCCTGCCAGAGAATGTGCAGGTGTCTATAGCATAACACAAAAAAAAAAGAAATCACATACAGGCACAGTCATTGCAAATGTGCCTTGTGACAGAGATGGGTTGCAATTATTTACATACCACGGGTGCATTGACAATGGAAGGTCGTGCTGTCAATTGCAATGCTCGGCCACCTCCAGTATCAGCCAGAACCGCACATTGGACCAGTTGGCCAACAGCCAGTGCATGACCTGCATTGCACTGCTTGATGAATGTAGTTGCTTCAGCACGAGACAAGAAGGCAGTGACTCCATCCACTCCACAATCCATGGTGTAACCATGGTCCTCTATGCTTGATACTGCTGCCTGTAGTACCTGCAACATAAGATCCCAGTCAGGAATGCTAGGCAAGCAAATCGTAGTGCCTCCTACCATTCCTTTCTGTAGTATTGACGGTGTCATCGAGGCATTCACTGCAGCCGGATCCAAGGAAAGGTCGATAGAGACCTTGGAAGATCCCCATTCTACTGGAGCAGCAGCAATAACTTTACAGACTACAGTTTGGCCTTCTTGAAACAGCCTTGGCAGGGGAAGTATTTCCTGTTGAGAATTGTAAAAACAAACAATGCAGTAAGCAGCCAAGTCACAGCAGTCTACAGAATTATCTAAGACAAACTTACTATATTTCACATGTGCCCAACTCTAAGTACTACATAAATCACTATACAAAGCCTTCCCTATTATTCATCCTTGCCTTAGGCAGCCCGCATGATCATGACACATATTCAGTATATTGTGCTCAAAATAGAATGCTTTGGCTAAAAGGCCTTAGCTACTTTACACTGAAGGTATTACCTGTATATTACCAGTAGTTTATCATAAAATACTTATACTTGGTGTGAATGTTCATGTTTGGTGTTTGCTTAACATTTTCCTTCTCCAGGCTTGGGCATTGTAAACAGACAAGCCCGGTGCAGAGATCACACAGTGATGATCGTGTCTGCAAAGTATTACAGCAATGCATGCCTCAAATACAGACAAAAAGTTAAATGAAGCATCCACGCCATTTTTTCTCAGAGGAGTCACTCTCCCCACCAGCAGCCACAACATCACAGCAGACATCTGGAACATACAAGTAGCCACAAGCAACATAATCTAGGGCATTTCTGCAAAGCAGAGCGCATGCAATATCACTGCCAGAAATGCATCATACAACAAAAAAGGCAGATTAAAAAAAAGAATGCCAGGGTCACATTGGCTTTTGCCTCCAAAAGGGGGACGGCAGTGAAGGAATATCACTTGCAGGCATCGGTTGAGACAATTGGAGAGAGCCTCTCCTGCGGGCAGGGTAGCTCACCTCCCTGCCCCATCAGGTCAAAACATTTCATTTTCCTTTTACCTCCACTATAGCTAAACCTCCTTCAAAAATGTTACAGTCAGACGCTCCCTAGACAGCACTTTACGACTTCCAGTGCTCGAGAGGAAGCTTTAGCTAGGGGGCTTCTATCCAAATACATAGCAACAAAAAAATTGTTTTTCTCAGCAACCACTGCACAGATTTTGATGAGGTTTGTTGTATCTAAAGGAATAAGTTGAGATCTAGTGACTGTAGGAAGCAATTTTTTTAATTTAGGCCATCAATTTTTTAAAAGAATTCTTAAACATTGCTAAATTTCAAAAAACCCCCAAGAGAAAGCTTTAGCTCGAGGGCTCCTACATAAATAAATACATAGGAAAGGAGAAAAAACTTTTCTCAGCAACCACTGCACCAAATTTGATGAGGTTTGTTGCATTTAAAAGGAAAATTCAAAATCTAGTGACTGTTGAAAGGGAATTTTGATTTAGGCCATGAAATTTTCAATAAATATTGCTGAAAATTGCAAATTTTCAGAAAACGAAACTAGTAAATTTAGAACTATGTACCCAGCAATGAAATATGATATCACAATTCTGTAATTTGTATCTGATAGTCCACCTAAAGCGGACAAAACGGACATATTACACATGGCTTTCAAATATACCACCATTATGTGAGTAGGAATTTTCGCAAAACATATGTAAACACCGTAAAAAATTCATCCAAGATATAAATTGATAAATCAATTTTGTCCCCTTTGGATGCTTTAATGGATGCAGTGTACAAAACTGGAATATGTGTTCTTGCTGCAGAGCTACAAATTTGTAAACGTCTTGCTACTATATTTTTTTTTTTTCAAACTTACAAATTTTTCTGCAAAACCCTCATAAACAGCATAGAAACTTCATGTAAGCTGCAAGTTCACACATCAAATTTGTCTCCTTGAGATGATTTAAAAGATGTAGTTTACAGAACTGGCATATTTGTTTTTGGTGCAAAGTCGTGAACTTGTAAAACTTTGTGCTTCGTTTTTTTTTTTTTTTTTAATTTAGTCGAACCTCGATATATCGTACAGTGCGGTGATCACGAAATAATTCGATATAGCCAGAATTCAATACATAAAATCATGTAAAATATGCGTCAAAAACTTCTGCAAATCAATCAATGAACCAAGGGTGCGATCGGGGATTGTTCGGAGTGTGCGTTCAGTTACGCTGCACACAATTGGCCTAGGCTGCGCCAACTTCGTCAGCCATGAGCACGCGGTCGACTGTGCCGCATGCAATTAGCCTAGGCAGTGCCGATTTCGTCAGCCACGCGAAGTCAGCGCAGCCAAGGCCAATCATGTGCGGTGCAACCGAACCTGCGCTCCACACAATGATCCCCGATCATGCCCTAATCGTGGCGCAGTAAATACTTATATAAAGCAAGCTTGAAGCTTCACACAAAGTATTTATTTATTTGGTTGAAAGTACTGTAGCAGTGCAGCCTGCTTCTTATTGGCAGCCGCGTGCTTACACACAGAGTCCTCAAGATAGTCTAAACGATCCACAAGCAATAGACCAGTGCACAGCATCAGTGCTTGCGGGATCAATCTCGGCATCATCTTCGTTTGGCCACTACTTCTGCTGCAATCTCCACGTTCGTCAATCGAAGCAATTGAAGGTGTCTATGAGTGAGCCATTATCCCTCAAGAGAAAAGTTTATAACAGCTGTGTCTTACCAGTACTCACGTACGGGGCAGAAACCTGGAGGCTTACAAAAAGGGTTCTGAGGACGACGCAACGAGCTATGGAAAGAAGAATGATAGGTGTAACGTTAAGGGATAAGAAAAGAGCAGATTGGGCGAGGGAACAAACGCGAGTTAATGATATCTTAGTTGAAATCAAGAAAAAGAAATGGGCATGGGCAGGACACGTAATGAGGAGGGAAGATAACCGATGGTCATTAAGAGTTACGGAATGGATTCCAATGGAAGGGAAGCGTAGCAGAGGGCGGCAGAAAGTTAGGTGGGCGGACGAGATTAAGAAGTTTGCAGGGACAACATGGCCACAATTAGTACATGACCGGGGTAGTTGGAGACGTATGGGAGAGGCCTTTGCCCTGCAGTGGGCTTAACCAGGCTCATGATGATGATGATGAGTGAGCCCAGTAAGCATGCGCTGTCACGCGTCTTTGCGGATGCAAACTTCCAGTCCTCACGAGGCGCAGCAGGCACAGAGCATGGCACTGAGGAGGAGTCGGTACGGCAAATGCAATGCGTCGATGACGTTGTCAAACTAGCCACGGCCGTGCTAAATGGGCAATGCACGCGCTCATTCTTACGGCCTGCACGCCTGACGAGGGAACAAAAGGGTGCATTCTTGATGGCTGGTTGCCCCATTCGCCGAGTAGTGGCGCTTCGACCCAACCCTAAAAGAAAACCGCTCGCGTACCCGCCCTCGCCTGGTAACTCTACCGCGGCCTCGGGAGCCTGGAGTTTGGGAAGCCTTTTCTGCTGGGCCACGAGTTCTTGTGCCTTGTCGTTACTGCCGTATTGTTCGGTCTCTTATTTCGGATCCTCCGGAGATCTTGCGCCTTGTATATTTCCCACCAATTAGGTCATACAGCGGTTCTCGCATACATAGAGCTGTAAGGGGGCCGGTAAAGTACAGGGTGTCGACTTCAATCTGCGCCTCGGGCAGAAGCTTGGCAGTTCTGTCAACCAAGTAGACGAGGCTGTTTGCACCCGTTAGCTGGCCTTCGTTCACCAGGTCAGCCTTTACAATCACGGTGTTGCACCCTGTGTCCTGCAACACTGAGACTTCTCTCCCTCCTAGGGTCCCGGAAGCAACCAGAAGGGCCTTGGCAAGAAATTTTGGCTGCGTCGCCATTATTGCGTTGATGCTTAAACACACTTAATGGTGTTCCACTAAACAGAGTTAAAAAAACAAAAAACAAATGATAGCATATGTATGGCCGGGCAGCAGCAGCAAGTCCATAAAGCGTGAAGTTGATGGCAGAGCTTTACCGAAGAACGCTGGCAAGCCGATCTCGTTGCGGTGGATGCGATTGCTGGGCTGGGCTTCCCGGGAGTCTAGGTCTGACGTCTTTCCTCGAGCAGGTTGAGCTAACTTGAGGGGAACTACCGTGAGTTTCGTTGTAGACGTTCATTTGTCGTTGTTTACGTCAACTAGTAACTCGCAGTTCAGACGCGGCTAGGCGGCCCAGGCGAGACAGGATGGCACTAGCTCTTTGACGCTTTTCAGCAGATTGTAGGCTCAGCTTCTAGACTGCCTAGCTCGGTCTAAAACCTACGTTTAAATAACTTCTCCTTTCCTTAGTTCCCTGTGTTGGGGAACGGCAGATATTGGTGACGATCCAATCAAGTTCACCCAATTGTATTCTATCTCCTCCCAAAGTCTTGGCCGCGCCCCTTTTAATTAGGGGCGAGGGAACAGGTGATTTCCTCCTGCTGTTAGAGGTAGCGCACTGGTATTGCACCACACACGCACAACCTTGAGTCCATGGCGGGCCTCTATTGTTCATTCACAAGCACAGGAGAAACGACGGCAGCCGGCCATACAGTGCTGTTGGCACACATACACTGTCAGAAATTCGTGGACACAGGATTGCACAGAGACACCACACATTTCGGAATATTCGCACCGCTGCCTTCTTAGCAAGCTTCTCAATGTAAGCGCGGGACAGAGAATACACAGGGGTTCCTACAAAAAGCCGTCGGGGCGTCACCGTCGCACCAACAACAAAAAGACAATAATCTATAAATCTGCGTTCTACTTCTTTCGACCACTTGCCAGAGTGGCCGGCAATAACCGTCTTGCTCGCCGGTTCCTATTCCTACAACCTTTTGGCGACCGTTGATCGGTGCTTCGCCAAATCGAATGGTGCCGCACCATGACAGCGATCATCGTTTGCTGTGGCTAGAAAACAAGTTCAATGTATACATAAGAAATGTACAGTTATATTCAGTCACCTCAGGCAACGGTGCACTCAAAGAAAAGACATTTCAAGCCTTGCTCTTCACAACCTCCAGTCCACTGTGAAAACAACACGCTTCTTGCTGAAGAAAGGTGTCACTTATGTGCTGACAAAGAAATTAGATAGTGATCCAATTTAGGCACTTTTCGCAAGAATTCGACAAATGTGCAGCGGCAACGATCAACTGGATGCCAGGGCTGTTACGGCTGCCCTTGATCGGATTGTGAAGGCCAAACCATTAAGCCCGAAGGAAGCCGAGACGCCTGATATTGATGCTGAACAAGTGGTTCCCACACTATCTGAAAAGTTTCACGAGCTTCACGACACACGTCCGGTTCAGTCAGCTGAACTGGCCAGGGTTAGGTTACAGTGCCCTGAACTAGTGGCGGTGAAAGACAGGAACTAGCCCCGAAGCGCAGGCAGTAAGAAAGAGCGCACACATCGCCCCTCTAGCCTGGCCGTGAACTAGCCAAGCCATCGCATGTACACGCTGCTACGTTCAAATGGCGCCCTCGGCGTGATTGATATGTGCAGCTATAGTGCGCAGCAGTCGGGAACATCCATCATGCCACTGCTATTTTCAAGGGTGTTGCAGGAAAGCTCACCGCCTGACAACAGAGCGCACATGGTCTTCTGGGGTGGCAAGTTCGATATATCCATTTTACGTCGGACCCCGTTCGAAATAAAAAATTTAAAATTAGTATGATTTTCCAGGTGATATAGAAAGTGTTCGATATACGCAATAATTCAATATATCCGTGTACGATATATCGAGGTTTGACTGTACTTCACAATTTATGGCAATCTTTGAGAAAAAGAAAGGTACTAAATCTAAATTCTGCTTCATAGAGTTGCTAGAATTGATATTTCTCTCTTAAATGCAACAAATTCCATTAAAACCAGCCCGGCAGTTGCCTCATAAAAGCCTTTCTTCGTTTTACATGTATTTAAATAGGAAAGTCGGAGTTGGCCTTGAGCTAAAGCTTCCTCTTTTCCAAAACCAAAATTTGGTTATTGTACAGGCTCTAATGTCACTATATCAGACTGTCTCCAATACTTTCCAAAAAAATTGTTGGCTCGACCATTTTACCAGATTTCAGCAAACGTGTACCGGTTTAGAAACTTTAATCTGCCACAGTGCAATAGCCACTTGGCTGTTCAGCTACCAATGCTGGAGATGCAAACCTCATATTCAGCACAATACTGTGTGTTGAACAGTCCAGACAAAGCTTCGCCATATGCAGCACACAAAACACTTCATTAAAACAGTGTATGTGTACTGAGGTCAGGGTGCATTTGGAATCTGCTGCTGGAATGTTGTGCTGCAATGATGAGGGCAGGCAGCAAGCTGCAGACAGAATGCAATACACACAGCAGGAACAGGTTTCTTTGTTCTAACTGTAACACAAGATGTGTCCCAAGGGCAACATACTGAAATTATCACGTGATGCTCATTCTAACGAAATTTCTTTTCATGTCCAAGTAAACAACTGAACAATCCTGCAGCACAGGCAGAAATGACGCCACAAAACTATGTGACCTCCTTCACATTCCCCCATCAATGAAAGCCTAATATGCTACACTTGTTACAGAGCGGTCGATTGCACCTTACACAACTGCTTGATTATGGATAGACAAGAGCATTTTAATAGGAGTTTCTTCCCACTAAAATCTTATTGCAAATGATAATGAAGAAGCCTCTCATGGCAACTATGTCTACTGCTGTGCAGAAGTTAACTTCCTAATTGGGCTAGTTTGTGCATCTTTTACATGATGTCTGTGCTTAGGCTGTTCATGTAAAATTCATGTAAACACTCCTTTACATTGCTTTTTTAGTGTTAAACCCCATCAATCAACCAATCACTATATCTATCAATCAATCTAGTTTCTATAATGAAAAAGCCTCACTGTGGTTTGATCCTGGACCCCTTGGGCAAACTGGCGCAGCAGGAGGCTGTACGGCTGCGAGATGTTAGTCAGGGATACACGGCCTGTGATGGCCCCTGGGAGGGACACACGCAGACCAAACTCTTGCACCTGCTGCAGGCGGCCCAACACCACCAAGCCCTCAGCCAGCAGACGAATTGTCAATGGCTCCACAACCACTGATGAAGACTCATCCTCCTGAGCCTCGCCTTCCTCAGACTTCTTCTTTTTTCGTTTACGGTTGCGCTTTTTCGGCAAGTCGCTGTCACGGGCCTGCAAGCAGTTTTTCTAATTAGTCCACAGCACTGTCACATTTACCAATCACAATAAGAATGGAAAAAATGAGAGGCCAAAATGAACGGCTTTTCAGTATAAGAAATAAAGTGAAATAAAATGAGGAAATATGCGACAGGTGAAGACAGAACCAAAACCATTCATGCAAAATCGCAATAACATGCAATGCATAGGCAATGACAAGCCGACAACCAAAACACCACTAACTGGTGCTACACTCTCAGGGTTATGGCAGCAAGTACTCATAATCCTCTGGGAAAGGCCTAGCACTGTCATGGTTAAGCAACATATTTACACAGTATTAACTGCACACAAAAAAGACGGTTTCAGGCATCATCATAGCTGAATTACTTCTATGTGTGACATGTAGTGGGAATGGGTTTCAGCCTAACCAATGATTTTTTTTTGTTGCAATGGCAATTATATGGACTCTCCAGGCGAATTTTCACCATCGGCGTCACCATGAGGTTCTGTATAAAGTGCAAGAGCTATAAGATTCTATCACTCCCCGCATGCCGTGTGCTGTGGAAGCGAGGGGAAGCATGCAATGGTGAGCTGAGAAGGATGGTGGCTTTATGCACGCACAATGTTGGAGGTCACATGATCAAATGTGCGGAAGGAGAGGGGGGAGGTGAGCAGGCATCTCCCCTTTAGCCTAGCCGTGCACCACCAATGTCCTATATTGGACGTAATCTCCAATGGGTGCAAAGACTTGGTGAGCCAAGATGGCTGGTGGCTTCATGTGCGCTGTCCTCGCACGTGCTTAGTGCTGGAGGGCGTGTAATCTTAAGTTTCAAACTTTTAAAGACACACTGAACAGAGAGGCAGTATAAGCGTTTAATCCCCTCTGTTTTCTCTCATTACTCCAGTGTTGCAACAAGTGTTCATGGTCATCCAGAGAGAACTTGTGTTTGCCTGTGCGTGCACGACATCATGCTTGCTAATTTAATTAATAAGCAAATGTTTATGCAATTTATACGGCCAATAAAACTACAAACCTTACTTCATGTAATACTTTGCTATCATTATCACTGATTCACCTTTCAGGTGAAATTGACACTTTTTATTTATTTATTTTTAAAGTATGTTCAGAACAAAAAGAAAAGAGACAGTGGTGCACCTAACCAAAATTTTAAATACGAATAGCTTATTTTTTGTTATTGTATTTACATTCAGTTTCGCACTTTGCTACTTGCAAGCTAATTATTACAGAATGCATGAAGAATCATGCAAACGGTAGCTCTTTACAGACTGCTTAAAATGACAGCTCTTGAGCAAACTAAGCCTGAAATGCACAGCTCTTGAGGCAACCTTGGTATAAAAGGTCGCTTTGCATTGAAGGAGGCACTGCACAGTCTTCCTTTTGCACAATAAGTTGCAATGACTAAATTAGGAAACGTACGGTTTTCTAGCCCACTTGCTTATCAAGCATATCAACCAATGTGAAGTTGGGTTCTCTTTCTTTCGTAGCAATAACTGTTTGGGTTCCATGTCCCAAAACTGCACCATGGCTATTGGGCTGCACTACGGACTATATATTTCTACTACTAACTTCATTACAAGTTGCAAAATCTCGAAAATGTGTTTCACTCTTTAATACCACTGTCACACAAAAGTCTTTTGAGCAAAAAGACTTCTCCCGAAAAAGAGTTTCACTCACAGACACACAACAGGGAGCGAGCTCTTCTTCAGAAGCAATCGTCGATCTCTTTTACGGCCAAAAAGGAGTAGCCTCGAAACCAGTGGGCGCCATCAATTATCATATATTAAAAAAATCTAAGCAAATGCATATTTTTCTGTCGCCTAGCTAGGCTCATCGTAAAAAATAATTTTGCATCTCACAGAAGGTGTAGCAAACCCAGTAATGCTCACTTTCTTCTGTACCCTCGTAAGCAGGTCGAACGCTTTCTAAAGTACAATAAACCTTTACATTAACGTTTCTTAATCTGGTCTTGTTAAACTTATTTGAAAACTATGTAATAGAATAAGTTTTCACTTTATATTTCATGATAAATCAGTTTAGTTTGGCCAATCTTGTTTAAAACGCTAGTGCCACACTTTCCCTATAGCGTGTCCAGAAGGAAACACCTTTTTAAGAAGAGATTGTCAGTGCCGTGTGTGTGCTGCACAACACCTCTTCAATAAAAAGTATTTCAACATGGTAAAAGACCGCTTACGTAAAAGAGCGTTTGCGTACTCTTGTGACAGAGGTATACAAGATATCATTTTTCAAAGAAAGGAACACAAACATTTGTCCATAAATTGATCGATCTGTGTGGTAAAGTATTAGGCCAACACTTAAGTGAACATAAACTATGTTTGTTCACCTTGAACAGGTCATCCTTCTCGAGAGTAGATCTTTTCACAGAGGAAATAGTTCTCTGCTCTTCACCACGGGGCAATTCACCATCATCCATGTTTTCCAGCACCTTGCTCCTGTACACGAAGGCCACAATAGCACAGAGACTATTATCATCAAGCAGAAATTGGCAATCTAATGTTACTTCTCAGTTAACCCTCTTATGTCCCACAACAATGGTACTGTGCTACTAAGCATGAAGCCACCATTTCAATTCCCGGCTGCGACAACAGCGTTGCTAATGGGGACCAGAACAAAAAAAAAAACACGTTATTAATAGTTTTGGATGCACGAAAACGGGGCAAAGGTGTAAGTCGAACTTATATACCGATATGTCGTGTTATACCTTGGTCACACGGGCACCTTCGATAGCGATCGAAGTTCTCGACCGCGATCTAGAAATTCGATCCCAATCGGGCTGGGTCGCGATCAAAAGTGCCTCGCGTGATAGGGGGTATTAGATGCAGAGCTAAAAAAAAACAAAAGGGAGAGAGGATACAGACAGGCGTCACTCCGAGTGTACGTGTGTCACACGTGCACTCAGTGGTCTTTGAAAGCCATCGGTGTTAATTTGTTGTCGTTCGTGAAAACGAAAAGCCGACACTGTCAGGCGGATCCACATCTCGGTGCAGCTGCGATCGCTGTTCAAGGACGCTAGTAGTCACGACGACCACTTCGACTGAGCTTCGGACACTGCCTTAACACATCGTGATCGCTTCAGCATGTGTTGACACGAATAAGCAGCACAAGGCAGAGTGAATCTATCCGCATGCACTGCACTTTAATAGATGAATCCTTGATCCACTAGCACTGTTGACAATAGTCGCAGCACAAACCAAGCACGAAATGCACACGCACAGCTAAGTGACGACAACTACGTCTAAAATAACGTATACTACCTTTTTCAAACCATCCACGGCAGGACAACCACGCTGCACGCACGCGGCAATTGTGCCGTAAAAAAAACAGCGACACGTTGCCAGACCAAAAGCTGATAGCGCTAACTTTATCCTAGCTGTTTTTATTCACCAAACCTTTTTTTTTTACAAAATATGCAGAAATAATTGCTGCTGTAGCTTTGTAGAGTAAAATTAAATTGCAAAGTTTTATTTTCCATTACTATAAAAAGACCTAGGTCGTGGGCTATTTTGCCCCGAGAACGAACTACAGGGGCGCTGCGAGCGCCGCTCGCGTGACGTCAGGGCACGGACTCGCGCCTGTCGTCTGCTACAGTTCGGGCGGCGTCCGGGCGCTTTGTGCGGTGTTTTCGTTTGTTCGCCCTCGTTCTCTCTGCTTGTATACTTATGGCGGCTGTCTCAAATATATTTTACGACGTCTTCATTTGCGAAAATTTATTCAAAGAGCTTATTTCTTAGACGACAATGCAGCTCTCAAAGGTAACGCTACAGTGCCAGCCGAAGGAGCGCAGACCAGCCCATTGTGGGTTTTTCATGCGTGGATCGACAACCGCAAAAACATAGCATATAAGAATCCAGTTATGATACCATGCCTGCCTCGGTGCAGCAAGTATGTCACAAACGCTGGCTATATACGACTTCTACAACAGTTACCTTGATTTTAATACGTACGCCAAAACAGGTTTGCTCACGACGAGTAGTTCATACAGTATAATATCAAATTTTTGCATTTTTCACAGAAACGCTCGGCTGTAAAACGAGGACTTAATTAACACTGCAGTTTAGATTCTACAAGCACCACTTGCTTTTTTAACTGCTTCTCAAAATTAGGCGGTTCTTCATTTGCTTATTTTAAGCGGCGGTAATTTAATTGAAGTAAAGCTAATGAAGGCTTACAGCTATTTACAGAATACAAAACGAATGTACCACTATATATTCTCTTTTCCGTGCTACAAGTTCAACTCACTTAATTGAGAAATTTACTCGTACTTAATTGTTGCTTGAGGTATATACATGACGAATCTATTTGGTGAACTGACACAGGCTGCTCGGCCTAACTTTTTTTTTTTTTTTTGTGAAATATGCCTGTTGGACCGCATGGCTGCAGCCAGAAAGAAGTCGATGCGTCAATCATTAGTAGTATGGGACATATTGAAGATATATTATAGTTCTCCTGTGGAGGATCAAAAATCAAGTGAAATATGTAAGGCTTGTTTGTTTTCTTTATGAATGCTTGCGATTGGATTGGATTGGAGCAAACTTTGTTTGTGCCTGCAGCTGGGCGAGGTTCTCTTTTATGTACCGACGAAGCGAATAGTTCTCCGCTTGTATAATTAAACAACGCTGGATCGAGACATGGTGTTAAGGTGCTTGAATTTTCCTTTCTAAGCTGCGCTGTATAGTAGCTCGACAATGCTTTAGCAATTCCAATTGGCGCTGTAAAAATGCTTTGATTTTAATTCGAAGTTGTAGTGAACTGATATGGGTTTCGCGAACAAAGCGTGCCTCGCCATACCGACAGAGTATACCGTTGCGTGATCAGGGGTGTACCATAGTGTCGATAAAGCTGGCTACTTATAGGTGCCCTGGAGATCCTGCGCCGCTTCGGACCTTTATTATAATCTCAGGTGCTCTACTCTCTGAGGACTCCGTTTGCCGGTTGCATAAAATCCAATCTATCGTCGCAACGAGAAAGCGGCCCGCGTACACGTACCAGCCAGAACCTTGCCAAAATGGGCACTCGCATGCATGCAGTGAGACACGTGTGCAATTTTATGTCCAACTACGCGCCCAAGGAATTAACTGTTCACGTACTATTCTCCCCACCCAGAAGTTTTGTGTCATTTGGCTTCGCGGCTTTACGTGCCTGCCTGGCAATGCGCGGAGATCGACGTACCCCATTTTGCTCGACGGGAAACCGATCGAGCAGACGCGCCAAACCCCGGGGAGGAAGCACGAACAAATGTGAGGCTTTGAAACAGGAAGCTGATCGAAGACAGCATAACAATTCATGAATGAAACATTAACGAAACTAATTTCAGAGGCTGAAGTCGAAGTACGTTGGGGATAAGGAATTGACAGCAAGCAGACAAGTTTACGTAATAAAGAAACGATGAAGGTACTATATAACTCCAGATAGCACAATGAATTTTCTGAATTGTGGGAGCGGCTGCGGGGTATCTACCAACCGGGAAAACCGAGAATTCTCAGGGATTTTGGATCTGGAAGAACTCAGGGAAAACTCTAGGGAATTTGTGCTTCCAGAAAAAATTAGCTGTTTTTTTTTTTTGTTTCTTTTTAAAAGGGGAACGAAAGTCGCCCTACAGCTGGCTCGAGTAAATGAGGGGAATCGATTGTCTTTGACGCCGTCGTCGGCTGGAGAGAGAGCTAGAGTAAAACATCTTTATTAATAATATTTGAATGGCGAGAGCATGCAGTATGGAAGGTACCCTCAATACAGGGTCCCTAAGATGATTCCGGCGATGTTTCGAGCCCGTTATATCACAGCTCGGAGGACCTCGGGAGGTCCGTCGCGGAGGGCGCATCGTCCCACAGCTCTTTGTTGCGTAGGGGGTAAAGGAGAGTTGGCAAGGGAGGAAAGAGGTTCGCAGTGCACTCAATCGTGACGTGGAAGATTGGTGGGCGAACTGCCACAGCCAGGGCAACGATCTGCATAACAGTGTGGGTAGAATTTATTGAGAGAGACAAGATGTGGGGGAGTTGCCAGTTTACAGTAAACGATCCGGACGCCCGATTTTTGTGAAATGCCCGCGATAATGCGGACGATTTCGCGGCGTGCACCACAACGTTTGTAATTTCAGATGCAAGAACCCTTCGCCGACCGATTTTCCTGACTTTTTGCCGCGACCGCAGGTCCGAAGCAGCATTAATCAAAGCCAACACCGCCGTTTTGATTATCTCGCCGCCTCGAACCAGCGCTCTCGCACGCAGATCCGCTGACCGCCGTAGCCTGACCACCGAGGCAACGCTAAGCTTAGCTGCTTCGACGTTCGCTATTAAGGTTCTTGCCGTTCGGTGCCGTGTTTTTCATTGAAAGAATTCGCCGCTGTCAGTAATGGCACCGACTCCGCCTCTGTAATCCTCGCGATTGGCTTCGAAGCTTGGAAAGCATCGCGCGTTGCATAATGCGGGTTCCCGAAGGGCAGCTTCGCCTCTGCACAAGGACGTTACGCGGTGAAGCTTAACAAGCGTGGGAAGGGGCAATTGTCACGGGACACAGTACGTATTCCATATAATACGTACTCCATTCCAAATTCTATTATACACGCGTGCACCCGGTACCTCCTGTCACAGTACGAGCACCTATATGTCTAATACATGTACCGACAGGCCTTCAGAGCTTTTTCGGACGTGCCTATGAGGATTTGATCCCTTAAAGGCAGTAAAAGACATGCAATTTCATTTTTTTTTTTTTTCGGATTGCCCGATTTGATTTTTCGGACGTTTTGTGGCCCCTAGGGAGTTAGAAAAATCGGACGTTGACTGTACAACTGACCAATTGAGGATTCTTCAAATGGTCCGTGGGGCGAACGCGCGCAGAACTACGAGGACAAGAACAGAATTAAATGACCGTCGCATTGAGGAATGATCAGGAAAGGAACTGTGCCGCCTCTTCTTTGAAGGAGCTTGAGCTCAAAAAGCAAAGTGTTGGCTGACGCAAGGATGCAGGTGACCCTCATCCAAACCAAAATAAACTCTTGAACGCAGTGAAACACAAAACGGACGTATTGTGCGTGGCCGGTTAAGAGTATGTGAGGACAGTTGAGGTTGACTTTCCAACTGCTGAGAAAATCTCAGTTAATTGTGACAAAGTTCGGGCCTAATACCAATGATCTTGCCATCACTTGATAGAAATAGCTCATTTTCGAAAATATTTGCTTCTGTATGCATCTCTCTTCATTCGTATTTGTAAATGTTCGACTCGATTTGCAATGGGCTTTATCATCTTTCTTTTTTGAAGATATTTTATTTGCTGTGCATTTTACTATCCCCTACCTTCAGTTTTTTATTTTGAATAAAATAAACACTACTCCTTAATATTCAAATTGGATTACTTTTTTTTTTCTTTAAGATGCTTATACTTGAGAGTGACAGAATCGATCGGGCGATATGGTGTCAGCCCGTCTTGACATAAAGTTCTGCGTCGCTCAGGGAAAACCTGGAAAACTATGGGAATTTGAAAATGTCAACTTGGTAGACACCCTAGAGCTGATAAAAAAATGAGTGGCATTCAAAATTATAATAGGAAAGATTGAGGAAGGAGAATGGGGTCTCGGTCACACACGCAGACTGAAAGATAGAACCCAAAACATTCATGCAAAATCGCAATCTCATATGATGCACAGGCAACCTTTTGGCATTGGAAGGAACAAGGTGTATGCAAAGATGAGCAGGGTAATGTCATCATCAATTTCAACTATATAATGAATACAGCAGAGAAATTCTTTACTCAACTATACAGTATGCATAACAGCCACATAACTGTGATTGGACGTATTGACAAACACGGAACTGAAGTTCCAAGTGTAACTACCAATGAGGTTAGAAGGGCTCCACAAGATATGTTGAGGAAAAAGGCAGCAGGAGATGGAACAGTGAATTTGATAAAAAATGGAGGGGATTTTGGAGTGCTCAAAAGAACTTGTGACCCTTTATTTGCAATGCCTCATGACTGCCATTGTACCAGAGACACGGTAGAACACCAATGTCATATTAATCTGTAAAAAGGGACACACCCAAGAATTGAAGAATTATAGGCCCATTAGCTTCCTTTTGGCATTGTACAAAATATTTGCCAATTAAAGTAAATTATCAATAGAATCAGGACAATGCTCAACTTCATTCAACCCAGAAAACAGGCTGGCTTTAGGAAGGTATATTCAACAATGGATCACACCCATAGGTAATTGAGTAATCTGCTGAATGTATATAACCAACTCTCAGTATGCTGTCAATTACAGCTAGTGCAATAGCAAGCAACTTAGCCCAAATGCAGTGTGCCTACATTTTTTGTGCACATGGTGCAACCCTGCTAGTTGCATTCATTATTGATGCTAGGACCAAGCTCCACACATGAATTAGGCTGCCACCTTCCTAGAAAAAGAAATTGCTTAGACAACAAGCACTACGAGTAGCTTAAAGGCCTTGGGTGATGTTTCTTTTTAATGCATCACCACCATTCCGGTGTCTTAAGAAAAAAAAACCTTGCATAACAGACACCTTCTCTAACAATCAGATTTCTTCCCACAGTAAGCATTTAACTGTACCAGTAGACCAGAAGTGCGTCCACTTGGCAGAGGTACAAAATTGTTCACACAATTTTTGCATTTTTTTTCCTTGTGCCTGGTGTTCACAGCACACACAATGAGCTCAATTCACTTTCCACTGCACAAACTAGTTAAGGACAGTTCAAAGTCAGTTCTTCGTTAACTGAATGAGCTGAACACCTTGTGTTGAGCTCATTCAGCACAAGGCCTATTTAGCATACAGGCCTACTTATTATATATTTCTGCCTACATCTCTGCACTGTTCATGACAGCATTGCTTCCCTGTACAAAACAATGCTTGAAACAATATGATCACTTTCATTAGGACATCTGAAAATTTGGCACTTGGGTCAAATGTGATCTATAATTCTTGTAAGGCACGATTCTGATTGCACAAATGAGAATGCCAGCATTTACAAGTTCCCTTCTCCAGAGACTAGCAGCTTTTGACCCTTGGGCAAAACCTTCTTCATAGTGTGCGTGTTTATATATATATATATATATATATATATATATATATAGTGTGTGTGCATGCATTTTTATACAGGGTGGTCATTTTTAAGTATTATGGAACTAATTATCTTTTGAATTAATTACTTTACACTACATATTGCAATTGATGAATTGTAACCAGTCAGTTTGCAAGGCGTATCCACTTGGGATGAATTTCCAGAATGATGCCAGTTTGGAGATATGCACCGTCAAATTTGCTGTAAAAATGCATTGCTATTCCACTCACTTTTTAAACAAAAACAAACAAAAAAGTTGAACACCCTGTGTTTTGTTTCACATTTTGGGAAATAACTCTAAACTGGTATCATCCTGGAAATTCATTTGAAGTGAATACATCATGCAAGCTCTCTGGCTACAATTCATAAATTGCAATATGTGCCAGAAAAGTAACTAATTAACAATTAGCTCATTTTTGTTTAGTTCAACAAATGTTTCGATTTCTCATGCTAGAAATGTCCACCTCTTCAAATAATCCAGCTCGAGGACAAGAATTATGCTATCTGCCACAGGTGGTTTTTCAAAATTCCACAAAACTTAAATATGATCACCCTGTTCAAGGTTTAAAAGCATCATGGACTGATTTTTTTTTTTTTAACTAAGTATGCATACTCAATTTTCAAGCAATATTAGGCATAAATGCTTTGTGGAACAAAAATTGTTCAGTGAAATTTGACAGTTCGTGTCCAGTAAATTCCCTAATCTGTTTGCTAGCCACTAGAAAAAATTTTCTTCCCGACAATAGCAGGGAAACTTGGGCGAGTTGGTGAAGTTTATATTTGACAATCAGCAGTGCTAAATTGACGAGGACAAACAAAAGAGAGCTTGTGTTGTGATCTTTTTTCATTCGCCCTCGTCAATGTCGCACTACTGCTTATCTATGTCAATTTCTTCCTGCTGTTTTGGGTAGCAAAGATAATGGGAGAAATGTAAGAAAAAAATTCCTTTTATTAGAAAATTGGCTTTAAAATTGTAAAGCTTGGCCCAAGGTCATACTCATTTACAGGATAAAATTTTCTTGCTTGATAGGTGCCCAACTGCCTTCCAGGCTTTCTTTTGTCAGCTTGTGTACAGCCGTATTGGCCCTATTGGCAAGGATGACAAGTTTATGATACTGATTCCCGTGAAAATGACAAACTTCATCATTTTTGTAATCTTATGGCTTGGACTGGGGTTATGCATTAAAGTTGTTCTCTTTCTCTACTAACTTTATCTTATCAGCTTTCAAATTCTAGCCTCCAAACAAGAAAAAAATTTGCCTCTCTAGCAAAAGGGTGCTGATGGAGCGCATCACAATGCAGCCCAGGCAATTTAGGCAGCGTGTGGATATTGACTTGACTGTGAAATGGCTTGTTAGTTCCTGCTAATGTGCAAAAATTAGGTGCACAAGTTCTAGCAAATAATCTTTGCTGAGCACAGCTATGAATTGTACATAGGTTTAAAAATGGAAGCACGTGTGGTCACCACCTGGGTTACAATATACTTATTTCCACAAAAAAATCACACTACTGCAGATGAGTTACCGATTCTTGTTCTGGAACGACTGAGCATTTCAAATAGTGGAAAAAAAAAATTTTGCTAGCCTGTTTCCAAGGTCTTTTGTATTCATTAGGATCACTGAGTTTCTACTTTGATAGAGGCGAAAGTGTTCTTGCTAAAGAAGAAAAGTAACTGTGGTTTCTATTAGGGGAATGTTGCACTTCATGTACTTCATTATCTGTCATATAGTTTGTATACTATTATCTCTAAAGACTGAAAGCTGCTGCTGTGTGAACTATTCACACGTGTGCACTGCACAGTTTATTTTCTAATACCATTTTCTTATTGAGTAGAAGTTGTGCAACTGTCAAAAATACTATCTTTTATACTCTGGGCATGCTTGTGAAAAACGAGAACTTGAGCCCCTATGGCCCTATGCAATGGTTAGTTTCCCAATCAATAAATAAATTATCCAATTATCGTCACCATACACCATACATTGGTTCTGCCAAAATTCCCCTTTGTGGACTTGTGGATTGTGCAGTGGGGGCAGAATATGTGCCAGAAGATATGGTATCCATGTAAAGAAAAAAGGAAAGGGAGTGATGCAATGGCGTTTATGCAATCACCAAAGTAAAAGTGCCAATCATGCCAAAGAAAACAGCTTTGTGGCACTCAAATCAAAAGTACATATCACAGCCTAGAAACAGTGCCTTTTCTTTCTGCATATTCCTCACATGATGCAGCATTACAGAGCAAGTTTGTCTACTATTAGAAGGTAAGGGTATCATGCTGCTAGCTGGTGTGACAAGTACACAGTACAACATTCCTTTTAACCTTTATCATCACTGAAGGTAACCATGTAAAGCAAGGTGAACATTGTGTTGTATCAGAGAGAGCTGCTATCGACATGTCTTGACATGTCACAGATGTGGTTTTTTCATGCCTCTTTGAAAGACTGGGTGAATACAAAAAATGGCATAAATCTGCAAAAACAGCATTATTCTTTACTGCTAGATGGGCCCTGCAATATTTTTGCTTTGGTCTAGCTTATTTTGGTTCAGCTATACACCTATCTGTTTTGTCTTTTCTTTCTTTTCTCAAATCCGAGTTGCTAAACTTTCTTATGCTATAAAATTAAAATGTATTAAACGATGGGGTTCAACGTCCCAAACCAACACACTGGCTATGCAAGAGGCCGTAACGGAGGGCTTCAAATTATTTTTTAACACCTATTTAAAAAAAAGGAAGTGAGGCATGCAGACAGGACACAAGAGTAGAGAAGTGGACAACACAAACGGTGTCAAGTGAAGGGAGCACTGAGGCGAAAAAAAGAAAAAAAAGACACAAAACTCATTTGCGCAAGCTCAGGATCGGTATCACCACGTGTCAGTCGGGTACCTGTGCCGGTCTACGCGAGAGATAACTGTTAAGGCACTTAATCTCTTCCTTATGTAAAGTAATCGAAGGCTGACTCACGCATGCACTTCCACCATTATAGATATGCCATGCCTCTACTATAAGACGCGTATCTTCATTCTTATGCCTGTACAATATCGCGCATTCATTTAACTCGGGCGTGCAGTTACAATCTAGGCAATGTAGGGAAAGATTAGAAGGCGATCCACCGGTTAACAACCTTTTAAGTTCCATTAGCCTCCGATTGATACACGTCCCTCGTAGAACTGGCCACAGCTAAGGGGAATTTCTCCACTTCTCTACTCTTGTGTCCTGTCTGCACGCCTCGCCTCTTTTTTTGCATAATGAATCCTTACCAACTAGCTCAGCTTTCTGTCGTTCCAACCTATTTAAAGTTCTTCTAATGTTTGTTGCAATTTTTTTCTTTTCTTTTTTTTCTTTGCATTCTGCCCCTATTGATATGCGGCCACTAACCAAGCTCACAACCAAGTTTGCACGATAATTTTTGTTTACATCCGTTTAAGCACCACAATATTGAACACTAAAATTTTCGGTCTGTGTGTTCCCAGCATGGTTTCCTCTTCTCGGCGAAGGCGTTGATACCTTCCTGAGAGTCGCTGTACTCCAAGTTGTGGAGCATCACTCGCTCGCCTTCAGCGTACGCGTCCTCGATACCCATCTGAATCTGTCTATAGTAAAACTTCTTGCCGAGAGACAGAACGGATTTGCTCTTGGCCACGATGGCCGAGACCACATGGTCTGTTTCCTCTTGAAGCTTATCTTCGGGGACCACTTTGCTCACCAGGCCACTTCTCAGCGCTTCTTGAGCACTTATGGTGTTGCCAGTGAACAGCATGTAGGCAGACATCTTCTGTGGCACGCAACGGGCTACCGCGATGCCAGGCGTCGAGCAGAACAGACCGAACGCAGCACCTGGAAGCGAGAAGGAAGCCTTGTCTGTGGCCAGTACGATGTCGCAGGTGGCGACCAGCTGGCAACCTGCCGCCGCCGCGAGACCATTCACCTGGGCGACGACAGGAACAGACAGCTTACGTATCGCCGTCATGACACGGGTGCAGACGGTAAATATCTCTCCAATTTTGGCGGTATCACTGGACTCAATTTTCAGCTCCTTCAGGTCATGTCCCGAGCTGAAGACAGGCCCGCTGCTAGAAAGGACAACGCAGCGAACGGCGTTTTCCTTGTCGACCTCCTTAAAACAAGCATCCAGTTCCCTAAGCACAGCAAGTGACAAGACGTTCCGTTTTTTTGGATTGTTAAGGGTAATTTCCCGGATACCGTTCACGTCGTTCACCGAGACGAGGCCTGCACGATACGATGTAGTCGTGTGGAGTTCCTTGGTCAGGTCGCTAGGTGCGATTGGATAATTCGTTGAAAGCAAGCCTCGTAAACAAGAGCGAACTCCACGATTACAAATTTTCATCGCAGAGCAAAAAAATGTTGGCATCATTTAAACTCCAACGTTCGCGTTAAACACAAAACACTAGTTCCCACTTGTCCCAACTTCACAGATGCAGCACAGATTACGAAACGGAACAAACGCAAGTGAATCAAACCGGCAAGACGCTCAACCACAACGTTACGTCGCAGCTTCGTACCGTGGTACCACCATGTACCACTAGTACCACAGCCACTGGTAACCACAGACCGGCACAGGAACGGTCTTTTATTTAGCTGCTTTCTTGGCTAATGTTGACTTGGTGGCGTATTTGTTTCCTTCAATGACGGTATAAAAAATATGGCGACCGTGACGCGTTTCTATGGTTTCTAGCATTATACTCTATTGTTTCTAGCTTCTGCAGACGCTTTCGCCGTTTGCAGTATATATACACTCTAAGAACAGTTTACACCCTTTGGAGCACCGTTACTAGTAACGTTGCTTTGGAGTGCCCCTTCTGCCACATAACGATAATCGTCATCTGCCTTGATGCGTTTCCTTTCTTTAACGCTGCGAGCCCGGTACTTTCCAGTAACGAACGGCACGCGCGTTAGCAGCATAATAGCATTGTCGGCAATGCTATCATGAGTGCAATTATGAGTGATACTAGAGTGCAACAATAAACGTCATCTCTCTTGTCCGCATTTCCTTTCTTTAACGCTGCGAGCCGTCACCACTGAAACTCGGAGGTGACGTGCGAGCCCGGTACTTCCCAGTAATTGCAATACATCCCTTAACGTTTATCATTTACTCTGGCCGTGCTCGCAAGCTCACGTAAACTACGAACAGGACAAGCGCAAGTTTGAGGAAGCAATCCGGAGCGAAGAACTCGCTCCCCAACTCTGGGCCGTCCAGCAGGTCCACGACGCCGCCAGGAAACTCAACCTCCCGGTTCCGTCGTGGGAGACGCCCACTCTATGAGAGCCCAAAGCTCTCGTGGCCTGCAGGACCTGAATAAAGTTGATTTCCTTCCTTCCTTCCTTCCCAGTAACGAACGGCATGCGCGTTATCAGCATGACATAGCATTCCCGTCAGGAAAGTAGCGGGCGCGGCGTTTTCAAGAAAGGAAACGCAAGCAAGGCAGATGATTATTGTTGTGTGGCAGATATACACCCCGAAGGATGTATCTTTGACTAAGAGTGTACACTCTACACTCTTAGAAAAATTTACACCCTTTGGGGTTTATCTTGTCCCACAACGATAATCGTCATCTGTCCTGCCCGCGTTTCCTTCCTTTAACGCTGCGAGCCCGGTACTTCCCAGTCACGAACGACATGCGCGTTATCAGTGTGACGCAGCATTCTCGACAGGAAAGTAGCGAGCGCCGAGTTTTCAGGAAAGGAAACACAAGCCAGCCAGATGACGATTATTGTTGTGGGACAAATATACACCCCAGAGGGTGCAACCGTTTTAAGAGTGTAGGAAAAGTTTACACCCTTTGGAGTGTATATTTGCCACACAACAATAATCGTAATCTGTCTTGCCCGCATTTCCTTTCTTGAAAACGCTGCGCTCGTTACTTTCCTGTCGGGATATATATGTCATGCTGATAACGCGCATGCCGTTCGTTACTGGAAAGTACCGGGCTCGCCGCGTTAAAGAAAGAAAATGCGGGCAAGACAGATGACGATTATCGTTGTGTGGCACATATACACCCCAAAGGGTGCAACTGTTTTAGAGCGTGCACTCTAAAAACAGTTGCACCCTTTGGGGTGTATATTTGTCCCACAACGATAATCGTCATCTATCTTGCCCGCGTTTCCTTTCTTTAACGCTGCGAGCCCGGTACTTCCCAGTCACGAACGGCATGCGCGTTATCAGCGTGACGCAGCATTCTCGACAGGAAAGTAGCGAGCGCCGAGTTTTCAAGAAAGGAAACGCAAGCAAGGCAGATGACGATTATCGTTGTGGGACAAACATACACCCCAAAGGGTGCAAACTGTTTCTAGAGTGTAGATAAGAGTACACCCTTTGGGGTGCATATCTGTCACACAACGATAATATCGTCATCTGCCTTGCTTGCGTTTCCTTTCTTGAAAACGTCGCGCCCGCTACTTTCCTGTCGGGAATGCTATCATGCTGATAACGCGCATGCCGTTCGTTACTGGAAAGTACCGGGCTCGCGCAGCGTTAAAGAAAGGAAACGCATCGAGGCAGATGACGATTATCGTTGTGTGGCAGAAGGGGCATGCCAAAGGGTGTAACTTTGCCTATACACTCTTAAAACGGTTGCACCCTTGGGGTGTATATTTCTCCCACAACAATAATCGTCATCTGCCTTGCTTGCATTTCCTTTCTTGAAAACTCGGCGCTCGCTACTTTCCTGTCGAGAATGCTGAGTCACACTGATAACGCGCATGCCGTTCGCGACTGGGAAGTACCGAGCTCGCAACGTTAAAGAAAGGAAACGCGGGCAAGACAGATGACGATTATCGTTGTGGGACAAGATAAGCCCCAAAGGGTGTAAATTTTTCTAAGAGTGTAAGAGTGTAGAGTTAAGGGTGCAATTTAAACTCTTAAGCAAAATTACACCCTTTGGGTCGTATCTTGCTACAACGATAATCGTTATCTGACTTGTCCCCATTTCCTTTCTTAACGCTGCGAGCCCGGTATATTTCCAAGTCACGAACGGCATGCGCGTTTTGGGTCGTATATATATATTATAGCTGCAGTTCACGCCTCATATACATAACTCGTTTTGAGGTGGAACGATGGCAATACGTACGTTGTCACTATGTTGATGCTAAGCTAAACGCATTCTTCGTGAGGTGGCTTAAGCCGATTTTTTTATTTCCAAGGCAACTTTGCATTTTTGTTTTCTTTAGATACGAAACAGTAACCGTACCAAGTGATCATAAATGTTACCTTGCTGCGAAATATGAGCAAAAACGGAGCAGCGGCAAGCGCAATGTCATTTTCTATGGTGTGCAGGAAAAAAAAAAAAAAAAAGAAACCTGTGTCTAAAGCAAGGACGACGTCAAGACGTCGTCTTGTGGTCCTTGCGTTTTTTGTCATTTGGACCTTTCAAAAGTACGTGTATAACAATGCAAATTGAACTGCTCTGTAACTTTTATTAATTACCTAGACCTGCCGGTCCCGACGCGGGACTATAGCCGGGTGCGCGACGAGTTCGCGTCCCCTCGCCGGACCTCCAATAAAGGACTTTCACTCACTCACTCAGTCATGTGAAATTACATGGCAGGGACTTGGTTATGGCTTCAATTTGGCACCCATCCCGCTCACTGCACTTATGGAGTCTGTCCATTGTTGATTGTAAGGCCCACAGGGCCGCTTGGGCAGGGATATCAGCGATGACGTGAGTGATGCGGTGCTATCACGTCGTCCAAGTTGTTAGGTTTGCTGGCACACGATCCTTGACAATGCCCCACAACCAAAAGTTACATGGCGTCAGGTCGGGTGAACGTGCTGGCCCGGGGAGAAGACCACCACTTCTACCAATCCAACGTTTGGTAGTCACCAATCCATTAATGGTCAGGTAATTTCGAACCATCTGACTGTAATGGGCAGGGGCGGTCGTCTTGCTGAAAGGACCCTCGCTGGAAAATGGCAAGTGACGCGTTCTCCTCCGTGAACGTGCTGAGCATGGAAAGATGAATCTCTCCCCTGACGGTCTGTTCTTCAAAAAAAAAGAGTCCAATCACTACAAACTTGCTCACTGCGCCCCAAACGTTCACCTTGGGGGAACCCGCATGTGCTAGCGAACTTCCTGCGGGTGCTCTTAATTAACACAGATGACACAGTTGTGTTTGTTCGAACGACCGCTGATGTGGAATGTTGCTTCGTCAGAAAACATGAACAGAATCTCAGGCCCCATGCGCACCATTTGCAGGATAATTTGTGCACCATTCACACGTGCTTGCTTGTCCGCGTTTGTGAGCTGCTGCACAGTCTGCAAGTGGTATAGCTTCATTCCTAAATCACGGTGTAAAATTCTTATATCTGACCTTTGAGAAATATTCGTCTCTAGAGAAAGTCTGCTCGAGGACTTGGTTGGGCTGGCTGCCATCACACCCTGGACGAGGATGATATTCTCTTCAGTTCGGACAGGGAGGAGGAGGAAACAACTTTATTGACACCAAGGACTGGGTTAGGGGAGGCGGGGATAGGGGACAGGGGAAGAGAAAGACGGTGACAGATCTCTTTCTACCGCTGTTTCCCTCGCAATCGTCTTGAACGGACCCCGTCCTGCCACACTTCCCGTAGATCCTTTCAGGCATTGTCAGGTGCGATGGTGCATCCCATGTGCATCCCGACCGGTCCAGGCGGTAAATTTTTCTTATAAGTACGATGCTTGGGGACTGAAAGACCTCCATCCAGGCAGCTACTTTCCTTCGTTCCTCAACAGAATATCGGCACGCCATCGTTTAATTTGAAAAAAAAAAAAGGAACACCCATTTAATGCTAACATCTTTTTGCCTCACCGTGTATATTTACTAGCGCCACGTTATATTTACAATAAAATGCAAGCGTTTGTTCTGTCCTGTGGCGTAAGTAGGTTACCGTTTGCTGAGCCAGAGCCAGCCAACCTGCAGTCAGTGTGGCGGTGCTCGGCAGGCTGACCTTCTGCATAACCTCTGCTTGTATTTTTTGTATTGCTTGGTAAGAATCTCATCTCTCACTACTAACATGATTCACTGTTCTGCAGTATGAACCATTACATATTTGTCCACTCGGAACCAGTGTACTTTGTATTATGCTTATGTAGTCTTGGCCCGGCATGCTTGCATCGGTTAACGTGGATGGTATTCATTATTTTGATAATACCAGTGTTAGTGCGGTAAATGCAATGTTCATTAAAGAATTTGACAGAATAGATGCTAATGGACATAAGTTTCATACAAAACATTTGGGCTCTCACAAAATTTGTTTACCACCCGGGTTAACTCGTTCGTTTTGGTACGGGTTTAAGAAAGGAAATAAGGTATGGATATTGACGCCAATAATGATTTTTAAATGTTTCCAATAGGCTCTGAAATAATGTAACGGGGTGAATTAGGCAGGATGAGAAACTTGGGTTTTATAGATCGCAGTAGCAGTCGCGCTCAGTTCACGTCACTGCATGTGGTGCTGTTCTGTTCTTGTTTTTAGTACTGAGCCTATCTGCAGTAAATTTTCGCCGCCACCGTCGCAGTGTTCCGCACATATTTATGTACAAGTATGCTATATGTTTATGCATGCAGTAGATTCTATACTATTCAACCACCAAAGTTGCTCAGACAAGGTTTACATTCTTGACTGAATTATTCCTCATAATTTTAAGAATGGCACACCGCAAACATAAGCCATTAAACATAGCATATACGGCGCATGGCTTTTAGCTAAATCTTCAGACTATCAAATATTAAAAGTGCAAAATAGTACCGGGGCTCAAATACGAGTGATGTAATATGGGCAGAGTAGTGGTGCCTGTGTGATCACATTACAGGCCCTACACGGCGTGTTCAAGCATTTAAGGGTGCTATAAATCTTGCCGCACCCCTGTATGTCGCGTCTGCGAGTCGGAGCAGTGTATAGAACACCGACTGAGGAGTTAAAGCACAATGTTAAACCTTGCTCTTGCTGTCGATGCTTTGCCCTTTGGGCAAAACTGCCATTTTTTCCCCCCTCAGCCTTTTGCAGGTTCCGGCTTTGTGATGGCTGGTGCAAACGAGCCGCAGTTTCAAGGTCTTTCTAAATACTTCAACACTGTTACCCAAACAGGCCGTGCCAACGTAAGTCATGCGACCGATTGAAGTGCAGAAGAGGGGCACTAAGTGACGCTTGTTTTATTTTCCAGATTGCCAAGGCCACTTACTTAGTTTTCGGCACCATAGGTTTATATTTCTGGGCAAAGAAAAAGCCCAGTGGTGGATCTGCAAAGTAGATGCCTTAGGACAAGCCACAAGAAAGGGCACGAGACATCTGGGCCCCGCTCGCTGCCACCATTCATGCGAGCACATATGTGTAACCATTTTCGCATTAATCCAGAGGCCGCCATATTTGCATACTTAGTGTCGGCAGAAAAAAAAAAAAAAGTGTTGAAAGTAGCGATGTTTAAAATACATTGCTGTATTGAATAAAAATTATTGTCATGCATACATTAAGCATCTCATGCCACCTCATGTTGGTGTTTGTGCTGGCCGTTATTCTAGTCGGCTTCTGTGGAAACATCATGGATGCATTGCTTCTCATCGCTATGAAGCATGCCATTGCTCTGTGACACACTGTTCCTTGACGATTGGTTTGACAAAGTTTACCTGGTGCTGCTAAGAGAGAAAATAAACACACATTTTTCCACGCTTATTGAACAACAAAACATTTCTGTTGTGCCCTCTCACTGTAACCATCTGATGGGTTCAGCTTAATGTTAGAGCAGTAGATGTTTTATTTTGTGCCCTCACTCGCTACTGCTCATCTTTGTAAACGATAGGTCTTTGCTGTAATCCCATTGCTTACTTTGGAATAGCCTGAATTAATCTGGAGCCCTCCACTACCCGCCGTGGTTGCTCAGTGGCTATGGTGTTAGGCTGCTGAGCACGAGGTCGCGGGATCGAATCCCGGCCACGGCGGCCGCATTTCGATGGGGGCGAAATGCGAAAACACCCGTGTACTTAGATTTAGGTGCACGTTAAAGAACCCCAGGTGGTCGAAATTTCCGGAGTCCTCCACTACGGCGTGCCTCATAATCAGAAAGTGGTTTTGGCACGTAAAACCCCATAATTTAATTTAATTTTAGCCCTCCACTATTGCATCCTTCATAGGCCACTGCAATAGACTTGTAACCCCATCACGAAAATTGTTACTATGCACACTGCGGAGGATTTTGCAGTGTAGGTATTGCCATGACAATCTGTTAATTCCGGAACTATAAATGTCGTCAGCAGTGTGTCACGCTAGAGCACCACTTTTATGGTAGATTGCTGTGATGTGTTCAAAATTTTAAAATGGCTGTGCAACTTGCAGTTAAAGTTTGTGTGCCACTGTCTTCGCATATTTGTGGTCGTGCTTAGATGGTGCCCAGTGGCATATGTGCTCACCTACACAGTGGGCTACGAGCTTTTTTTTTTTAAAAAAAAAAGAGAAAATTTAAGTGCAATGCTAATCACAGCTGTGAGGAGACTAAGAAAACAGTTATTTTGTTTTGCAGTAGATTCTGTTTGAGACAAGCTCTGTTTAGACAAATTTTCTGAAAAGTTGCATTTTTGATTCCCTTGTTTCGTTGCCACAGGTTTCTGTAAACGTCTGTTAAGCTGAGCTTCTGGCAAGACAGATTTCTGTGGTCCCCTTGACAGCAACTTGTCAGCATTCAAAGACTGCGTTTTTGAAAGTGTGCTCTTTGGGCTACCTTTTGGCAGGAGTTGCTCAAAGGTGGCATCTCCTGCTGACAGCTTGCTCGTGGGTTGTGCAGAGCCTGGTGCAAGCCACCTGGCAGAGCTCTGTGCGCCGTTCCCTGCTTTGGCAGACGAAGAATGGGGAAAAAAAACTTTCTTTGGGGCCAAACATTACTTCATGTAATAGTTGATATTGAAGGACTGCAGTCTAAAGTATTTTCCTTGGTTCTCCGACTATCATTTGTGGCAATGACAAAACATTTGGCAGAACCCATCTCGCGATCACGGTTGACGGTAATGCATTTAGCATTGAATCAATATAGCGACACAATGTATTGCCACCGTCGAAACTAGTTATGAGGTGTGTACTGCAGCGGAACTCCTATTTCGGGCTTCCATAAGAGCATTCGGCACCATCTAGCGCTGCTGCCATGAAGCCAGCACATGGTCTACAAAATGCATGGCATGCTGGTGCATGTGAAGACTTGGAAACGCGTCATGCGGCAACCAGGCTCCGCTCGCACTTCTTCCTGGGCATGCTGTGCTTGTCTAGTAGCACGACCGAAAATTCGCATGTGACCTTCCAGTGTGCCGGTGCCTGCGAATGCTGAGAACTGTTCCCTCACTTGCTGCTCACCCAGTCACACATACTTAGTAACCCAAGTTGGGAAGAGGTTCATTGAAAAGTGGCACATACCCAGTGAATTTGTGGCGCTGCCCATGAAAGCACCGGGTTGCTGTCCTTGAGCGACCTTTGTGACCAGAGTTAAATTCCACTCAGCATAGGAGAAATTTAAGAGACCTTTTTTCATCACTGTGGAGCAGCACATCCCCAGTGGCACGTACCTAGTTACTGAAGTTAGCATCAAAGAGGTTCACTGAAGACCAGCACAGACTGAGTGGCACATACTGAGGGCGCAGTCTGGCATCAATAGTGACCCATGTCATCATGAAAGAGGTTCAATAAGAGCAGCGCATATGTACACATTGCCACATACTCAGCCACCCAAGTTGGTCCGACCGTTGGTTTCAAACCCTGTGCCCTCAGCACAGCGGCCTAGTGTGCTACCCTATCGACCGTGGACTACCCAGTGACCCATGTAGGTAGGAAAATGGTTATATATATAAACATATGCAGCCCATTGACAAGGCATGACGGACCCCAAGTATTCCGAACGCATTAATACACTTAAGTTGCTTTATCAAGAGAAAATCGGGTTTGTATGCATAAAGTACAAAGTAAATTGGTGTATTCCACGGGAAGTGTTTCGAAAAAGGGAAGTTTGAAAGTATGCCATAAAAGAAAAGAAAAATTGGGTCGCTTTTCATCAGAATGTAGTGCTGAAGGGGTTAAAGAGTCTGCTGTAATTTGTGCATAGGTACAGGCTTGCTGGAATGCGCTTTGCATGCAGAACCATAATTTTAATTCTGCGATGTATTGATTTGGTTTTACTGCTTTTTAGTTGCTTTCAGCTATTAGAGGGCCAGGTATGAAGAGGATGCTTTATCTTGGTAGCTAAATGCATAGAAATGCCCTGCACTCTGAGTTTTTTTTTTTTTTTGTGCATTTGAAGATGCATTGCTCTTCTGCAATGCATCTCGTATGCATTTCATAATTTCTGATGCTACCTACAAATGCAGTGCAGTTGTGAAGTAGTGGTAGAGCACTCGCATCACAGCCGTGGCATTCAAACCCAAATAACTAAGGGATTATTTTTATATTTTTAGCTTAGGGGCACTCTAGCAGTATTTTGCAGAGACAAGTGTGTTCCGAGCTCTTAACTGCTTAGTGCGGTAAAATGATTTGGTGGAAGCAAACTGAAATTTCAAAAATATAAAAGTCCCTTCTTTTTAGCAAACATGGTTATAACCTAGCTAGCTGTATTGACTTCAATTTGTATTCTTCAGTTGGATAACTGTGTATCTTCTTAGACGGCAGAATTTCAGCTTGCTCAGGTTTTTGCTACAACTGTACCAAAGTAGAGAGAGAGAGAGAGGATATATAGAAAGGCAAGGAAGTTAATCCGAGGTAGTCCTGGTTGGCCACCCTGCACCGGGGTAAGGTGATATGTGGCACAAAGTAAACTGCATACACAATCCAGTGGTGGCAGGCAGTGTCTTATGTGAAGCTCATGGACTTGGGAACTTCAGCATAGATATAATTATAGCTGCCTCTGTGGAGTTGCTCCGAGAGCACTGGCCTAGAATTTTGTTTTAATAGTGGGAAGTTTTCTAGTCTATCAAGCACTGTGCACATTACTGAAGTAGTGAAAACCAAAGCACCCTTGGGGTTCTACAAGACAGTGAACTGACAAAAAAAAAAAAAAAGCATACCTTGTAGGATAAACCTGTATTACTGCAAAAAATACTCTGAAACACTTCTTGTTGATCTCCTGGCCAAATTCCCCCACCCCCAGAAAGAAAAAATGCCTTGGAAAGTTACATGGTGATAAGGGAAATGTGCACATTGCAAATGCACATGCATAAATTAAAGCACTGGGTGCTTTTTCAACATAGCTGCACAGTGACTGAAAGTTGCATCCACTCTGTGCTGGTGGCATGTCCAGTTGCTTTTTTTCTTCATCACAGTAAGTTTCTATATGCCCATTTTAACCCTTTATTGACAGCACCATTTTCGAAGAAACTTTCCCAAAATACTGAATCCTGTGAAGTGCCCAATGAAATCACAGTGCACATGGATGCCCAATGCAAATTATTCAGATGGTTATTTTAATTTAAAGGACACACTAAAAAAGAATTGATTTGACAGCTTGCTGCCAGTATTTGGAACATCAAAGGAAAGGAACAGCAAAAAGGTCTCAAATAAAATTCAACGTCTCTGGTTGGGTGCAGAGTTAATACACTCGTCCATGACACACATACGCTGGAAAGCTTGACTCCAAGTGGTATAGCTCAAAATGGAATGTAGCACAGAGTGCTATATTTTACTTGTCTCGTCACCCCTATGTTTTTTCCACTTCACCGTTGTGGCACCATGTTCAGGATTCCTTCCTTGCGGTTTTGAGTGTTTTTGAGCACATGCAGCAGTGTCTCGTAGGCTTATGGCATTTAGCTGTGGCACGGATGTACCTTGAGGAGTAATAAACAGCAAGTCATGCTGTTGTTACAGATTGTCCTACTCTTTCAGAAAACTTCCCATAACAAAAAAAAAAAAAAAAAAAAAATACCCTCCCAAGGACATTACCTTGAGTTGCCGATATTAAAAAAATTCGATTAAAATTTTGTTTGTTCCACTGAGGCCTCAGTACCACATGCCAAAATCTGCTTTCAGTGCTCTCATCCAGCACTTGATCGCCCTTATGCAGTTAAATTGCACAAAAGCCATGCTCTTATGCTGAACATGAGAAAGCTACTAGAGGACACCATTTTGAAGTTGCTTTATGGATAGAGGTGTGCAAATGTTAGAACATGAATGGTGAAGACAATTAGTATTTCATTTGAGAATTCACTTTGTAAAATCAAATCTTCATTTGTTGTTCCTAAGCAAAAGCATGAGGCAGATAACTCTTACTAGATAACTTCTAGTCATTAAATAAGAATGCCTGGCTTTTAGGAGGCAGCCTAGACAATTTATATAGATTTAGGCAAAGCAAATTATTTTCCAATCTCGCCATGTTTGCATCCATTTAAAGCAATGTGCAGTGCTGTAGTATTGCACTAATCTCCTTGACGAACACAACTCACTATGTGCATTTGGCGAGGTGCTATTCTTACCTGGTACATATTGCATTACAATAATGAAAGAAGGGAACTGAAACCAGTTTACAAGCTCCTCAGTTCATTGGGTGTGAACAACATCACATGCATGTATCAATCCAGGGAAAACTGGGGGAAGGCGGGAGATGGAAATTCAAGACTATGAGCAGTGAGCGAGTGAGTAAAGACTTTATTTGAAAACAAGGTATTGACGGATGACCTTGTTAGGCAGCCACGAGCCCCTGGGCCCGGGCAGCTTCTTCAGCTCTCTTAATGACCTTGGGCCTGCAGGTCAGGGTCGGAGCTGAGCAACACGGCCTCCCACTGCTCAGTATTATTACGTGATTTGTGATTTTCGGCTGGGCACGACCTCATAATATGGAACAGATCCGCTTTTTTCTTACAATGCTTACATGTATTAGGGTATTGGTCCGGGTAGTAGTAGTGATAGGCTATGGGATTGGGGTAGGTGTGCGTCTGAAGTAGTCTCCAAGCTGCTACTTGTCGCTTGTTAAGCTATTTGTGTGCTGGCGGGTACACTGCCCTGGCTAACCTGTAGTGCCGAGTTATTTCCTGGTAACTGACCATGCGATCCCTCTCTGATCCTAGCGTGAGCCGTTCGGGTGCTCGGTTAGCAAGTCCTCGAGCGGCGGTGTGGGCGGCATCGTTGCCGGGTAGGGAGGAGTGTGCTGATGCCCTAATGATCTGGATTGGTCGTGGGTGTTGGTTGGTGTCTACTATGTGTTTTACGGGAGCAGAGACCCGACCTTTCACAAAATTGCGTACTGCTGCTCTGGAATCGCTAATAATGTAATGACAATGTGTGGAGGCTATTGCCAGAGCAATAGCCACCTCTTTCGCTGTTTCGAAGCTTCTGGTGCGAATTGAACCACCAGCGCATATTTGACCTGAGGAGTCCACCACTGCAAGGGACATACAGTTGCATTCTACGTATTCTGCTGCGTCGACATAGACTACGTCTTTGAAGGCGTGGAATTTCTGATGTAGGGCTTTGGACCGCTGAGACAATGAGCAAAACCTTGTTCTCATTTTGCTCGTTGTCAGGCATGTATCGAGTTACATAAATAAACCTTTGAATCAAATGTGCTCCACACAAACTGCATATTTCTGTTTAGAAATGAGAACATATTCGTTATTTGATTTTATATTCAAAGGCAGTTTTGAATATTATTTACAATTGAGAAATTTCACTATTCAAACACCCCTACTTATAGACAAGAAATGCCAGTCCCAAACATATTTGCCAGGACATGGGCCTGTGACCTTTCTTAGCATTCAGAGAGGATTGACCACAATAAGGCCTTTAATTTTAGGGCTTCATAATTTTCAAACTTGGGGGGTGAAGTCTTTACTGAAGAACCTTTCAAAAGCTCTGGCAGGCTAGGGTTGTCTTTGGCAAAGATAATGCATATAGTGCAAAACGTACTTTTTCAGTATAATTTGCTCTCAGTACAGTTTTGCCCATATCGCCAAAAATTTTTACTGAAATATGTGGTGGAAAATACTGATAATACTCGCCATCGACTGATCTGGAGGGCTATTCTGCGAGTGCACACCTAGTGGACATGTCCATTTCATCTGTTTATGTTCCGATTGGCTGGGCTGGGGTATGCTTCAGGAGACTGATGCCTTCAGCCAAGCAGCACTTCAGCAGCAGACAAAATGGACTTGTCCACTAGGTGGACACTTACAGAATAGTGTATTACATAGTGTATTACAGAATAGTGTATAGTGTATTACAGAATAGTGTATTATACATTGTTACTTTTTTACTTTTTTTATCACATTCAAAGCACCCCACTCAGAAATCTCCAGCACTTTCTGCAGGAAAAACACAAAGGTGTGTTCGAGTCAAGTATAGACTACATATACTGTCCTACTTAGAGCATAAAATGCTTGAACAATTCTCTCCAATACAGCACAACCCTTATTGCCATGTCATGGCAGTTTCTGAAAGCAGTGGAAAAAACACCAGCAATTAATTGCCTAAGTTCAGTTATCCGTGAGAGTTTATTGGCAGTCTTTTGCAGCTTAACATCGACATCTCTCCATCACACTGACTGAAGAACATCCCCAGTCAAGTTGCAGTCTGGAAATCCTGTTTTTGTTACTACATTCACATTTCCTGGAATGTGCTTGAACCTAGAATCCTCACAAGAAAGCTCATCTTGATTAAACTGCTTTTGACTGAAATTCCAGAACCCAATTTTACTTGGAAATGAGAAACCCCAACAAAATGAACAGACATGCCTAGTTTCAGGCCCTCAAAAGAAGTGGTGAAACAGTCCAAAGAGTCAGACTTACTAGGCAGTTTGTTAAAAATTCTCTGGCATTTTGTAGCTGGCACTTTTCGGCAGCCCTCTAAATTTGGCATGTGCAAGATGACACATCTGTGCCTCTTGTGTAATTTCTAGGGTTGCCACACCAAGCATTGCTGAACTTCACTTTTTGGACTGCATCATATCGATTGAAGCTCTAAACGAAGCCACTAGTTTCAAGTACATTTGTCACAAATGTACATTTGTACATTTGTCAACATACAGGAGAGAAAAAAACTTGATCTTTTCAACTTGTTTATTCACCATCAGCTGAAAACATTTAAATAAAACACTGGCACCAGCCTCCTGACTATTGGGAGCCACTGTGCTGCCAGTGACTCTTGTTCTCTGTGTGCAACACAACAAGCAAAAAGCTGTTGGTGGCAGTGATCACGACAAGATGCAGCCTAAGATGGACCAAAAAAAATTATTGCTACGCCTGCTAGCTTTTACACCAAGCATTTTTGCAAGACAATGCTGCTCAGCATTTAACGCCTACGTAATAACTGATGTGAGCACCATCTTACAACAGCTGAATGAAACAAGTGTACAAGTATACACATTCACTACATTACAAGGTCCTGACCAGCAAAGCTGCTGTGCCAGAGTGAAGGTGGGGGAGAAAGAAATACACTGATTTCCAGATCTGGAATGCAAGGTGAAGGCTGGGCTGGCCCCACGTGACTGGAGAGTGTGGCCGGCTTGACTACTTGGCATCGGCACCTTGTCTGCCATCGCGGGGGTAAAATTCCTGCAGTAGTGACTGGGGAATTCGCTTCAGCATTTCCTTGGGGAATATGCGCAGCAACTGCCAGCCAATGTCCAAAGACTCAAAAATAGTTCTGTTCTCATAGCCTCCTGCATACATAGAGACAAGGTTGCACAGGCTCAGTGACTTCACTTGAAACTGCAGCTGCACAGTCAATGCACCTTTTGCCTTTCAATGGCCAGCCAATGTTGACTGGTTCTCGAGAATGCTGTTCAAATATACCGTAAAAACCCGCATATAATACGAACCCGCATATAGTAAGAGGTGAAATTTTTGGGGCATGAAATGGAAAAAAAAAAAGTTTTATCCGCATATAATACGAGTTAGGAAAACTCGAGGAAAACATTTAAATTGCACTCCGCACTTCAATCACTGTCTTCCTCAGCTGCGCTCTCTTCGGATAGTTCTTTGTCGGACATATCTTCCCAGAGGTACTCATCCTCTGTGCCATCGAGCGCGTTCGAGATGACTCACTTCTTGAATGCGATGACACACAAGGTCCTCTGGTATGCTGGCCCATGCGTCCACAATCCACTTGCATAGTGCAGCTGTCAAAGCCCGCTTCGGCTACCCGGTCGGTGCCACTGCAGGCTCACCTGAGCGCATCCAATCTGCGCAACACCGCTTGACCGCGTCCTTGAACGGCTTGTTCACGCAAACATCTAAAGGCTGCGGCTGAGATGTCATCCCCCCCCGGGATAACGAGTTCAGTGCTGGATTCACGCAACAGCCTCTTCACTGAGTCAGCCAAATGGCAACGAAATGCGTCCAGCACAAGGATTGACGGGAACAACAACAGTGTGCCGGGCCGCCTACACCAGACTGCCTTTATCCAGTCGAGCACAAGATACTCGTTCATCTTTCTCATCTTAGCCTTTCTCATCTCATCTCACAACCACATTTTTTGGCAGCTCCTCACCTTTAGGCACTGTCTTGCACTTGAAGACGACATAGGGCGGAAGCTTGCGTCTGCCTGCCGTGCACGACAACGTGATGGTAACTTGCGTTTTGTCGTTGCCAGTGGACTGGACATAAACTTGTTTAGAGCCCTTTTCGTGCATGGTAAGGGGCGATGGCATGTCCAGATAAACCAGCGTTTGGTCAGCATTGCCAATTTGCCCTAGCTGGAAGTTTTTGCACTTGCACAGCGAAATAATGTGGCGCTGGAAAGCCACAAGCAGCTCTTCGAACGATTAGGGTAGCTTTTGTGAGATCGAAGTTCGGCGGCGTAAAGAAGAACCAGCACAGCACATGTAGCGATAAACCCAGTGCTTGCCTGCTTTCAAGGTGGAGCTCGGCAGCCCTTTTTCTCTTGCAAGCTCCTTGGCTTTTGCCTGCATAAGCTCCACGCTCACAGCTAGATGTGCAGCTCGCTGTTGGTGTACGAACTCCGTCAGGGCAAGTTCGATTTCCGGGAATGTCCTACTCTTCGGGCCGCGAAAGCTTCTTCGCGTTCCACTGCATGCGAAAAGGGCTTCCTTCTGTCGACGCCATCCACGACTGCTTCCCTCGTTGACTCCAAACTGCCTCCCGGCCGCACTGTCGCTGATATCCTGTGCAGCTAAAATAACCTTTCTCTTGAAAGCAACCGAGTACTGTTTTCGTGGTCCGGACATCTTGGTCGTTCAATGCGGAATAAAAAAGATGCAATTCGTGAAGCGTGGTTTGCAGGTGTGCTGCCAAGGTGTGCACTCAATAAAAAAACGATGCTGTAGCCACGCAGCAATAAGGAAGCCAAGCCGTAGCCATGCAGCAATAACGAAACCAAAACTTGTAGCCCTAATTTCCGACAAATTTTTGTTCGGATCTGCATATAGTAAGAAGCGAAAATTTGGGACACTAATAGGAAAAAAACCTCGTATTATACGTGGGTTTTTACGGTATTTCCTTCAAAAACTTGCAACAGTCTTTGAAAGCCTGAGAACTATGGCAGGGTTGTTGCTTTGACAGATGTTGCTTTTTGAAAGCAAGCTACTCAAACCAGGATGCAGCCAGCGAAGCTTATTTATGGAGTAGCTTTATGGGGCACACACACAGTGGTGGCAAGTTGGCTTTTCTTCAATTTCTAGTTCCTTCCCGATGATACAAACAGAATTTATGCTCCCCTATAATAAACATTCCAATTTCCTTCTGCTTTCCTTACAGTTACTTTCCAAGACACTCATTTCCTAATGCTTCTGCACATATCTACTTTAATCCTGGTTCTCAGTTACTTTTTACCAGGAAGGCAATACAAAAAAAAGCAATGTGGCAACTAACTAAAGTATACTTCACTGCTATGTATTGGGTAATAGTGCTTAAAAAATTAAATGAAGCAATCAGCAACCACTGCATGACCACGTCGCATTTTATCAACCTGTTTAGGCCTTTCACATGTACACTATGACACACGTTTTTAAAAAAGTTTACAATTGCAATCGAAGGGTGGTATTGATTAAATCCATGTTTCGGGGCCAACTAGGCTCCTTCCGCCATCTAACCCCCGAGGAAGCAGCAGAGTTGGCCACGAAATGTTTGGTGTAACAAATAACACTTTTTTGGTTGGTTGTAGATATTAACTTAATTAGCCCAGCCAGACAGGCACTGTCAAAATGTGACTTCCAGTCAACACTTTTTTGCATTATGTATGGTAAAATGGAGAAAGCCAACAAGCTCCAATTTAGAAAGTGTGCCCTCCTGCCACAGTACACTCTTCAGATTACACCAATGACCTTTTAGTTGCCTCAGACTGGCTCTGGTTCATTGTTGCAACGCCTTTTATAGCAATGCAATGCTTTAGCAATGCTTTTGATAGGGTGCTAGCTTTAAAACATTACATGAATTCACTCAACGTGTAGCTGCCACAACTTCTGGTGCAATGGGAGCACTGTTCCATGCACACAAATACAGTTGCAATATGCAGACTAGTAGCATCTGTAAAATGAATAACTTGAGGAGGAAGCTCCACCTCAAGACCAAAAATTAGCCTAAAGATTAGAATAAGATTTATTCCATAAAATTTCAAGACCCTTCATTTTCATAATAGGTTAAGTTGTGTCCCAATAAACACGCTTTGGAATTTTTTTCCCTCTATTTCTCAAAACAACAATTTTGACACTTACAATTTTGGAGAGAAAATAGCTTCTGTTCCATGTTAAACATCGTAATACTTTTTTTTACCTAAAAGATAAATGCATGGAGTATGTGCCAAGCCAAATTTTAGTGCGATATTTGTTATATTTACCAGTTAGGTTTTACCTGTCAAAATGGAATTTTTTTTCAGGCAACTTTGATGGGCTTTAGTTCAAATGGACCGAGGACATTGGTTATACATTAGCGCACAGCTTAGGCATTCTACATTTTTCTATATTAACACGTGTACTTGTTTATCTTTCTTGGCTGATCGCTTTTCAGTGGCTAACAAATGTTAAACATTATCGTTCAGCGCAGGACGCGCCTACATGTATTGGAAGTTTCTGAAATGTTATCGACGGTTCTATCCATTGCCTGTAGTCACCGAACCTTGTGTAATCAGATTGTATGTGCGACGGGAATTGTGTAGTACTTTCTGGAAGACATGGAGGCACAAGCGATTACACTGGAACCTTCAAGGAGTCATGTATTAAAGCCGACACACTTGACTTGCTGAATCAGATTCTCGACCATCGCTGACTGTGCTCGCCGCTATCGTTGTGCTTACAGTCTAACCTGTTTTCTGGGAAGAGGTTCACCCAAATTAGTCTCGTGGTCAAGTTTTTGCTACTGCGTTTTTCAGCGTCACTACCATGCAACAATATCCTAACAACTGTTGTTTAAGATCTAGAGGCTCACTTTTCTCCAAACAAAAGAAGCCAGTTTCTAAGGCATATCAGGCGCTGTTTGTCCTAGGACGAAAACAATTATGCATTTTTTGGACTCGGCACATCAAAATACACAAGTGCGCAAAGTGACTTCAGATCTATCCATAATTAAGTTGGCTTTCAAGTGTAGCCTACCCCTTTAAGAGAGCTTCCTCTCCATAAGGAATCTTATAGTGGATAATCCATTTTTGACAAATGCTTTATAATGAGGTATGAGATGTGTGCAAGATGTATGCACGGTCAGCTACTGAGGTGCTGTGTGCAGACTGTATTCTGCAACATAATGGTGTTTAAGCACCAAATGGCAATGCAACCCACTTGAAGTTGCAGTGTAGAGCAGACGTGAAATAATGAAACAGTCAGCACTGTCAAGCAGCACAAGATCGTGCATCAGTGAGGCCTATGTGTATGTCAGTGAGCATGTATAGTAGACATTTTTAAACGAGACCAGAACTTTAGCTTTAAGGCAAAATTTGAATTCAGGAAGTTCACAAGCAAGTGGATGACTTGGCGGGTTACTTCACACCAGGGGAGAACACAGAGCGCAATGACGATACAGCCCACAAATGTCTACAAATGTGAACGGGCATGTCTTGAGCTTCAACTATTTATGTACTCTTCTTACCTTGGGAGATGAAGTTCTTTTCAAACTTTGTAAGGAACTCAAGGTAAAGCAAGTCTTCAGCGCTTAGAGCTTCTTCTCCAACAACTGCCTTCATTGCTTGTACATCTTTGCCAATGGCATAACAGGCATACTACGCGAAGAAATCAAAATGAGGTTAGGTCAGAAAGTAATCCACAGATGTTGAACTACAGAGACAGCGACAAAATACACTGCTCAACGTATTCCCACAACCTTTAAAAAAAGAACAGCAAATGATACTTCACAGACTGCAGAAATCAATGCTATAAGAAACGTTTAGCGGGTAGCTGGCTATCTACCTTGCTTGGGGTTGTACAAGGTGTTACCAGATGGTTTAGTGTGTCCATGTGATGGGAGCATTTGTGCAACAATGATAATATGACAACAGAGACTGCAATGACACGAAAATGCCAGTGATGACGGTGACATGGCAACAGCAGCAGCATAAAGGTGACAATTCCTGAAGGTGGTGCACTGTGTATCAATGCAAGACATACGCAGACAAAGTCGCTGGAATAGCCAAAGAATGCTTCACATTAGGAAGTCAGTTCTGCACACCTCCGTGAAAGGCACTAATGGTGACAACATAAGTTTTGAAAAGCTTGCATAAAACACCTGAAAAAAGAGGGCATCTCATTGGCGTTCCCATTAGTTGTACAGCACACTCGGGTGCATTCTGCAGACATTACATTATCACTTCTGCTAACATGCATGAATGGTCGTACTCTTCTGCTAAACTTTGCAGCTGGATTTTGTGGTGGAGCTGCTGTGCCCTCCTTATCAGCCCAAGACTGATGGCACGATCAGACTGGCAGAATGATTAGACTGACTAACTGCCAGGTGCATCAGACTAAATCGCTTTTCCTGGCAAGACGCCGACACTGCTTCAGCACACCTGGCTCCTTTCTCGCTGGGAAACCTTGGGAGTCCATACAGATCTTACGAGTGATTTTTTAGTGTCCACTGACACTGATAGAATTTTGAATATATGTTTTCTTTTGCTATCTGATTATCGGTACCAAACTATATGACTGCAAGTCATAGTTCTCCTGAAAATAAATTTTGAAGATTGGTTGCATGTTCCCAACTCGTGCCCACGAATGTATGGCTTTACTGGCCACTCTGCATTTGTGATGTCAGAGGCTACAGACACCTCGCTCACAAACGACAAAGCTAGCTCCTTTTTCTACGAGACAACCGCCGACAATAATCATTTGGCAGACCTGATAACAGGTGCTACTCTTCGCCTTGCCATAGCACAATGTGTTAAGCTTGGGGCATGTCAGCTGGTCTGCGCGGCAGCAAGTCAAAAGCAAACAACGACCTTTCAGCACTCATATCGCAGAAATTGCCGCAGTCTAGTTCGAAAGAGCTGAAAAAGCTCCTCATGCTGTCAAAAGACATTGTCGGCTTCACTTTTTTTGGTGTTAGCGCCACATGTACTGCGTATTTAGTATGCATTCTGCGCAGTTACATTATGGTAGTGTAGGATATGACATCAACTCATCGTAGACGTCACACGAAGCAGCTACCCGTTTTGGTACTTTGTTTATTGGTCATTTAAAATTACGGATGAGTTTCTAAACAAATTAAACCACCCTACCGGCGAAAGGACTGTGAATGCCATTTGAAAATGACAATAACCTAACGTGCTTAGAAAAATGCCGGAGTTGCCCTTTTGGTGAGCCATGCACTGACTGCAAACTTTATTCTTTCAGACAGTGGTGCAGCCAGGAATTTCTTTTGCAGACACACATACAGACACACAATGTTGCTGCAACGGAATGGTGGTACAGTAAAACCTCGTTAAACTGTACCTGCTAAAACAGTTTCGTTTTAAAAGTAGTAAAGTGAAATCCCTGACCCAGTGGCCACTGAACATAATGTGTTTTGTATCCACATAAACCGTACCAGCTTATTACATACGTATCTGTTAACGTGTAGCGTTTCCACTTTTCATCACGCAATCATGGTGGTGCGTCATCCCCATCGAGTAGTCCATCAGACCAACAGCCTCCAAGTGCCCTGTGCGTTTGCGCGTGAAGTCGCATCAACATCATTTCGGAGTCGTGCAAGCAAGGACTAGTCATGCCAAAGCTCGGAAAAAAGGCACCGGGTGCTCAGTACAGAAGAAAAACTGTACATCGTTCGTGGTAAAGAACATGGCACGAAGAAGTCTGCGCTGGCACACGACAGGCATCTGCTGTTGACTACGGTGTGTGGCATTTCGAATGCGAAGTTGCTCGGCAGCGCTGCTGCAACCATGAAAAGACGTCGGCTACGGGGTTCGGCTTTTTGCCATAGTTACCGAAGTGTCGCCTAACGACAGTGAAAGCGACAGCATGAGCGATTCAGGCCCGACAGTAGCAGAAGCTGCGCGTTACGTCAGCATCATGAGAGGAATCGTCCCGACGAGAACAGCACCCCACAGTGAAAAAGGCGCCCCGCGACTTCTGCAGCGCTGCCGCAGCCGCACACTGAGAATATGCAATGCCAACGAGGAATCTGCCATGAGAGTGTTTGCCGAAAAGAGGGGGCTGGCTGAAAAGGTGACTCGCAGCTTCAGCAAGTTTGAGGCCGCTGTCGTCGTTGCTAGGCCGCCACGGCATCAAACAAAAATGAAAATAGACTTGTCGCTTGAAGTGAATGAATACTGCCATGTTTTTGCCTTTTCATTGCACTCTCTCAGAGTTCCGTTCTTGACAGGCAAGTGGGCGATCTCGTGCTATTTCGGTTAAGCAGTACTACTGTTTAGTACATGCTTTTTCCAAGCTCCAACCAACTACGGTTTCACGAGGTTTCACTGTACTATCTGTCAATGAAAACATGTTAGAACACACTAGACGGTGATAGATGCCACGGTTCCGTTGCACAGAAATAAGCTTTTGGGCCGTGTTGCCACAGACGACACACGTTTGCCATCGCCTTGGACTGGCATTGGTTCAGGCAGCATATGTCAGCATATGTGCTCCCCTCACTCATGCATCAGCACTCAGACATGTCAGATAAGTTTTATAAGTACAGTAGACTCCCTTTAAGACGAACTCCAAGGGATCATGAAAAATGTTCGTCTTATCAGAAGTTCGTCTAATCAGGAGAGCTTCTAAAAAATGATGTTTGAGCATGCAGTGTGTGTCCAAATACCTCGTATATGAGAACAAATGAATGAAATGGCCTTTCAGGGAAAAAATAACTGCAATATAAGCATTTATTGCACTACTAGTGGTATACTACACATAGCCCTAGTAAGGCATCAGGCACTGTTGACTGTTACCCAGTCTGTTTTTTTTTTACTTTTTTTTTGTGCCTGTCGAGAAAATTGCCTGGCTGCTACAAATGCAGATATCTCACTTAAGTTTCTAAGATATTCCTCAGTGCCCTCGCATTGTTCGAAAAACTGCACTAAAGTATCCAGACAAGCGTCAGCTGCATTGCAGGTCACTTGTGCAGATTCAGGCATAACATCCATGCTGTCATCGTCAGCAGCAGTTTATGATGGCAGGTTGAGCACCTCTTCAATTAAAGCTTCCAGTGTGTCAGCCCTACATGTTTGCACACCTTCATCAATGCTGACCTACACACTCATATCAATGGAGACACCCTTACTGCTCGGCGTAGAAACAATGTTGCTCTCCAAGTTCACAGTAGAGTCCTCACTCATAGTATCGCAGTCATTCTGCGCTGAGCTGTCACTAGGCGCCATAAACCCCGCATGGTTTCCCCAGGCACTTGTAAGTGGACAGCACTTAACAGGTTCACTGCGTACTCTTTACCGCTCTCCATGCAAATTAGCATCCTCTTCAACAGAGCGACGATAGTGCCTCTTCAAGCTGCTGATTACTCCCTGGTCCATGGGCTGTAGCTTCGCAGTTGTATTTGCTGGTAGAAACTCCAGACGGATGGCAGAAAGTCCTGCGACGTGACCGTGTCCGGGACAGTCATGAACAATAAAGAGAACTTTTCTCTCTCTGGAAGTGATGATCCATCTCCTGAAGCCACTGCTCGAAAAGCGCTTGCGTCATCCACGCTTTCAAATTAGCCATGTACATGACCGGCAGCATTTTTATGCTTTTAAAGCAGCGTGGTGCTTTAGACTTCCCAATCACCAGCAACCTTAGTTTGTCAGTCCCTGTCATATTTGCGCCCACAAGGACCGTTACCCAAAGCTTGCTGTGCTTGCCCGCCACGCAGTTATCACCAGCAAATGCGAGCATTTTGTTTGGAAGCAGCTGTTAGAAAAGGGCAGTTTCGTCCATGTTGTATATATCTTGGTCATATTCTTCTATGAGGTCATTCAGTTTGTTCTGCCTCCAATCGCAGCAGGCCGTTTCGTCCACTGCAGCGGCCTCACCGACAATGCAACGAAAGGCCAGTCCACGCCTTCTGCGGAAACTGTCGAGCCACCCATCGCTGCATGCAAACTCCACATTCAGCCGCAGTGCAATTTCTTCTGCTTTCGCTTTGAATATGACTCCATTCATTGGCAAATTCGCACCGCACGCTCTCTTTACCCAAGCAAGAAGAACGTCTTCTAGGTCTTTGTGCATAGCCGTGCGCATTCTTTTACGCTTCGCCGCAAACTCGCCATCTTGCAGAGCACTGGTAATCCGCGCTTCGTCTTTCACAATACCACTCATGGTACTTTTCGCGATGCCGAACTTGTGCGCAATTTCAGCCTTTGAAAGCCGGCCGGTGCGAACTTTGGTCAAAACTTCGATCTTCTCACGAAGTTCAAGCGGCTTTTTCCGAGCTGTTGGCTGACAACTGTTGGCTAGCAACATGACGAACAGGGCACACACTAAAACAAACAACGCACACCACGATGTGACGGCGTACGGACTGGCAGGAGACAGCAGGACATGGCGCGCACGCATGCCACGAAGAAGGGATGTGCCTACTGCGTAGTTGCCGTAGTTTGAGGTCAGCAAACGCGCGGAGGTTGGTAGCACTGGCATGACGGCACTATCACGTGATCACCAGCGAAGGAGCAGCGGAAGCTTCACAGAAACACCAAGGTGGTTAGGTCTCCTCGTCTCCCCGCGTCGCACAGATGGTCGACGGCGCAGAAAAGCTTTTTTTTTTTCTTTTTTTCTTTCTTTCCTCTAAAGTGCTGCTCGAATGGTCGAGTAAAGCTGCGTGGGTAAGGCGCGGCCGGCCGTGAAAGTTCATCTTAACCGATTAGCGCGTGTGCAGTGTTCATATTAAGCGGATTTTTTTTGCATTGACTCTATGGGAAACCAAACAAACGACTTCCACTGTTCATCTTAACTGAGGGTTCACCTTGAGTGAGTTTGTCTTAACGGGACTCTACTGTATTTTCCAACTCCTTAATGCATCCTACATGCTTCACCTTCTGGTGGCTAAGTTTTATGCTTAACCCTGTAGGTGTTATTTTCACTAAAAGTGACCTTTTATATTTTATGGCTTATTTTTAAACTTCAATCCATTGAATCCCCTTTCAAAGCTTTATCAACCAATTTGCTTCATGTTTTAAGCATGAAAACCTCATTTTACCTCTCCATTGTGCAATGTATATGTACTTGTAATTGCCACAAATGGTACCGTTAGAAACAAGAAATGCTTTATTTTACCCTGTTTCAATATCAACTATTCTGTGAAGTAACATTCTTGCCCAAAGAAAGTTTTTTGTGCATTCTTGCATGACAGCCCCTCTTCGGACACAAAGGGACGCTGCATCACTGCTGGGCTAAGTCAATGCCGTCTTTGCTTACCAAATCACTTTCGGTTGAAGAAGGGATGAGAAGACTATCATCATCTCTTCACTTGAAGAATAAAACTAGTGCATCACTTTCGTTTTCACTGTCAGACTCGAGCAGTGGCTTTTTTTGTAGGTGCAACCCAATTGCGAGCTGTCAGTGGCAGATACCATAATTCCAAAAACGCAATCTGAGAGCTGACGAAGTGATGCCATCTATGTAGCATAAAACGAAGACTGCAACAAATGCACCCCTCCAGCGCTGACAAAATGGTGGAGACTGGATCAATGCAGCCTTAGAGGCGCTGAAAAAGTGTTGACTATGTAGTTTTAAAATAAGAAAGGAGTGATAACTGCAGGTATCAAACTCTGGCATTGCAGCTGCCTATGTAGAAGAAAAAAAGACTAAGTGGACATGCTCAGTTAAGCTCTTTGAAAATGGGAATACTGCCATTAACGAGCTGAGCTCGTCGAAAACGGTTAAGTGACGTGGGGTTAAGTGACGTGCGTGTGACAACCCTGCATGCCTCCACCAAGAGCAATCACTGCATCAACGGCAAAGAATTCAATAGAGTGGTGGCTTAGTGGTTGAGTGTGCCCCTCGTATGCGGGAGATACTGGGGTTCGAAACCCGGTGTCACCAGAAACCCCCCAGTTCTTTAATGGGTAGGGATGTTGCCTGGCCTGGTGCTTGGCTGCTTGTGTGGGTTCGTATCTTGAAAGGGGGCCAAACAGATTTCTAGGCATGATCCATAGGCGTGCCTTGTCGGTGAGCATCTGCTGTGGCTGCAAGAGGGAACTAGAGCTGCCACCAGGTACCCACCAGTAAAATAAGTACAAATGTGCTCCTGGCCAGTTGCTTGACCATTATGGGACCTCAGCACTTGGAAAGGGATGTAGGTCCCCAACCCGAAGGCATCCCAACCTAATAGGGGCTTTGGGATGCCACATGGAAAATTGCTGCCGTGGGATAGGCCCAGGCCCCCCCTTTTTTTCACGGCTTTGTTGTGCCCACAGGGTTTGACGAGATTTGCATGGCGCAGGCTCTTTCCCCAGAATGGTTAATCTCTAAAGAAAGCGAGTGTCAGGCCATTATATAACTGGTGGGGAACCGGCGGCAGAGTGGCTTTGAACCCACGTCTTCCTGCAGTCAAGATTATGTGAAAAAATTCTAATATTACTATTGATAGTAGCGTAATATTTTGCCAACTTTCATTGTTGATGGTGCTTTTGATAGTTTTGCAAATGCTGGCTAGTTACTTTGCCAAAATGAGATGACTAAAAAATCAAGAATACTCTGTTCATGCTTCTTAATTTTGGAAAATTTGCCACCACAGTCAAAATCCCAAATATAACCATCACTATATATATTCATACTGAAAACAAACCAGTTACTCCAGACCAACCAAATTAGTTGGTCCGAGTCTCAAGATGCCACAAAAATTGGGCTGCAGCAGTTTATCACACATTTCTTTCTGCTCTAACTAAGCGTTTACATGTGTGACAAATATTTTCTCCACTTCAATAATAATAATAATAAAAAAAAACTGGCTGCTCCACAAACCATTCTATGTGAAGGAAAACTAACATTATTACCTTTATTTCTGGCCGTGGAGAGCATATTCATATAAAAAAAAACAATGAACTATTTGAGTTATGAACTTATTAGTACAGTAGTAAATGATTTTTCACTACAATATACTATGGCCCATGCCAGTTTTCCCTATCCTTCCTTGTGGCAGATACCAATTTGAGACACTGAGACATTACACCTTTTTATAACAGCAAACACTAATACCACGTGACATTGTACTGCCTTTGTGATTGGCCCATGTTCAAACAGGTTGCAACATTCCTTCACCAGAGCCTACAGTAGATCAATTGTCATGCTATCATTGTCATGCTGTTACCTTGCCGTTTTCACACACATGCTCACATCACAAACACGATCACTCGCCTTACATGGACACATCGCACTATCTGGTAACATTCTGTGAAACCCCAAACAATGCTAGATAGCCAGTAACCTGCAAAATGCTTCAAATAACATTGATTCCCATAGTGTGTGGGACCTGTGTAATTTTTTAAGCATAGTTTTCTTAAAAGTGAATTTCTGGTTTTATTACTCAATATTTAGAAAGTCTCGAAAATGAATTTTTATACTGCATACATACAGTTCTAGTTTACTCTTGTGCAATATCATTTGTCTAGTAATTATGCCTAATTTCCAAATATGAACATTTTATGTAACTTGCCACTTTGACATCTTCAATTTTTCTCAGAGTTTCGCAAACTGATGTCTTCAATATGCTATGCAAAATTCTTGGAAGACAGCTTTCCACATTTTTGTATTTAATTACTGAGCAAGTTATAGCAAGACAATTCAAGTGGAACAAAGCATCCAAGTACATTAACAGGCCAGACCATTCTTACACAATGTCTTGATATTTGCATTTCTACCCCTTTCCATGATAAAAATAAAGAAAGAGAATGGAACTAGCATTGGTGAAGTTGAAAATGACACTTACTAGCTGGTTGGAGACGTCTGCGTGGTCCTTCCTCGTCATGCCTTCTCCGATGGCAGATTTCATAAGTCGAGACAGGGATGGCAACACATTGATGGGTGGATAGATCTAAAAATGTAAAAATAGCCACTTTCACACTCTGCATTGAAAGAACGCACAGCAGGTGAAAGCACCACACTGACCTGCCGATTGTGTAGCTGCCGATCAACATACACTTGGCCTTCAGTAATGTAGCCTGTCAAGTCAGGTATGGGGTGAGTGATATCGTCATTGGGCATGGTTAAGATGGGAATCTGTGTGATGGAGCCATTGCGACCTTCCACACGCCCAGCCCGCTCATATATGGTGGCCAAGTCAGTGTACATGTAACCTGGAAAGCCACGTCGACCAGGAACTTCTTCTCGGGCAGCAGATACCTCTCGCAAAGCTTCTGCGTATGAAGACATGTCAGTCAGGATCACCAGCACGTGCTTCTCACACTGGTAGGCCAGGAACTCGGCAGTAGTCAGGGCGAGACGTGGTGTAATGATCCTCTCAATACTGAAAAGTAAAAAAGGCCATACTATTGCACAAGCACACAAGTGAGCAAGCCACTTTTGTCTGGTTTCAATAGGCATTTATTAAAATATACTGACAACAGTTTTATCTCAAGCATACACTACTTTCATCCATAAGTGAATAAGCGAGAGTGATCCACAATGCACATTGTGCAAATCGGTGAATGACGAATTAATTACGGGCTTAGCTGAGGTTGTTGCATATCCACGGGTCTTCAAAAGCTGCACCATGGCTAAATTTACTGTCTAATGCAGCAGTGAGGCAATTCTATGGCCCTCACTAAAGCTGGCGTGAGCTGCAAGTGGTCCGTGACTGTGGGTGTAAAGAGAAGAGTGTCCCAGAGTGCAATGCTCTATTTACGGTTAATTTTGCCCACACCAACATATGATAAGCTATTCCAACATGAAACAGCCTAACCAAACAGATGCTAACAAAGCTCACATGGTAGAGCGGCTGCTCGGGAAAGGCGATGGTCCCGAGTTCGAGTCCCGGACCAGGACAAAGAGGCTTTTCTTTTGAGGAACCCATTGGGTTTCCTTTGTAGCAACTGCTACGATTGGGTGGACATCTCATTTTCCCTTTATCAATTACTAGTTCTCTCCACCTTGCAGGTTTCCACAGAACTATTACGTCAAACACCATCAGACTAACAAGTACATGGAGAAGTTTTACCATCACCTCAAAATGGCCATCAAGTGTTCATGAGATACCTATGCATAGCCCTAGTATCCTGCCCTCCTCCTTCTCACTAAGTCTATTAACCCTTTCAGGGTCAATGCCGTAAGTACACGGCGCCATGGACAAGTCCCAAACTGTTGATGCCGTATATTTACGGTGCCAGCAGTACGTTTGAAAAATGTGCCAATTTTTCAACTCTGTTGCCTAGCAAGTGCTGCCACCATGTGTGGATACAAAGAACTTTTTATTTTTGCTCTGTAGTCTGGGTTTTCATTCCATGGCATCTTCACGCTGGCATCTCAGCGATCACTCACGCATCCACACATGCGAAGGCGCGTAGTGGTTAGTTTTGGTTTCGGCTTGCGAGCTGTTTATGTTCATTGCTCTTTTAAAAATTTATGTCGATCTGGTTTCTGATCTCTTGAAGGGTCACCGCTAGATGATCGCTGGTCATGTTGCTCACAGGGTTACGATTACATCTGTCCACAAGGCAGATGCTGGTATATACAAACGATGCCACCATATACGAACACTACTGCCATGCCTGTATTTCTTTTCTTGAGACTTGGCTTGTGAAAACTGTCCATCATTCACAATGGAACGATGGATTACAGAAAGTTTCCAACTCATTTGGTTTTCCTGACAGGCACACAACCACCAAGTTTTCTTGCGGGCACTCAAATACATGGTTCAATTACGCTACGGGTGTGCGCGCTGGTCGCTCTGCTGTAACTGAGTCTAGCGGCAATTCCTTTGATGTGGACTGCTACCCAAGTTCCAACATGGAATATATCTATTTTGGTGCATGTATTTTTAAATGCTTATAAGTATTTATGGAAGCCCATCCGTATTCATGAATAAACAATGCATGTTTACCAATGGAAAATACTTTGTCACTGTATGGCAACTTAAAAAAATTTGGCCAATTTTTTTTTTTTTTTGATTGGTCAGTCTGAAGATTTCAAATCCAATAAATTCGACCCAGGGGTTCACATCTGCCTAAAAAAATTGACCCTGAAAGGGTTAAACAAGCTCAGCTTTCCTGCTCACTCTACTATTTGCAACAGCATTGTGCCCTCTTTAGGAATATTCAGCCCTAGTTAGCCTGTTCAGAAACATCCCTGCCCAGTGTACATGACTTCGGACTTTGTGATATGCACTCACGAGTTACATATGGCCACACACCTCCTTCCCCAAGCATCCACATTTTTTATTTAAATTCTGGACTTTAATGTGCCAAAACCACAATCTAATTATGAGGCACACAGTAGGAAACGCCGGGTCAACTTTGACCACCTGGGGTTCTTTAATGTGCCCTTATATCTAAGTACACTAGTGCATTTCACCCCCATCAAAATTCGGCCACTGCGGCCAGGATCAAATTTGTGACCTCAAGCTCAGCAGTGCAATGCCAAAGCCACTAAGCTACCACAGTGGGTCATGCATCCACATTACCTCAATCTTTTCCCAGTCATATATTGCTGTGTTAAAACCTAAGCAGCAGAATTGAACCTAAAGTGGTAAAACCAGTGCTGAAACTGGACTATACCATCTTCCCTGCGCCATGACTGCTGGCAACTAGCCTTTGCATCTCCTACTAGCAACACCACCATGCATGCGCCACGTTTACTGCCTGCAGCCACATGCTTGCCAAACAAGCTTTGCTCTCAGGGGTTGGCACTGGTTTATAATGGCAGCCTCATGGCCACCTCCAGATGCTGGCCTCAAGCAGTTCCTGGTCTGAGAGCTGCTGCTCCGAGATTAGAAAGGAAATCCATGTCCTACAGCCTCACTACACGGTTGTAGTATCACTGGCCTCATCCTCACACGGCGCAACAGATGAAGGGTTTGGTATCCCCTCCTCCCTACAGTACCAAAGCTAGAATAGCACTGCTTTAGCTGATCTTGAGGTGCACTGGCACCAAACTTCCAAGTTCAAATTTCTGTATTAAATTTCGAAATGCCTCTGACCAAGTATACAAGCAAAAATTGCTCAAAACACAAGTGAACTGGATATACCGCATCCACCGGCCACCTACAATATACTGGCAAACTGCACTAAGTGACAACAGTACAAAAGGGTAACCAGACGCAATGTGTATTGTCTCAGTTACCACGTAATGCAGTTCACCAATATGAATTGCCACCAACCAGGCCGTTTCGTAATACTGTTTACCTTAATTTGGTAAATTTGATATCAAAGACTACAAAAGCAAGCAACATAAAAGTGCAGCACAGCATGACAAACATCAAGACAGCACAAAAAAAATCTCCAAAATACACTGCAGCATCGATAAACTTCTGCAACACTCAGTGTGGGCTGCTGATGTTGCATACCGTGGTGCTTATGTGAAGACACTATTACGACTTTATGCTGTCGTTCTTACTTTTCTCTGTTGGTTTGGTGTGCAGTCATCCCCATGATTGCGTGCATCATTAGACTAGGATATAAAATATTTTAGTGCAATGCACTTGCAGGCAGGCACACAATGTGTGTGCAGAAGAGGCATAGTGCTTTGCAGCAGAATTAAAATTGATTAGAACACACACACACACACACACACACACACACACACACACACACACACACGGTGTCACAACTATTATGTACTAAGATATAAAGATATTAAAAATATGCAAATGCCACATAGCTGGACAGAATCAAGGTAATGTTTGCCGTTGCTTGGAGATACTCAGATTATTTTTTGCATTCTGCTTTCTGTTGCTGAATACACGTGCTACAAAAAAGGTTTTCCAAGCGTGAAAGAAGGCTGCGAATACACGCAAAGTGCTTCAAGCGGCCAGTTGCGTGGCAATTTTGCATGCATTTGTGTGTTTCTTTCACGCTTGGAAAAACACCTTTACGTAGCATGTATTGAGCAACAGAAAGCTGTATTGGAAGTTCATGCTGCTCTACAGTTTTCTCATTGAATTATTATATTTGAGAAGTTTATTGATTAATTAAGACTAATCATGTAATTAGGTAGAATGCACAAAATAATCTGAGCATCTCCAAGCGATGCCAAACATTACGTTGGTTCTGTCTAGCTACATGGCATTTGCATATTTTTAAATCTTGGTGTATGATAGTTGAGACACGCACGTGCACACACACACACACACACACACACACACACAATACATACTGCTAAAGGGCTTACAGAATAGAACATTGGCAACATTTACACAACTTCGCAACTTTGTAACCTTTTCCTAAACACACAAGACAAAAAAAAGAAAAGAGCAGATGCATTAAGACATAGCAGAATCTGCAACACTAGTGAAGTTAGTGGTGCTTTGGTTTGACAACAAAATTCCGAAAGGAAAGTCGCTCATCTCCACTCATAAGCCCTCTTGCAGAGTACCGAAAGACTAATACTGCAGTTGCAGCAGTATTTTCTGATTTATTGCTTTCTTTTAGTGTCTTGAAACTCGTGAAATTTGAAACAAAGTGATAGCAACAAGTTCATTGAGCAGAAAATAAATCATGTTTTGTACCACGACTATAGCATTGACTGCTATGTAATTTCAACAACACTGACCATATTTCTTTTATATACCACTTGTCGGCAAGGGTACAGACATGCCAGCATTCACTGAGAACATTTCATGTACAGTTTCCCTAAACAAGAGCGACACAAATATAGAGCTCCATTTAGGCAGAACTTGAGCCTGCAGTTCAATTTTAAGCATTAGGTCCAGAACTGGTAACTTATACATAGCAATTCTGACCTTTCCAAGTTTTCTTCTATTCAGGGCCAGAGAGTCATGTTTGGGAAGGAAGTCATTCACTATGCTAACCAGGAGTTAAAGCAGCATACAGAGCTCATAATCAGCAATTATTCATATTTTTACATTCTCTATGCCAATATGTAGAGCCTATCACTGATAGTAATGTGACAGTTTCTTGAAAATCAGAAATAAGATCATTGCAACACTCTTGTGCTCCAAGGTTCAGTGAAATGTATTACAGTCAAATCTTGATACAACGAACCTGAAGAGACCGCTAAAAATCTTTATTTTGAAAAATTGTAATATTGAAAAAAATCTTATTCTCATGGAAAATTGTAAATGCGACACAAGCAGTCTCTTACCTTTGCTGGGAACACATCCGCAAACATGTTAATGTCTAGAAGCACAAAAAAAGCACCGAGTATTGAATGCACGTTTATTTGAAGAAATGGTGTAATCCCCCACACCTTTGCAATGTCGATTTGCTTTTTCCCAGCGTTCACTTGAGAAAGAACATCCACCTTTTCTTGCAAAGAGAATTGCCTCCACTTTTTTTTCGTGCTGCTTCCAGAGCTCATCGCGAACATAGAAACGAAAGCCTAACGTTTCAAGCAAGAAAAACAGCCCTCCGACAAACGTGCCGAGGTATGTGGTTCACGGAACAAAGACTGCGAGGGCCGGCGAGGCTCAATTCCAAGTGCAGGTGATGCCGATAGGGCAAACGCACGTTTAAAAATGGGCAGGAGCATAGAGAAATATAGGCAGGCATACTGATGATGATGGTAGTGGCACATACAGAGCATTTGTCATCGTTTGTGCCATTGCGAGCAGATTCCTACCATTATTGTGAAGTGTTAAGATACGATGACAATGAAATTTGGTGCGTTATTCTGAAAAATTTGGTATTCTGAAATTCATTGTAGTGAAAGATTTTTACATTCAATCAATGGGCACTTGGTGGGGGATTTTCGAAATGTTTGTTCATTTGAAAAAATCGTAAATGTGAGGTTCGCTCTAACGGGATTTCACTGTACTATGGCAGCGACTGCTTCCCCCCCCCCCCCCCCCAAAGGAGGGGTTTAATGTTAAGTGAGCTAAATCTTCATGTATACTTTCAAAATTAAGTGGCACACCAAACAAAATGTACATGCCAGGGATGCAGAAAAGCCCCAAGAATAACATTACACACAGAAATTCTGAATCTGGCAGTGGCAGCCAGCATGTCAATTTGAAGTCTTACGTTGGGTCATTTGCCAAGTTCAGGAAGAGACACACATTCTCCATGGAGCCGTTCTCTTCGAAGTCCTGTTTGAAAAATCTTGCAGTTTCCATGTTCACCTGTGAAGAACCAGATGAACGCCTTGCAGTTTGATAAAATTGGCCATGACATTACCAATGACTCGTAGTTCAGTTGTTCAAAACAGTTCAGCTGCTACAGGATCTGCATAATCACACTAAGCATTCTTGTTCGATGGCTGCAACAGTTTATGAACATCGGTAACAGTAGTCATGCAAGATGACAGCATTCTGGCTTATAAAATACAGGCTAGATATCAGACAGCCTTTACAAAACCTGTTAATTCTCAAACAGTACATATACTTACACCCATCGCAGCAAAAACAATGGCAAAGTTGTCTTCTGACGAGTCAAGGACACTCTTTCCAGGCAGCTTCACAAGGCCACCTTGACGACAGATCTGGGCAGCAATCTGGAAATGCCACCAATGGTTAGCACTGGCATTTGCATCTGTCCAAACATGAGTAACTACAAGGCCACCTACATCGTTGTGAGGAAGGCCAGCTGCAGAGAAGATGGGAATTTTCTGGCCTCGGGCAATACTGTTCATGACGTCAATGGCAGAGATTCCAGTTTGAATCATTTCCTCCGGATAGATACGAGACCATGGGTTGATAGGCTGGCCTGAAAAAAAGAAATTTGCATCTTAACTTGACCAGAATGAATGGCACAGCTCCTCACCCTGAATATCTAGGAAGTCTTCAGCCAACACTGGAGGACCTTTGTCGATAGGTTTGCCGGAGCCATTGAATACTCTGCCTAAAACAAGATGGGCACGAGACAATGAAACATTCTTTTCCCGAGACCTGAAAAACAAGAGCTTACCAAGCATGTCTTCAGACACTGGGATTCGTAAAATGTCTCCTGTGAATTCACACACAGTGTTCTTGGCATCAATACCGGAGGTGCCTTCAAAAACCTGAAAAGAAAACATGCCACTGCTTATGCCACCTCACCAGCACAACAGGCCAATGGATCAATGCACCCCAAAGTATGCAATGCACTCCAACATGCAATGTATATTAAGCTGAGAATTAAGTAGTTCAGGTTGATGCTATGGAGAAGATAAGTACAATTGTGAGTTGAGTGGCAAAGCACAAGAGCTCACAAATTATTTACTTCTTGCAAGAACTTCACAATAACAATCTGGAGTAGACTATACTTAAAAATGGGCTGAATATTGTCTTTGCTGCAGTAGATGTCAAACTTATCTTTACTGAGAACAAAGCATAACAGCTTGTCACTGAGGTTGCGAGAAATCTAGAAAAGAAACGTTAAAGTAATATCAAACGTGGATAAATTTTCTGAATTGTACATTCAGGACCTGCCATGAAGAGCAAAGGCCACAAGGGAATCAAACGAACAGATTACATGGTAGTGTGGGCACTTAACACTTGTGTTACATGATACCAACGACAAACATAGTCATAAGAAATTACCTGCAAAAGAAATTGTTTTTATCTCACGGGTGCAAGCAAGCATACACCTAGAAGCTTACTTTTTTTGAATGTGGTAAATTAAACTTTAGTAACTAGACAATACTGTCACAAACATCTGAGTATTTATTCCTGTACTCACAGAAGGAAGCTTATGGTTTCATTAAAACAACTGCCTGCTCTTTTCAACTTCCCACCACTTTTTGCATTTTAGACACAATTGCCACTGATTGGATTTTTTTAGATGTCGCAAACAAGCAGTACTTCCAGCAGAAAAAATAGTGCAATAATCTCATTATTGATGAGGCAATGACACCATCTGATAGCAGGGAACAATACCACTGTGCCTACACTATGTCAGAGACTGAGTGGCATGCCAAAGGGCTGCACCAACGATCCTGAGGTTGTCCCGATACAAAATCTTGACAATGATTGGTGGAACTTGGGGAGGGGGGGGGCACCATTCCCATAAGTGTGGCAGCATTGCTTCAAGTGTAATTTGAAGAACAAAAAAGATGCAGAGGCAGCCAGGACATGGAAACTTGGTTGCTGATAGCTGCTCATACAAAGTACATTCAAACCTTGAGAAATATTTGCGTGGAGATGCCCTTAATATCAGAAACATTCGATACCTTTCATAAAAGATTTTGCAGGGCCCATTAAAGAAACTTCAATTTTAGCTAACCTTGCCCAAGTAAGCAACTTAGTGTCATGAAAAAAAAAAAGAAACACCAAGGGACCAGCTTTTTTTTTAACCAGGGCTACCAAATCACAACGTGAATTTACACTGCAGTTTTGTTTATGAAACTTGAACTTATTGGTGAAAATGGCAGCTTCACTGCCCATCCCTAAGAAAAAAAACGTGAACAGGTGTCAAAGTGAGGCTTACAGTGCACCACATAAAAGTACAAGAACCCACAAGCATGCAACATGTTCAGCCATTATGTAATAATGGCTAGCATTATGTTAGTGCACTACACACAATTTTAAAGCAAAACTGGTTAAGTTTGGTTTAATTAAGGGGGGACGCGGCTTTCGCATCGCGAAAAATTGCCAAAGGCACCATGCTCTTTGTAGCGCAGCAGGAGCAAAGAATGCCGCCTGCCCCCCCCCCCCCCCTTCCTTTTCTTTTTATAGAAAAAAAAAGGGGGGGGGGGGAAGCATGCCAGACCAGAGGCCACATGTACAAGAAGCCCCACATCACAAAACACTCCAAAGACGACAAATTCGGTGCCTTTTAGAGAACTGAAGAGAAGGTGAAACTTTGAGAGCCGTTTTCTCAAAACTGTTTTTCTGCCTTTCTGCTCAGTTTCTGGAGCTAATTTCTTTGTTACTGTTTAACATATTTTGACTCAGTCTTTTTTTTTTGTCACGTTCCTTGGGCTACAGTGCAGGTCGCGACATTCTCGCTTTCTTATCTTGACCCTTTGTAAGTTTACGATATGGCTATTCGTCTACCCCGAAAGCGTGCTTGATATGAAGGTAACATAAAATATGGCACTACAAAAAATTTGTGTTGAAAAAAAAAAATAAAGCAAGAATGTCATGACCGTCAGCATGAATTTAGCTATGCAGTCAATACTTAACAAGCCTTCTATCACGTTTTTTATGTTCCCCAGGCTCTCCAGAAAAAGGGAGAAAAATTCTGCTCAATAAAATTTAATAAAAATGTTCTCAAGATATTGCTCTGAAGCTTTTATGGAAGAATCAGGGCGACATTCTAAACATTTGTGCCAATTTTCGTCAAAACTCATGAAGAAATAAGGAAGTTGATTTTCAAAGCCACGTCCTCCCTTAATATGCTTGACATTCCACAATATGCATAAGGCTGCAAAAGACAGTTCATTCAATGATTAAATGTTCAGGTTTTGGGCTAGCTACTCCTACAAATAATGTAATATAATGCAATGCCAAGATAGTGAATCAAAAGTAGAAGCACTGATCAAAAATGACATTTAAAATGTGTTGTATACATGTTGAAACACTTCAAACTGCGCCTGTGCTGAAACTTTGAATAAAGTATGTACAGTGTTCCAGTAAAACAAGTCAAGTAGACAGCTGGGTGCTTGCTCTCGATGCCAGTATGCCATCACGAAGGCTCACTTTCATTTGTTTTTCAAGATGTTGTACATCAGGCATATTTTTCAAGGGTTGGATAGGTGCTTTCTAAGCACGCGAGACATGAAGTAGTCTATGTTCTCATATCTGACATTCCTGTAGAGAACTACAGCGTGGAGTCCACATTCTGCACACTTGACAAAACTTACTGAAAATTAAATTCTGAATCCACTCTACAGTTGTACGCTTTCCATGATCCTGAAGATACAAGAAATATGATGAAACTAAATTTTGAGAGGACATATTTAAATGGTGCCTTTAGGGGGCTATCAGTCTTGTCAGGTGGCTGATTCTGGCAATAATGGCAGCGCAGGGGCACCTGAGCCAATAAAGAAAAGTGAAAAGAGTGGAAAATGAAATGGATTGGTACAAGACAGACCCCAGGTCTCAATAATTTCGAGTTGACTTAAAGGAGCAACTAACTAGATAAATGAGTGCAAGCAGACATGTTTTCCTGGCAGCCTTTATTACCAAGCACGAAATAAAAATTTTTAATGAGCAGCAAGATGGAAGACGTCGATCCATACCTGTACAACAGCTTTTGATCCACTGACCTCCAGTACCTGCCCAGTGCGGGCACTGCCATCGGCAAGGACCAACTGAACAATTTCGGCATATTTTGGAAACTGAAAAGGGTTAGAAGAACATGAGACTGATGAAGAGCTGTTGAGGAGCAACTATTACTGTACTAGTAAGGACATTTTTTCAAACAAATAGAAATAAACAAGGATAGTAATCTTTCCTTTTCTTAGCTCCTGTCGCAGAAGAGTTACAACATACATTTCATGGTAATAAACTGCTCTTTGCATTGAGTACATTGCAGAAGAAGCACATGTGTGCCCTAATTAAGCATGCCCACAATATTTACTGAATCAGTACAGCAAAGTAAATTTTGCTACAACTATTGTTCGTGCCCACAGACAGTGTTCTATCTTTAATGGCATAAATACAACATTACAAGAGGCATATTAACATATCTAGGAAATCGCCGAATAATTTCACGCTGCATGCGTTTTGAATGTGCAGAAGTTGAACGTACTGAACCAATATTCAGCACCAGAAGTGTGGCAGCATCCACACACACAAACCCGGCTACACAGAGTTGCTGTTAACCGAGTTGTAATGTAAATTAACTAAGCACAGAATCACCTTGACTTCATCCAAAATGACCAAGGGGCCGTTGACACCACAGACGGTCTTGTATACTAGAAGCAAAAACAAAGCGCTTATTACACAAACCACAAAACTCGAATTACCGACTCAAAACTTCTTTGCACAGCGACACTGACAAAATTGGACCATCAGTCCAGCCAAAACCAACCAGTACAGTCCAACCCCAGAACATATCAACCATGTGGCGGTAGTCATTACCAGGTAGTTAAAAAGTATTGTTCCAGGAACTAATACGGAAGGCAAAATACGTAAACCGTGCTCGAACTAGAAGTAGCAGCGCACTACGGGCGTTATCCCGCTAGTAGGCACATGACATCCGCAGTCACATGACTACGGGCACAGTGCAACTGCTTGAGCTGTGAACTCTGTAAACGCTGCTCTAATGTTTATTGCGACGGTTGTTGGTTACTAACATTAACTTAACTGTTTTTTTATCTTACAAGTGTCTATCTCACACAAAATAAAACTACGGTAGGCGCGATACTGGAGCAAATCGGTAGGCGTCAAAGGCTCAACAGCACACATTTGAGCTGCTGAATGTTTGTGAGCAGTGGGGCTCGCAAATCTCTCTGGTTCGTAAAAAGGTTACTATACATTTTTTTTTTTACTACAGTCCTCCCACATTCATGGCAAGGAGCACTAACCTTGCAGACTTCAGTGTGATACAAACTAAAGCAGTCGACAGGCACTATCGGTGAGCTGCTTACCCAACCTTGGCTGAGAAATGTAATCTCTTGTGACGGCTAGAGCATGTTCCTTGCTCGCGGCAACAGCTGATTTTGCATCAGGCATTTTTGTTGCAGCTTCGGTGATGAGCGGACTACACTAACTCGAAACGTTGCACCGGTTTGCTATCACACAGCTCATAAACGGCACTCACTCTGGCCGCAGTCTATACCCTCCAAACCAGCGACTGCTTCGTCATTAGAGGCGGGGCGCCGCCTATTGTGAAACTACTTCTATCATGCTTCTGTCGTTGTTGGCGAGAGTGCAGGACCATGCAACCGGAGCAACTAACGGAGTCAACCAACGAACCAAGCGGAAAGCGCGCGGTGCGCATTTTTGGCGGTACGCGTGAAAAGTAACGTTAGTGAAACGCTGTGCTTCGCGACTTTATTTGCATCAATGGATAGTGAGCCGGATGTTGTAGATATAGCGAATAAGTACGGCTATGGGGTAGAAAGTCACGAAGAAGAGTGCACATCGGCAGAGCAAGTCGTAAAGAAACTTGAAGAGGTGCGAGCTTTTGAACTTTAGTTTTCTGTCTTCTGCTTTTCATCGCTTCAGTTGAATTTGAACTCACTTTTAACGTGCCAACCATGCCAACGGCACACTTCATCCACGTTATTGTAATTTCCTCCTGCTTTCCAGGCTTGGTTGAATGAGACTTTTTCTCCTGAATTACTGTCTTACCAAAATGATATCGTTGAATGCGTCCTGGACCAGCTGAGATACATGCAAGAAAACCTGCAAAGGATTGATAAGACTGATTTCAAAGCCACAATGCACAAGATGGAAGTGAGTAAACGATTTAAAGCGACGCGCCGTTCTCCGCAGACTTTGTAAACGTATGCATAAAAGAGATCTTTAGTAGAGATTTTGTGTGGGCTAGTTGCTGATACATAGCTCGTGTTCACCAGCACTGTTTGGAAAACACATGGCACAAAGAAGAAACATGCAGGTACCTGCGACTGAAGGGCGATATCAATTCAATCCACGTATGTTTTGCGCAATAATGTTTTCATTACTGTTGTTTCCCAAGTAGTGCAAGCCGACTATTTGTTTGTATTGATTAAATAAACGTTTTTATCTTGCAAAAAATGGCTACTTGGCCTACTATGAACGACAGTTCTGGTTGGATAGAAATAATGCACCGATGACACCATCCCCCAACTTTATTTATTTACTTATATTGCAGGTTGAGCGGATTCAGTACATCCTTACGAGCTACCTCAGAACACGACTCGGAAAAATAGAAAAGCATGGTGCATACATCCTTGGACAACATGAAAGAGGGGAAATTGATTCAGATGATTTGCTATCTTTAGACGAAAGAAGATTTGCTCGAGCGTAAGTTGGCTCCCATCCCCACTCTTTTTTAAATTTTATTTTTACAGTACTGCAGACTCAAGGTGTGGGCCCTTGCTGGAGGGCCATCAAAGGGTTCATACAACAAGCATGTTTGTGAAGCAGCTTGTTCTTTTTTTTTTCCTGGCTATATATGTGTTTTGCAGGAAATATTGTATTTGGAGGCCTTCAATAAGAATGCACAAGATAACGATGACGTTCAATAGCCTGGCAAGGGAACAAGAACTTGTCATCGCTAGTCAGCCCCTATAGTTTGTGCAGGAGTACACGTATCTCACAATTACTCACAGGGGACCCTGATCACGAGAAGGAAATTTACATAATAGAAATCGGTTGGAGTGCATACCAAATCCCGACTGAAAGCTTACCACCATCGTTGAAAAGAAAAGTTTACAATCATTGCATTCTACCGGTGCTAACATATGGGAAAGAAACTTGGAGGTTAACAAAGAAGTTTGAGAACAAATTAAGGAATGCACAAAGAGCCACGGAACAAAAAATGTTAGGCGAAATGTTAACGAGACAGGAAGAGAGCGGTGTGAATCGGAGAGCAGACAGCGATAGCCAATATTATAGTTGACATTAAGAGGAAAAAAATGGAGCTGGGCAGGCCATGTAATGTGTAGGGCGGATAACCGGTGGACCATTAGAGTTACAGAATCGCCAAAGAAAAAGAAACGCAGTTGTGGATAACAGAAAATTAGTTGGGATGATGAAATTAGGAAATTTGCAGGTGCAACTTAGAATCAGCTAGCACAAGACAGGGGCAATTGGATGTCACTGGGAGAGGCCTTCATCCTGCAGTGGACATAAAAATAGGCTGATAATGATGATGATGAATAAGAGAGTATTATCAGCTAAAAGTGGGCACTCTGATACGTACAGCCCCATTCCCCCCTCTTTGTAAAATGCAAGGGTGACTCCAGATGGGGATCTGGCTGGTGTGTTGCGCTGCAACGTAATGGTATTGCCATGAAGCCTTGTGGATACCCTCAAATTTTGCTTTCTCCGCTCCGCTGCACACTGCCCGAGTGCTGTAGACAAGTAGGGTTACAGTGGCTATACCTTTTGCCCCAGGAGAGGCTCAGCAATGCATGCAAATGTTCTCTGTATTTCAGTAAAGAGCTTTCTCTCTCTCTCTCTTTTCACCAGAAGGTGAACAATAAAACGATTGTTTACCTTCTTGTATTGAATTCTACGAAAACATTGATAATTTGTTGCTTCTTTCTAATTCTGTCGTCTTGCTGCATGTAGACCATTGGAGCTGGTCATTGAAACTGACACAAAAGGAGCTCCAGGGATGAACAGCTTCCTTCATATGCTATGCATTTTTAGAACATTTGCCACAGTTACGCTCTACCTATGAACTTTGTTAACATTACGTGGTACTGTGTTAGTACGAGTTCTATGTTTTTTTACACAGCACTTGCATCATTATGGACGGCTTTATGTGTTACTAGGGCATCTATTAATATTTCTTGCCTGATTAGCTATCACTTTTAAATTGATTGATATCTTAGTTGTTTGTACAGATTAAAAGCGCATTCTAAACAAAACAGTCTAAAAGATTACAGAAACGAGCAGCCACTGAAGGTATAAGTGTAGTAAGCGTAAACCAGCCTTTTCTACTGTCAGGTCACTGAAAGTGTGGAATAGGTGAAGTCTACAAAACGGTTACTGCATTGTTTTTCTTTGCCAGAACCTGGTTTATGGCTTTCCATCATCTCTGAGTATGCTGATAGTCAATATTGCTGCACTCAATATCCCATTGCATTAGTAGCCAGGTTACTGAAATCAGAAACTCCCTCTAGAAAAGGGCATGTGAAAGTTTAAGAGGGCTTTGGGATGTTTCACTGGCATATCTTTAGGGGCTAATTTGCTGGAAAAAAAATAATTGCGATTAACCATTAGTCAATCAGTCAATCGATTTCCCAGCCTTGAATGTCATGATTGTGATTACTCCGTCAAATAAATATTTATAGCTATCAATATGTTTTCCCTAAGAAACCAAAAGCACAGCAGATGTACAGTGAAGGTTTCTTTCATTTTTATCTGGTTGGTGACATGGTGTGATTGTCGTTAAGCTGTAGTGTATCAATGGCTCCTATGTTAAATATGTCTGAGCCCATAAAAATGATGCACAAGGCTTCTTAACTTCTGTTGTAAATCACTTGCAAGAAAAGAGCATGGACAGAACTTACTCCTCCCAAAAAATTGTTTGCAACAAAAAAGGTTTCGCATAAAAACTTAGTTCCTGAGAAAAAAATTGTGTTGGCTTTATATTTATTAGTTGTGTTCTTTCACATTGCTTTTGTTTTATTAGTACAACTTATGCACATGACTTTTGCTAAGTTTATGCCTGGTATTGCTGCAATTGATTTGGAAGATTGAATTTGCATGAAGAAACATTATGTATTAATGCTGGTGGTCACCTTCACATGTGGTAGATAGCATTCCCCTTCCCGCATACCCTCCTTCCCTTGATATTTCAAAAGTCATGTCACTTTGCAGTCAAGTCTTTGGTGCAATAGGATGAATATTAATATGTTGTTTTCATCTTAGATGTAGAGGATCAGCAGCTTCAAAGAAAGTGCATGACGTAAAGCACAAATGTGGTCATGATGTGTTTCACAAACCCAATACAGTCGAATGCCTTTGTAACGAAGTGTTTGGGGCCCCTGAAATCGTTCGTTGTACAGGTCACTTTGTTTTAAACGTTGCGCACCGCACAGCTCACAATCGAACCAGGGCAGTCTTATTCCTTCGTTATATAGGTTATTTCGTTGTAGAGGCGTTCATTGTGGAGGCAGTCGACTGTAATGTATGAATTATGCACTGTCATCTAATAGGCACTGCTGAACTCTCTCTCTCTCTCTCTCCTATTTCTTTTAGATTGCGTTAGAGAAGTGTTTGGTTACAGAAGTTCATGTGGAACTAGAGACATCCTTCAGCACTGTGGGCTTCATTTTTAAGTCATGGTAATAAGACTCCCCCTTATTCGCTTTCAGGTACGTCGCTAGCATTGAGGATTACCTTCGGGATGTGGCCTTGGTTCATATGCCCTTCAACCAGCAAGACTTCAAGATGGCATCTGTAGGTGAGGTGCAGTTTCAGCAACTAAAATGAGTATAACATTTATGGTAGCTCCAGGGAGTTCTGTGGCATCACCAATGTTTATTACAAATGAGTATAGGCTCTTACAATTGGTCTGAATTCATTTTCTGTTGTGTTCATGATATTCTAAAATGTATTAAAGCTATGTCCTGTTTTCGATTTTATATATATTGTAGCAAAGAAGAGGAACGCTATAGTGGACCATCCTCCAGTGCTTTTGCTTGGGAAATGCTGCCCATGCTGAGAGTCCGTGCCCTGCTCTGATGGTGTGTTGTGTGTGTGTGTGTGCAGGAAAGAGACAAACTTTTACAGCGGAGCTGTTTATGCGGACCTTGTGCTGTCGTTGTCGGACTTCGCTAAAGAGGGACCATGTGACCTAGCGGGAGAGGAAAAGAAGAGCTCAACAAGGGGAGAGGGGTTGAGGTGACCCCTTTCCCCCTGTGAGAATGTTATCTTATACGCAAATCTTGTGCGGTTGTCACACAGTGCATTTCTGGCAATCTAGCCAGATCGGCATTGAATTTATCGATGATTGATTCCACCCTGCCTCGAAAGAAACAAATTTTATGCTGGTGGTTTGCGGCCAATGAACAGTGCCCAGCGATTGAAACGTGATACAAGGAGCACGTGGCTGCTAGCACTTCTTACGCCAGCAAGAAGTGCCGGCAGCTACGTCAGTCGTCAAACCAATCCAATCAATCGTCAAAACGATTGCAGCGCCCGCATCTCCAGTGGTGGGCCTTGCACCCAATATACGGAGCTTTGGATTAGTGGTTCCGCACATTCCATTCCAGCTACACCTATGGGAAGATCACGAGTAGTGCGTACTCCTGAGAAAGAAGCTGCCTACCGCGAGCGTCAACGAGAGTTGGCTTGTAAATGGGCTCGTTGTCGTAGGGCTGACCCCAAGCCGTGTGCCAGAGATGCCTAATGTCAGATGCCAGAGATGCCGCAAAAAAAAGCACTCCTAAAGCATGCTCACCACGCGAAGCATGTGAAAGTGAAAATGAGGCGAAAGAATGGTGAAACAAAAGATTTACGATATAGACTGCTTGCGAAGCTTGACTTCATGGTGTAACACTTGGTGTAACTAACGCAGCTTCGCTGTTCGACCATCGTCATGGACTGGAAGGGTTGGTGATTTTTTTGAAGTAAGACGTGTTTACCTAACATTTTCAGCTGGTGGGCCAGCCTTCGTCGGAGGACAGTAACAGTCAGTTAGGTTACTGTACTCTGATGAAGGCTGGTCCACCAGCTGAAAACATTAAAGGGCCCCTGAAACGGTTTGGACAAATTTTGTAGACGTGTAGGGTACAGGTAAAGTTAATCATTTGCACCACAATTTGTGTGAAAAGTCTCATATTAAGAGAGTTACAGAAGATTACAAGTTACCCTCCTCCATAGTCATGCATTTTCTCCTCAACTCGTTCGCCAAGTGATCGGGGCTAAGTTCCACCTTCACTGGCTCTGCGTCGTGATGGCATGTCATGTTGTCGACTTCCAGTTCTCTAGGAACGAGCACGCAAAGCCTCTCCAAACTCTCCGCCAGCTGCTCTGCAGTTGACCCCAAGCAAGAGCTATTGAAGCAGCGTGCGTTGCGAGCATTCTGTCGCAGCGCCGAACATGTCTGGTATTCCGGTAACCACAGGCGAACTGGGTGTTTTGACGGATGGCTAGAGGCATAAACTCAAGCTGGTGAAGGAACTTTAGCGTAGACGTACGTGAGCTGCCTGATCAGTCTCCACAGTCCAGCCACCCGTTGGTGCAGAACTTAACCACCCAAACAAAAAGCTAATATTGCTCTAACCAAGTGTAAAGCATTTTAAACATTTACAAAAACAATGTGTTAACGATTACACTCCTGCGAAAAATTTACACCAGCAGCAAAGAAGAATACATGTCGTTACTGCTACTGTGTGTGGTTGAGCTCTGTGCCACCAGGTGGCTGCATCGTGCAGACCATTCATATTTGCGCTTCTGCTCATCCCGTGAGACGACACAGTCAAGCGGCCAGGCCCTGTCCCCTTGCGCTTGCGTTTACCCTAATACCGGACTCGCGAAACGCTGTTGCGTTAGTAATCTTTCGGTGTAAAGTGACGGCTGCAAACGCGCAGATCCTGGCGCTGATCGAATATTGGCAGTCCGATGCGCTGCAGCCAGTCCGCTCGTCTGCTGCCTTGCAGAGGGACACGATGTCACAGCTTGACATATTGCCAATCGCTACGTATGCAATCCACAATGCAACAAAGTCACATCATAGTGCTCGCTAAAAGACTGAGACCGACTCTGACTGCGGAGCTCTCGTCAAAATGTAGCATGTTGTAACGCAAACAGACGACGCTTGCTGTGTGCCGGAAGTACTTAAGTGTAGTGAGAAATTGTTCTTGTGCACTCTCTTTCTGTTACTTTCTTTTTATAGAAACAAACTAACATTCCAACTATTACGAACATCATTTTTTCACCATAAAGGTGGAAAAATTATCGATTACGCGCCTTGGGCAGCCAATCGAATAGCTTGCCCACATGATGTCAATCGGGTGATTTACGCCATATGGGTAGGGGCGGCTGAAAATTCTGCCGAGCAGTGTGCTGCGATCGGCAGCGATGTACATTTTTAAAACCTACGCGGAGCACTTAGATGTGTCAATTAATGATCAGAAGAACTTACTCTGACGACTCAGTATGTTTGTACGAAATCGTTAAAATCATTTCAAGGTCCCTTTAAGTAAAGACGTCTTACTTCCAAAAAGTTTGTCTCTTTCCTGCATATGTTACGTCGGGTCCTTTGTGCTGAACTTTGAAGAAACTCCCCCCACACACACAAACACACATCTTGTAAAGGTGTTTATTAGTCACCAGTGTTTGGGTCGACTTTCAGAGCAGGGCACAGACTCGGCAGGAGCGGCGTTTCCTGAGCAAAAGCACTGGAGAGATTGAGCCACTCGAAAACACTGGAGAGGATGGCCCACTATAGCGTTCCTCTTCTTTGCTACAATTTGTATATAGTCACCACCAGGCTTGTGCGTAACGAATTACATGTTATTAATTGTAATCAAGTATGTTGTTTGGTAATTTTGTAATTTAACAATTACTTTGTTGGTAATGTTCGGTGTAATTCAATCACATTCTTCAGTAACCAGTTATGTAATCAGTTACATTTTTCATGAAACAAACTACAACTGGCAATGCGCCTTTTAGTACTTAAATTTGGCACTACAGTGTCTAAAGGGATGAAAACGTGTACCTGGGTTACCTTTTTCCCACAATCAGTGTCCTGCAGCTATGCCTCGATCACCTCAGTATGGCAGGCTTGCAGATTTGCACACCTCTCTTGGAAGTCCAACTTCTCAGCTTTTCTTTTATAATACATTTCTCTCTCTCCCTCCTTGAAGCGCTTTTAGCCGCCCTTCATAGGCGGTAAGAGCTGCTTCTCAGTTCTTCTTTGCTTTGTACATTCTATGACTTCTTGGATATAGACAGAAGTTCTTGGCCATTAAACCCATATTTTTCTATCTATCTGATATATTTGTGACTTATATGCACCTATTTTTGCACTTGTAATATGTGAGCAGTATTTTTGGTGCTGAATAATATTCAGCTTTGTATTACATTGCATTATTATCTTTTCAAAGAACGTGAACATTTGCTTGTAAGCATTTCTATCTAAATGGCTAATGAGGGAAGGGTGCCGGGAGGAGGTCCACCATATGTTGGCTGACAAATATGAAAGGTGCATCTATGGCTTGATAGCAATGGCCACTTCAAACATTCATGCCAAGGAATCATCTATGGGCAATTTTTAACTTCCTCACTGTCCCTACCGGGAGCGCCTTCCCCTAGCCCTAGCAAAAATGAAGTGCTGCATTTCACAGAGGACCAAAACCCGAACATAGCATTACTGAGCAACCACAGTCTTGTGTGCAACGTGTTGGTATGTTACAACACAGCCCTTCTCTCTAGTGCGCTCATAAAGTGAGTTTTCTGTGTCGCTGCAGATGTCACAAAGAAAAGAGGGAAAATGACCCAAGAAAATTTTGAAAAGCAGGATAAGCAATGTTTGATGAGCTACAGTGTACGCATTGAAAGAGCCAGGCTAGCTTGTTCTATTTACTGTATTTGTGCAATGTTAATAAAGTGTCAATAAAAGTAATGCTAACATAATCAATTACTTTTTATTAATTGTCAAGTTACTTTCATGGGGCAGTAATTCCTAACTGTAATCAATTACATTTTTGAAAGATGTAACTGTAATCGGTTACTTTTTTCTGCTCGCCATGTATGTGACTTAGTGGCAATGGCAGTCTGCTGTTGATCACAAGGTCACGGGCTCGATTTCTGGCTGCAGCAGCCCCAAAGTGGCAGAATGCAAAGACACTTGTGTACTATGCCTTGGGTGCACGTTAATGAAACCCAGGTGGTCAAAATTAACCTGGAACCCTCCATTACAGTATCCCCCAAACCCCTTTGTGTAGTTTTGGGATGGTAAACCTATAGGCCGGTATACTTGCTCACAAGTACACCGACTCATACTCGCACCATACTCATTTCAAAGGCGTGAGATAGAGCTTTAGTGAGTGACAAAAGGTGTGAGTGGACATGGGTGGGAAGGAGAATGAGTGCCGGTTCCCTACAGGGGCATATGCATGAGCAGGTGTTTGGTGTGTTGCGACACCACGTACCCGAGCACAAGGGGATTGGCCCTTCCTGCGTTTAAGTGTACGTGGCTCAGCTGTGTCCGAGGAAAAGCGGATCCTGGGGGTTGAGCTGAGGCCGGGATCTTGGACCTTTATGGCCCCCCAGCGAAGGCAACACACTTCTTTGGCCTCTGCTTCACGTAGACGACACCCGCAGACTGACTCACCCAAGGGAAATTGGTAGTTGCCTTTTCCTACACTTCTCTCCAATCTTCATCTTTCTCCCTCACTTTCTATATTTCCTGTCTTCTCTTTATTTCCTTTTACTTCCAATTTCCTGGGCAGCAAGGGTTAACCTTGTGTATCTAGCCAACCTTGGTTATATTATATTTGGTTATAGTAGTGTCATACAGCTGGCACATGCAGGACCTGCCTTTTCAAAATCCTGCAGCATCCCCTTGTTGGGCTCCATGATGGGTGGCTGGCGCCTCTACTGAAATTTATCATGTGTCACTATGGCAACTTCTTTCCCCTCACTTCCTAATCGCCCTCAAAAACGAGTGCCCACTGAAGGAGTAAGTTTTTTGGCCATCAAAATTAGAATTTCCCACGATTTCCTGTTGTACGTTCTGAGAAAACAGAGAAGGCAGTACGATTGATCTCTCCTTTTCCAGTTTCCAAACCATTAACTGGGGCTCTTGGCCCAGGTTACTAAGTTTCCAAGTTGGCAAGCGGATATCTCCTTCTGGAACTCCGCGATAAGAAGCAATATGAAAGGCTGCCTATCCTTGTGTTTTGGGGACGTTTAGGTGAGTGTGGCCCCAAATCATACCATAAACACCACCCGTGGTGTCGTATCCGATGGTGATCTCTGGTGGTGGTGATCGATGAACAGAGGTTGAACTACTAGAGGGCTGGAGTGAGCAGAACTTGATTAATGTAAAGCGAATCAAGATGAGGTGCGATGGTAAAGAAATACAAACCAGGCATCTTATTCTGACATTTGGTTCAAACGGGCTGACTGAGACAAGTGAGGCAGGCTATGTCAAAATCGGGGTCAGGCCATATAGTATTCCCAATCCCCTCCGATGCTTCAAATGCCAAAAGTTTGGCCGTAGTTCTCAGAACTGCAGAGGCCGACTCATCATCATCAGCCTATTTTATGTCCACTGCAGGACGAAGGCCTCTCCTGCAATCTCCAATTGACCCTGTCCTGCACCAACCGATCCCAACTAGCACCTGCGAATTTCTTAATTTCATCAGCTCACCTAGCCTTCTGCCGTCCTCGACTGCGCTTCCCTTCTCTTGGCACCCATTCTGTAACCCTAATGGTCCACCACTTATCTAATCTATGCATTACGTGACCTGCCCAGATCAATTTTTTTCTCCTAATGTCAATTAGAACATCGGCTATCCCCGTTTGCTCTCTGATCCAAACCACTCTCTTCCTGTCCCTTAACATTACGCCTAACGTTCTTCATTCCATCGCTCTTTACATGGTCCTTAACTTGTTTTCAAGCTTCTTTGTCAGTATCCAAGTTTCTGCCCCATATGTTAACATCATTAGAATGCACTGATTGTACACCTTTCTTTTTGATGATAATAGTAAACTTCCAGTCAGGATCTGACAATGTCTGCCGAATGCGTTCCAACCCATTTTTCTTTTTTTGTAAATTTCCTTCTCATGATCAGGGCCGCCTCCGAGTAATTGACCTAGGTAAATGTACTCTTTCACAGACTCTAGAGGCTGACTGGCAATCCTGAACTCTTGTTCCCTTGCCTGGCTATTCGTCATTATCTTTGTCTTCTGCATATTAATCTTCAACCCCACTCTTACACTCTCCCTGTTAAGCTTCTCAATCATTTGTTGTAACTCGTCCCCAGTGTTGCTGAACGGGATAATGTCATCTGCAAATCGAAAGTTGCTGAGATATTCACCGTTGATCCTTACTCCTAAGCCTTCCCAGTTTAATAGCTAATAGACACAACAAACAAGCGGACAATACGCAGTTCGGGGCTTCTCGGTAAGCGCTGAAAACTTTTTCATTTTCCGACTTTTTTCCCACAAGTTTTAAGTGCTGTCCAAATTCACCGAAAATATATTGTGTACCTAGGCGCATTCAAGGACCACAGAGAATTGACACTATATTGTGCAACCTTTGACAATCGACAAAACTCGCAGAGAGCAGACAAATTGATGGATCTCTTATGCATATAGGGCCCTCTGGGCTGTAGTTTTCGGCGATAAGGTAGCCTCACCGCCTGCGGGATTATCTGAGTGAACTATGTTAATGCTCGGTTGCGATAGTTGGAAGTTCAAATCGCTCTCTCTCTCTTCTTTCTTTTTGTTTCCTTTTTTTTTTTTATCTGACGATGGTGTGCCTGAATTTGACCTCCTCCACTGCACTACATCTGCAGGCTTGGAGTGACGCCTGACACCGGCAAAAGATTCCGAGAGCGAGTGGGGCTATACTAATCCAGGTAGAATCAAATTAGGAAAGCCCACTAAGCTTCAACAAAAACACTCCCTCACCAGAACAGGAATTGGCCTACCTGGTGCAGTATTCGGCCACCCCCTCCCTCATGATTCCTACAATTATCTCATGGCCCTCAGTCCCCAGCAGCTGCGGAGCAACTGAGCAAGGCGGCAGTCAGACCTGTAATCCAGCAGAGGGTGATAAGAATCTCAGGATCTGGACAGGCCGCCAATGGAAGCTCACCCTGTCAACCTTTAATTGCTGAACTGTGTTGAGTCAGGCTAGCTTAACAGGACTCTTTGAAGAACTAACAGACATTGTTTGGGATATCATCGGCCTTAGTGAGATTAGAACTGGTGAGGCTTATACATAGCTGAATAACGGACATGTCCTCTACTATAGAGGTCTCCCAGATAAGAAGCAATACGAGGTAGGATTCCTAATCCATAAGGACATAGCGGGCAACATTGATGAATTCTGCAGCATTCATCAGAGGGTAGCAGTAGTCGTAATCAAACTTAATAAGAGGTATAGATTAAGGGTAGTACAAGCCTACGCCCCAACATCCAGTCACGATGATAAAGTAGATCAGCTTTATGAAGATGTTGAATTAGCAATGAGAAAAGTGTAAACACAGTATACTGTAGTAGTGAGCGACTTCGATGCTAAAGTGAGGGAAAAGCAGGCTGGTGAACAAGCAATTGGCAACTACGGTGGCGATTCTAGGAACGCTAGAGGAGAGATGCTGGTAGAATTCGCAGAAAGGAATAAGCTGAGAACAATGAACACCTTTTTCAGGAAGCGTAGCAACAGGAAGTGGACCTGGAAAATCCCTAATATACAAACAAGAAATGAAATAGATCTCGTACTCTCTGCCAATCCCAGCATAGTGCAGGATGCAGAAGTGTTAGGTAGGATGAAGTGCAGTGATGATAGGTTAGTGAGGTTTAGGATTTCCCTCAATATGAAGAGAGAAACAGTAAAATTAGTCAAGAAGGAACAGGTCAACCTAGGTGCAGTAAGGGTAAAAACGGACCAATTCAGGCTGGTACTTGCAAACCAGAGAGATGAAGATGGCATAGAGGTAATGAATGAAACCGTAACTAGGCTGGCCTCACAAGCAGCAATTGAAGTGGGAGGTAAGGCACCAAGGCAACCAGTAACAAAGGACCAAGTAACAAAGGATCTAATAAAGAACAACAAAGACTGAAACTGTGCAACTCAAGAGATCAGATAGTTTTCGTGGAACTGTCAAAACTGATCAACAAGGAGAAAGTAAGGGATATTCGAAATTATAACGTGAGAAAGACTGAAGGAGCCATAAGAAATGGATGTAGCCTGAAATCAGTGAGAAAGAAACTTGGCACAGGACAAAGCAAGATGTATGCACTGAAAGATAAGCAGGGTAATATCATCAGCAAACTTGAAGGTATAGTAAAAGCAGCGAAAGAATTCTATACAGACCTGTACAGTACCCAGAGGACTCGGGATAACTCCATTCGAAACAGTAATGAACAGGCTACAGAAATTCCTCCTATAACTAGCGATGAGGTCAGTAGGGCCTTGCAAGACGTGAAACGGTGAAGAGTGGCAGGAGAAGATGGAATAACAGTCGATTTAATCAAAGATGGAGGAGACATAATGCTTGGAAAACTGGCGGCTCTCTATACGAAGTGTCTGTCGACTGCAAGGGTCCCAGAAAACTGGAAGAATGCAAACATTATACTGCAGAAATGGGCTTGGAGAAAACGAAATGGGCTTGGAGCATCCATGTAATTGCAGAAATGGGCTTGGAGTGTCCATATAATTGCTATCGCAATAAAATCAATTTTTCATGTTCGTAACATACCAAGTTGGTAACAAGAACCAACTTGAAAAGTGATTATGTCCCTGAGCTGTTTTCAGATCTCGGGAGGATGTATGTTCAACTGGCGAGGCTTTTTGCTCTGAGAAAACCATATGGCTTTTCCTTGTAGCTACGTGCTACTGTCAGGTAGATGACAAAGAAAAAGTTTTCTTCTTTATGAAGGTTTACATTTTCAAGGCCTGGTTAAATTGAAAAAAAAAATTGAACAGAAGCTGTAAAACAGCCATATTTATCTCTGTATCTTGCAGTAAGGGCAAGTGCCAACATCTTGTCTGAATAGGCCCCCCTTGCTGGCGTGTGTACTAAGGTGTAACTGTACCTTGCTGTTATAGAGTAGCCACTTGCTGCACTCTGTAATGAAAGCTTTTGTGTTGCTTACCCGTTTGTTTTTCTTGTTGTTGTTATTTTTTGAAAAATTTATTTGATAGTCTTATTGTCTTAGTCATTGATGGGAGCTTCTATTTTTATTATTTTCTCTTTTTTTCATTTGTTTTTGATGATTTGCTTGTTTTTAAAAGGCTATTGATTAGGCTTCTAACAAGCTTTCTCTGGTGAATTGATTTGCTACCATATGAATGCATGCTACACATCAAATTTGCTTTGGACAAGCTATGTGAGCATACAGCTTGCAAGGAAAGCTGCTTGCTGAAAAGCTTTATTTGTAGTGCTAAGAATGACAACAAATTGTCGTACTCTAGGTGCCCTTAGTGAAAGTGAAAAATTGTTATCCACCCAAGTGTACCAGAAATCTACAAAGGAAGCCCATATGCGTTTCTCAGAAAGAAAGCATAGCAGTTGAAGAAAAATTCCTCCTGATCATGCTGCACTCTGGCGGATGACAATTTTTACCCTTTGGAAACGTTTTCTCCACGTTGCGGGCTTCCGTAGAACTGTTTTGCTCCATTTAGGTGCCCTTACTTGGTGTCCCCAGCATACTAGCTTCTGTTGATAGCAATCATCATCGTTGTCATCATCAATTTGAGCTCTAAAGGGCAAACTTTAGCTTGGGGCTTCTATCTAAATGCATACGAAAGAAGACACCTTTTTTCTTGGCAACCATTGCACCAAATTGGATGAGGTTTGTTGCATATAAAAGATAAAGTTCGAATCTAGTGACTGTAGGAAGTGAAATTTCAATAAAAGCCATTGAATGTTTAATAAAATTGTTGAAAATCACAAGTATTTAGTAAACAAAACTGTAAAGTTCCAACTCTGTAACTCAGAAATAAAGAAGTGAAATCACAATTCTGTAAATTGCATCTAATAATAGTACATCTAGAGCAGACAAAATTGAGGTATTATACATGGCTCTCAAATACTCCACTAATATGTGAGCAGGACTTTTGCAAAACACTTGTAAACACTTTGACAAATTCACGTAAGATATACATTCACATATCAAATTTCTTCGCTTTGGATGTTCTAGTGGATGCAGTTTACTGAACTGCAATATCTGTTCTTGATGAAGAGCTACGGATTTGTGAACTTCGTGCTTCTATTTCTTTAACTTACTTATTTATTATAACTTTTGTAAAACAATTCATGCCCTTAATCGAAATTATGTTTCCGACGGTCACTACAATTTAACTTTATCTCTCAAATGCAACAAATTTCAATAAAGTCGGTCCAAGGGTTATCTCAGAAAAGCATTTCTGCATTTTACATGTCTTTGAATAGGCTATATTGAAGTTGGGCCAGAGCTAAAGCTTCCTCTCAAATAACATAGGGAATGTGGCATCAGTACGACCTAAGTCAGAAAAAGATTGTGAATATGGTCCAAAAATTTTTCTATGGTAAACATGCCTTTGATAAATCGCGCCACAAAAATGTTGCAAACAGAGTGAAGTGTGGTGTGATTGCCTCATTAATCAGGAGATATCGAGAGGCTGCACGTAAGTGACGCATGGGTGCAATTCACAGCAGCTGCTGCAGGCAGTTCTCCCTCCATGCAGTGCTTTGTTTTCATATGTGGTATTGGTGGCATCATCGGTGAACAGACGACACGCTCTACTCTGGTGCCATCTTGTAGCCATCGTCTTTGCAGAGCCCATCTTGCGCAGCACTAGGCTTTTCTTCTCACACTTTTGCCATAGCCTCCCCCTCCGCTTTCCTCCCCGCGCCCTCTTCACTATCACCGTCATTCATCCCCTGCTGCACTCCGCATTTGCTCTTTCATCCTTCGCTGTGCTCATTTGCTCAGTTACAAGGGACACCGACGCTCACAGCAGAAACGGGCGCCTAAGAGCTGCGCTCTCAAAAAAAGGCTGCAGTTTTGCCTGACTCGATGTCACAATGCTGGCATTATGAAGAACGCCGTCAGCAGGGACAAATGGTTCGTACAGCTGCGCAATTCACCGCAACTCCGAAAATAACATTCATCATCATCTGCCTATTTTTATGTCCACCATAGGACGGCCTCTTCTGTCAGCAATCTCTAATTGCCCCCATCTCTTAGACTACATGATCTGAAACTCTAGGGGCATGGAAAGACAGCCTGGGAAGGAAGACGGCATGCATAAAGTTAGCAGCCATCCCTGCTCACCCTTTATCATTGCACCCACCAATGATTACATATATATAAGTGGGGCTGGGAAAGCTGGTCCCCCCCCCCCCCCCCCCCCTTGGGAAAAATGAAACTTTTCGCCTTTGCCTCAAGGTAGGTACCAAAGGGAAGAACGGAGAAGCTTGAACTTTACTCGACCTATTTGTTCTTTGTACATACAGACTGCAACACTGTTAGCACGAACAAATGATTGGTGTGCTTTATTATGTTTTTACAGCGAAGCTGTTTCCTCTAGACCCCATATGAATGAGCCACATATGTCTTCTCATAGGGGGGTATCTGGGCTCACTAACATCCATGTAGTGAACAAAAATGTCTTGCAGCAAAGCCAACTTTATCACGAATGCCCTGCAGAAAATGGCTGTAACTCTTGCTTTATTAAAACTATCGCAAAAAAATTATATGACAATTGGCCGCTAAGGTAACTCTATCATTACGCCGAGTTTCATTTATTCTTCATTATTAGGTAGATCACAGTGAAGTTGTAAAAGTTGTAGAATTCCTGTATGCTGTTGATACATGGGCTTCTACAGGAGGGAAACGAACAGCCCCATGTTTTGTCTGCTAGGGCAAAACTCTAGTCCTTCCAAGTTCCATTAAGCTAATTAACTAAGCAGTGTGCTGAATCGTAAATTACACACAAACATGTTCTGTTTCGTGCACTCCTTTGGACTGTGCTTCGGTCAATCGTGTTTTGTTCCGAGCAGTCATTTGGCTTTGCTGTGCAACCATGTTCACACTATAAATCGGGGGTGAATTTGGGAGCACAATGACATCTTTGCTGGCATTCCACCTTCGTAAAGTGGACTGGCCCCCAATTTTTTCTCTTTAACCCAGGACACATTTTTGGCACTCTATTCTTTTGTAGTCTTACCTTCCTGGTATTGTATTTCAGGAAACCCTGAAAAACAATGCACATACATCTTATCAAGAAGAACAGACCTCCCAAGAGGTCTGTAGTAGCAACAACTTGGACGTATTGGTTCATCTTGAGTAAAACTTGAAGCAGTGCAAGGAAGATGAGGACAGAAATCTAAAACAAAGACAACAGGACGAGTGCTGTACTGCCAACTAGAAAGTTTATTGAAAGAACAACCAGTGTTTATAACATGTCACAAAAACACCAACAATGGCCAAAAAGGTTAAAAGGCATGTGTACTGCCTACAAGCAGACGTGGTTATCTAGAAAATGTTTTCTGCTCCTTGTAAACTTTTGCAGCTATGCAGCGCTATGAAAAATTGGAAACTCCAGCACTTTGCCACGAATCACGAGAAAAAATTCACCAAGTGCACCTCTGACGTCGTTTACAAGATACCTTTAGATTGCAGACATCGGACAAACCAGGCAGTGTTTTAATGGTAGTTAGGTAGCATGAAAACAATGTAAAAAATGGGTACGGTAGCCATTTAGCTGCGCATTGCAACAAATGCGCATGTACCCCATTGTTCAGTGACGCTACGTTTCTGAAGCACGCAAAGAGCAAAAAAGAAAGATAAATTGTAGAAGCTTACTGCATTGCCAAAGCAGGAGATAAATCTGTCAGCGCAGCATCACTCCCCCTAACAAAACTTGAGATAAATTTTCTAGATAAGCACTTCTACTTGTAGGCAGTGTGTGTGCTTTTTAACCTTTTTGGTCATTGTTTGTGGTATTTTTTTACATGTTATAAAAACTGGTTGTTCTTTCAATAAATCTTCCAGTTGGCAGTACAGCGCTCATCCTGTTGCGTTTGTTTTCGATTCCTCTCTTCATCTTCTTTGCACTGCTTCAAGTGTTCCCAAAGAGGATGACGAAAGGACACGCAATCCACCCGGCATGGGACCTTCAATATCCGCTTCTGAACCTATCGAGGTTTGCCTTAGCAGCACAGGCTCAACATCTGCCACTCTAACCACTGCCTCTGCACGCGCGTGAATTGTTGGTAAGGGTCCAGTTCCTAACTTTAAAGCACAACAGGGATGACATTACCAAGCAGCTTAGAAACTTGCTTACAAATTGCTTCTCTATGACATGTCAGTGGACAAAGTATTTTGTGAGACCTGTCACATTGCTTGTGCGATGAAACTTTTTCTTCCAAGTACTTCCAGGGATAGGGACCCTTGCTTGACACTTGTGCAAAATGAGTTTTCTAACTGGAAGAAAGCTCTTATGAGATTTAAAAGTCGTGAGGCCTCGATTCTGCACCGTGCGGCCATGAGCAGAACCGCAGCTGTAAAAAAGAGAGTCAATGTAGCAACTGCTTGTGTAATTGGTAAGGAAAAAGAAATGGAAGACGCAAGGAAAGCATTGATAGCGGCATTATCTTCATTGCAGTACTTAGCATGCCAGGGATTGGCAGTACGTGGTCATAATGATGCAGAAAGTAATGAGACAGCTTCTGGAACTTCGTGCCAGTGATATTCCAGAACTGCAATCATGGATTTCTTGAACCAAGTACAGGTGGATCTCCCGCAACATTTTAAACAAAATGTTGGAAATTTTGGTTCATGATGTTTACCAGTCACTCATGAATGAGGTTCATGAAGCGGAGCACTATGCCGTGATTTTGGATGAGACAGCGAACATATCTGCCAAGGAGAAAGTGTCGATCTGCTTTTGTATTGTCCAAAAGTACTTTGAACCACATCAGCTGTTCTGTGGATCTTATAACACTGCGGACACCAGAGTGGCCAGTCTTCTTGCCATTCTAAAGGATGTCCTCTGCTGTTTTAACCTTGGCATTGACAATCGCTGTGGGCAAGGCTATGATGGCGCTGCAAATATGAGAGGATAGCATGGTGGGCTGCAAGCCCTCGTACAACAGGAGGAGCCGCAAGCACTGTATGTACACTGTCTTGTGCACATGCTTAACCTGGTGCTGCAGGACATGAGTCGGAAAGTAGAAATGTGCTGCGATTTCTTGGGCATATTAGAAATTATCAACTTTGTTACATGCTCCCCAAAGTGCCTGAATATGTTCCAGGCATTTCAGAAAGACGAGAGCGTAAAGTTGCGTAAGTTTTGTCCCACGAGGAGGACGCTAAGGGGACGCTAAGAGGACGCTTCTCTGAAGTTGATTGTTCAGAACTATAGCCACCTGATCTCATTTGTTCTTGGCCTAGCATCAGAAGAACGGAACGATGCTGAAGCCAAAGCCAGTGGATTTTTGAAAGTGCTGTCATAAATTGACTCATACTTCATCCTCAAGCTCCTGACACTTGTGTTTTCACCATTATAAACAGTAAATACTGTGTTGCAGAAAGCAACACTGAAATTTGATCAAGCAGAAGAAATAGTCAAGGCCGCCAGGGAGAGTCTTAGCAAACTTAGGAAGGAAGGGTTTTGCCGATTTTGGAATGAGACACACGCAGAGGCGTGTGAATTGGAACTAAATGTTAAAGGGAAAGAAGCTCCTGCACCAAGGCAAAGGAAGGCTCCACAGCGATATGACGATGATTCTGTACTTCATGTATTTCCTTCTGCCGAGGACATGTACTGCCAGCATTTCTATGACGTATTGGACACAGTAAATTCTTTGATAGACGACAGGCATATACCAGAAATGTGGCAGCAGACGACACAAATAGAGCAGTTTTTGACTGGGAATGGTGACAGCACGTACCTGTTGAAGTTCTTGAGCCTGAGCGGCTCAACGTTCACCATAGTATGCTCATAGATATAACAAGGCAGCGCAACACACCTTTGAAAATGTTTCAAGATGTTGTAGAGATGCTTTCACACGATAACTGTGAGCAGCTGCGAGATCTTTCGCCCAAGGTGGCTAAGCGTGTCAAAATTGCTTTGACTATCCCAGTCACGTCATGCACATCTGAGAGATCATTTTCATGCCTCCGTCACGTCAAAACGTACCTGAGGTCAACAGTGGGACAAGCGCGATTAAATCGCATAGCATTTCTCCATGGGCGCAAAGAGCTCGCCCGCAAAATAAATTTCAGTGACATCGCGGGCGAGTTTATTCAGAGTTCAACTGTGCGTAGAAACACATTCTGGATTGTTCAGTAACCTTTGTATAAAAGGACAGTGAACTTCACCACAGTATAAAGCGCCAGCTTCATTGAAGCTTTCACAACCCTCTGACCTTAATTTATCCCCTTCCATAAAATCTGCGTTTTGCTGCTTCATTATTACGACCTCTACCCTTTGAGTATTGTTCTTTTTATTTTGTATCGCGTGTGGTAGTTCATTTACATTTTTGAAAGGCAAAGAGTTTATGATCTGTCTTTAGATTTTATATTGTTAGCTTATTGTGAAAATGTTTGTACTGCCCAGTGTTTCTTGGATAGAAAGAGTTTCAAATCTATTTTTTATTTTGAATTGTTAGCTTATTGTGGAAATGTTTGTATTGACCAATGGTTCTTACAAACAAAGGGTTTGTAATGAGTTTGTAATCCTTGAATTGTTAGCTTCTTGAGGAAATGTTCCTGTTGCCCAGTGTTTTCTCTCACTTTGATTAAGGATGTTATTAATGTCTAGCAAGAGGTTATGTGTTTTCAGTTTCTTCTTTCATTTATTTATTCAGTATCTTAACCCTTTGAGGGTCGATGCCGTAAATATATGGCGCCACGAACAGGTCCGAAAATGGTCAATGCCGTATATTTACGGCGCTGTCTGTACATTTAAAATGAGCGCCAATTTCCTAACTTTTTCTTGCTTGGCATGTGCTGCCACTATGTGGGAATACCTATAATTTTTTTCTCGCATCTCTCTCTCGCTTTTCGTTGTATAGTTGTTTTTTTTTTTGCTCCGGCGCGTCTGCTACGCTCGCGCATTGGCGGCCTCGCGGGCGCACGGCGGTTAGTTTTGGTTTCGTTCCACACGCGGTTTCGGTTTATTTCGCTCGCAAAACTGATGGCTATCTTGTTCTTATCACTCAAAGGGTGACTGCCTGGTACTCGCTCGTTTGTTGCTCGCATGGGTCAGCGTACGAAGGATGCCGCCATGCATACGTTTCCTTTTTTGGAGACTCGGAAAACTAAGTGCCTGTAGTTGACGATAAGATTGAAGGATGGGCGGAAGTTTTTCACGACGTTTCACTTTTTTGATGAGCGCATAACCGCACAGTTTTCTTGAGCTTGCTCACCTCACAGTTCGATTACGCTATGGACGTGCGCACTGGCTGCTCTGCAGCAAGTGGGTCGAGCAGCGATTCCTCCGATGCGGACTACTGCCTAAGTACCGGGTCGGAGTCACATTCATTGGACCTGAGCCCGTCAGATGAGGAGTTACTCACCAGTTCAGACTCAGAATCTGACGAAGGAGCAACACCGCAAAAGCGTTCGCGGCATGACGATGCTGACTGGGTCAAAGGTGACTTTTCTCCCTCCTTGTTTACATTTGACGCCACACATTCTGGACAAGTGTCCAGCTCTATGCTACCCCCAGACGCAAAAGAAGTCGACTACATCAAGCTTTTTTTTTTGACGAAGGTGTGGTTTCACAGATTGTAACCGAAACAAACAAGTACGCAAAACAGAAGGCTCACGAGCGTAGTCTGCCCCGAAAGTCGCGACTCAGGGAGTAGCAGGAGACCGAAGTCTCAGAACTTTACTGCTTTCTAGCGGTTGTGCTATTGATGGGCCTGGTGAGGAAAAATACTGTCAGGGAATACTCGTCTAAAAATACGATGTTGGAAACTCCGTTTTTCCGGTCAGTCTTTTCCGCCAACCGGTTTTGTCTATTGACGCGAGTGCTGCACTTCAGTTCAATCACAGATAAAAAAGACCGCCTAAGAGCAATCAGACCGGTGATGGAAGCAATACAAGAAAGATTTGCCGCACTTTTTGTTCCTTTTCAAGACTTGTGCATTGACGAGTCTCTGATGCCTTGGAGAGGACGCCTTGCTTTTCGACAGTATATTCCTTCTAAGAGGCATCGGTTTGATGTAAAGCTGTTTGTGCTCTGTGACGTCAACACAGGCTACATCTTGCGGTTTATCGTGTACACAGGAGCTACTATAGCTGTGACCATATTGAAAGAGCTGGGATTCACAGGGTCTGTTGTGGTGGAGCTGCTTGGAGACTTTCTCGGGAGGGGACATTTCCTGTTCATTGATAATTGGTATACCAGCCCAGCCCTGTTCAAGTTTCTCCACAGCAGGCAGACGAGTGCTTGTGGCACGGTGCGAGCAAATAGGAGGATGCTTCCAAAGTTCGCAAAGAAGCTTCAGCAAGGACAAATTGATAGCTTTCACACGAACACCATGCTGGCCCTGAAGTGGCATGATAGAAGAGATGTGCACATGCTGTCAACAATGCATGGAGCGGAGATTGCTGAAACGGAGAAATTGGACTGGAGGACAGGTGAAAGGAAGAAGAAGCCGAAATGCGTGTTAGAATACAACAAAAAAATGGGACTGGTAGACAAAGTTGACATGCAGCTGAGCTTTTCCGAAAGTATTAGGAAGACAGTGAAGTGGAATAAGAAACGTTTTTTTATCGCTTTCTAGACATGTCGCTGCTCAATGCGTTCATTCTCTTTCGTGTGAACACCGGGTCAACAACAAAATATGCAGAGTTCAAACGGCTAGTAGTGAGCCAACTCATTGAAGAACATCACACTGAGAAAAACAAACGGGGAAGGCCAACTGGAGAAAATCCTCTGAGGTTGACAGCGCGACACTTTATTCAGAAGTTGCCTCCCACAGCTGCTCAGGGAAGCAGTACCCAGAGGAGGTGCCACGTCTGCGCCAACACCACTCGGCAGCAAAAACGTCGCAAGGACACAAGGTATATGTGCGCTGAGTGCAACAAACCGCTCTGTGTGGAGCCATGCTTCAAGGACTACCACACGCTGAAGAAATATTAGTGCAAGAGGAACATTTGAGACTTTGTATTTTTCTCGTGTGGACATTGTTTTTGATGAATAAACAGTACATATATGCCAACGGAAAACATTTTTTTCTCACTTTACGGCCACCCTAGAAAAATTACGGTAATTTTTTTTGGAAATAGGTCCCTCTGAAGAATTTAAATGTGCAATAAAAAAAATCGACCCTGCGTGGTTGCATATGGTGAAAAAAATCTACCCTCAAAGGGTTAAAAACCATGTGGTCATTTTTTTAGCATATTTGCTCAACTTTAGAAACAAATAAAACTGATGTTTACATATATTGCCTCTGTGCCTGTGTATATCTCTTGCCAAGGACCATGCGTGGAGGGGAAACATGAAAAAAGAGAAGGTGCAAATTGCCCCCCCCCCCCCGCCGCATATTGAAAACTCTGCGCCTATGCACCCTTATGCTTACCTTAAAAGAATGTACTGGTAACATGCTTGCCTGTGTGTGCCTTATTCATCCACTTGGCAGAGCTGTTTACAAATGTTTATGCTTAAAGGGAAAATGAGACAGCCACCCAATCATAGCAATTGCTACAAAGGAAACCCGTACGGGTTCCTCGAAAGAAAAGCCTCGCAGTTGAAGAAAAATTCGTCCTGTACCAGGACTCAAACCCGGGACCACCGCCTTTCCGGGGCAGCCACTCTACCATCTGAGCTAACAAGGCGGCTAGCAGATGGCAGGGTGTAGTCGAATTTATCGACAACTCGAAGCAAAGGCAAGAGTTTGATGTAATAGTTCTTCGGAAACCCACAAGGTGGAGGGAAGTAATTAACAAAGGGAAAATGAGACAGCCACCCAATCGTAGCGATTGATACAAAGGAAACCCATACGGGTTCCTTGAAAGAAAAGCCTCGCAGTTGAAGAAAAATTTTTCTTCATATGGGTTTTCTTTGTCGCAATTGCTATAATTGGGTGGCTGGCTCATTTTCCCTTTATTAATTACTTCCCTCCACCTTGCGGGTTTCCCCAGAACTATTACATCAAATGTTTATACTATTGACAATTTTACATTTGGTTCATGGGCACTGCTATATTTGGCTGTAATGAGCATTTTCTCTATTTTGTGCGGAGTAGCGGAAAGTTAACACGCTCATGAAACAGATGGTATCTGTACAATTTTCATGCGTAGAAATAAACTGTAATACTGTGCATTACAGTATCGCAGTTGATTCGCCTGCATTAACAGCCCATGTTAGCGACACTCTAACTTCTTTGTAAAATACTCTATAGCATCTTGCAACTATGCATTGTCTGCACATGTACCATCATGAACAAATTAAATGGAAATAAGTTAGGGCTGACTAGAACACTGTATTTTGCTTCCACTTTGAAGGCTTGTGTCATGCGAACACAATTTTGGCTTGTAGGCATAGTTTCAAGCCTGAACCACCATTGGCAATTAGTTGGTAGCAGTGTGAAATCACAGTCTCATATTGTTACTCTTAAGAGGTGTTGTAGTCTATAATTACCTCTTATTGGTATAACAGGATGCAAAACAGTATCAAGAGCAGGACCGGAAAGACAACTAGGACACTCTTTCCTGTCCTCTTCATATTATTCTGCATGCTATTATGCCTACGAGAATGAGCCAATGAGCCCAGCAACTAGTAGTGATACTATAATTTCCAGCTTACGTTTCATTTGTCCATAAAAAACAATAGTACTTATTGTAAAATCCTGGCAAGGCTTTGTGCATACAATTGTGCAGTTGGTAGTGTACATTATACAGGTGCAGCGCCAATATGTGCAACTCCATACAACACTTCGTAGCAATCATTACCGTGTGATCTGTGAAATATGTTGCAAAGTCTTTATGGTGATGCAGCACTGTTCCCTGAAGGCTTTTGTACTAAGCTAAAGATGATGTGGGAACCATTCTGTGTGACTGCATGAGGTCAGTTGGAATACACATGCTTGTTGTAACTGTCGCGAAGCTTAAGGTACATCATTTGATCAGTACATTCATATTGAGTGATGAGGAGTGGGATAGGCTGGGACAAAATGCACATGAAATGGTGGCCTATGACAATAGTTTGAGATCTTGAAAACAGTCTCATAGACAGTGATATTGTGCATGCATGCCAGGTGGGAAAAACAGCCCTGAACCATCTTACTGGCTCTGGCCAGTAAAAAGTGTTAAGTTCATAACAAAAGTTATGTTTTATTATTTTTTGTCTGTGTATAACATTTGATCACTCAAGTATTTCGTACCATGAGAAGTTTCTAACCTATGATTCACTTCATTTGTGGTACAGATGGAGGTCCCGACTTGGATGAGTTTGTGTTTCTGAAGGTGAAAAGACAAACAATGGGTGTTTTAGTAGAGGAAGCAACATCACAAAGCAGGTCAGTGCATTTTAAATTACCTTGCTACTCTTCTTTCTTTACTTCTCCTACGGCTACTTTACTGATACTGCTACTTTATTAGGAATGATCCCAGATTCAGTTTAGTCACATCAATTTCTGAAGAAGCTTCATAAGCTTTGGGTTTTTGGACCACAATTGTGCATTCATATATGTGAGCTCACATGCTCACACACATTTTTAGTGATACGACTTGTTTGTGACAGAGGTGCTGTCACAGCTTTCTTTAATTGTTGTTTCTGCATGTACCTTCCCCATACTGAAAGGCACACAGTGGTTCAATGGCATAATTGAGATGGGACTATAGTTTTAAGGTGACTTGCAGCACTTTTTAACATGGGAAATGAAACCATGCATCTTTTTTTGTCATAAACATAAAGCAAAATTTTTTTACTTGGGCTTTGCGTGCTGTAACCACAACATGATTATGAGGCATGCCATAGTGGGGTACTGCGGATAAATTTTGACCACCTGGGGTTCTTTAACATGCACCCAATGCACAGTACACAGGTGTTTTTGTATTTCGCCCCCACTGAAATGTGTCTGCCGAGGTTGGGATTTGATCCCGTGGCCTTGTGCTTAGCAGTGCAATGCCATAGCCAATAAGGCACCACGGCGGGTAAAGCAAGTATACCGCCACATGAGGGAGAATCTGCAGTCTTGCTTGAAAGGTCATATTCGCTTGAAAGGCACCAGCAGTATGCAGTGGGAGAATGGGAGGGAGAAGTGGGAAGCAGTAGCAGCATGGAAGAAAGATGGAAAGATTGTTTTTTTTTTTCCCCTACATGGTTGGTGGAGCAGTAGCGATCTTGCCACAAAGAGTGACTTCTGTTTTCAGAGAAGCACCAAAGTGACAGTTGCCGTGATGCTACCATTGCGCATCCCACAGCATTATTTAAGCCACAAGGAGCTGCCAGAAAGGGCTGTTTCATTAATTGATGAAAGCATAGATGGAAGCTTAGATTTGTGTCATGGTTTCAGTAACTCGTAGAATTTTTTTGTCTTGCTCAACAGACTACTCTCACCTGTTGCTTCTTGACAACTAATGTAGTGGATATTTGCGGCAGGAACACACACAGACTGTTGCTACCACACCTCTCCCAGTTCACAGATGCTGCCACAACTTTTACCATTGGTGCAATATTTTAGTTTAAGAATGTCAGCTTTGAAGACTCTTCGGCTTCCATGCATCATGATGTCAAGATATAGAGGCACCTATTGGTGGGGGTAGGCACCAGTGCAATGACATGTGGATTTGCTCCAGATTTCTTCACTTAAAATGAAGCAGGGCTGAGGATGTAGAGAGACTAAATGAATAACATAACACTATATTTGTTATGTTATTCCCCATGGGATTCTGTCGACGCTCTACAAGGCATGCATACCAATGTTAAAAATATCAGTGCTTTTTGTCTCTTAGTTCTAGTGTGCTTCATATGCAGTGGTCATTGGAAATCATCAATTCATGATGATTTTAGCAACCCCCTCCCCCAACTTCTTCCCCCTCAATATTTAAAAAAGATGTGTTTGGTTTTTTAAGTAACCTAAGTTAGTTTGCATGATTCACAGTAAGCAATTCTGTTACACCCTTTCAATGTGCGTACCAGTGTTGTCAAAAGCAATCACTTGGCTAAGGAGGGATTCCTTTTATCAGCAATCCAATAGGCCTCCCAGTATGGCCAAAGCACTTGATGGTGATCAGTTTTAATGCTGTTCAGTTATTACTAACATGCCTGGCCCTGGCGAACCACATTGGAAACTGCAACAGTGCCACCACTTCATGTTCATTTTGCAAATGCATAGCATGGTTCAGGCACAAGTAAGTGAAACCTCGTTGACTCGACCCTCGTTAATTAAAAAAGTTGGATAATTTGGACTCGTCCTTTGGTCCTGGCAGGAGTACGCGTTATCTAATGCAGTGAAACTCTCGTTACTTCATACATATTTGGCCGCACCTCGGGTAATTCGGACAACCCTCGGAGCTCAGCGAGCGCTGGAACGTTGCAAACGTGCAACGCGAAAGAGCAGAAATGGCGTTAGCGCATCACTAGTCCGCAGCACCACAGTCATCAGTGGAAATCGCACGTGAATGACAGCAATGCCAGAACGCTTCGTGCCTATTTGGGCCTTTAAAGCCTTTATTCTCGCATTTACCACTGCGCACAGCACCGCGTTGGCCGCGTGCCTTCATGACTGCGCAGTTGCCTTGTAGTTGCTTTGTAGCGGCCCCGGTTTCGTCTGCAGTGGTTGCTGCAAGCAGTAGCTCGGTTTTGACTCAGTACGCGTGTCGGTCGTGTGCCTTCATAACTGCGTAGTTGCCATCCACGATCGTGTCGATAGCGGCCGCGGTTTCGTCTGCAATTGCAGCAGACGGTAGCTTCTTTTTGACTCGTTGAGTGCGTCGGCCGCGTGCCTTCAGAACCGCAAGGTCGCCCTTTACAGCCGCCACAGCTTCGTCCGCAGTGGTTGCGGCAAGCAGTTGTTTCATTATGACAAGCTTTCGAGGATGAAAAGCACCAGCTACATCGTGATGGACGGCGACCAGCTCACTGGCGAAAAATATTAATTGGGATGTGCGCACAGTAGTAAAAAGCCTGTCTCAGATGAATGCGTGCGCTGCGGCCACGCTGTGAAGGAAGTCGTGACTCGCGAGGCCTTCGCCACTGCGAGCGTTAATCAGCCACTAGATGACGAGAATTGCAGCTTCCGCACTGCATTTGTGCAAAATAGAAACATGATTGGCGCATTCATTCAGTGAAGAAAAGCGCGTTGAAATAGTAAGAATTTGTTTATTGTTTTTTTTATATATATACTTTTGATAATTCAACATTCGGTTAATTCGGCATTTTTAACGGTCCCGTGAAATCCAAATTAACGAGGTTTTACTACAGGCAACGCAAACATGAAAAGCTTGGAGAAGGCAGTCGACTCGAATCAAAAGCAGTAATTGATTCTTTTTGGCTTTGTTCTAGAGTGGGGGAAAAGAAAGCTGTGTTCCAATCCTTAAAAAGAAAAAAAAAGCATATTTTTTACAGCTTTTGGCTTTCAGTTCCTGTTGCCCATCGTGATAAAAAGTGTATTCTCACAGACTGCAAGGGCTTGGACACACTTCAGCACCTAAACTAAAAATGTGTGCACTGCAGGCATTTTGACCATGACCTAAATTGGAAACTCCTGTGGTCAGGTGGCAAAAGCATATTTACATTGGACACACTCTACATTCTAAATATTGGCGTTATTGGTTCTGTTAAGGGCAGTGCACATATTACAAGCTTCAGAGTCACGGCACACACAAGCAAGCTGGATTGAATGTATATTTTATCTTGTGATGGTGCTTGATTTACGCAGCCTTTACTATATTTTAGGTCATATGTCTCACGGAAAGCTGTTTCCATGTTTTGCCTTTGTATGTTTTGATTGTACCTGCATTCTAGAAAATGGAGCAACATTTTATTTTTTGTTTCAGAGATGGTGAAGTTGTTGATCTTGATGAAGGATCTCGACACATAATGCGTTACCGTGCCATTGCCCCCCTTGTCAAGGATGGATCAGTAGTGTTATTGTGACAAGGATTCCTGAGGTTATGACTCAAATAAATTTAAGGATGTTATAATGATGTTGATCATTGTATTGCAAGTTTCTTGGCAGATTGTGTGCGTCAGTGTCTCAGCTCATAGTGAGCTGATTAGTGGTTTAAGAAACATTTTGTTATGCTTGACCTTCTGTGGTACCTGTCCTGCATTGCGAATTTCGTTCCAGGGTAAGTGAGAAGGACTTCAGTGATGATGGAGCATCTTTGTGGCAGCAGCACAAACATTTCTCCCTCTCCTAATCCATTTTCAAAGTAGGCTATGTTTATCTAGAATGTCTGTGTACATTGTATTTGACCATGCTGCCACTGGGGTGTCTCCCAGACTATGGAGGGGATGGAGAGAAGGAGCAGCATGCTGTTGTAAAAAATATTGCATTTTTTGCCTGTTATGATTTATGGAAATGTACTTCATTAGGATATGCTGAGGAAGGCCCCTCCGTACCATTTTAGGCAGTTAGAATTATGCTGATCGAAATGCTTAAAGCCTGAAGGTAGTCTGAGAATCCTGTGCTTTAAGGGACACTAAAGACAAATACTAAGTTGACATGGACTCTTTAAATACCATTGCAGAAACCTCACAATGCTTGTTTCGTGCCAAGAAAAGACTTACTTTACGAGAAAAGTGCATCTGAAGGGTCCGAATAGCTTTATCACAATTCAAATATCCCGCCACCCAACCGGGTGAGTGAGTGGTGATGTTGCATGCGCCATCACCACCCTTTGCTGCCGTCAGTGAGTAAAACAGCGCCCGACAGACAGCGATACTGAGCCAAGACAGAGAGGTGGATTCGCCGCTGCATCTGTTGTTTGGTCAAGTGGCATAGACCGTTCGGGCATCCCGCAACATCACATGGAAGTTGAATTCTTTGTTACTTGCAATTTGTGTGAGTGCCGCGAACCAGCAAAACCAGCGCAGCACTACACGATAAAAACTGATATGCGAAAGCGTGGCCGACGCGGAGTCGAGCGAAAACAAAACCTTTCGATCGCCCGCGTCGTTGTCGAGGGAAATTTCAACGAGTTCCTTTTCTAAAAGTGAAACAGAACTGGACAAGTAGCATTTTATTTCATCTTGTATTATAATACAATACAAGGATGTCTTGAAGAACTAGTGGTTGAGTACTAGCGACAGAATTTGACTGAGGAGTGCTTTCATCATCGGGCAACTGCGTGAATGTCCCGGGGGGAGTCTCTAATCATGTCCTGCATTTATCTCAATTCCTCGATTATTAAGGCTCTGTTTGCGATAATATTGATGTCTTAGAGATTCTCAAGCACTAACCTATCACTATAGCTACCCAAAACCTGTTTCACAGGTTTTGGGTAGCATACCCATTTCACCATGTCTTGACCTACTATTACCACCCACTATCTTCCAAGTGAGAACAAAATATAGTCTATAAAAAATGTTGAGTATTTAATAGTCCATCTATCTCGGTAAGTGCATTTTGGTTGTGTCGGCTTGTACTGCACTGACAGTAATTGTTTTATTTTTTTGGGTTCACTTACTGCCACCTTCCAGGCACTGCCATTCAGGCCTTTCGAGTATTTAGTAGGCCTGACCTTGTATAGTAGTTAAATAGGTTGAATGAAAGTATAGTAGACTTCTGTTAATTCAATTTCCTGGTTGATTCAATCCAGACCAAAGGTCCCAGTGGGTGCTCATAGATTTATATGGGCCAAGACTTCAGTCATGAAATTGACTTGTCAGATAATTTGAACTTGACTGGTCAGCACGCTGTCATCATCATCATCAGCCTGTTTTATGTCCACTGCAGGACGAAGGCCTCTCCCTGCGATCTCCAATTACCCCTATCCTGCGCCAACTGATTCCAACTAGGATTCACGAATTTCCTAATTACATCGCTCCACCTAGTCTTCTGCCATCCTCGACGGCGTTTCCCTTCTCTTGGTACCCATTCTGTAACCATAATGGTCCAACCATTATCTAACCAGCGCATTACATGACCTGCCCAGCTCCATTTTTTTTCTCTTGATGTCAATCGACTGCAAGGGTCCCAGAAAACTGGAAGAATGCAAACATTATTGCAGCACGCGATGATGCTCCGTTATTTGCTTGTGTCTGCCTCAATATTTGTGTAGCACTGACTTATTCCACTAGTCAGGTGTCCTCGTGCACAGCGCGCAAAATCGCACGCGACGCCGTCAGCGGAAGTGCGCCGTGCTGCAAAAAGTGAAGGCGGGGCTCGTGACGTATGGGACGTCAGGCACGGCGTGCCTGACGTCAATGATGGCTCGAGTTGGGACCCTAGCGGATGCACCGTTTGCGGTGCTAATGAAAAGTGAATACGTCGGGCATACTATCTCCCGCCAAAAAGTGGCTTCCCTCAGCCATGAAAGTGGCAGTTCACTGGGAAGTTCGTGGCATAATGGGTGGATCATTGAGCTGTTGTGCTGATGGAATTGTGTTTAAAACCAACCGCCTTACCATCTTGGGTGACTGGACCTGTGCTGCACATCGTTTAATCCATTTCGCGCCTTTTGTACTGTGTAATACTGGGTATGTGCCACTGCTTGCACGGCACTCGTCAATGAACCTCTTTGACACCAACTTGGGTCACTGGGTATGTGTTGCTGTTCAGTGAACCTCTTTGACGCCAACTTGGGCAACTGTGCACCACTTAGTATGTGCCACTCGTCAATGGCGAAAAACAAAATGATTTAAAGATTTCTGTAGTGCTTGGGCAGATTCAAAAGCGTGTCATATATTCAGCAAAACATCTCTGATGTATATTCACACAAGTGCCATGTGCGGACTTGGTGGCGGTGCCGCTGAATGACCCGCCGTGTCCAGTGCAAGAAAGGAGCCCGGCTGCATATATGCCTCATACTGAACACATCTCAGTGGTATGTTGCTATTTTGCTTCGTTGCTAATCGCATTAACTGCTATGGTCATTGTTAAGTGGGTTCTGCTGCATCTTTTTCTAATAAAATGACTTAAAAAATTGCGTACTTATCTTTCCCATGCTTTATACGAGAAGCGCCACGTAATTACGTTCACTGTTCAATGCTCACTGTTAGGGCTAGGGTTGTGGAAGAGGGAAGGGGGAAGTTGGAGAGCTGGACACAAAGGCCTGTCTCCAGGGCCCATTCCTGCCTAGTGGCTGCGCACCCTCGCGCGCGCCCGACGGAAAAAGTAGGTGAGACTGGCCGCCGAACTTTCCAAAAAGAAGTAGAAAAAGATGACTCAGAGGCGACGGAGGGCGCGTAACTTCGTCCGCGCTAGGAGTCGCCCTCTCCCCTTCGTTCGGCGTCGACGGGGCGAAAGAAAAATCGAGAACCTCCCAGAACAGACGATTGCTCCTAGCCAATAGGAAGACGAGACCGGAATGGGAGAAGGAGTGAGTTTGTACGGAGAAGGAGGGAATTTGTGCAAGGAACTCTATGCGTATGTAAACGCCTGCTTTGGCGCTTGTAACAGGCAGACGCGGCGCGCGTCTATAAAAGGAAGTTGATCGCGGGCTACGATTCAACCACGAGCCGCCGGTTAAGCTTGCATAAGCCCACCCGCTGAGGAGCTCCCGGGGGACGCACCACTCTCGGCCAGCCACTGACCATCCAGGCAGCGTGCGCTAGTCATCGGGACGGCCACCGTTGGACACCTGCGGTCGCGTCGGACTGACGAAGTGCCCGGTGAACAATTAGCATCCATTCATGCGAAAATGCTCGGTCGGAAGCATCAAAGTGGTGCGTCTAAACGAAAGGCTAAGTTAGAAGAGCGTGAAAGGAAGCTACCAAAGATGACAAAGTACCTACTGAATGCAGCTTCCGCGGAGCAGTATGATCGTTCTACCCAGAGTGCGTGTCAAACTGCCAATAGTACCGACTGTGCTTCTGTGGAGGACTTGCTAACTCCATCACCACGGTTTCCTGGCAAGAAGCAAGGTTTGACTCATCTTGGTTGTCTGGATCCTGTGAAAACGGTGCCAACCTCGGTCGTCCATATTTCTGAGCAACCGACGCTAACCGAGCCCTGTCCTGTTCCTCAGTCAGCCACGTCTATGCTACTCGGCCTGGCCCCTGCCACAGAGCTCCAGGTGTCCGGTCCGCCACGCCCGATTTCTACTACTGCTGATCAACAGGTGCCAAACTTCCCCGATGAGCCTCCTTCTACTGACGAGCGCCAGGAAACAACACTCCAAGAACCGACTCACTTGTTTCCTGTTTGTTTGGCTTCAAATAACATGTTCCCACCAACAAAGTGTGCCTCGAGTGGACGAATGAGACGGCTTCTCGTTGTGGCAACAGAGAAGTACAGACACCCCCGCAGCAAGAAGGTAGGTTGCGAGATTTTCCGAAGGGACCACGCTAAGTGGCCGGACGTTATTACTGACAGCTTTCTGAGTGTATGCCTTGAGAAAGGGCCATTGTATTTTCAAAATCGGGCAGAAAATTTTCCGTCTTCCGAAAGGCAATACAAAACTCAGAAACGCTATATGTCACCTCATCTTTTCGTACGAAAGGCTGTAAATGGGGAGGCGTACGATCGACACTGGTTAATGTGCTCGGAGTCCAAATGTTCCGCTTACTGTTTCGTGTGCAAACTATTTTCGATTTCAAGCAACCCCAGTGCTTTCACCACGCACGGCTTTTCTGATTGGAAAAGAGCAAAAGAAAAGGTTTGCGCACATGAAAATCGCGTCGAGCACCGGAACTACGTGGCAGCATACACTCTTAGGCAAAGTTACACCCTTTGGCTTGCCCCTTCTGCCACACAACAATAATCGTTATCTGCCTTGATGCGTTTCCTTTCTTTAACGCTGCGAGCCCGGTACTTTCCAGTAACGAACGGCACGCGCGTTATCAGAAGGGGCAATCCAAAGGGTGTAAACTGTTCTATGCTGATAACGGGCGTGCCGTTCGTTACTGGAAAGTACCGGGCTCGCAGCGTTAAAGAAAGGAAACGCATCAAGGCAGATAACGATTTGTTGTGTGGCAGAAGGGGCAAGCCAAAGGGTGTAACTTTGCCTACACTCTAAAAACAGTTGCACCCTTTGGGGTGTATATTTGTCCCACAACAATAATCGTCATCTGTCTTGCCCGCGTTTCCTTTCTTTAACGCTGCGAGCCCGGTACTTCCCAGTCACGAACGGCATGCGCGTTATCAGTGTGACGCAGCATTCTCGACAGGAAAGTAGCCAGCGCCGAGTTTTCAAGAAAGGAAACGCAAGCAAGGCAGATGACGATTATTGTTGTGGGACAAATATACACCCCAAAGGGTGCAAACTGTTTTTAGAGTGTAAGAGTGTAGCTCGCCAGCTACGGCTAACGATCTGGGCAGCGGAAGTCGCCGCCAGGCATGGTCTGGTGGCCACGACCGGCAGCCTGAAGGCCACCCACGTAACGGCGGCATCTTAATTTCCTTTTCTTTTTGGCCTTCACAAATAAACATAGCGGGATGAAAGAGGAAAACACGATCAGGTTAATACAGGCCTTCGTAATGAGTAGAATAGTATACGTAGCGCCGTACTTAAAATGGCAGGTCGCGGAAAAGATCAAATTAGAATGCCTCATTCGGAAAATATATAAACTAGCCATAGGACTACCGATCAGCACCAGCACGGACAAGTTGTTGCAATTAGGCCTACACAACACGATAGACGAGCTCATTGAAGCGCAATGTACGGCACAATATGAACGCCTCTCTAAGACTAGAGCAGGCAGACACATCCTAGAGAAATTAGACATAGGTTACCACACACAGCACGGTGTCAAGGTGGACATCCCGAGAAAGACGAAGGAAAGATTGATAATACCTCCCATACCTAAGAACATGCACCCAGAACACAATAAGGACAGAAGAGAGAACAGAGCGAAGCAAATACAGAAGAAATTCGGCAGCGACAAGGGCGCAGTGTTCGTAGACGCGGCTCGATACAGTCGCAGGCGGGGGTTTACGGCAGCCGTAATCGATAGGGAGAAACGGTGCAAGGCGTGCGCGACGATACGCACCACAAGTAACGAGATAGCTGAAGAAGTAGCCATAGCGCTCGCAGTAGCTCAGACTAACGCAACCGTGATAGTCAGCGACTCTCAGACGGCAATAAGAAACTTTGCCAACGGCCGAATCTCCCCGGAGGCACTACGCATTCTTCTTGCAGGAGGCCAAAATTACAAAAGAAAGATATACATCACCTGGACACCCGCTCACACCCTCGCGGAGGACGGCAACAACGAGGCGGCACACGACGCGGCTCGAGGGCTTGCGGACCGAGCCGCAGTCGCAAGTGACGCCCCCACACCCTCCGGACGTGACGGTGCGGTAAATGAGTGGGAGTGGGAGGACAGAATGACAACATATAATGACATTACGAAACATTATAGGTTACAGAGGCGCATATTCCCTCGACCTCACGCACAATTGACAAAAGAGCAGTCTGTCGCATGGCGGTAGTTACAAACTAAGACGTATCCGAATCCTGCGCTCTCGCACATCATATATCCGGATGTATATCCTACGGACAAATGCAAAACATGTGAATCCAGAGCCACTCTGGAGCATATATTATGGGAATGCCGAGGGATAAATAACAATAAAGAAAACGCGGCCTCTAGCAGCAGCCTTCGCACGCGCTGGGAAGCCGCGCTGCTCAGCCCCGCCCTCGAGGATCAACTATGGGCCGTCCAGCGGGCCGAGGACGCCGCCAGGACCCACGAACTCCTGGCCGTCACCTAGGCGGGGCCTTCGGCCCTCCCCACCAACTCGCAGGGCACGCAATAAAGTTCTTTCCTCCTCCTTCACTAAATAAAGTTTGTACCACCACCACCAACACCCGCTCTAACTCTAGTAGCACAATTGACAAGGAGCTGGTTAAGAATCTTGTCACTGAGACCGCTTACTGGACAGAGGTGTTGAAGCGCGTAGTCGTAGTTAAGCTTCTAGCTGAGCGCAACCTAGCGTTTAGGGGCAGTGGGGAGATTTTTGGTTCAACGAGAAATGGCAATTGTATGGGAGTGCTTGAAGCCATTTTGGCAACGTTTGATCTCTTTCTAGAGGAGCACATCAAACGCTACGGGAACAAAGGAAAAGGTCACCCATCGTATCTGTCAAAAACCATTTGTGATGAATTCATCGAGCATATGGCAAAGGCTGTCGAGGAACGTCTCGTTGACGAAGTGAAACACGCAAAATAGTTCTCTTTAATTGTCGATTCGACTCCAGACCTTACTCACCTTGATCAGCTGTCAGTTTTACGATACTATTTAAATGGGAAAGTGTACGAACGCTTTCTTGGATTAATTTGTTCCAATTGAATCGCATACCGGCTTGTATCTTTTCGATACCGTGATGTCCCTCTTGACGACCAATGGCATCTCAATTGATGATTGTAGGGGCCAAGCTTATGATAATGCGAGTAATATGTCAGGAAAATACAAAGGACTGCAAGCTCAAATCAAACACCTGAACGAATTGGCAGTCTACGTCCCGTGTGCTGGTCATTCACTGAACTTAGTTGGCGCGTGCAGCGTTGACAGTTGTCTTGAGGCATCAAATCTTTCAGTGTAATTCAGAGACTATATGTGTTCTTTGCTGCCTCACCTAAGCGACGGAGGTATCTTTTGGACAGCATGGGCGGAACTGGCCAGCAGCTTGTTTTGAAAAGTCTCTCTGAGACCAGGTGGTCAAGACACGCTGAATTATGTAAGGCCATTCTGAACAATTTGAATGCAGTCTTGTGTTGCCTTGAAGCTATATCAAAGAACGAGGAAGAAAACGGTGACACTAGGAACGAAGCGCACTCTCTCCAAGAAAATGACAAAACTAGAGACTGCATTCATTGCGATTTTCTGGAGTGAAATCTGGGAGCGCTTTGACAAAACGAGCGTAGCACTTCAGAAACCAGGCCTAGACATTTCAACTGCTGTAGACCTGCTGAGCTCTCTAGAAGGCTTTGTTAATTCTATGTGACCTCTCTTTGATACCTTCGAAGACAGAGCACGCACGCTAACAATCAATGTTATCAGGATGAAGGCAAACGCATCGTTTTGAGTAGGCACCCGGACGGAAAAAGCGATAGTGCGCTACAAGGTAGAAAAAAGTTTATCGTAGAGACCTACAATGTTGCACTTGACAGTCTAGGCTCTGCTTTGCGAGTGCGAAAGGCTGCCTACGCACAACTCTGCGAAAGGTTCGGATTCTTAAAATTGCTGACAGAAGTTGGGAGCGAGGTCTCTCTGGCACAGCATGGCTGAGAAGTTGGTGTAGACCTACAAAAATGATTTGGAGCCAGCATTTTCCACTGAAATCGTTCAGTTTGCGAACTTTCTGCACAACTCTGTGTGCCAAAACACGAGTTCCCTGGGAATAATGAAGTTGCTGCACTAAAGAAAGCTTATTGATGCGTTTCCGAACCTTTCTATTGCCTTGTGAATGTACTTCATACCCGTGGCAAACTGTGAGACCGAACGATCGTTTTCCAAGTTGTCGCTGATAAAAAATCGCCTTCGTTCGAGCCTCCTTGACGACAAGGTGAACTCGCTTACTATCATGTCCATTGAAAGTGACCTCCTCCGCGATCTATCCTCCCATTGGACCACGAATATCCTCTGGACATCCCGATTAGATCCGAACGTCCAAGTCCCGCTCAGGACGTCCACAGGGTACCATGTGGACATTAAATTCGGGATGTCCTATTTAAGACATCCTTCAGACATCCACACGATTGAACTTCTGGGATCTAAACAAAATCCCAAAACTTTAATCCTATGGATGTCCGAAGGATGTTTTCAACGGGATGTCCCATACCGGCCATATGTGGGACCACCACACACAGTCCTGCACGTACTACGTGATTATATCGCGGCATATTAAATCTCTACCACGGCTGCCTTCAGCGCACGCTCCTCCGTAAAGACATGTCTGCCAGCAATGTGAAGTTGCTGCACTCATAATCGAACTTCCAATGCAGACGATAAACGGAGAAGTTAAAATGAACGACCGAAACTGCACAAGCATATTGGGAGGAAACGTCACAAAGAAACAGGCAGAACGCCGGAACAACTGCGCATTACCACCTACTGCAAGGCGAAACCGAATCAATCGTGCTCTATGCTCCTACCAACTCCTACGCTCTCCGAACATGTCGAGAAGGAAGAGTACGGCAACCTCTACAACACCTGTAACCCCTGCCGTTGTACAGAGCAGTGACTGCCTTTACCCAGTCGAATCACCACTGGCTGTTGCATTCACACGCACGCTTTGTGCTGATTTGCGCGTAGTCAGTCACATGACGTAACGACGCTGTCTTATTGGATCTCTTCGCCCTTCTGCGTAAGCTCGGAATGCCAACGCCTGAAGGTTGCTGGGTTGGTGTGCTCTGCACTCTCACACGCTCAGTTCGCGCGCTTTCTCTGAACGTGGTGGTTGAATCGTTGTGCCATGTGCTCATGAGTTCCAGGGTGAGCGTTGGTCAGCTCCAGGTGAACGTTTTTGTCATGCGCTTTGGAGCTCCATTTCTGCGGCACCTGTACGTCTTACGCCTATCAAGAGGTAAGTGACAGTTCATGAAATCAATGTTTTTCTATTACCAGCCCTGCAAGTGTCGTGTCTGCGCATAATCGAATGACGGGCATTGTAGTACATCCCCATCTTTCGCAGCGATGGCAACATCAATCGGCGATTGACCATGCGTTGTGTTGCGTTTGGTCGCATCGTACTACTTTTTTGCAAACTTCTGAGCTTACTCTGTCCTATATCTCTGCGCAGCGCTGAGATCCGCAAAAAAAAAAAAAAAAAAGAATCTGAATTCGTAACTTTAGAATCGTTAACTCGGATGTTGCCCACAGGATGAGTCCGCAAGATCGAGTTATCGTTGTCTTTACTGAACAGTGGCGAATAATAAGAAAATGAATATTAATTATAATAGCTACCCGACACACACTGTCCAGAATAGCCTTGCTTCAGCTTCGTTTGCGTTTTCTTTGCGTAACCGTGATTGCGAGAGCAATCAATCGTACAACTGTACGGTTGAAATAGCTGAAAGTTTGTGTGCATTTGTATCGCGGTCGGGGCACTTGCTGCACGTTATGGCCGGCAACGCTGCTGAACTTTAATACACCTGTCTGTAGGGCTGATATATTCTTACTAACAGTGCATGCACGTTTCTTGAAATAACTGAAATTTAGGGCGACTTGTTAGACTTCAAGACAAATTTACTACTCGGCTCCCCTGTGACGAACGAAACGTTTGCGCCTACTTAATTGCCCGTTCGCACGTGGTCGTATTTTTTAGTACGTAACATGAAACTTTTTCTCTCTTGACTGATTCTTTCGCGTGCTCGTACTGATAACCGTGTCGCTTAATCTTCGCTACGTGTACTGTTGGCGTTTTGTTTGCGTAACAGCGATTGCCAAAGTAATCGTAAAACTGCGTACGTTCGGAATAATAGAACTTTGTTAGCGTTTGTATCGCGATTTGAGAATTTGCTGCCCGTGATGGCCGGTCGCGCTGCTGAATTAAACAGATCGTGTATTAACGCTGGTATTGTTTTTGGCTAACAGTGCCGTGCACGTTGTCGTAATAACGAGACATCTGGGCGACTTGTGAGGTTTTTGCATATTTACACGTGAACGGATGCATGCTAGTATGGTGTTAAGGTCAACTTCACGTCTCAGCTCTGTAACGACCAAACGTGCGCGCTGATGAGCTCGTTCGCACGTGGTAGCAATTTTTTTATTATAAGTGTTTGTGAGGGTTGACTCCATCACACGGTCGTAGTGAGTAACCGTGTCGCTTAAGCTTCGTCTGCCATTGCTGTTTTATTTGCTTAACAATCGCGATAGCAATCGTAAAAACTGCGTAAGGATGGATTAACTGAATTTACTCATTTCAATACTCTTAATGTCACGCAGAGCGTTACAAGGAGGGTGTGATTCTGTACAATAAGTGGAAATCAGGGTTTTGAAGTATGATGGGACAGGTTGTCGCTGACCTTAGAACAAGGAATAACCGTGCTCGTTTGTACGTGAACTTGGGACGTAGAATACAGATGTAGGCATCTGTATCACGATCGGAGCACTTGCTGCGCGTGATGGCTAATTGGCCGGCCGCACTGCTGAACTTTACCACGCTTGTCTTTACGGCTGGTATACCAGCCGTAAAGACAAGCGTGGTAAAGTTCAGCAGTGCGGCCGGCCCCTTAACCATTACGTACAGCATACATATATGTGCCAAACAGTGACATGCATATTTTTCTAAATAACGAAACTTTTGGACGACTTGTTAGGCTGCTGCCTGTTTGCATGTGGGCGGATGCATGCTCTTATGAGGGTAATACGATCAAGCTTAGGCCTCAGCTTCCTGTAACGATCGACACATTTACGCTACTTATACTATAGCTCGCTCGCACGTGGTCGTATTGTTTCGTATTAATAATGGGGAACGTTTGCCGATCTTCGTTGACTGTTAAATTTGCGTCACGCTCCCGCCCTCATGATTAACCGTGTCGCCAGTTGAGCTTCGTCTGCCGTTTGAGTTTTCTTTGCGTAACGGCGACTGCGAGAGCGATCGTAAAATGGCATGCGGTTGAAATAACTAAACATTTCTGGGCATTTGTACCGCGATCGCAGCACTTGTTGCACTGATGGTTGGCCTGCCGCGCTGCGGAATTTTCCCACGCGTTTCTGTCATACAATACCCTACACGTTCGTTTCTGGGAATAACGAAATTTCGGGCGACATCTTGTGAACTGCTGCTCATTTACACGTTCTCAGGTGCATGCTAGTATGTTGGTGAGGTCAAGCTTACGTCTCAGATGTCTGTAACGATCGAATCGTTTGCGCCTATTAGACTATCGCTCCGAATTCGCACGTTGTCGTATTTTTAGTAATAGAGTCTCGGCCACGGCGCCCGCATTTTGATGAGGGCGATACGCGAAAACACCCGTGTACTTAGATTTAAGTGCATGTTAAGAACCCCAGGGGGCCCAAATTATTCCGGAGTCCCCCACTATGGCGTGCTTCATAATCAGATCGTGGTTTTGGCACTTAAAAACCCAATAATTTATATTTTTTAGTTATGGTGAACGTTTGTTTCTCTTGACTGTTAATTACCCGCCGTGGTAGCTCAGTGGCTATGGTGTTGGGCTGCTGAGCACGAGGTCGCGGGATCGAATCCCGGCCACGGCGGTCGCATTTCGATGGGGGCGAAATGCTGAAACATCCGTGTATTTAGATTTAGGTGCACGTTAAAGAACCCCAGGTGGTCGAAATTTCCGGAGCCCTCCACTACTGCGTGCCTCATAATCAGAAAGTGGTTTTGGCACGTAAAAACCCCATAATTTAATTTGACTGTTAACTAAATTTCTGTCGGGTGCGCGTTTTATCGCGTTTTGCTGGACCCAATAAAAGTTTATTCACTCACTCGCTCTGTCAGGTGATTTACCGTGTCGCCTAAGTTTTGTCTACCCTTTGAGTTTTCTTTGCGTAATCGCATTTGCAAGACCAATACAATCGCGGAAGTTCCAAATAACGGAACTATATTGTAGGCATTTGTATTTCAATGGCAGCACCTCGCACACAGGGCGGTTGACCAACCGTGCTGCTTCAGTTTTCTCGCATGTGCTATCATTTGGGCCAGCGTATGTGCTGACATGTGTGCGCGACGCGCTGGACAAAATTACGCGACTGTTGCATCCCCATATTGTCATTGTATATTTACTGGAGTTATATAGTCGACAATCGCCTAACTTTTGTATTATATTGCGATAGAAATTGTACGGACACTCCTGATGAAATTCCGCTGACGCGGACGTGCGCCGCGGTGGGTAGTGGCTTCGTGGGCGCTGTTCCCGCGCAGCTTAGTGTCGAAGTTCGCGTAAATGTGGCTCTGGAAAGGCATTGTGGCTGGAACCAGCAAGAAGCGATCGCGTGTCGCTGCTGCCCCGCTTCACGCCAGCGTAGCGTATTTACCGTCAGGGAGGTGTGTTCATGTTCGGCTTTGCGCATGACACTGTTTGTTAATTTAACGAGGAAGCGAAGGTTTACTGTAATTTAAAGTGGCGATAACACGTACAGCTGCTTAAATATAGCCGTTTGATAATTTGCTCTCCCAATCGCTGCTTCGCTTTTCGGACGAAACTATGCTATGCTGACGTAGTAACTAGGAGAATTCCTTTTATCTTTGTAAAGAGATGAAATCATTACTTCTTTTCTGATAACTGTTCGCTCAGCGAGCTTGTATTAAGCCACAAAGAAGCAAAGTTCCTGCCAGAATCTGCAGATTGCTGTTAAATGTGCACGTTGTTACGATAGCAATTTTCATAAACATTTCTAACACATTTTTATTGCATACTTTACAGTCATGCTGTGTTCCTGCCATCAGCCTGGTGTCACTTTGGATCGACATCCTTCTTTGTTGAGGATCAGCACAGAAACAAGCCCGCGGAAATCTGCTTTCTTAGTACCTCTGATCTCAGCAGTGTATTTCGTGTCTGCGACCACTGGCACCGATCGTTCAGGATGACTAGTAAATTGTGTAGCGTACCCGTGACCTCTTCTGTTCTGCATCTGAAACTATGGACGAAAGGCTTCATCCAGCGTGTGGCGACTTCCTTATGGACCGATGTACCTGTGAACTCGGTTAATTTTGGTCTCTGGGACTGTTCAAGCAAGTCCACAGAAATTCCCCACTAAATTTTGTAGTACACGTGAACTGCAATTGTAGTCGTCTTCGACCGCTGAGCCAGCCTGCAGTGAGCCTTAGTGAAATGTTTAGTCGCCAAGATACCTGTGATATTTTCAGAAGTATTTGTAACTGCTGCCATTGAAGAACAGTCATGCTCTGCCTCTGGTAACTTCCATCGAGGCTGTCTGATTCCCGTGAATTTTTAGGATGAAATTGTGTTTATGTGTGGCTGCTGAAGCAAGCCCACACAAATCCTCTATTAGCTTTTCATATGGGTGAACTCATATAATGCATTTTTCTGTCTATGACTGCTGAAGCGAGCATGCTGCAAGCTTTTAGTTAATTGTTTAGTCGCCAAGGTACCTGTGACGGTTCAGCAATATTTGGCTGTGACCACGGAAAGGTCGCATTCTGCTTCTGTTGACTTGCTTAGAGGCCTTCAAGCCTATGAACACTTATGGTGAATTTGTTTGGGACCACTCAAGTGCAGCGAGTGTCTTGTAACTCTAGTACTTGTGACGTCAGTTTGGTATTGTGTTGAAGCAAGTGTCTTGTAACTGCCTTTGTATCTGAACTCTCCAGTAATGTTCGTGTTTGCAACTACTTAAGTGATCCTTTAGTAATCTTTTTATGCCCAGTGTGTCTATAAAATATTTAGTACTTTTACTGTGTGCAAACGCTGAAGGAGGCCTGCAGAAAGTGGAGTAGCTTCCGTCATGGCTAAGACACCTCTGAACTTTCCAGCAAATATTGCATTTATGTGCCCGCGACCGTTGAAGTGAGCCAGCCCACAGTAGCCCTCCTACTAACTTCCTTTGTACCCCCCTACCCCCCCCCCCCCCCCCACCACCCTTGCATAGGGCTTTTAAAGTTCTTTTACTGGCCGAGGTGCATCTGCGTATTATTAGCTCAACTGAAATGGTCTTATCACTACACACGAAAGTGTCGATGTTTGCTCTGGTGACCTTTGCCAGAACTTGTTATGGATGCGCAGTGCATTTGCTGTACACTCTAAGAACAGTTGCACCCTTTGGGGTGTAATTTTGCCACAGAACGATAATCGTCATCTGTCTTGCTTGTGTTTCTTTTCTTGAAAACCCTGCGCTCGTTACTTTCCTGTCGAGAATGCTCTGTCATGCTGATAATGCGCATGCCATTCGTGACATGGAAGTACCAGGCTTGCAGCGTTAAAGAAAGGAAATGTGGGCAAGACGGATGACAATTATTGTTCTGTGGCAAATATACACCCCACAGGGCGCAACTATTTTTAGAGTGTAAATGGATGATTATACAGCAGCTGTTTGTCTATATATGACCACTGAACTAGCCTCGAGTAATTTTGTTAATGCCTAATGTAGTTGTGACATCTTAATTTAGCATAACTCGTGTTCGTGTATGTAACTACTGAATATGGCCTAGGGAAAGGCTGTGGCAACTTAAAGTGGCTAACATATCTAAACTTTTCAGCAAATTTTGCATTGATGTGCCTGCTACCACGGAAGTGAGCCCACTGCAAGCCTCGTGATAAGTTCCATAGTGGGCCCACTGCGAATTCTGAAATTTTCTTGCTACCCAAAGTGCATTTGTAAAGAGTTTGAGTAATGTACACTTTTACTAACCATGGTGCGGTATAAATAACTCCAATACTGAGCTTGTATGAAGAAATTATCGACTTTTATTTGTTTGCATTCCTGGGTTTTACTGAAAACTGCTGAGTGCATTTTAGAGTTCAACGAGTGATCTTCCTGCAACTGTTTTATTGAAATAAATGCTGTATTTTTGATGAGATTGTCAAACGATTCAGCAGTATGCAGAACTTCGTTCTGTAACTTTGTCCCTGTTAGCACAAAAAAGTATAGGTCGCATGTCTATATGTTGTGAATTAATGCATTTTTATCAAGTTGTATGTAATGTATTTGCTTAGCGTAGCAGGGAACCATGTGCACAATGCTTAGTTGCACTGCAGTCTTCATTTAACGTGCCTTGAGATGTGGTGGGCTGCATTCCTGGCTTGTCTACTGGTACTTCAGCTTTTGCATGACGAAAATATTTGGTCGCCTTATTGGACCGCTGGGATGGATCATCAAGAGCTGTGCAGTTCCTTTTCATCATTGCCCACAAGTCATCACAAAACCAGCTTACTTTGTTAATGGTATGTAAATTGCAGCAGGCTTGCTGCACTGTAGGGTCCATACTGAGGAATGTCCCAATTATGGTAATTTATAATCAATATGGACGCCCTGTGGATATCCTCAATCCCCAACCAAATGTCCCACAAACGTCCTTAGGACGATTGGTAAAATGTCCCAGAAGCGTCCTATATCCTGACAAAAATGTCCTTAGGATGTACTCGGGGTTATGCAATAAGAATAATCTGTATTTAGACGTCTCTTGGACGTCCGAATATCCCATTATGACGTTCGGGGGACGTTTCTATAAACGTCAATCCCAGGGACGTCCGAATGTCCCGTTTTTGATCTCCGCTGGACATCTGTAGGACGCTGGTGCTCCAATGGGATTATCTTCAAAGGTCCTGCGGACGTCCGGATATTTGATTTTGATGTACGATGGACGTTCGTGGGATGTGCAATTCTCTTGCGTCGGACGATCCTATGGACATACGTAGTACATCATCGGGACTTCTAGGGATGTCCGACGGACATCAAAATATCCTTTGTAGGACGTCCTTTGGACATTCGCTGGAGATTTGTGGTCCAATGGGCTTCGAACAGACTATATCTGAGTTCGCCAAAGCGAAGGCGCGAAAGATGCCATTTTAAAAGAGGACTGTTTGTGCTATACATGAATAGTTCCAATAAGTTCGCTGTGTCGCCTCCCAACCTCCACGGTGCCAATGAAACGCTGAGCAGTGTAATTCAAGATATGCAAATCTTCGTTGTTCGTCTCTTGTTTGTTCCTGTTATATTTAGCGTGCTTATAAAGAACTGTATTTTTGTTGTTTTTGATAGTGCCACGTTTATTTGGTGTCGTCCTTGCTTGTCTTACCTATAACGAAAATATTTTCAAATAATGTTTTGTAATTACAGTTGGTAATTTTCATCTGTATTCTAGTGCATTTTCATGGTGTTTGTATTGCCTTAAGTATTGTATATATCTATTGCATATTTATAGAGTAACGTGTATAACGATTACCGCAGTCTGATGCTTGAATTTTAATAAAAAATGTTTTGGATACAACCATGCGTCTCCTCACGGGATTAAACTTAGTGATGCAAACAAAGCTTAGCTTCAGAAGGATCGACATCTGAGCTGTGTTGTCTTTTCTACGTTCTTGATCGTCTTGAGTGCACTAAAGTTTTCCTTAAAGCCTAGCTTTTGCTGAAAACAGAATGCAGCTTAATCACAAAGTGAACATATGTGTTGGTGTTTACAACAATACGCGTTTCAAGCAAGTTTTGTTGTTTTCCTTATAATAATAACAAGAATAAAAATAATCCCGTTGATCGCACTTCGTTCTTTTTAATTTGGTGGAATTAAAATGAAACATGGCATATTTCCAGTAGCGTAGCAGGTGACAGGGGGGGGGGGGGGGTCAGTATAGGGAAAGGGAGCCTGCTTGCGCATTAGCCCAGGGCCCCCATTTTTCTTAATCCGGCCCTGGTGCGGGTGCGCCGCGTTTGGGCACGACAGGGCTTGAGTGCGCGGTCGCGCTCATATGCTCCAGTCTGGCCGTGCTACGTAGTGCGGACCGGCTTTGTCCTGCACAAGCTTGACAGACGGATAGTAGCCACATCCAACTTTCGCATTTTGAAGCGCTATCAATAGCTCAATGCGAAGTCTGCCAAGGCGTCTAACCAGAAGCGGCCTGGAATGAGTGTGCGCTGGCAAGCATGCCTGTGGTCTGGCCATAAAGGGCCCCTCACCAGGCCCCACAGCAAATTTTGGTTATACGCTGAAAGTTACGCGTCCTCTAGAAAGCGTTCTGTCGCAAAAATTTTTTTCAAATCGGCTCATTGATAGCCGAGAAAGAAATATTTCAGTGCCGCGAACCAATGATTTCAGGAGGCAAGCTCCACTGCAAAGCGAGACTATCTCCACTCGCCCCATCTGGCTTCCGCAAGCGAAAATCCTTCCCTGCGTTCTCCCATATCGGACCTCGAGGATCGCGTGACGCTTGCGTCACGGGCCCCGCCGTCGTTTTTTATTCATTGCTTTTTTTTTCCGGCGCTGCGCACTTTTGCTAACGGCGTTGCGCGCGAGCTGTTGTGATGTCTCGTTTCGCGCAGCGCACGATTTTGCGCGCTGTGCACAAGGACACATGACTAGCGGTATAATTCAGTGCTGCACAAATACTCAGGCAGAACAAGCGGATCGCAGAGCATGATCACGCGCTGAAACACGGTCGAAAATGGCGTAGTTTCGGTACCAACGCACGTGACTGCACGACCGTGGGAACAAGCAGACGAAGTGAAAGTACCATCTCTCTTGCTTCGGTGCGAAGTAAAACAAAAACACGCCGACATTCCGTTTGTGTGTTTAATTATTTCTCTAAACTTTAATTCGTCAATTCAAGTAACAGATCACGCAAATAACAGATGTTGCCTTGGATAATTCTCGAAGCCACATGTCACCACGAGCGACGTCACACTGCGGACCCGAGTACGTACGCGCAGGGACACCGGTATGTCACGGTCCGGCTTGGAGCGCGGTCGCCGCGAGGGAAAGATAAATTGAAATTTCAGACCTTTCCGCGGCGCTTAGCGATGTAATTCTTTGCAAACACGATCGTTAGCGCGCATTGTATGCTCTGCGCTTGTCAGCTCAAAATGGCCAGACTTGGAGGGGGGCCCTTCACCAGGCCACACAGCAAATTTCGGTTATACGCTGGAAGTTGTTACGTATACTCTGCGGAGCATTCTGCCGGAAAAAATTCTTCAAATCGGTTCATTAATAGCCGAGGTATAAATATTTCAGTGCCGCAAACTCGTGACTTCAAAAGGCGAGCGCCACTGCCAAGAGAGACGCTCTCTTCACTCGCCCCGTCTGGCTTCCGCAAGCGAAATTTCTTCCCTGCGTTCTTCCATACCGGAGCTCGAGAAACGCGTGTCCCATACGTCACGGGCCCCGCCTTCATTTTGTTGCGGCGCGGCGCACTTCCGCTGACGGCGTCGCGCGCGAGCTGTTGCGATTGTCTCGTTTCGCGCAGCGCACGATTTTGCGCGCTGAGCTCGAGGACACCTGACTAGGGTATAAGTCAGTGCTACCCGAATACTGAGGTAGACACAAGCGGATAACAGAGCATCATCGCGCGCTAGAACACAGTAGAAAATGACATAGTTTCGGGGTCTGCGCGACGTGGGAACAAGCAGACGAAACGGAAGTACATCTCTCTTGCTCCGGTGCGAGGTAAAACATAATGCAGACATTCAGTTTGTGTGTTTTATTATTTCTATAAGCTTTAATTCGTCTATTCAGGCAGCAGATTACGCAAATAGCAGATGTTGCCTTGAATAATTCTCGAGGTCACATATCACTACGAGCGACGTCACAGCACAAACACGTGTACATAGGCGCACTAGCAACGTGTCCGTAGGACCGTCCGGCTTGGAGCACGGCGGCCACGAGAAGGGCAAACCATAGAATAAAGAAGGGCAAATGGCGTTCGGTTTGAAATTTCAGTCCTTTCCGCGGCGCGCAGCGAAGTGAGACACGATCGTTGGCGCGCATTGTATGCTTGTCAGCTCAATTTGTCCACGCCTGGGGTTTCGCGTCGTTCGAGGCTAGTTGAGTGTTCAAAACTAGTCGAAATTAGCGAGACCCGACGGCTACGACACCGACAAGCAGTGTGGCCAAAGTGTAATTCCTATGCGGGCGCCCGCGGCCGAGCGTGAGCAGATAGTCTGCTTCTTCCTGAAGTACGTAATTATTGTTGAAATTCGAAAGCACACTTTCACTTATTTCAGCCTGTTTATAAAACTGAGTCACTAAATATATACAATAACAGTAGGAAGAAGTGCGCTGATCCAAACGTACCCTTCTTTATTGAGGTCAGCTCACGTATCAACTATTGGCCGACAGCAGCCGCGTAGGGGAATGTGCTATATTACGAAATAAAGCGTCCAGAAAAGAGAAGAGCAGGCTTCTCTTGAAAAGCGGGTGTTTTAGAAAAAGGTGACTTATATAATCGTTGTATGCTGACCAACAAAGTAGTGAGAGTGGGTACCTCTCTTCTGCATAATAAGTAAATTTCTACATAAAACCTCAACACACACACATATATATATATATATATATATATATATATATATATATATATATATATATATATATATATATATATATATATATATATATATATATGTTAGACCAGAGGTATCTCTAGAGCACAACAACCTCTTAATAGCTCATTACATTCAACGTAGTCTCTTATTTGCTTGATTTTCTTTAATTTATTCATTCGGCACGTGCCACTGACCTGCACCAGTTCTTGGTCAATCCTCCAGAATGGATAGTGTGCCACTGTGATTCAAGAGAACGAGAAGGAAGGGGGTTAACCGAGAGGCCCGATTTTTATTAATCATATCATGAGAAGCCAACAAAGACACTAAGGAAAACAGGGGAAGTTACTTGTACTTAATAAGTGAAATAAAGAATTGATACATTAATTGCAATGAAAGTGGATGAAAAACAACTTTCCGCAGCATCGCACGCGTAATGCGAAGACGTGGGGTCGTTCCCTACCTGCTCCTGGTGCGTTGCTGCAGGAACTCCGTAGATTGCCCGGCAAGTCTCTTGTACTCGCGCAGCGTTCGGCCCTTTTTGCAGGGGTCTTTTCTTTCTTCAACAGCTACTTTCAGCCAATCATTGTATAGTCGTATTTGACGACATTTTTCAGGCATTAGTAATTTGCACATCCTTTTTGCGTGTCCCCAAGAAGGTTCTGGACCCCTGCAAAAAGGACCGAACGCTGCGGGAGTACAAGAGACTTGCCGGGCAATCTACGGAGTTCCTGTGGCAACGCACCAGGATCTTTTTACTGAAGGCGTGCGCTAGGGTCACCAGTGCCAACATAGTCCCCACGTTTGGGGAGGCTACAATTCCAGACCAACTTAGGAGGACCCTGTAAAAAAGGTCCAAAATACAGTTTTGAGCCAAAGCTGACTGCTCCACAGCTCCTAGCCATGGGTAGAAGCATAGGAGACAGAGCTCAGAATCAAGATCGTGAACGAGTCGTTGGTGAAGCTGTGGACTGCGTTCTAAAGCACGCACCATGTGGAAAATCAGGTACGCCACCCACAAAGAAAATTGTAACGAACCTGAAGAATGATGCGCTTGAAGTACTACAGGCATATAAAGAAGGCCGTTTTGTTGTTCTGCCTACAAACCTTATGAACCAAAAATCCAAGCAAGCTATAATGAAGAATTTCAAAATTGTTTCTTTCGAACAGAAAAAGCAAAAGAAGGCCGCCCTGAAGGTACTCAAAGACTTGCACCTGGACTCGTTACGGCAGCTTGTGAACAAAGCTGATACAGAGTTTCTTGAAGTTTTCTTCACTTGCAAAACCTACAAGCCTGAATACCCTTTTAGGGTTATTGTGTCCGAGAAGACGTCATGGCAGCGCCATGTAGGAAAAGTTCTACAGGGCCATCTGAAGAAGTTGCAGATAAATGACCCTTTTCTGGTAAGAAGTCCCGTAGAGGTTATCCTGGCGGTAAATGAAGACCAGGGGACTGCACTAACCGCATTTTCAATAGATGTAGAGGACTTATATTATTCTGTGCCGCGTGATAGTTGGGTGTGGGCTGTGCGTGAAAGGATATAAGATTTGGGAGAGTTGAATGTTCAGAATTCTGTAGGTGTTAACACGGACAATTTTTTAACACTTGTAGATTTTTATCTTCATTCAACTGCCATTAATTATGATAGCCAGTTCTACATCCAACGTAGCGGCGTCTGTGTAGGATCAGCCATAGCCCCCATTTTGTGTGACATTCTTTTATCCTCGGTTGACAATGTAATTTCTGCTAAGTTGGTGGACACACCTGTGACACGAGTGTTTAGGTACGTTGACGACTACTTAATTTTTATGAAGAAAGACATATGTATGCATTTTCATGACGCGGTATAAATTTTGGACTTGTTCCTCAACTCATCGGGAGGACTTCGGGAGGACATCGGGAAGTTCACGCACGAATTGCCAATTAACAACCGCATTCAGTTTCTCGATATTAATCTCTGTTTTTCTTTGGATGAGCATGTATGCTGGGCATATCATCCCAGATCTAAGAAAAGCTTGTTGCGCTACAACAGCGCGCACTCTAAATTGATTAAGAGGGGCGTAGCAATCACGTGCATTAAGGCAGCACTAAGTAAGTAATGTGAGCATGAGTGCAAGCGAAGTTTTTAAAATCAGATAGCACGATTACAGAACGCAGGTTTTCCCCGTTCTGTCATCACTTCAGTATGTGAAGCCATATTGCAGAAAGTAAAAAGAATAAGTTCCGAACCAGCACACGAAGAAAAGAATAAAGACAACAAACCAGCGCACGTGGTGCCATACTTGCACAAGTTGTCACACAATCTAAAGAAAGTTTCCAATAGACATGATGCTAATCTGCTTTTCAGTGCCCCGTGCAAACTTTCCTCGATATGCAATCGTAGGAAAACGCTCGAAAGGCCACTATGCACCACAAATCATCAATCTCGTTTCACTGACTGCAGGCGCAACGCTATGCATCAGATACCGCTGAGCTGTGGAAAAACTTACATAGGGCAAACGGGACAGTGTTTCAATGACAGAGCTTGTCAGCACAGCAGTAACCTAAACAATGACTATGGGAGTCATTTAGCAAGACATTGTAACGAGTGTCCCTGCACTCCCATATTTGAAAAATTAAATTCATAGGGAAAAGAAAATGCTAGAGGCTTATTACATTAGAAAGGAAGGAGATAAATGTGCAAGCGCACCCTCTCTTGCCTTGTCGGAAAAAGAAATAGCTTTTTTTGAATGATAGATTATGATGTATCTGATTTTGCAGATGTATTTGCGACTGCTGTACGCATGCTTATGCTGGAAAAGGTATAAAATGACTGGAGGATTTCAAATAAACTTCCAGTTGGCACTGTTACTTTCGACCTACGGGGGCTGGCAATCTTCGGGGAAGCGACCGTCGAACTCTGCCCGGCCCGCTGCGATGACTCGCTTTGTGAAAACAAGGATGCGCCTCGTCAACAACCCGTGGCGCCGGCATGTCTGCTGCGGCGACTCGCTTTGTAAGGACGACAATACGCCGCGTTCCCAAGCGAGCGGCGCCGGTATGTCTGGACGCAGTCGGCGGACCAAGTATTAGAGACCTTTAGCTTGTACGCTATTCCGGTAAACGGGAGCGGTTTGGGCGGATTACCGGATGGTCGGGGCGTAAACGTGAGCGGTGAAGCCGCCTGGTGTTGTAGAGCTCAACCAGACAAACGCATAGCTAAAACTGCAGTAACTCACCATATCCTGCTTCGCCACTCGTGCAAATTTTTCGCAGCGGCCTAATTGTGAACACGATTACGCCACTGTCGAAAATTTACGCCAGGAGCTAAGCGGAATATAGGAATTAGCTCTGTGTTTGTGTGATTGAGCTTTGCGCCACCAGCTGGCGCCACCAATCTGGGCGCTCACCTTGACGCCCCCGCTAAACCGGAAAACCGCCCGAGCTTGCCCGAATACCGGACACGCTAAACGTCTCTATTGTTAGTGGATTCGCCGTCACCGTCACGGTCTGTTTGGAGCGGGGGAACTCCTGGAAGAAGGTGTTCTGCGGCGCCGTCTCACGGGTCTTAGAAGTCGTCAGTCAATGGACGAACGCGGCGGCCACTGACTGCAGGTTCAACTCTGGGATAAAGAGGCGCCGGCTCGGGTCAAGACCTCTGTCTGCGAGAACCCTCTCACTTCGGTGTGGTCAGTGAAACCTGTTCGGAAGTGAGTGTGTAAACCCTCCCCCACAAGGGTGGGTCGGCTACGATGCCTTTGGACTCTCCGAATTGGTCGACGGTTGAACGGCCGTTTTCCCTCACCTAGGGATCTAGTGAGGACAAAGTGTTTATAAGCAGCCGTGGCGCGGCCGCTGAGTGTGCATTCTCTTTCAGCCATGCTAGACTGATGAACTGTAACGTTCTCATGTAGATACTGTAAATAAATCACATATTCCTCGTTCTCGATGAGAATAAGTCTCTCCCTTCAACAACGTCCTCAGCGTGGATGAGTTGGACGACGGCATGGGCCAGCTACCATCTATTTCATGCCCGACCCCAACCTTTACAGCAGTCAGCGCTTGTCTGTGATATTTGTTTCCTCGTGTCCTTGTTTCATTCGCGCTGTTCAACCTCAGTTCTAAATATGAAGCAACTAGCCCTGATCAAGATATTACTAAAGCACTCTGCATTGTGAACGTGGGGACGTGCTATTAATTCGTTTCATTACTTTCATTGTCATGGTGCGCCAGATATAACATTTTATTAGTGGCACGAGCATCGAGTGACACTCTTGTTTCTTGCGCAGCACTTCCGGTTCGCCTCGTGAGACTACCGGGGAGGAAATTCAAAATAATTAAGAAAAAAGAAGAAAGAACTAGTACAGTACATAAGTAATTGGTTTCGTTATAGATATGATATCAGAGTATAAGTTTAGTTAGAAGCTGAATTACTGAAGTGTCTGGAATAATTAGAATTAATCAGAAATCACCGATTACCGCACACCAAAGCAATGAATCGTAGGCTTTAGAGACCCGTCACATGAGCACGACTTAAATTCCTGGAAACGCAGAAGTAGAAAGCGGAAGTAACGACGTCACACAAAAGAAGGTGGCATAATATTTAACTTGCTAATTAATGGAAAATAGTTGCCTCCGAGTTCGGTTCGTGCGTTGCGTTCGCCTTAAGCTAACCTAAAGAACGTCATTGCCGAGGTGCGAGTGCCACTAAGAGACACCTAAGTCAAAGATTAGAGCCGCCTACCATTTTTTTCTCTTTTTTTGTTTCGAAGAATCCAATGGCTATATTACAGGTGACAGCTTGTATGTAGCACATACGACGTGCCCATCAAGCCATGTCCAGGCGTACCTCCATGCGTAGCGCACTAAAAAAATGTTCGTCACAGGCGGCTTCACTGCAAGAAGAGTCCTTATGGGGAGAAGCCCGCGTCCGTGACTCCTTTCATTTACACGCGATTGCGCTATAGTGACGTCTGATTCCTGCTTGCACTAAGAGGATCTGACTCCTCGCGACTCAGCAAATGGTAATGCCGTAAGTTGATAATGACTGAAGGGTCCACTAGCGAAGTAGTGGTGTGCGGTGTGTTGAAAGCGTGCAGCTGGAGCGAAGGGGAAGCTTTAGCTCGGGCACAACTCCGATGCCGCCTATTCAAATACATGTAAAATGCAGAAACTCTTTTCTGAGATAACCGCTGGGCCGATTTTCATGAAAGGGAGAGCATTTGAGAGAGAAAGTTAAATTATAGTTACTGTGACTGTTGGTAGCGGAATTTCGATTTAGGGCTTGAAATGTTTTGTTTTCATGCATACAAGCTTCTCAGTTGATCTATATTCATTTGTTAAAGGCGTTATCTACATATAAATAGTGTGAATAAGCCTTTTGTGTCAATCGAACTCCATGAAACCTCTATATTTCACTTTAAGAATTTGGAAATATTTAATATTCGATTCGATGTTCGGTGGTCGGTTTCCTCGCATATTCACATTCGATTAGCAAGATATCGTTATTCGAAAACCCCTGGATAGTATATATTGTGACGGGGTACATATGTAGAGAGAGAGAGAGAATTAAAAGATGCAAAGAAGGGCGGGGAGGTTAACCAGAGGTAGTCCCTGTTGGCTACCCGGAAATAGCTGGAGTTGCAAACACGCGCATTTTTTTTTTTTGTGTGTGTGTGAGTGATAGGCATGTTTATTATGTATCGTGTTAATTTTTCTTTTGTTATTTAGGGAATACTGCGGTCTTTAAAGACCACGCAGGTGGGGAAAAGCATTGTTTACAGTTTATTTAGCACCCATTATTTACAATACATTCAATAGGTGAACAATTCAATAGATGAACAAAGTGTCGCTGACGTGCTTTTAAAAACAACTGTGACTTGTAGCACGGTTTCCTTTTTTTTTTTTTTTCAAACTTGACGTACATAAACAGCCATATGGTTTAGCTTTCTTTAGATCACTTATAGAGTAAATCCATTGATCCGATTAATCGACTAAAAGGTTCCGATTAGTAGGTTTAATTCGTTTAATTAATGCCCAGCCCTAAGAAAAAGAGAGAAAAGGGATGCATAGAAAGGCAGGGAGTTTAACCAGAGGTAGTTCCGGTTGGCTACCTTGCACGGGGGGACGGAGTAGAGGGATAAAAACAGAAATTTCCTGTATATGCATGCTTAGCATATCCAGGGACCTTACCCAGCCCTAGCTATTATAAATGATTGCATTATTACATGTGGTATTGTTACGAGTGCACGCTGCACAATACTTCCCAGAGTGTTGGAAGAAACGTTTGAGCAGCAGAATTTTCGCTTCTCATACTCCTCATTATGAAACAGAATAATTACGCATTTCTGTAATCAGTGCACGATCCTTTACTATCTCTGTCAAATTTCTTTGTGTGAAAAAACTGATAAAGTAAGTGAATTTTTGTAACATATTTTCTGTTCTCTTTTGTTAGCTTGCCTTACTGCGACTTTACCTGAGTATTCTGTTTATTGTTTCTCTATAATTTTAAAGAAAAAATAGTTAGTTATTTCATTAAGGGAGTAACTTCGACTCCATTCATTACTGCAGCACTCTTAAAAAATGTACACCCATTGGAGTGTATATTTGCCACACAACAATAACCGTTATCTGTCTTGTCCGGATTTCCTTTCTTTAACTCTGCGAGCCCGATGCTTCGAAGTAACGAACGGAATAAGCGTTATCAGCGTGGCACAGCATTCTCGACAGGAAAGCAGCGAGCGTAGCGTTTTCAAGAAAAGAAACTCAAGCAAGGCAGATGGCGATTATCAGTGTGAGACAAATACGCACCCCAGGGGTGCAACGGTTTTGTTTAAAACAGTAGCACCTTTTGAGGTTGTAAAGTTTGGAGTCGGGCATGAATTAGATGGTAGCTGGCCCATGCCGTCGTCCAACTCATCCACGCTGAGGACGTTGTTGAAGTGAGAGACTTGTTCTCATCGAGAACGAAGAATATGGGTTTATTTACGGTATCTACATAAGGACGTTGCAGTTCATCAGTCTAGCATGACTGCGAGAGAAAGCACACTGAGGAGCCGCGCAACAGCTCCTTAAATACACTCTGTCCTCCCTAGATCCCTAGGTGAGGGAAAACGTTCGACCAGAGTCATCGTAGCCGAGCCGTGTTTGAGGGGGAGGGCTTACACACACACTTCCGCACAGGATTCACTGCCCCCACCGAGGCTGGACGGTCTTCGCAGAACTGGGTCTTGCCCTAAGGAGGCGCCTCTTAATCCCCGAGCTGACCCCCGCAGAGTGGCCGCCGTGGTTCTCCATTGTCTTGCGTCTTGAAAGGCGCGTGGGACGCCGCCGCCAAATACATTCCCTCAGGAACTGCCCCGCTCCCGACATACCAGGTCGAAAATGGCGATTTCACTAACAAAGCCTGGTTCGCCGACCTCGTCCCGCCATTCCGGCGACGAAGAGTTGCTGATTCGGCGTATTCTTCTCCTCGCACAGTCAGTCGCCGCAGCAGACATCGTGACGCCAAGAGGCTGCGGAAAAACGCCTTGTCGTCCTTTCAGAGCAAGTCTCCACAGTAGACCTAGTGGCGCCGTTCGGCTGGAGACTGACGGTTGGTTCCTAGAAAACGCCAACTCCGCTGCTGCAGCTGGCTGGGAAAACTTTGCATGTCGGCACCTCTGCAGGCCGTCCCTAACAGGCTGTATATTTGTCTCACAACGATAAAACAGTTGAACCCTTTTGGGTATATATTTGTCTCACAACAATACAGCCATCATCTGGCTTGCTTGAGTTTCCTTTCTTCAAAACGCTGCGCTCGCTACTTTCCTGTCGACAATGCTATGTCACGCTGATAACGCGCATGCCGTTCGTGACTTGGAAGTACCGGTTTCGCAGCGTTAAAGAAAGGAAATGCGGGCAAGGCAGATGTCGATTATCGTTGCGGGACAAGATATACGCCCCAGAGGGTGCAAACTTCTTTAAAGGGAAGCTGAAAGGTGTTCTAGAAAAAATTAGTGAACATCTGTACATAATGGTTTTCAACCCCCCGAATTCGAATATCGTATCGAAATTGACCGAAAGAAAGCGCAAATATATTTTATTTCGACGAAAAGTGCAGCAGCGGACACGCCCAGCTCGCGCGTCTCGTTTCCGCCTGTGATTGGTCGGGCGCCTCGTGACGTCAACACTAGTAACCGACCGCTGCCGCTACACATGAAGCGCGGTGCCAGGTAGTTTGGTGCTGTTTTTCTGAGACGGTAATGGAAAATTTAGAGAGACTGCGTTCTTCTGAGGAGTTCGGCGTTACTCCCTACATGTACGAGCCGATTGCGAAGAGCCGGCCTCTCGAAGAAGCAAACGATGCTGGTTCGAGCAGTGCTTTCGACGCGAACGAAAGCAAAGTCTTGGGATCTCCTCGTGTTGGAAATGCTCTTTGGTGAGTATGTTTTTTGCAAAGCGATCTAGTGATCTCGCCGATCTTTGCCGATCTAGTGAGCTCGTTTCCGGTCAAACAACTGTAGTGTTGTGTTCCTGCATGCCTCCTCGTGGAACGTAAGCGGGGATGCGATCGTCGGCATTTGTGCGCTGTCCAAAGCTGTCGGCAATCTACAAAGACGGTTTAAACGCATGAAAAGCTTCCCGGTTCATGCAGTACGTGTAGTGACCTTCATCTGTTGACTACCACGTTGACTACCACTCACGCTGACTACCACTCACGTTGACTACCACTCACGCTGACTACCACAAACGTTGACTACCACGCACGTTGACTACCACTCTACATACACGCAGACGCACCAACAAAGGAATGCAGGGTCGATCGAAGCAGATTACGATGGCACGCACGCAGAAACAAGCGCGGTCAGGCACGGTCGCGGACGCTGCGAAGGAACGAAACACTAGAGTTGACGTCACAACAACGCGGTTTCCGGTCTCCACTCGCATCGTCAGCGTCAGCAGCAGCGCGCGGTATTCGACGGGGGGCGGAGCTACAGCGCAATTTCAACCGACGATTACGTCGCTCCTAATTGAAAAAAAATCCCCAAATTTTACCTACATATTTTATAAGGTTCCCGCATCCATATATGAGCGTCTTATTGAATTCGACAGACTCTTCAGCTTCCCTTTAAGAGTGTAGTACGAAATAGTCAAATGCTGGGATGTTGTTGTAACAGATCATGCATGTACAGATGAACACGCTACGTAGAACAGATAAGATGTGACGACTGACAAGACACCCCCAAAACACCTTGCACTACCAGACTCATTGCAAGTATCCACTCTACGAGTTTATAGGGTCATGATCTGAGCGACATTTACTCGCCCTTATTGTAGCTGTATCTTACCAATTGGCTCGCGCATACGAGATCTGCCTATATGTTTGCCTGGCTGGTGAAGATACACGCAAATCTTAATTGAGGAAAGCAACGAGACGAACGAATCTCAGTTCTTTCACAGTATACTGATGACAAATTACCCGCCGCCGTAGTGGCTATGAGGTTGGCTGCTAAGCACGAGGTCGCGGGATCGAGCCCCGGCCACGGTGGCTGCATTTCGATGGGTGCGAAAACATCCGTGTACTTAGATTTAGGTGCATGTTAAAGAACCCCAGGTGGTCAAAATTATTCCGGATTCTACCACTACGGCGTGCCTCATAATCAGAAAATGGTTTTCGTACGTAAAACCCCATAATTTAATTGATGAATTTTTTTTTGTCGATTTGCTGTATGGGGGATCAATTCTGCTAAAATCAAGAAAAACTCTGTCTGACTATAAACATAAGAAACAACAATTTTCTAAATATATAGCCTCTTTCTTCAATTGAAAGAAACTTTCTGTAGTAAAAATATAAAATTTCAGTTTTTTTGTTTGTTTCTTTCACATTTATTTTTTACAGTGTATCAGTGGAAATGGAATTGTCTCATTTCTAGGGCTAATTCGCTTTGGTATGACATATTTCCTGCATTTTTGTACGCGTACAAATGCGAAAGCAAGGCCTGGTAAGGTCTGAGATAAAAGCTTCACTTTTGCACTGTTATATGTGACAGCTGTGGTCCAGGTACATAGTTTCTGTACATACGTACATGATCACGCGCGCGAGGAAGCGCAGTGGGCTGCTAAAACATTTAATTATTTTCTGCGGTTTCATACGCGCCAAAATTATGATCTGATTATCAGGCACGCCGTAGTGGGAGACTCCGGTTTAATTTTGACCACCTCGGGTTTCTTAACATGCAACCAATGCACAGCATCCTGGTGTTTTCGCATTTCGCTCCCATCGCAATGCGGCTGCCGCGGCCAAAATTAGATTCCTTGACCTCGTGCTTATATAGCAGCGCAACGTCATAGCCACTAAGCCACCACGGTGGGTCGGTTATATTGTGGACATATCTGAAAACCTATTTCTTTCGCGAGGAAGGTGGAATTAAGGTCAAGCCTCTGGTACAGTGTCTATTCATTGGTGGGCAAAAAAAAAAAAAATAATAAATAAAAATTAAATTAAATTAAAAGAAAGTAAACACTTTTGTCCAGTTGCTATTCATTGGGACGTCTTTGATAGGATATTCAAAATTGGACACCCGACAGCGGCGCGTGGATGTGGGGACGTAATCTGGATGTCCCGCGGACGATGTGTTTACATTCGGCTGTTAAGAAAATATATTTTTTTCTTTTCAGAAAAGCCATTCACCAATAAGTACCAAATAGTATATCAATTTGTGCAACTCGTTTGGTCTGCAAGTGAGGACAATAAAACTTTTATCTCCAAAATAAGTTCTGACTATGACAAAAGCTTCTGTAGGGCCTCTGGTGTCACCAAGCCCGCAACTACTCTATAGCACTGACTGAAAATTTGACCTTATATGCTGAATCCTCAACGGAGAGCATGAAACAACTGCGAAAGCTATGCTTCTTTTTTTTTTTTCTTCGGTATATAATAAATGATTGATTGACACATTTAATTTGTACTTGACGTATTTAATGCGTCGCTGCATGGCGATATTGTTGTTGCCCCTCATATTGTGGCGTTTCGCGGCTTTATCATGTTTTTAAGTGGGCACTGCTAGCTAATGCGCTACCCTAGAAAGCGGGCGATATGAACGGCTTATCAGTCCTTGCCTCGGCCTTCCCAAGACAAGGAGCATGAATGTGCTTATCTTGCGAGGAAACACGGCAGCGCACCAAGCGCTACGCTGCGCTCCTCACCCAGCGCTTGAAAACAAGACGCCTCCTCCTCCTGAAACGATCGTAAACCTGCTGCAGCGTTAAAAATAGCAAGCAAACAGGCGTTGCGCACATGGTTGCGTCGTAGCATCAGAGGTGGCGCCACCGCCACAGAGACGCCATAGGGTATGGAGATGCCGGATGGCGTGAGGCTCGGGGACGTACACTAACGCTGAAGGTCGCGGCCTTGTTTCGCCGGAGAATGTTCACATGGTCTGTGAATGAAATCGAGTAGCGCTTAGTGAATTTGGGAACCTCGATGGTGCCCGAACGCTGCAGTAGTCGCGCTCTTAGTGCCTCGCGGCGAGTAACGCGGAAGTGTTCAAGTCCGTTTGGTGCATCTCCACGTACTCCTGGCTGAACTTGCAAGCGTAAGTGGTAGCGCGTTTATATGTATTGTCTAAAAGCGTGCTTTATGCCTGTATTTGCGCAAGTGTGTTGATACTTTTCATGGGCGCACGGAGCGTGTGCCGGCTTCTTCGCAGGTGTGGTTTGTTTTGCCGTCGTGACGCGCGCGTCGTCGTACTCGCGGCTTGGCGGCGCTTGCGGTTGGCCCTATTTCGAGCGGTCTATCTGCGCTGGATCACTCGCATCGGCGCGTAGCAGGATTCGCCGGCACTGGCGGCACTGCCTGTATCACTCGCGTCCTATTGGCGGGCCGGCTCGCGGCACGTGAACAGTACCTGACGCATTGGAGCGCCTCCGTGCGGCAGCCGGCGACGCCGAGTTTTTCTCATGCTGCCAGTCGCCGGCGGCGCAGAGCGCCTCCGTACGCGCACGCGTAGCGCAGTCGATATTCTCTGTCGTAGTGACGGTGACATGCCGCGTACTTAGGAACAAAGTTTGGGTAAGTAGTGCATTCTGACCACAATTCTGTGCTCTTTCTTTGCCATGGTATACTGCGCGCGTATTTGTAGCATTTGCGGCTGCTCGGCGACTGGCGATCCTCATCATCTCGGAGGTTGTGTTCTCACCTTCCGGGAGGGTTTGGAGCCCTCGGTCGGGCTTTGACTGCTTGCAAGCTTGCGTCATGGCGAAATCGTAATGGCCGTTGCGCGTACCCTTGAATTTCAGTATAGCTGTGTCGCGTTTTGTCAGCAGTACTCAGGAGTGTCGCGTCGGGCACGCATGGTCTTCCTGGTGGGACGTGCGGTGCCGGATGAGAAAGAGGAGCGGCCTGGAAGGGCTCGACCGCCGTCAGGTTGCCTCGCCGGCGCTCGAGCCCTTTCTGGGAGTTGATGTAGGAGCAATGGCCTGCATTTACAGTATCGCGCCACACAAGCTCAGTGCATCTGAGCGGCAAGTCAATGCAGAACGTATTGATCGGTGACAATCTGCCCGCACTAGTTGGCCTTGGAGAGATTTCACGGTCATGGCTTATGCCGCTAGCGCCCAGTGTCATCTTCATTAGCGCTGACTGGTCGTCCCTCTGCACAGGACACGCGAGCGTCGCCATGCCCATGGACCTGGAACTGGTGTTGTCGGCCAACCCGCCGCTCTTTGTGGGCAGCGAGTGCCGGCTCAGCGTCTGCGCCCTGCAGCAGAGTAACCCGCTCTTCCAGACGTGCTCGGTCAAACGCAGCTACCGACGCGCCTCCACCAATGTGCCGCCCATCAAGCCGTGTATGTCTCCGCGCGACGAACAAATTCAGAGCGAACCAACGAGTCCGACGTCGTCGAACCGCATCAAGCGGCGGGTGTCGTTTGCCGATGACCGGGGCTACTCGCTCACCCAGGTGCGCGTCATGAAGGAGCCGTCGGACAGCCCGCCGCGGTGGACCGACGAGTTTGTGGCTCGGATAACGCGCGACATGCGGCTCGACGCGCCACTGTGGGAGACTGCCTTCACGCAGCCGGCCTCGGATTACGTAGAGTTCCGACAGACGCTCGACACCAACTTCGTCTCGCTCGAGAACGTCATTGTCAAGAGCGACGAGCTCATCACGGGCACCATCAAGGTAAAGAACGTCACCTTCGAGAAGCGCGTCTTTGTGCGCGCCAGCTTCGATGGTTGGAAGACTATGCAAGACTATGCGGCTGAGTACGTGGCCAGCGGCCACTTAAGCAACATGTACGACACGTTCTGCTTCTCGATTCCGATCCCGTCGTCGGCGTCGAGCAATTTAGGCGTGATAGAGTTCTGCGTTTGCTTCAAGCACGAGCAGGAAGAACACTGGGACAATAACAAAGGAAAGAACTACAAGCTGGTGGCGCTAACCAAAAAGGCTCCCAGCCCAACTGTGTTGCGACGCTTTACAGACGCCCTCAAGGCGGACGTGGACTCTTGGACAGAGTTTGCCAGTTGGAAGAACCTAGCCACAGAAGGGCCCTACTGGTGACTGGAGGCACCCTGTAGGCTACCTGCACCCTCCCGTAACGAACCATTCTCGCTTATTGTGCTGTTTTAATTAGCTTCCAGTGATAGGTTTAATTAATTGTTCCTGTCAGCTTACTACTGAAAGAGAGAAGGTGGACAGTATACGGTTAGGCAACAGCACTGGTCACATCATGGTTGTGCAAACTGTTAGTGAAGTAGCGGTGTTTGCATTTTGCATGACTGTACGAGATGCACTTACAAGAAAGCACCACTGCTTGAGCTTGTCCACGAAATGAGTTTCTAGTCTGAGTTCACGTGCGTCTGCAGCTTGGGACATTCGAAAGTGCTGAGGACTGCTCGTCTAGTCCTTGCTCGAGTGCGCTGTAAAAATGTGCTGCTTAGAGGGGGCTTTTTTTTTTTTATGAGAAGTGCAGACCTGTCCGAGTGTACCTGTCTCGTGTGCCAAGCAACTTGGGGGACATTTGGAGTGCTTTACAAGTGAACACTGGGGGTTGGCTGAATGCCATGCAGAGTTTTGTACATACTCATATTTTTGGGTGCCCTATTTACACCTTGCCTAGATATTTAGTAAAGCTTAGTGAGTTAGGTTCTTCGTGTACATTGCAAATGTTGTGCACTGGTTGGCACTTCAGAGGCGTGGCTGCATTCCTAGTGCGGGCCACACGATGCTCAGGGCTATTTAAGCCATGATATAAGCAAACGTTGCTTGAGGCAATCCACTGTGAGCAGTGTCTTAAATTCCTTGTGTAGTGTATAGGGTGCCTGTATGCGTGATTAGGGTAGATGTGTGTCTCAGGACAATTTGTTCTGTCTTTCAGAAGTTGTTGCCAGCCTTTTTCTTTGTACATACGAACTTTGTTGGTTTTTCCTGCTCTCTGATAACCCGTGCCATGGTATTTTACTCCAGGACATTTTTAGCACAATCGCAACGAATTGTTGAACAATAAAAAACTTGCTTTTGGTGGCGATCGCATCACGTAGTGACTGTGTTCCTGAGTCGCGTTCACGAATCGTTGGAGACACCGAGTGTCGCGGCATACGTGGATTTCGGAGCGAGTTGTAGTCTTATTGTGTCTCATGTAAGCCGGTATTTCAGGCCAAACGTATCAGAGGAAGGCTGCTATCCGGTGTGCTAAGGTTTTTCTGTTGCACTGTATCATGGCGGTAGCGCCTGTATCCGGAACATAAGATTAACCGATATGTCACCCAGCTTGGTAGGGCTACTTTCTGTTTCCCCACCTCGCCGGGAGACCAATTTGCCTTGCTCGCTCCGTATCTGTCACGTATGCCAGCGTCTGGTTCGATGTCCCGGGTGTTCGTTCAACCGCGGGAGCGTCAAAGGGCGGAATTAAGTTATGATGGGTCCCGGAGCCGATATCGATGTTTACCTCAGTATTATCCAGGCGTTGTTGAAACTGGGGCGAATGTAGCCCTGATATATTCTTCAGGTCGGTGCTTGCCGGTCAATATTGGCAGTCAACGCCCACGCCCGTGCCGCTTATGCTACGGCGGCACGCAGGCAACGCTGTAATAGTTGCCACTGCACACCGCATTTTCCGGACGAATTTTTCGAGCCATAGCGGTCACACCTGTACATGCGTCGTACTACACTCGCGGTCAACTTTCTGTGGCAATGAAGGGAAAGCTACGGAGGCAAAGCGCGCACAAGTGAGAGCGCTTCTGAAAAAAGTCCCGTGTTTTCATCCACGTTAGTTTAAGCTGGGGAAGAGAAAACATAAGCACCTTATTAGCAACAGTTGAATAAGATAAAACCGACCACTGAATGTAAACGTTTACTTATTTTGCGGCTTTTCCCTTCCGCGCATGGGCAAGCGCGAAACAGTCGCACATGAAGCTGCGTCGATTCAGCGTCTGTTCCGAGCAGCCAAAAGCACTGTCAAACGCTGGCGGACTACTTGGCGCGGTAACACGTGTGCAGCAGCCACGCGCCCGTAGCTTTCCCTTCATTGCCACGCAACATTGTCCGCGAGTATTTGTGCTACGCTTAGTGGAGTGAGATGGTGACCGTTATATAGGCCGCTACCATTACATCATTGTTTGGATTTTACGTCCCAGAGTTGCGTACTGGCCCCAAGAGGGGCGTTATAGTAGAGGGTTCGGGAATAATTTCGAGCACCCGAGTGTCTTCATAGCGTTCACCTAAATCGAAGGACACGGTCGTATTCCGCCCCCGTCGGAATGCAGCTGAGAAGCGAGCCCCCGACCTCGCGCCGTACAGCAGAGCATCACATGTTTAGCCACCACGGCGGGTTAGCAGCTAATTAATACATATTTCCCAATTGACGTTGTGAAAGATCTGGCTACTTGCGTTCATTCAAGTTCCTGTTGTGGAATAAGTTTCCTGATCTCAACCTTTGATTCGCCTTTGTTTGTTTCCTCTCGCGCCCAGCCGTTTGTCGCAACTTTATACGTGGCCAACTGTAACACCAAACGTTGTGAGAACGGCTACTAGGAGCGACGAAACTTTGAAAATTCGTCACGTGCCACTCAAGCTTTCCGAAAGTCTTGTGCTGCAAGTAGCATGTTTTCGAAATGGCAGTGTGCTTGCATGACTTTGCCCGTGCACTCGTGAGACGCGTTTCTGTACAAGAACGCTGGCGGCTTTTCGGAGCCTCTCTCGCTGTACTGTGACGCTGCACGCGATCGAGTGCTTATCTGCTGGCTGTCGTACGCTGCGCTGTATTCCAGCGCAGATCGCGCCGTGCTCCCGACCCGGTGCGACTAGACACACGCATTAGCATACAGTAATTATAATTTATTATTTGCCTGTATTGTATATACATATATGCGCAATGCATCGCAAAGATATTAATACAAGAGCGGCGTAAGGCCGATGTCTATAATTCCGCAGCTACGTTTGCGGAGTACACAACGGCATATTTTTGCGCGTGAAAGATTAGGGTACGGTTGGCGGTCTCGACAAACTGCCGTCGACGGTTGTTATCTCGCCGTCTCGCCTATGTATGCTAGCCTCTGATGGGAAGGAATTAGGAAGATGAAAACTGCTTGAAGGCCACGGAAACGAGATGGAGACGTAGATTTGCTCTAGATTCTCACGCGGGGAAGTGTGACGATGTTGCTTTTGACGTGGGTCTGTTGCGCCGGGTGCCGAGCTTTGTCATCACATCAGACGGCGCAGCAGGCGAATCTAATGCGGCGCTTCGACTGCGGGTGGTCACAGCATGCGCGCAGCATGATTGTCACCAAGAGAAAAACGGCAATCTGATGGGGAAATATTTACGAACTCATTCGGGCGAGGCGGCCCGGCTGTGAGTTGAGCGCGCTTGTAATCCCAGCCGCAATGTGCCCTGTGTGGTTATTACCTAACAGGGATAATCCGCTGTACGCATTCCGGGTTTTTACAACTTCGTAGTTGTCGTGTGCGTCGCGACCCTGATGTGACAAAAAAAAGAAAGGCCTGTGCAGAAGCCATCGAATGTTCTTTTGAAAGTATAGGCCAAGCTTGTATACTGTATTGTACCATGCTGTGGTCTCGTATAATTGAAGTGTTGTCGCTTTGCAAAGAAAGGCAATTAAAAGTTCGTTAAAATGCGTCGGGGAAAAAAAAAAATCGAACTCATCTACGATGACCATCCGTGTATGCGGGTAGCCCAAGCGCGTCGCGTGTGAGGCAGCCAGCCGGGCCCCTCTCTCGCGCTTCCCTGTGAACGCGCGCAGCGCAGCCCGCGCATTCCCAGTGGCACACACGCAGCTTCCCAAGTTGGCGTCAAAGAGGTTCACTGAAGAGCGGCACACCCCCGCGGGAACGGCACACATTTTTCTAAAGATTTCACTACCTTCGGGATCGGCCCGCATTGTTAGAATGCATTATTTTCGGAATCAGCTCCATATTTCTTGGTGGTTATATAATCGACTATGTAGTAGTCGGAAAGAAAACTGCTCTGGCAATGCCAAGAATGCTGTTCGCATTAATACTTTGCATGCTATCGGTGTGGCTCATCTCGGGAGAGGCGAGCGCCGTCGGGTCTTTCTAGTGTTTTCCAGAAGCGTCTCGACGAGAGGCGCGTGACGCGGGCTATCGAGAGGCGCACGCTGTAACCTTACGCGCTAACAGAAACGATAACATCCCGTTGGTCGCGTGGAACTGTGGCAACTGCGCGTCGTTCGGAAATTGTTTCCGTCCAAACTTAGGCTAACGGTGAGGCATAACTGAATAGCGTCGCAGCGCGTGGCACCAGGTATTGTAGCTGCGGCTGTTTCATCACTGGCAGGGGGAAAAAAAAAAGAAACGCGTATATAGCTAGCGTTGCTCCATCGCACCCTCGTCTTTTCCTGATCAGAAAAACGGGAAAGAAAGGTTACCCGGTATTATAACTTACGTTCGTAGTGATCGCGATTATGTGATGCGTCACGTGCGTCGTGCTTGCTCTCTATTGCGGTGTCACGCAGCGACGTTTAATAGCTCTGTTTACTCCAAAGAAGCAGCCACGAAAAATAATTATTGCGAGTGCGTGACAGCACCACGGTGTATAATTTTCCACCCACCTAATTAAGTAAATAAATAAATATTCTGCTTCGCTGGCCAAAGGAATATTGCAACAAAAGAAAAGGTACCAGGCTGGTATACGCAATCTTCACCGCCATCATGAGAGACGTACCACTCTGTTCTAATTATCTTACTTTTCGCGCTTCGTTCGTGGTGCTAGCACCGCTCAGCCTGCGTTATCGCCATGATTAGCCGGTTTGGGGTGGGTGGGTGGGGCGGATGATCTTGGGAACAATACAATCGAGCGAAAAAAAAAATTGGTCGCGTTATACAAGCCCAGGTTCTATTAGGGGCTGGTTCACGCGACGGAGCGATTCCCCGATTCATTCCGCGGACCGAGCGTGACGTGGCTCATTCCGCGAAGCGCGCTGCCAGCAGCTCCGTGTAGTCTGCAGCGCCCGTGATCCAACTCCGCGATTTGGTGCCGCTGCGTCATGGTCGGTCCGCGAAATGAGCCGGCGATGCAGACCGTATGTCGTTGAGTGTCCAGGGGATGTGTTCTCGGACGATCGCTTTCGGCGATATCACTTTCAGTGCGCGCTGATTGGCTGGTTGAGCAAAACCGGATCAGCCCTTTGGCTGGTTACGCGATCACTGCGTCGCGCGAAGGCGATAGTATCGCCGAAAGTGATGGTCCGAGAATACGTCACCAGATTCACCTTGTAAAAGGCCATCGTCTGGGAAGCCATGGGCCTCGCGCTTCCGAGTCGCCATTCGCCACATTGGGTGCCGGGACATTTGAAAAAGGAAAGTAAAAATCTGAGGAGAGGCGAAGAAAGGGGGGGAGGGGGGGCGAGGAATTGTTGATTCTCAAAAGAACGAGGCCAGTCTATTTAGCTTCAACGCGCATTGTTTCGATTTTGCTATTTCTTTCCGAGTTTTTCTAAATCTATCTCGGCTCGCAGGCTGGTTTGGCGTGTGTAGGTCGGGCGAGCCGACCAGCGGGAACCAAGCCAAGCCTTTAATTCTCGCAAGGCGGATACGGGGCCCGAGACGCGTGTCTGGATATACACATACTTGCGTATTGATCGCGCGTGGTCAGACGGACTCGGACCCTTTCCCGCACCCGGCGAGGGAGGCAGGGACGCCGCGGCGCCGCTCGCGCGCAGCCTTGAGACGTCTTCGTCCCCGGCGGTCGCCGCCGCGACAAGTGGGCGCACGCGCGAGCTCGTGATGTGTCGCCGCGGCGCTGTCCTGACGTAAGCAGCGAGGGGGGAGTCGCCTGCTGGCGCCGCGTGCGTCCCGTCCCGTATGCAAATTGTCCGCGCGGCGTAACTCAAATAGTGTACGCGGCTACCATGTGTCCGTGGCTCGAGCTAGCTCGTGACTGGGATAACTCTTTCTTTTTTTTTTTTTTAGTGCCGTTTTTTTTTTTCCTTTCCCAGATTCGGTGTAATACTGTACGATTTGGGGACCAGAGCTACGGCGCTGACGCCGGCAGGAACATCGCGCGTACATGTGCGAGACTCGATGCGTACGGCTTAGATAGTGAGAAATTAAATGATAAATACATTTAAAAAAGGAAAATACAAAGCAAAAAAGGACGACAGACGCAACGTTTAGAATCTTCCTTTATTGTTTCATTCATATCGATGCTCTAAGGAGCGTGAACCGATTTAGTACGGTCAAACGGACTTGCATGTATGTATACTAATGATGCACGAAATTATCTTTGATATATCCATCATTATATTGACACATTCGAAAACACACCTAAGGCATTTTCGTTTTTTTCCAGAACTCACTGCGCGAAAGCTCTTGTAAAACGAAAGCAAGGGAAGAATGTCTGGGGGCTGTTGAAAACAAGCGCCATATTTACTGCAGCAATACGCAACTGATATAGTCTGACTAGATTGGCGTGGCTGCTATAATAATGGCCTGACTCCCGTCTCCTTAATGCAAAGACAGATGTGACACAAACTCCGAATTTAATTAAACATATTTGGTTAAATATTCTAGACATTCGCGCAAATGTAATGAACGCAAAGTGCTTTCGCAAATAGACCCTGTGAATGCAGTTTCATAAACTGTGAACGGCATTCTTTTATTAACGGGCAGCGGTGAAAGCCTGTTTGTTACATGGCGCCTGCATATATACACGCGATGCAATAGTGGCGTCAACTGCGCTTTATCAATCGAGATCAACAATTATCTTCTGTTCAAACTTCCGCACGCTGTTCCAATGCTGCCGGGAGGAACGAGAGCATGTACCATAATTTTAGTTTCGTTCAAGTAACAGTTTATTCTTCCTTTGTACGTAGAGAAAATAAATGATTGATTGGTTAGTTGATTGACTGATTGATTGGTGTGCTTCAAAATAGAAGTCAGAATTACGAAGAAAGTTAGTTGGAGAAAACGCCTCTCTCTCAAACGTATTGCTGGCGGCGGTTGACATCAGTAAATGTGTAATAATCGCTGATTAAGTAATTCGCTCGCTACGTTTTGCTAATTGGTCACTTCATGGCAAATATTGCAATTGCAGAAGTGAACCCGGTCAGTGCTCTCTATACTGGAGGCATGTACACTTAGCAGAAATTCTGAGACTTTATTTGCACTGTAAGATAAGTTACACCCTTGAATTGAATTTTGGGATTTTACGCGCCAAAACCACGATTTGATTGCGAGGCACGCCGTAGTAGGGGACTCAGGATTAATTTTGACCACCAGGGGATCTTTAACGCGCCCACAATGCACGGGACACGGGCGTTCTTGCATTTGGCCCCCGTCGAAATGTGGCCGCTGCGGCCGGGATTTGAACCCGCGGCCTCGTGCTTCGCAGTGCAACACTGTAGCCGCTAAGTCACCGCGGCGGGTAATCTACGCCCTTAAAAGTGAATAAGGGTGTAAATTATTTTTCAGTCTAGAACCAGTTTCTAAATATCGTTTGTTAAACTTTCCGAGTAGCGCATTGGCGTTCCAGTTAATATCCCCCCCCCCCCCCACCAAAAAAAAAAAAAAAAAAAAAACATGCTCGCGCAAGGTGGGACGAAGCTAAGTGGAACAGCAATTGATTTTGTGACAGCGTTTCAGGACGAAAATCTCGAAACTGATGTTGTATGCTGCATAGCCTAGTAGTAGTAGTAGTAGTAGTAGTAGAAAACTTTATTTGTTATTTTGTAATGAAGTCCCAGAGGGTGGAGCCCTCAATCTAGGGCCCCATTTGCTGCTGCTATCCGGCTGGCCCGGTCAATCAGGTATCGCTGGTCGTCCAAGGCTGTGCTGTGCTGGAAAGAGCGACTTCCCACTGGGATGGGGAGGCGTTGGGTAGTCTAGGACGGCAGGGTGGTTTGTAGCATCCCCACGTAGAATGGTAGAGGTTAGGGTGTCCTCCACAAAAAGGACATTTGTCGGCATATTGGGTAGGGTAAAAAGTGTGGCGGAGAGCAAGGCTGGGGAACGTATATTAGTTTGGAGCTCGCTCCAAGCGGCTGCGTCTGCACGGTTTAGTTTCACGTGTGGTGGAGGGAACGTTCTACGGGATATTCTGTAGTGTTGTAGTATATACGTGTATGTAAATGGTAACTTTTCCACCTTGTCTGGGTTGGACTGACCTTCCGCCGGAGCCCGGAGGGCGAGGCCTCGGACTGTCGCATGAACGCGCTCATTGCCAGGGAGAGACCCATGCCTGCAGGTACACAAACTAGGTGAACTAGTGGGATATTTTGGTTCTTGTGTAGCAATTTATGAGCCATAGGGGGAATCCGGCATTGTGCGTAGTTTGGACATGCTTGCTGCGAGTCTGTAAGAACATATATAATCCGGGGGTTGAGCGCTGATGGCGAGAGCTATGGCACATTCTTCCGCTTCCGTGCAGTTGTCGGTCCGTATTGTGGCTGATAATACCGTTTTGCCCCTCCAGTCGGCCACCGCTACCACTTTAGCTGCAATGTTGGGGTAGGACGCGGCGTCTGTGTAGAAGGGGTCGCGGTCGTTGCCGTATGCTCGGTGCAGTGCCATTGCACGTGCAGCGCGCCTGCCGTTATGGTGTTCGGGCTTCATATTCCGAGGTATGGGGGCCACTGTAATGTTTTCTATGATGTTTGGTGCGATTGACAGGGGCTCGCGTGGGACAAACTTTGACGTTGGGTATTGTAATTGTCTTAGTACGTGTCTTCCGGTCGATGCACGTTTCAGTCGTTCGATCTGATTGGCGTTCTGAGATTCGATTAATTCGGCCGTGATGTTGTGCAAATCAAGCTGTAATAGTCTGACTGTTGAGGTCAGACTATTACAGCTTTTGTAGGAAGGCCTGTCGCCGTTTTCATCTCTGTGCGTATGAGGATGTCTAGCTGGTTTGTTTGTTTTTGGGTAAGTCGGTGATAAGGTACGTGATAGGTAATGCGGCTTACGATTAAGGCATGTATGATGCACATGACGTCGGATTCCTTTAGGCCGTGGCGGCGGTTGGTGACCCTACGGATCATGTGGACTACCTGATTAATTTGTTTCTTCAGCAGCGTCACGGCATATATCGCCTTCGCGTTGGCTTGGACCTGCAGTCCTAGTAACCGTAATTTGTGCACCTTATTTACAGGTTCAACGTGAGTCACTATGTATGAGCCTATTCTTGGCCTATCCCCCAGAATGGATGTACCACTGTGACCCCTTAAATGTGTATAGATATGTGCCGTACTTCTCTGTGCACACACATCTCACCAGCATTCATCACTCGAAACCTTCGTCCTTGTGGCGCAGACAGCGAACACTTACGTACAGGCGAAGAGGACGTGCGCGTGTCATCCGTTATATAATGTTGCTATCTCGCTAACTCAAACAAGCATCACGCTATTTAGATTTCAGCATTGCGTTAGATCTGCGTTTTTTTCCCTTCCTTTCTTTCTTTCCTTAAGTATCTTTTTTTTTTTTAAATTTAGTCAGACCTATTGCATCTTTGTCTTTTTTTCCGGTCAGCCTAATAAGACGGTCGCGACGCGTAGACGTATCGTCATTATCATTGTCTTTGCTGTCTCTTCACTGCTGCCTCGCTGCTAACAATACAAAAGCCTACAGCCTACGCATGAAGCATTTAATTGCATCGTTCCTCAGCTCTCCCTACGACATTGTCATCGACGCTTCCTAATTAACTCAATGGTCAAAAATTTCGAGTTAGGTTTGGTTGATTGGTTAAGGACAGTTTGAGGTAACGACTGTACACATAAACTGCCAGCAAGTTTCCCCCCCTCCCCTTTTTTCTTTCTTTTTTTTTTTCGCTCGCAAAAGGCCGTCCACATTTTCCTCTATTCTCTTTATTGGTCACGTTTGGTACCGACGGGCAGCCCGATGCGCGAAAAGCACGCGTAGATCGGTGCAGTGCGTGCGTACTTAAGATCGCGTGCTCAAGCGCGTTCACACAAACGAGCCCTTTGCGTGCACTGGTTCGCTGCAAAGTCGACATCGCGAGTGGCAGGACTCCGGCGGCAGTCAGTTTCGGAGCTACGCTCGATGTCTTCATCAATATACGTATACTGCCGCTGCTCTACAGAACATTTTCGCCGTGGTGTGGCTGCAGTGTGTTTGTGACCCCAGAAAACTTCCGATCGCGCGTTATTGGAGGCAAAGTTCTAGGTACTACATGGCACACAAACAAAATGTTATCCGTCTCTGTCCCTTTGGCTGCGCCGCCGAGATCAATAAGACTTTGTTTCTTGGCGGTGCCATAAAGTTCCGCTTTCCACTTTGTTCATTTCATGGTGCTGCACTGCTGCCGCTTTCGGAGTTTGCGCGCGATTGGATGCCGTGTGTTTGTATGCGTGTGTTTGTGTGTGTTTTCTTTTATCTCGTCCTTTGGCCTCTTGGTATACCTGGTGTTTCAGCGGAGTCGTTCAACATTTTTTAAAGGTTGCGTGTAGCAGATAGCACAATTCTAGTTCACGAGGTGGTCTACTCGAAACGGCGGACAATCCTTAGAATACGTGCATTCTTCGAATATGCAAATTACGTGTACGATGGGTAGGCCTATGCATGCGGTATGAATAAAGCAAGGTGGCAATGCATGTTCTAGAGACTGCTGCCCTATGGCGTTCTGGCATAAGACAGGACCAACACACTAAGCAGATTATAGCTCATAGGACCCAAATGCCAAATATCATATATCTTTTTGTTCACTACTGCATGTACGTAATTATTACAAAACGCTTTCTGTTTGTCACCTGCTAAATTTAGCGGAATTTTCCAGGGAACGAAACCGGAACCTTTTTGGGATCTGTATGTGTAATGTTGCGGCTATGGTGGCGTTCAGGGCATGGAATCCACCAAACCCATCGACTGCTACGTCAGGTTGTAGAAAATGAAGGAAAATGGTTTATTGGCTTAGTTACACGGCTCCAGTACGGAAGCCCACTCCATGCAGGAGCATGTTAAACGTCCGAGTTCACATCAAGACCCTCTGTCCTCACTCTCGAAGTATCCGATTTTAATCCCGTCGTCTTCTCTAGGCGAGTCGACTAGGGAATCTGAAGACTGTCCTGCAGCAATTCACCATCGTCGACTCCGTTGCGATACCACGCAATAACCCGCAGTAACTCCACCCCCGAAGAGGCTGGTTTGGAATACGTGGCAAGAAAGCAACCCGCGCCTCTCAGGTCGTCGACGTTGTTCCCCACCTTTTCATCCTTCGCTCAGGCTGCCAGGTAAAGGGCGGGGTGAGAGCCTTTTGTGGGACCCGTTAAGAATCGTTGTCCACGCTGCGTTGACCTCTGGATAGGCACTGATGGATGGGTGGTGGTTTGATTCGTGTTAAACGTCTAATTAATTAACTGTGACTCTCATATTGTCCTCGTTGTTCCCCACCTTTTCATCCTTCACTCAGGCTGCCAGGTAAAGGGCGGGGTGAGGGCCTTTTGTGGGTCCCGTTAATAATCGTTGTCCACGCTGCGTAAGAAGGAGACAGGCGCTTCAGTTAATGAGCACTTCAGCAGAAGACTAAATAGACATGTCCACTACGTGGACACTCGCAAAATACCCCCCTCCACCCAGTATACTTCTATACTCGTACTGTATAGATCGCGTAAGCATTTTTATCTTTCAGTCGTGTAATTGCTGCCAATCGCATCTCGTTACCATCGAGCTACATACCTGTAGTAAGACCATCCGCACCTTTATGGTGGCATACATGGCATGTATGGCAATGTTCAAGCGGATGAAGCTGGCCGAGCTGCCCATTACGGCGTCAACTGCGTTGGCATTTCATCTTACGTGAGCCGACGCATCGAAATAACTATGCACGCTTGCGTGTAACCTACCATTTCTTCAGTGGAATTCATACGACCTAACAAATGCACGCCTTCATATCCTGGACCTTAACTTACGGCTCCGTATAACGTCCGACCTTCCACGAAGTCACCCTTCTAGTCAGCCTATGGCTTGGACTAACATACTCAAAGGTGTACTGCTTTCGGATCGGAATGGCCAATAGCCCACTTTGTGACTTCTGAGGGTGCAGCGAAACGATCGTGCGCCTTCTTTGCGATCGCCCTCGTTTCAACCCTCAAAGAGCAGCCCTCTCAGCCACGCTAGACCAACTGGACAAGAGCCCACTCACGGAAAACAACGTTCTTGGAAACTGGCCTACACGAACATCAGCGCGGGCTGCTGTCGAGGCACTGCTGCGTTTTTTATAAGCCACCAGACTGTGTGACAAGTTGTGACGGCACATTGTGTGACGTAGAATGTATTAGTGGGACTATGACACTATGTAACGCCTTGGCAGACTGTGTGACAGCGCCCACAGGAACATTCCTGTATTGTGTGTGTGTATGTTTTTTTTTTCTTTTCGTATGTTTTTTCTCTGATTTATCGCATCCCTTTCCCCGGTACAGGGTAGGTTAACCTCCCTGTCTTTCCTTTGTCGTTCTCTCTCTTATCCCCCCACATTTGCTATTCTACTCTTCTTCTTTTTTTCTTTTTCTTTTTTTTCTTGATGCCGTAAGTAGTTTGTGATGCGCCGTCGTCCTAAAATGTTATGAAGCTCCTGGATATTGATATGGATGCTACTCATTCGCAGCCATACGTGTGGGTCGCGTTTGGTTGATCGTTAAAAAAAAGAACAGAAAAAAAAAGAAATACAAATCTGGCGAATGGTGTTACATTCTTATTCTTGAAAAGTGATGATGCTGGTTAGTGGGGTTTATTGGCGCAAGGGCAAGATGTGGCCAAAGAGCGCCAAGGTTTGTCAATGGTACATGAACTGTGAATTACGAGGGGCGGATGAAACACGGCTGTATAGAGGCCTATAAACATTCGCTGAAGAGTGCGCCCATAATACAGCGTAGGCCTCTGCTGAGAAGATATTTGTTTGCGGGTGCAGGACGTCGGCTACCGAATAAGATGGTCCGACTGCTGCATAAGAAACACTGGCGTGATACTTTGATGCATCTGTAGAATTCAGGACATGAGTACTTGGACTGAAGCTCTAAAAAGTGCATTCGGACGTGTGCTCCTGGTGCGTGCTTTGTCACTTCAACAAACGACATGTCACACCCGACAAGCTGCCGCCTTCACAGCACTAACAGCTTCGCTGGAACCATTAGAGGATTTTCGAAAAGTGAAACACCCTTTTCTTTTCTAAGTTCCTTCAAACGCACTGAGAAGGGTTCAGTCACATGCAGGTTAGTTTTGGAAAAGTGTGGCACATGTCAGTTCATTCACAGTTCGATAACAAGGATATTCTGGATTGGCATGCACTTTTATAAAATATATGAGACTGACATAATACGTTTGCAGATAAAGTTCGTTTGTAGATTCGATTCTACATAATGACTTTGTACAGGACTTTGAGCAAAACGACAACAAGATACGTTGTTCTCGTTTTGCTCATCGTCTTCAACTTCCATCTCCCGCCTTCCCCGTGCTTTCCTTGGATTTGTACAGGACTTGTTTCCTGAGAAGTGGGAAACAAACAGCAACTACGACGACGACGACAACAAGCATTCACAGAGTGTCGTTGAGCCGTCAAAGCCACAAATGTCACAAATGTGTGTTAAGTGTCAAACGAAAACACATGTATTAGGGAACGCCAATTCTATTAAAGAAATAAGAAGTAAACGTATGCAGGTGTTCCTGCGAGCTGGAAGTGCGAGTGGGTTGCTCCGGACAGGCGGCTCTAACATTGTACTACAGCAGCTGGCATTTATTTGCTCCATAGAAATGGCGCCGTGGTATGGCGAGTCTTGGAGTGCGCGCCTGGTTGCGTCTCTCTCTCTCTCACGCACAATGTACACCCCTGCGCCCGCCATTCGTTCCGGCCAATTCGTGCAGCTTGGCACTGCAGCATGCTTGTCCCAAGTCTTCCATACGACGGGTTCGTCAAACTGCCCTGACCCTCCGCATGCAATTAATTAATTTCAAACATAACGGGAAGTCGACTGCGGTTGACTATAGAGGGTGTTCCTACGAAGACTTGAAGTAATATTTAAAAATAGCCTTTGTGAAATAAAACAACGGTTCCTTTGCAGACTTGCAGCGAGCTCAAAGCCGCGTTCCTCGAGGTGACGTTCCGCCAAGGGACATATTTTGCGACGACCACTTTCGGCCGACACTGTCGCCTCGGAGATAGTCTTACCGTCAGGCGCGCGCTGATTGCCTGGGTGAGCAAAATCGGATGACGTAGTGCTCAACCAGCCAGTCAGCGCCCTCCTAATGGCCAAGGCGATAGTATCGCCCTAGTGGATCGTCGCAGGATGCGTCCCAGGCTGCTTATGCCAGCCAGCAGCGGGCAGCCAGCGCGCTGTGGCTCCGTGCTCCTCCATGTAGGTGTTCTGTGACTCCTCGCTGTCGCAGCGCGCTGGCTGCCCGCCGCTGGGAGACGTAAAGAGAACGTAGCTTCGAGGGGCGTGGCTTTGCGTTCGCTGCATGTCTCCCAGTTTCGTTTTCGCGCGCTCTCACAGCCGAAATTCGTCGTGCCACAGTTCCGATAACATAGTTCATCGATAACAGCTCGGTCAGATGGGAGGCCGTTCTCCGCAGCCCTCTTCTGGCTGACCAACTCTGGGCTGTCCAGCAGGCCCACGATGCGGCCGAGGGGCTCGACCTTCCGGTTCCCACGTGGGAGTGGCCCGCTTCGTGAAGACTCACGATCTGCAGGACTTCAATAATGTTTTACCATACCATACCATAGTTCCGCGGTTACTCGATTTTTTTTAGTCCAAAAGTTGATATGTCTTGTACGGAGAGTTCGCTTCAATTTCCCCATTACGATATAAGCCTGGTGAAATTAAAGCTTTAAATTTTAATTAATACATTTTTGTGAATTAGTGACTAATTATCAGGTATCATCCGTCAGTGGCGGCGATTTATTGCCGTCAGTGGTGGCGTTTTATTTCAAGACAGCTATTCTTAAATATTACGTAAAGTCTTCGTTGGAACACCCGGTATATATAGCGACAAGGAGAACTTAAGCCGCGGCCTTCGAGGAGGTGGCACGAGCGTACTGAGGGAGATTTTCACACTGAGATGTTGCGTGATTGATAAGGCGAAGAAGTCGAAGGAATTCTCTAAAAATGGCGACTCTATAAAAGTGGGACAGAGTTCGATCGACGAAAAATAAGAATCTCATAGTTCGAGTATCGCGACCCGGAAGGAGACGTAAATAAATATTTTTGTTCTCTGTCATCTGCACGGGGGGGGGGGGGGGTCAATTTGCTAGAGAGCGCTGTATTTCATTAGCGCGCATGACACTGCGTCGCTACCTGCTCGCACAGATTATGCATGTAGTTGTTGATTTCGCTACGCAATTTAAGCTGCGGAATTAACGGCTTCTCCGCGAAAACAAATGGAAAAGATAAAAAAGAAAGTACGCTAGAGCACATATGCGAGAAATGATGGTGCTTGATGTTTTGCTCTCGTATGTCTTGATTCTATATTCGGGGCAGCCAGCTCGGAGGCACGTGAGTAGTGAACGGCGTGTTGCATCCGAGCATTTTTCTTCTGGACTGTCATAGACGGTAAAGTCGCTCCTAGTATTCAGTGGTGCTTCTGGTTCCATTCAGCCAATTTGGCCGTGCATCTGTATGCACCATGTGCCGGCTTTGTGGGGCCCCAGCAGATTCAGAAGTTGGCTAATTTCTCTGAGTTACTGATGACTACATTCCCGGCGTCTGTAGATGCGCGCGGCCCGGTGGCGTAGCCAGAAATACACCCAGTGGAGGGAGCTCATGCCCCTAGGACAATGAGCTTTGCGGGAAAGGTTAGAGGCCGGGCTGAGAGTGCGAGGTTCAGCAGACGAAAAAAACGTTGCTTCGTTCCTGCCAACGGACATGACTCGCAGCATCGGCCGTGATGGACTGGCTGCGTCATTGCGGTGCAGAACACACGGCAAAGTGGGGAATCTTCGTACAAGGCAGGTCGTGTGCGACACAGTGCTGGCGCGTGGAGGTCGCATAGCTCGGGGTGAACGCACTTTCTCGCTCCAAGGCCGACACCTGAACCGACACCGTGGCAGCAGAGCCGTCCGCACAGCTCGGCAGGCTTGTGCGCCTCTGCTGGCCAACGATTTCCAGGTGCTCGCCTTGTGCTGGACAGTTGCGCCGAGTTACGCGGCGCGGACTTGGCGCCGCGCCGAGGTTATCGCCGGGATCGGTCGGCAGCTCAGTACGATGGACGATGAGAACGGAAAACTAAATGGAACGTTACAGAACACTCCATGTTCTTCTTCCCTTTTGTACATTGATAACCACGAAAAAGGTACTGAGGTCCCGGGTAGTCTTTCTGAAACCAGGTACACGGAAGCAATCGCAATGCGTACGACAACGCGCTGGTTCGCGCACAAGGGCGAGTACGTATTTCGAACAGCTGGAGGAGGATTCAGCACTAGAGACGTCGTGGTTAATTTGCTTTTCTCTAACTAGATGTTCGAAATTGTGCGCGAACGCGCGATAAGTCGCTTCACGAGACGTGATGACGCGGAGCATTTGATGGCGGCCAATCGTCTGGCGCCACGTCAAAGGCTTGACGGTTATATCTCCTACAATATAATATGAAGCTAGTATTGGATATTAGGCTACTGCGTTTGATTCAAATTGAAAACTGAGAAGTGTTGTACAATTTCGGCAATTAGTGTGTCACACACGTGTAGCCAATAGAGGCATAATGTATGGAGCTTCTGTCGGCTTTTCTGTTTTCTTTCTTTTTTCTTTCTCTATTTTGTTTCGTGCACTAGCGAAGTAAAGAAAAAAAAAAGATAATACTGTGAGAACTGTAACGAGAGATACAGCTTCTTGGTAAGAACAACAGCGGGTCAGTTGCGATACATATATTTATGCACGACCACACACACAAGGGACTGTTGCGACGTGAGTTAGGCAAGTTCTCTCAAAGTTTCACCTGGCCAAAGGAGGAGCATGCGTCATTTCTGAAAGGGATACACAATCGCGCCGATTTTAAACCGCAATATGGGAATGCGTGCGCGGTTAAGCGGTGCAGCGCGCTGTAGTCGCCCTTTCACTTCAGGGGCGGCTGCCCCCTGAGCGGAGGAAATATCGCTGCCTGGTCGGCGCGCGTTCTCGAATGCGAGGGGGCGAAAGAAGAAACAATGCGCATACATCGGGGAGGGGGGGGGGGGGCGCGAAGTCGGCGGGCTGTGCCGAGGGTTTACGGCAGACGGGCCATTCATTTCTGGTTTTATAACGCCGCTCGAAACACGACTGCTGCACAGAAGGCACCATTTGTTCGCCGCGCGGCCGGAACGCAGCGTGACCAATTTTTAGCGCTGCCATAAATCAGTTGGGCGCTGCGATTTCGTTTTTTTTTTTCTTTCTCGCTTCATGCAGCCACCGTGTTGTGTTGTTGCCTGCGAGGCAGATTTGATCGAAGAGGAAGAAAAGGGAGCGCGAGCAGCGCCCGCCCCGGCGTAACAACGCGATGATCCAACGGCGGTTAATTCATCATCGGCCTGCCGGGCTTGTGCCAAGCACGCGAGGCGCTGCGATGGCTTTCTGATTGGGATACCGAGGTCGTGGGGTTGATTCCCAACTGCAGGTATTTGAGGAGGCAGCGGATTATTGACGCGGATATATATATATATATATATATATATATATATATATATATATATATATATATATATATATATATATATATATATATATATATATATATATATATATATATATATATATATATATGGCATATTCCGCAGTTGACTGACGGATTGGAATCAGCACGTAGGAGGTGATGCGCGATATAGCTGTGGCAGTCCGCGGCGAGAAGCCGCGCACATACACGTACACACTGTGAAGCACAAACTGACAAATATATGTATTTGTGGAGGGACAATGCAATAGAAGGATACTTGATTGCTTGTGAGCACTGTCGCCTACTCAAGGGTTAGGAAACCCAGCAAGAGGACCCTTCAAAAACCGTTCAAGACTGAAAAAAAAAAAAAAAAAAAACCCTGCTAGGCTCAAGTTACGATAAGAGATATATTCATTACGTAAATTTTATTTTTTCGTCATAGAATGTAATTATCAAATGAAAACAGCAGGAAGATAAACTCAAATCCTCTTTAAACATAATGTAATAAGCGACATGCGTAATGAATGTTAGCAAGCGTTCTTTCTGTACGACCATAAGTTCTGCTTTGCAAAGCAGAAACGCCGCTCGTCGAGCGTCTCTCGGGAAGTGTGAGAAACAAGTCACGAGGCTCGTGGTGCCGTAGCCGTTTTTTCCTCAATTCAGCGCGTGCTTCGGTGGGATCGTTCCACGTGATGAAATGACCGCCTGCGCAAAGATGACGACGAGTGAAGTTGCTCGCAAATCTTGACCTTCCGAGGCTCGAGCTCCAGTTGAAGGACACGAACAGACGTCTGAACCTCGATGTCGTTTAACGATGATGGTGATGTTCTCACTTGTCAATTTCAAGGGAACGTGGATAAATAGTTTTCTTGCGATATCTTTATCGCCAAGTGTGTAAAAAAAAAAAAATGATAGATCGCTTTGTCGCCAGAAAAGAAGCTAACGTGACCTGAAAACTACCGAAAAACCCGCCGCCCCCTCCAGAAGAAAGTCTCCCGTTAAAGGGCCCCTCACCAGGTCTGGCCATTTCGAACCGTCAAGCGCAGTGCATACAATGCGCGCTAACGATCGTGCCTGCAAAGTGTTACACCACTACGCGCCAATTTCAAATCAAACGCCTTGCGACCTTCTCCTCGCGGGCGCCCCACACCCAGCCGGAGAGTCGACATTAAGAGAGAGAGAAATTACGCATAGAGAGGAAGGGACGTACGCTAATCAGAGGTAGTTCCGGTTGGCTACCCTACACGGGAGGAACGGCTAAAGGCCAACTCCGGCGATTTTGTGATGTCCACTGATCTTCATAAAATTTTGAATATACGTTCTTTTTCACTCTGATTATTTGAGCCAAACAATATGGCTGCAAGTCATTTAGTTTTCCTGAAAACGTTAAAGATTGGTTGCGTTCCCGACTCGTTACTTCTTACTGGCCACCCTGTATTTATGACGTCAGAGACTACACCGCCACTGTCGCTGAAATCGTCGCTGAAATCACCGCTGTCTAGTTGGGAAGATCTGCAAAAGCTCCCTGTGTCGTCAGGAGACATCATCAGCTTCGCTTATTTGGCGTTAGCGCCACGTGTACTGCGTGTTTAGCGCGCGTTCTGCTTGTTTACATTATGGTAGCGTAGGAGCTGACGTCATCGACTCATCGTGACGTCATGCGAAGCAGCTACCCGTTGCGGTTTCAGTATCTCGTTTATTGGTTATTTAAAATTATTGATGAATTTCTAAGCAAATTGAACCACCGCACCGCTGACAGGACTATCAATGCCATTTGAAAATGAAACTATCTTAATATGGCTAAAAAAACGCCGGAGTTGCCCTTTAAGGGGGATAAAAAGAGAGTGGAAGGGGGAGATTATCGCGCAAGTGTGCCTACGTAGTTCGGCGCGCTGTGACGTCACTAATATTTGCATTTGACTGCGAATTATTCAAGGCAACAGCAGTTATTTGTCTGATCTGTTGATTCAATAGACGAATATAGAAATAATAAAAACCTACAAACCGAGTGTCTGCGTGTCAAATTGTTTTACTTCGTGACGTAACAAGAAAGATGTACTTCCGTTTCGTCTGATTGTTCCCACGTCGTGCAGTCGCGCGCGCAGAGAGCGAAACTATGTTATTTTTCTACCGTGTGCCAGCGCGCGATCATGCTCTGTGATCTGCTTGCGTCCGCCTCAGTGTTCGCGTAGCACTGGCTTATACCGCTAGTCAGCTTTTCTCGTGCACAGCGCGCAAAATCATGCGCTGCGCGAAACGAGACAAACGCAACAGCTCGCGCGCGAGACCGCCAGTGGAAGTGCGCCGCGCAACGAAAGAAAGCGAGAGGAAAGAAAGGAAGGAAAAAAAAAAAGTGACGTATGTAACGTGAGGTATGCGTCACGCGATCCTCGAGCTCTGGTATGGGAGAACGCAGGGAAGGAATTTCGTTGGCGGAAGTTAGACGGGGGCAAGTGGAGAGAGTGTCTGTTGGCGGTGAGGCTCGCCTCCTGAACTGGTGGGTTCACGGCACTGAAACATTTCTATCTCGGCCATTAAAGAATAAATTTGAAAGGTACACGTACGTTTTTGCATTCTGCCCCCGATAGGAATGCGGCCGCGATCGAACCCACGACTTTTGAGCTCGACAGCGCGACACCATAGCCACTGGACTACTGTGGCGGTTTGCATTAAAAGGTAACGTAAATAGTTAAATAGTTATTTGTTGCGGTCTCTGGTAACTGGGGCTCCATAGAGTAATCTTGGTCGATGTCTCTCCATATATATATATATATATATATATATATATATATTAATTGTAGTGCTATTAAAGTCAGTGCGGCATCGCAGCGTTCAGCGTATACTTGGGCCGTTTTCGCACCAGAAGAAAAAAAAAAAAAACCCCGTAATCTTCGTACGTTGAGTACTCTGTTCACTTCGAAGTTAATGTATCCATACCGCCTCGATAAGCAATTAACTCGAACTGGAGGAGACGTTGTCAGAATCCAGAACGTCACGGGCAGCTGGTATGAGGGCAGTTCAGAGGGGCGTCGCCGGCGGTCTTTCGTGTTTTGCGCGTCTTCTATAGCTTGCCACGCAGGCTTCCGCTCACGGCACTTTTTACGCATTCTAGGAACGCGATTTATCGTTACGCTTTAACTTACTGTTCTTGTTTAGTTCCTGTCGCTGAATTTGCCGCGAGAACCGGGAGGTTTGCATTATGCTGCGCATAAGCAATTGCTTGGTACGCTGGTGAAGTAATTTACACCCTTATTCAGTTTTAAGGGTGTAAATTATTTTACAGCGTATACTAGCTGATTGCCCGTCTTTTGCTTTGTCGTTTCTTTTCCGTTTCTATACTATCACGCGAGCGTGCTTCCTAATTCGTATTCAAGTCCCGACAAAAAAAAAAAAAACAAATAAAGTTGTTTACGTTTCATCGGGTGTGCATATGTCGTATAATCGTATTCCTGTGAAATTTTTTTTTCCATTTTTTTCCTTCAACATTGCACGTTAGGTCAAGAAACGACAAGCCTCTGCATGCATCCTTACACTGCCGTTGTGGCCAGCCACATACTGTACTGAGGAAACGGAATAGTGCTAGCTGAAATGTCAAAGATACACATAGGTGGTATACCGCACTTAAATGTGTGAACATGTTTTGTGAAAAAAAAGGAAAATCGCTCATCAAAATTTTACGCGTTTACCGGGGAGATTATCCGAAGAAGCGGACATTACTCACAACAAAATCGAAATGTCCAGGTAACTAATTAAATAGTCACTAATTACACTGCTAATTATTCACTTTTGGGTACATGTTAGAAGTGCGAAATTGAAACCGAGTAGTACTCAAGTCATGTAAGCTTAGCAGAAATCCGAGGACTATACAGCTACTTTTGAGACATTCCTCCTTAAAATGTGCTACAATATACATTGGCATTCCATGCACTCAACAGTTTTCCAAAGCGTCCCTCTAGCAGTTGCGGGCGATATTAACTGTAACGCAAATGCCAATGCAGAAAGCAAAATTTTCCAGCTTATTTTGAGGCCGCAGATATCTAAAAATGTAGTGCTACTCTTAGGGTTTCCGCTGACTACGCATCATTTAGGAAGTAGGTATAGGTTTAAGTGGGATCCAACTGCAGATGTTGTGAACAGTACGCCTCCGGCTATTCCATAAATGTCACTGAGATGGAAAATATAAATTTACCTAAATATATGTAGAAATTAAACTGAAAAGAACTAATAATAAAAATGACACTTAGACACTTCAATTTCAACGTGTGTCCTAAAGGCGAATAACTATAAACAGTTAATTCGGCAATCATTTTAATTATTTACATTGACAACGCACTTTATCATGCAGATAACTTACGCCTCTCACAGAAATCCACCTGTAATGGCGGAACAGCGTTTCCTGTAGCAGGCGACATAAAAAAAAAAAAGATATATTGCCGGAAAGAAAGAAAATGGTAGAGTGCGACAGCACATGTGGCTACGCGTTAGCGTCGTATGTACGTTGCCGTGCATGTGACCCTGTCTCTTTAGTGCTGCTTAGCCTGCCCTGACAAACGAACTAGTACACAAAATTACGCCCTGCATAAAGGCGTGCCGAAACGTAAAAGATAATGAGATCTTTTTCCGGGCCGCAGGCGCAATAAACTCTGATGATTGTTTTTCGGCCGAGCCCCCTAGTTTTAACGGAGCCCATTGACATCGGAAAAGTAAGCCAACGGTGCTTCTTTTTTTTTCCTTATTTCTTTTTTCGTTAGAAGGGGAGTAACGAAATAAAGGGAGGGATATTGTGAAATTATAAAGGGATAGGCAGGTAAAAACGAGTCGTCGGAGTGCGTGGCACATTCAGAGAAAAAAAAAAAAAAAAAAAAAAAAAAAAAAAACAGGTCGACGCAAAATATGTCGTGATTGCGTACGGGTATGCAGATAGGGGCTTTTGTGCACGCATGGCAAATGTTTATATATAAATGATCGTATACAGAGCCACCTTGTTTTTGTCCTACGGCCGCGGCTGCTATGTCTCCGGGAAAAGTTTGGCGTTTTATGAAAACGCGGGCGAAATGGCGATATCCCGTAACCACCCTGTTCCAAGTTCCTCCGTTCATTTTTGGCAGAGTGGCAGGAAATAAGCGCGCCAGGCTGAATACTCTATTACGGCAAGAACGCGCGCAATAAATATACCAGCGTGTCGTCGGGATACTGGCATAGCGAGTTGACAGGTTCGCGTAGCTATAAGCTTTGCCAGCTTTGTTTGTTTCACTGCGGCCGCGTGGCATTCTTTAACGACTCCAACGTGTACCGCGCAGTCACATGCCGCACACCCGCTCCTGCACCTCGAGCAAGCGTTATCATTCCTCGGTGGAAATCGAACCGGAAACCTCGCGGCGATTGAACGCCCCTGCTTTCACGCGCCGTTCACACGTGTCTCGCTTCCAACCGAACCTTGGATCGCGCGGCAGCGGCTGTGCGGATGGAGCGAAACTGGAGGCGGGTCTGTGCGCGATGAGATGGGCGACGCGAAGACGGGCCGAGTAAGCGGGAAAAATGAGGGAAAGGTGGGGGGATGGCAAGCACCGGAGATGGAGCTCATCGAGTCGTTTTCCTCAGCCTCCTTCTCGCCCGCGCTGTCTCGCTGTTGTCGAGAGAGAGAGAGAGAACTTTCGGGGCAGAGATGACAGTGCCGCTGCTTCGGTGGCCTAAATTAATCCGGCCTGGCGCACCTGTCGTGGCTGCGGCGAATGGTGCAAATGTTCGCATATCCCCTCGATCCTCCCCGCCCCATTTCCCATCCCAATCCAATCCGAGCCGCGTATGCTCTCGCTGTGGTGCGCCCGCCGCCGCCTGCCGCGTTCGGCGGAGGAAGTTGAACGACCGCTCTCCCCGAAGGAGGCGGACGTCTCTTTCTCGGGGCGCGCTGCAGCCGCAGATGTGATTTACGCGCGCCGACTGCGCTGCCATTTTGCCAGGGCCGATTGCCAGCAGCTACCGGGCGTCGCGCGCTCGAAGGGGCCCGAAATCGGCGGGTCGTTAGTGTGGGCGTCGACGCGGGTTCGGCCGGCCCGTCCCGGGGAAGTTGTGGCGGAAGCTTGTTTGTTGGGGGGGTCAGGACCCTTTGCCCAAGTATGCGCTCTTTCCGGAAGCCCCACTTATCAGCGTCAAGGCCGCGGAAACGTGCACGCACGCGCCCCGCCGCTCGTCGGGTCGGCCGACCGGCAGCGCGCGATCGACGTCAAGCTAGACGCCGACGAAAGCGAAAAGAAGTCGTCTGACGGATGATACGCAGGCGCCACCTCATTACGCAGCCATTGCGTGCCTTCAACCTTGAACTTAAGGTGCACGCTCCAGCGCACGGAGTAATCTCAGAACAAATTGAATCGAGTGGGACTCGCACTTTTTCTTTGCCTTTATATACATTTTTAACGTCTCACCAGATAAGTGTTCAGCAACAAGAAAAATAACCCTGTTTGACTTCAGCAACTCGACTGATAGTACACCTTCGTTTTACCATTCACATATGTGTAAGGTGCGTTATTTGCCTCTCAAAGGATTGCTTTCTTCAGTTACGCACTGCTGTAACCGTGATGCTGCATCTCCACTAAATTAAAGCCGACTTTCTCTCGTCCCTGGCATTAAATTTCCTCCGGAGTTATAATTAGCCGCATTCCACTTCATACGAAGCGAGTTTTCACTCATAAACGGGTATGCCGAATCACCGAATTACCGAATTCGTAGGGGCCTCGAAGTTTGCGATCATCCATCGGTTTGGATTTTCATAGGCCGCAATTCGCAACGTGCGCAGGGACACAAATTATCTACAATGCCCGGAGGGCATGTAATGATCGCATTATACCTTACAAGTCACGCAAAATTCAAAACCTAGTGCTCCCCTCGCGAATATTCAACAAATAAAAAGAGGAGGGATTCAGGAGGGAGAAGACATCTTTTTGTTTTATTTCCGAAACGGCAGGATGCTACGCACAACCAGTTTCGTTGCTCTTCTTATTATACTGCATGAAAACAGGCCCTCGGTTGATTTGATTGATGAGCTTATTGCAGCCAGCAGAGTGACCGATTTCACCGCGCTCAAAGCAAAGCCCATGAGTCCAGCGGCTCAGTCGGCACCACGATGACAGTGTAGCCCTCGCCGCTTTCCTTCTGTCCTTGAGTTGAAGGTAACATTGAAGAGAATGCCCAGGAGAAGGCCACTGGGGTATTTTTCCAGAGGCATCGAGTCTGGTATTTCATCCTTAGGTTGTACGTTTTTCACAAATTGGCTTCCACCCTAAGCTATATCAAGGTCCATTACACTTTCTGGCTACTGCGAAATCATTGACTCTTCAACATCCGTCGAACACAGCAGCTGTCATTTATTCCTGCACAGACCACCCTTATCTGGGATTTCTACAACGTGCAGTGACCACAGTAAAGCGTTCATTTATGTCTGCGCGCAGATCGCATATGTTCTTGCCCATGCGGTGCAGTCCCCATGCTAAGAACCAATACCTCAAGCTCAGAAACCGACCTCTACACAGACTTCAGTGGCCAACTGTGGTGTCGATGTGCACCACAGAATGAAACCGCACCTTCAGTGTTCTAGCTCTCCCATTCCTTGCCCACTTTTCATCCCTTAAACCCCTGCCCGCTGTGTAGGGTAGTAAACCGGATGCGAGTCTGGTTGACCTCCATGCCCTTCATTTTTCTCGCCCCCCCCCTCTCTCCTCTTTCCAGATAATATTAAGGGAAAGTTGGAGGTTCGCCTCCTCAACCCCACTGCTATCTTAGGATCTTCTCATTCTCACCCCCTATCTTTTGATATGGAGTGCCACGCGGATTTGTCCTCGTACAACGCAACATGAAAACTACTACCAGCGGCACGTCTAGCGGCATTGGTGGCGTACATAGTGAAACTCATCGTGAAATCGGTCTTCCGATTGCGACTCGAAATATGGCGTCGAAACGCAAGCACCACTTTCAGACTTTTGCACCTTCTGACTATCTGAAGTAGCCAGCAGTTAGGCCCTTTCAAGGAGGCTTGCCGACAGTGCCCTGCCCTGAAGACGCCCATAAAATGTATTTTACTCCCGTTTCTGTTTCCACTCCCTAAATTGTGGAGCGTAACGTCTCGAAAGAAAGCCAAGGAAGGACAGCGAGGTTTGTCACCCTGCACTGGGCGAGCGTATAAAGAGACGAGAAATCGGGAAAGAAAGGCAAAGAGCGAGCACACATTACGGCGTACATCTGTATGTGCGTACCAAATCTATAAACGGTCACCGATACCTGACGACTTGCACTGGGTTGACTCGGTCAAGAATGCTTCGCACGCAAACACATTAACAACTATAAGTAGACGGAGCATGCAGTGAACGTGAAGTGACACATAATTTTAGTTTCACAGTATACGTACGGCGGTGGGCACTTGTATTCATGTTTAAGGAAGTCGCAAAAAGACAGTACCCTTTACAAATTACACAGCTAACGAAGCGGTTTCCAGAAACACAATGCAGTGCCACATTAGGAGGCTTGCAGGAGCGATTTCTATGTAAGTAAACAATATGTCTCCGAGGAGGAGGAGGAGGAGGAGGAGGAGGAGGAGGAAATAGAGGGAGCAGGCAGGGATGTTAACCAGAAATGCGTCTGGTTGGCTACCTATACTCTTGGGGGGCAGGGAAATATTGTGCAGGAACCATCAACGATAATTCTCAAAGCACGAGAATAGCCGAACGCCTCTAAAATCTATTCACTTATTGATATAATGATGCGCTTGAAGGCGTACATTTGTTGCAGTGGAGGATATTTAGTCGGCATTTGTTGTTTCATTGCGGAATTTCGTAGGGAACAGAGCCGTTAATTAGCACATCTGCAGTTCGTGTCAGTGGGTTCACATGCAGGGTGTTTCGCGTAATTCGAGCCAAACATTGCGGGCTACGTGACAGTGCCCACAGAAACAGTTTGTGTGTACGTGCGTGTGTGTGTAGTTTTTTTTTTATCCTTCTCTCTCTCACCTATCGCATCCCCTTGCCCCTCCCCCAGTACAGGGTAGCCAACCGGAGATAATCTCTGGTTAACCTCCCTGTCTTTCCTTTGCCTTTCTCTCTCTCTCTCTCTCTCGAGCCAAACCTTAAAAATTAAATTAAATTATGGGGTTTTACGTGCCAAAACCACTTTCTGATTGTGAGGCACGCCGTAGTGGAGGACTCCGGAAATTTCGACCACCTGGGTTTCTTTAACGTGCACGTAAATCTAAGTACACGGGTGTTTTCGCATTTCGCCCCCATCGAAATGCGGCCGCCGTGGCTGGCATTTGCACTTTAAAAATGTGCAAATGCCACGTAGCAGGGCCGAACCAAGGTACCGTCGTTTGCCTTCGCTTGCAGATACTTGGATGATTATTATTTTTGCATTACCGTCTAATTTCATAATTTCTATTAATTTATTGATCAACTTCTCTATTACTATAATTACATTAAAAGTGTCGATGAGAAAATTGTAAAGCAACATGAAAACACTCCCGATACAGCTTTGTGTTGCTCAGTATACGGGCTAGATAAAGGTTTCTTTTTTTTTTTAAAGTGTAGAAGAAGCCCCCCCCCTCCTAATACACACAAAATTGTCGCGCGACTAGCCGCTCGAGGTTCCCGCTTTTTACCTTGTTCTCGTTTTGCGCATCGTCTTGAATTTCCACCTCGCGTTTTCCCCGTATTTTCCCTGAAGATTTAATGAAATTTGGCGAAATATGTGGTTTACCGTAGCAAATGTCATATCTATAGAGCTCATAATTTTACGGGAACTACATGTTCGCATCGAAGCTTCTTCTTTTATTCTTTTTTTTTAAAATAATAGTATATTTACTGTTGGCGTTTCGGCGACGAAGGCAACTCGCAGATCGGTCGCAGTGCGCGAGAGCGGCTGCCCTTTGTGCCGGCGTCTCGAAAGTTTGAGCACCGCCAAAACTGGCGAAAGGGGCGGACCTTGTTGCTCAACTGCGTTCGCTCGACGACAACGATCGCAGCACAAACACAGCAGCGAAATGAATGAGAGAGAAAATGGCCTGACGTCCTGATATCGGTTTTCGGCTTATCCATACTGAAAATAGAACGAAAGAAAGATACTGAGGCGTCGTTTAGTAAAAAAAAAAAAAGGGGGGGGGGGTTTCAGGGTACTTGAATAGCGTACGCATTGCATCGGGTCCCGCTTTGTGGTGCCAATGGGCTACGAGAATTCTTTCTGTCTCGTGTTTGCGCCTGACCTTATCGATGGCTTGGAATGCGTTGGTTTTTTTCCCCCCGCTATCTATTCAACTGCAATGTGCTCAAGATAAACTCCGACCATTTATGGCACTATATTACTGCGCCTTAAACGACCGCCGCCGTGCCACAATGTAGGTTGCCTAATCTGGATCACAATCTCATGCGCGCGCTCTTTAATCTGCAGACGCTTTGAAATCTAAGTCAGTTGCGTCCAAAAATCTGCATGTTCTTTTCCCAGACCGATCGATACGTTCGAGGCTGTGACCCTGCCACGAGCAGAGTGGACGCTTTTGAAGCGCGGTGGCTAACGGGACGTGGCATTCAAGAGCCAGAAATCTGTGATGCCTCGTCTAATTCGTTTAACACCGTATCTCACGGTCGCCGGGTTCCTTTTTCTTTTTTTTTTCTCTTTTATTAGCAGCGTAGAAGTGAGAAATAGCTCCTGACCCCTCAAGTGGAGTACTACGAATGCCGACAAAGGACACGATTTATATGTAAAAAAGGAAACAAAAATATTTACGTGCCAGAACTGCGATACGATTATGAGGCGCGCCGTAGTGGGGCACTCCGGATTAATTTTGACCGCTTGCGGTTCTTTAACGTGCACCCAATGCGTGGTACGCGGGCGCTCTTCTATTTCGGCGCCATCGAAAAGCGGCATGCCGCGCCATCGGGCTTAGCAGCGCCCAAGCCACCAAGGCGGGCGATTTTACATGCGTGTAAAATGCCTCGCGCACGAGTCAAACCCAAAGAGCGCGACAGCCTGAATGGACACTACTACTACTACTGTAGTAATAAACGAAAAGACGAGCTGACAACTTTCTCGCGTTGCTCATAAGATATGCCCTTTGTCATTACACTCTTTCCTGCAGCTACTCGCGGCAGCTCTTCAATCTTGGATTCTTGGAGAATCGAGCCACTGTCGTCGAAGATGCCGTCGTCTCCAGGCTGCGCGAACGAGCAAGGGCGGCGGCGCTTCCCGACGAGTCGGCGATTGAGGTCGCGCGGCTGTTCATTATTGCTCAATCGTGGACGGCCGAACCAATTTCACGAATGCGCTCTCGTTTCCGGTTTCTTGGGGGCCTTCGCCGATCCCCGGCTGGCTGCAGTGTTGGCGGAGAGCGTGTGGGCGTGCGGCCGCAGTTCACCGAACTCCCAAGTGCGCGAAGGAGAGATAACGGAGTGGTTGGTGGGGGACTCGCGGGGACGCCTCATTTTTTGTTTTTCTCTTTCGGCGCCCCAGTAAAAAAAGACTGTTGTTCTCTGTGTGTCCCCCCAACACACCGCCTCCTATGTATAGCCTTTGTTGCGCATTATCTCCGGGCGGACTAATCTGGACATTGCGCTGCCATGTGCGTCTTTTCGGCCGCGCAGATCAATAGCGTGCGGCGAGTGTGGCTCGTCGTCACTCGCTACGGCGCAGCCGCGGTGGCGACGTCGTCGCTGCAGTGTTTCGGCAACTGGGTCACCGCGATCTCTTCCCGCACGCGTACCGGATAGAGGCGTCCGTCGCTCAGCGGGACGTTCCTCGTTTGTGCCGCTCCGAATGCAAGTGGTGCACATGTTTGCCGACAATGTCTCTACATTAAGGAGACCCGTATACCCCGTAACACAACCATACGCGCGCAGATGGGTTTATACGGAAACATGCGGGTTTTCATACGGGATCTCGTACCACCAGATAGGATTATCGATACAGGGTGTGTCGGGCATACGGGTTTTCTTTAATAGGGCAGGTCCAAAAGCAAACTGTGGTCGATAGAAATTGTAATTTCTAAAGCGCGATGTTTCTGCGCTCGACGCGAAGGATGAATTATACATTGAAGTCGGTGATTACGCTGGAAATGTTTCGCCGACGTCTTTAGTTAAACGATGTTAGTTTCGCTCTTCTGTTACTTGGAATCGGTGGGCCGTTCGCGCACACGTTATGTGACTGCCTCCAACTTAACGCACTATAGTACAGGATACCGAAAGTGTCTTCGTGACTGAAGTGCTCGTTTCACAAATTCGAGCTATGAGCACTGTGCGCTAGCGGCTCCCTCGCGTGACTTCCACGGCAAAATTAAATGGCCTTCAATTTTCATTGAAGCGGTAAGTATGCGAGTGTATCGTCTGGTTCGGCCAGCATAACGTTTCACGGGGACGACAGAAAGGAGTCGACATCGGTTTTTTCTGTCGTCCCTGTGTATAACGTTATGGTGGCCGAACCTATCACCACCAACTAGCCCCGTAAAATACAGTGCAAGCGTATCACGTTTCGTTGAAAGTGTAAGTGCGGGCATAATGCCCTGCAGTGCTTGCGTCATAGACGACGTGGTCGCCAGGTAGACATTATTGCGCCGCGGTTCTCGCGTGTTTCATTTCACCCGCACTGAAGGTTCAGAAGCGTCGTGTCGTCATTGGTAGACGGCAACGGCTCCTAAATGCCGCTGATTGAAGCAACGGAGAAATCTTGAGCTACTATATTGTGCAAGGTGCTCCGAATGCATCACCATTGCTGCTCAAAGGCCTGGTGAAGGTGCAGAAGACGACGCAGTGAATTCACAAGCGCTGATAAGTCACCCTTTGCGGGACGAAAATTTCTGACCCGCAAGCGTTCGCTTAGCTGTGCCACGCATGCAGAGCATCGTAATTGGAAGAAAAAGAACAAAAAATCGACAAAGAAACTGTGCTCGAGGTCTCGCTGAGAATAACAAGGGCCAACTTCTGCCCAGTTTGGATGCTTGACTTGTTTGCCACCGCTATTGCACCGCGGCTGGCCCAATGCCACGCCGCTCGGCAAGCTTGGAAAGATGGCCGTGGAGAAAACTGGCAGAAGGGAAGCGGCGATCGAAGGGGGGGGGGGCGTCGAGGATGGGACTGTGATCAAGGTCGTTTATATTTTGAGTGACCCTCAGATATCACGCCTCGAGTGAGGTCGACACGATGACCGAGGTGGCTACAGGGCCGCTATGAGGCCCCCACTGCGACACACAACACCGCTCGATCGAGCCACTTGCGTAATCTGCGTTTTGAGCCGTGCATCATCTCGGCTTTCCTTTTCGATAACGCTCGCGCGCCGAGTGGCGTCCGTGGCCAGTGTTCTCGCTCGTTTATCGCCCCCCCCCCCCCCCACCCCCCCGGCCGCGCGCTTTCTTGTTTCGCGATAACGTCTATACGCACGCGCGGCTAGCGCGCGTCCTGCGGGAGCCCCATCGTGGCCATAGCTTTCGTCGCGCTTATTTGCGCGCCTTTGCGCCCCTTATCGCCACGCATAGGCACCGGTGATAGCGCTCTATTTATTTGGTGCCCCCGGGGCGTACAAGCATTGCCGTGGAGAGGCCGAATGCTGTAATCAGACGGTGTCCGATGCGCGCTTGCACGCTTGCTTGGAACACGCATCGAGGTGAGGCCACCTGATATCGCCGGCGCCACACTGGTGGACCTCGGCGGCGTCGCATGTACGCTCCGGAGTCGTTTTTTTAGAGTGATAGCTCTACTACTCCAGGTACAAACCCAGAAAACGCCTCGTGCCGTCGGGCTCACCTTCAAGCTCATCCAAGGTCAAACTGGGACTTGGCCTGCCACTACCGCGGCTGCTGCGTACGCCACGTGGGCGCCCATATCTTGTAAGCGTTCTGCGATGTGTACAAAGTGCGTCGAGTGCTGGTAGCTACCATCCTTACTTCGTATAGCCGTGCACTAATTTGCTATCGCAATCGATGCCTCGCCTTTCGGGCGAAACTGCTACCTTTTATAACTCGAGTGCTTGGCGGGCGTGGATTCGGCGGGGAGCGCCGGAAAACACTTCAAGAGCCGAGTCCCATATTTGCATGAGGCCGTTGTTTGGGACGGCGCGCTTTCCTGCCTATATTATCTGTCATTTCTCGGCCTTCGTGAGATAGGGGTGACCAGATGCGCATATTGTGAATGAAGTCGGGCTCTTATCCTCTCGAGCGACATGGAAAATTCTTCAGTCGCTTGGCGCATTCTATCGTTTTTTTCTTTTTTTTGAAGGGGGAGGGGCTTGCTACTGATCAGGGTGTTTCTTTATTCCGAAATATGGCAATTTGAAGCATACGGTCGCCTTCGTCAGTCTTTTGAAACGGTCAAATTTTCGGTTGGCCTCGACTGGTACGTTCACTCTTGTCGGAAACGGGAATATTACCTACTACCAAACCAAGCTTACTGAACAGGCGGACTTTCCAAAATCCTTCTCCTCCTTAATTTAAACTTAGATTCTGAGGTTTCACATGCCAAAACCACGACCTAATTTTGGGGCACGCCGTAGTGGAGGTCTCCAGAATAATTTTGACCACCTGCGGTATGCCGTGACGTGCACCTAGATCAAAGTATACATGAACGTCTTTGCATTTCGCCTTCATCAGTAGAACGCGGCCGGCACCGAGCACGCGACCTCGAGCTCAGCGGCGCAATGCCATAGCGACTGGGCCACCGGGGTGGTTCTTCTTTCAAAGAACACAACAAGCTAAGACGAATTCGCAAAACATACGCGTGCATTACGCAAAAGTTCAGTCTCAGCATGGGCAGACGCTCGACAAGCAGAAAGAACTAAAAAACGAAATATACCGTTGGCGATGCCACCTTGAAGTACCCGCACAAGTTAGGTCGCGGATTTTTACAGCGTGTGCTTAGCGCTAACTTTATTGATAAAGAAGCATTAAACTGTATTTTAAAGGGACAAAGGACTCATTCGAGTAAACTTTAATGACTTTCACTGCCCAGAAACGGGCAATAGAGAGAGCGAGAGATAGAGAGAAAAAAACAAAGAGCGGAAAGCCAGGGAGGTCTACCAGCCGAACGTCCGGTTTGCTACCCTGCACTGCGGCCAAGGAAAATGGGGAATAGAAATAGGGAGAGAAAGAGGAGTGTGCGCGCAACAGCAGGACACACGGCAGTACTACAGTCGGTCGCTCAGGCCGGTGTTCCTCAGAAAACTGCAGTAAACTGCAGAAAACTGCAGAAAACCTGCGGATAAGCGCCAATTTTTTTTTTTTTTCGTTGGCTGACAACTCACACGAGTATACCAAATGCTCCAAGCTTGCTTCAGGCGTTCTCCGGCGGGCGAAACAAAAGCGATTGTTTCACTTTACGTTTTAGGTACAACAGCTAACGCGTGCAGTTGGCGAACGCTCACGCGACGTCTTCGTTGACCCTCTCGCCCACTGCTGTGCCTCGCCTTGATGGCGCGTAGCCGTCTGGCTCGACAGCGCACGTGCATTAAATATACGCGTACAGAGTGATCTCACTGTGCAAAGCAAACCACGCGGGTCAACGACTGCTGTGAGTCCTTTCTTGTGTGGCCGCAAGTGCAGAGGTGCGCTGAGATAGAGGACAGAGAGGAGCCAGCACGACCGCAGTTAGCGCCCGCGCGTTTCTTTTTTTTCTCGACAAATAAAGAAGCGCAGAATGCGGCACCTTGTCCGCGCTGCTCCACAAGCCGGCGTCCAGCTGCCTCCCGCGTCTTTCTCGGGTTTTGATTCGTTTGTGCAATGTGCGAGCATGAGATGCGACGTGTCCGATGGTTAGCCCCGCCCGCGCGGGTTAGCGTGCGGAGACGGGCGTCCAGGCGGCGAAAACGTTCCCACAATGGAACTTAACGTGTGCGCTGTGGAGACAGGGCGCGCTCTTCTTTCGGGCGTCGGTCTTCGTGCGAACAAGCTGGCGCCTTGTTGACACGCGCGGCGGTGAAAAAGTCTCTCTTGCATCGGATGGCTCGCGAAACGCAATGCTACGCAACACTGTTCCAACTCGTGAAGTGCCCTCACACAGAGCTCTGTGCCGGTCGGATACTAGAGAAGTATACGGCGTCGCCAGTAAAAAGGGATGTTATTTAGTGATGACTGGAGAGGTTAACTTATAGCTATATAGGGTTCGTTGGGGGTTACAGATGTGCATGATAAAGAGTTAACACACGCACACACACACACATAAGCACGCACAGACCAACGTACACGCGGACTCAATGTGAGATAGAGGGCCTGCTTGTGGCTTGTGTCCTGCAAACGCATCATCGATCGCCTCTGCAGTGCGCACCGTTGTTCAAGAGCGTCTGGCAGCTGACGGCGCATGTCGGGGTGTAGGAGGAGGAGGAAATAAAGAGAGAAGACAAGGATGTTAACCAGAAGTGCGTCTGGTTGGCTACCCTATTCTGGGGAGGGGAAAGAGGGAATAGAAAGATGAGATAGAGGAAAGGGAGGGGGAGGAAAGCCGCGGTGAGCTCGCGCACGCGCGCGGGGGGCCGGAGCGAGTCAAAGGCGTTCACATAAGTCAGTCGTCCTCAAGAAAGGCAAAAGTGTCTTCACAGCTTTGTGGGCCGACGATGTCGGGGTGTAGGTTTGAATATAGTCCTTGGAGTAGCGAATTCATTGGGCAGCTGGTAGAAAAAAGGGTACACTCCTTGGTACCGTAGCAAGCGTCATTAGGAGTGCATAATTCCTCGCGGTAAACACGGTATCTATCTTATCACTTCTCATCGAACATATGGAGTATATAGGGTACTAGGCCATCTGCAAGGCTAATATCTGCAGCTTCTCGTTAACGTCCGCCCGTTCTCTCACCCGGTTAGGTCATATAGCGCACGTCAGGTTAGGGTGTTAGGCGAACAAATTTATAGCAGCATAGACCGGAATTGGGCATTTCTGGGATAATGTAACAAATATATTCCAATGCTATTATTTTGCTTAGTACAGTCCACCACACCCTGACCTATCCAGGCTCTTATGACTGGCGCCGAATACAGACGCACACATTTCCAAACCTTTATTTGAAAAATGCCATTCACCCAACGCTGTACAGCGTTCGCTGTCCTTGGTGCGGAGGCCGGCCAACTCTCGCCCACATTACGTGGGACTGCCAGAACAGGCCACCCAAAATTAATACACCAAAAATAGCCGGCAAACTTTCCGGAAGGGAGCAGTGGGAGACTTGGCTCGCCAGCGAGGATCGGGAGATGCAACTAGCGCTCCTCGACCAAGCACGGCGGACCGCTCAAGCCAGTGGGGCCCTGGACTAGGGGCTCCACCCACTCGCTTTCTGCATTTTTGTTTTCTTTTAAATAACCGTTTTGATATATATATATATATATATATATATATATATATATATATATTATTTTGCTATCCACAATCATAAGAGAGAAAGAAAGAAAGAGAGATAAATGAGATGCGACAGGCGAGGAGGTTAACCGGAAGACAAATATCCAATTTGCTATCCTGTGCTGGGGAAGGGTGTATGGGGAGAGAGGGAGATAAAGAAGAAAAGCACACAGATAGAAAGAGAGACGTAAGAGATGGTGCGTGAATATGGCCTTGATAAATGGACATCTGAACTCAGCCATGGTTCGAGCGGATGCCTCGTCTCACAAGCAGGTTTATATGCGGCGTACTTTTGCATTAAATTTTTTTTTTTATGTATCACAACAGCAGCAATCTTTTTGGGAACTTGATCGTTTTGAGACTCGCTGCGTGTTCCAAACTGAAGGTTGAGTTTTTAAACAGGATAAAACAAACGCAGTTGGCCCATTAGCAGCAGTTTCTTTCTCATTTTAAATTGTGACAATTTCCATATGATTTGTTGTCTCACAAGTTGGAACAGGTTTCCGACCATAAGAAAGTCCAGCGTGCGTGATGTGTGGCTAAACGTTAGACGAACGCAAGACGAAGGTCCTAATCTCTCTCGAGACGCTTAGGACCTTCTCTGTTCGTCGCCTGTGCAAGTAGTTGCTTGCAATAAATGTCGCTCTTCTATTGAAATCATGCTTGTTCGCAGCTCACTGCCTATGGGTGCGCTAGTATGTTCCGAAATTTGAAACAATAAAGATTTCAAGTGTATTGTTTAATTAATAACATTTCAAGTGTGCCGGGGAGTAACTAATTAAACCTCATGTCTTTCATTTAGAAAATCAATCGCAGACTACTAGCTATATCATTAAGTATACTAGTGCTCTACGAAGTTGTTGACGTTATGTAGATAGCTGCTGTTCAATTATACCGGTACAGTCTCCGAGCACTGAGACAGAAGAATATGAGCACTTAGCCATATATGCCGTGTTTGCTGTTGCAAATGTTGAATACCCACATGCAGAAGGCCACCATGTTTCACAGTGACCACAAAATAGAGAGGAAATAAAGCTGGGAGAGGGCAGGGAGTTTAACCGGACGAGCATCCTGTTTGCTACCCTGCACTGGGGGTAAGATGAAAGGGGGAATAGAAAGAGGGAGAGAGTGAGCACTGCGTGCACGCGGGAGAATGCACTGGAGTACTATACAGGGTGTCTCAGCTAAAAGCCTGTTTTAAAAACGACGGAGCGTGCTAGGGAGCTGAAGCCAACTCAGTGGTGTTGCGGATCGAGCAGCCTAGCCTGCGGTATTGTTTTGGTTTCGCAGAGTCAATTATTTAGTATAAACTAATTGCCTAACTTTTTAAATATTGGCTTCAGCAGGAAGCTGACACTATGAAAGTTGTATTTAAAAATAGCCGACAGAAGTTTTTCAACTAAGTATCGCCACTGATGGAGCTTCTTGTACTTGCCTTTAAAGAAAGGCCGCGAAGTACAATAACGAGCGCGTGATAGCGCACTATTTCAGCGCTCCCAGACGAAAAAAGTGTACGGCAAGAAACGAAGCAAGTTAAACTTGTATTGAATGTGCACGTGTTGCGCCCGGGTAGAAAATGTTTACGTACAGAGTGCCGCGCTCTTCTGTCAATCGCTCCAAAGAAGCCAAGGGACGAATGACCTAAGTTGGGAGGACTGATAAGGAAGCTCTCGAGGCAGTGTCGAGTATGCGATTAATGGCGTGCTCGCGTTCACCTGATAATGAGCGTTACGTATAGGCAATCGATGGAAAACTTGCAGCTTTGACTTTGTTTACGGCCCAAGTAAGAGCCGCGGAAAGGCGAGCGAACGGAGGTAATAAATCCACGCACTGGCTCTTTCTGCCGTCCTGGTTTCCAGGAAGTCGAGTAACTCCGCGTTGCTCTTTTGCGCGAGGAAGACGGGAGCCGCTGAATCGGCCCTTGACACGGCTGCACGTCAAGCGGTCGTTGTTTCTGCGACGCGTAGCTCCGTGCGTAGCGGGGCGAGCGCCTTCCTTTGTCTCGCGCAGCCGCACTCGTCTTGCTGCCGCTGCCGCCAACCATTCTTTTTGGTCGCACGCGTCAGGCGCGTGTCAGCGATAGTGAAGAGAGCAAGGGGGGGGGGGGGGGGGGGCTGTTAGAAAGAATGGCCTGTTGTGCGGGTTTATCCGCGACTATTTCTGCGCATACTTTGTTTCCGAATGTGGTCGGCTGGCATATGTGCAGCAATTAAAGGGGCACTGTAGATATGAATTTCAACTTCAGCTGTAATACGCCTCGCAAGTAGAAGTGAGGTCGCTCTCGCCTCGAGAGGAAGCTTGGTGAAGCCAGCAAGGACGCGAGAAAGGACGGGCAGCGACGCCACCTCGAAGTTGCTGCAAGAAGCTCGCCGTGACGTCACGGATTGTGATTCGGATATTTCTCTTCTGCAACCTAAATATTGTCATTCACAGATACGTGCCGATGGTTTACGAACTATATACGCATGTATGCTTGGCGGTTATTCATCGCGTCCGCTAGCTACGCGTGATGCTGTCCTACCCGATCCAGCGTAGCGTTACTTCAACGTCGTCTATCTGGTTTCCTATTCATTAAACGTTCGCGCAGCTGCTATCATACCGTGCGCACATAAGATGTAGCTCGTCGTATCCCCCAACTTCCCACACCCTGAGGCGAACTAGACCGAAAGTCACACTGACCTACTGGCGCTGGGATTACAGCGCCAAATTAAAGATTGAAGTTTGACCTTTATTTTATCTTCTAATAATCAATCTATTGCAACGAATTAACGAAACTATAGCTTTCGAAAGCTACATTATTAGTATAGGCTGATTTAGCTGTTCTCTTTAGTGTCACTTTAGGACACTCGAAGTAAAGTGGCCAACGTGAAGGGAAGCGCCTGAAATTCTCCGCAGGCCGTATGCGATTTGAAACGCAGTTCTGGGTAACGGCAGGCGTGCAACCGTGTACTTCAGGAGAGGGAGCCGCTCTTTGCGCTGCATGCTCGAGTGAAAGGACGGCGAAGGTTCGCATTGTTTCACAAGTAATTTCCGCGTGTCTGAGCGCGTGAGTGCATGTGTCTGTGCACGAGTTCTGTGCAGTTCGTTGCACTGCGTACAGTTTTCGCCTGCGTTCGTGACGTAGCCACACTAATACGGCTTCTTGTCGGCACATGGGGAGGAAATTTCCGTGAAGCTAGGGGACTTCCGATAACGTAAGACATTGTACACGCGTACAGAAAAAAAAAAAAAAAAGAAAACGAAAAGCTACAACTGGCGGAAGTCGACGTTCATACTCGCAGCCTTGGAATATATTCACGAAGTCTTTCGTTCGGGTCCTTTTTTATACCTGGATGCAACAGCAAGATGACGAGGAGTGAAATTCTTTGCGAGTCTCTTAAAGCGCAAGAGACTAGAACTAAAGCGACAGCCACAAGACGGGGTCTTATTGAAGTCCCTGTCCTGTTAGTATAGGGCCTGTCCTGTTGCTCAAGCGTTCCTTTCTATTGCAGTGCTTTAACGCACGCACGCCAAAGAAAAAAAAATGAAAATAAAACGAAAGTGTGCCGACTTCACGTTGAAGCGTTCGGAAGTGCAGGACGGGTCTCTCAATGGGCAACGCGCTGTGAAAGAGTTCTTTTTCGTGTATTCTCAATGTATATACCCGGCGAAATGTTACACTGTAACTCGGGCGGCAGAAAGCTTTCGCTAAAATGAACCGATAGATTCTCTCTCGTTTCGTCATAAATATCGGGAATTGTGCGTGTCCTGCCATCGGGGGCCTTGTCTCGTCTATTTATAGGGCCGCGTGTTGTGTTTGTTGCCGTTTTGATACTCGAAGCGCGTGGTGTCAGAACCGACCGAAATCACGACATCGCCCGAGCTGCAGTGCGGTCCCTGGATGGCGGGCGAGCGAGACCTCGTCGATAAGGAACAATGGCGCATGTGCTGTCTGGCTTTGTTTCTTTGGTCGAGCTGTTATTGGCGGAGCAGCACAACTTTCGCAACGCCGCTTCTCCGCATATAGAGTCGGATGCCAATCTGAGCAGGTATCAGTAAATTGATGTGCGACCGGTGCTCGCGATCCCAGAACGACGCGACGTGCGCGCGTGTCGGGGTGAGTGCGTTGCTACAGGGTTCAGACCTGTAACGTCCTTTCTGCTCACGCGGCGCGCGCCGACTTGAGAAAATGCTGGATTCCCATCTCGGGAAACAAGTCCTTCGTAAGTTGGCTGGAAAGTCCTTGTACCGACTAAAAGGAATATTGCACGCGTTTCTTTTAACGGGAATACCACCAGAAGCCGACAAACAAAGACACCTAAGCTAGGACGGCATAGGGCAAATTACATGCACTTATGAATTGAAATAAAGAAATTGTGAATTAATGGAAATGAAAGTGGATGAAAAAAAGAACTGGCCGCAGGTGGGGCACGAACCCAAGTCTTCGCATTACGCGTGCGAGGCTGTTACCAAATTAGCTACCGCAGCGCCGTTTTCGTATCCTCTTTCTGGAGTATTTATGTTTATCTACTAGAACTAAGCCTGGGAGCGTTAGCCAGCGCCACACCTCACGGCCTTGACGTTGGATGTGGAACATCCTTTTTTGTCGAAGGCGTCACGCGCACGTGATGTTTTTGGGCGTAGGCAACTGGTTAATAAACCCACACATGCTACCTGAAGACATCATTGCTGCCGCATTCGAGGCCTCTCTAACGAGGAGAAAGGGAACCGAGGGCCTTGGACCATGGGACTTACCTCTTAAAGGTAGTCACGGGAGCCCATTTATCTCAAAGCCTTCTGCACAAATGGGCCGACGAGGCGAACACAGACGTGCGTGTTTACAAGCGTTTAAAACGGGTCTCTGTTGTTGTTGTTAAAAACTTTATTTAAACAGAGGTGTTCGGGCCACGTAGGCCCCTGGGCCCCCGCACGACCGTACTCCACTCAAGTGTTTATGTTCCGTAGGTCCATAACACTGGCAGCCCGGCTGGTCGCGATGGTCTGCGTTGCCGGGTCCTCAGAACGGAGCACGGTCTCCCAGTCCTCCCACGATGTCAGGCGCTCCAGGCCCTCCTAAATCGGACAGCGTGTAAAGGGTTACGAGGGGGGAGAGACCTAGGGGGCGATGAGCCTCGGTTCTGACTCTTCCGATTCTTAAGCCGGCCCTGTCTACGCATGTATCTTAATTATTTTTTTTAAATGTGTTAAGCATGCATATGTGTGCATGGAAGTCGGGAAGAAGCCAGGCTGACGATTATGTGGTGGCGTTATAGTGGGGTGATTCCACGAGAGATCAACACAGGTAAAAAAAAAATTCATTTTTACATTCCATTGAATATTTTATATTTTATGCGCATATCACGCGGTAGCACAAAAATGAACGTGGCTTCTTTGCCAAATGAGTATTTTAGGAGGAAAAATATAGCCAAATTCTTCAGTGTGGAGGCGCCTATTTCATGGACATGGCATTCTCGCAAATTCACAACAATGTGAAATACAATATATTACAGTTACAAAGAATATATTTTTGTCTGCAAACGTAGACGTAGAGAAGGCTCAGCTAGCTCAGCTAGCGCAAAACGGAAGTGTTTTAGAATAACTGCTTAATATGCTTCAATTTTCAAAAGTTGCTATATTTACGATTTTTTATCAACTAAACCAGTTCATGTAGCATTTTGAAATTTGGTGAACTGTGAGATCTCAACCTATTCAACAATTGAGCTGAATATTGTTGCTGTATCACAAATTACCATTTTTACAATTCTCCTGAAATGTGAAGTTTTGACGAAAATGAAGGCCATTTAAAAATCAAGATAAAAAAATAAAACTTAAATTTTTCTCGATATCTCGTAAACAGCTGTTCACAGGCACTTGAAAAGGAATATTAAAAAAAAAAGAACATGTTGCATTATTTTGTTTGTAATGACAATATAGGTGGTAGAAATGAGAGCTTCGTGAGAATGCAGCAAGGTGCTAAGAAAAAGAGACATCGTGGTAAAAAGAACGTGAATGAGGCTCTGACTTGCCTAAACTTGACCATGATTACGACAGAAAGGCAGCTATTTGGCCTTATGGTTAATACTTGTGCGTAAAAGTGCATTTAGTACAATACTCATTCGCTTTAATGGGAATAAAGAAGCATCAACATAACCTTTACATGGCTCATTTTATTGAACATCATGTGTGCGCAGCTTGCAGCGTAGATAATTTGTTCCTTCGGTTAATGAAGGGTTGTATTTCTTTGTGTGCTACAGAATTAACGGTTAACTCTATGTGAGTGCACACAGGTAACAGAATGTACGGCTGGTAAATGCCTCTAAAAATGTCGTGCTGGTCATTATATAAACGTCATTATACGTATAACCTAAGATGCGGTGGTGGGAGCGGCGATGGTGTTGGTTAGGGCAGGGTTAGCTGGCAGATAGTTCCAGGTGGCAGCTGCCTAAAACTACCAAAACTGCCTTTCTGTCGCAATCATGGTCAAGTTTAAGCAAGTCAGAGCCTTACGCACGTTCTTTTTATCCCCGATGTCCCTTTTCCTTAGCATCTGGCTACATTCTCGAGAAGCTCTAATTTCTACCACCTATATTGTCATTACAAACAAAATAATGTAACAGTTTCTTAATATTCATTTTCAAGTGCCTGTGAACAGCTGTTTACGAGATATCGAGAAAAATTTAAGATGTTCTTTCTTTATGTGGATTTTTAAATGGCGTTCATTTTCGTCAAAACTTCACATTTGAGGCGAATTGTAAAAATGGTAATTTGCGATACAGCAACAATATTCAGCCGAATTGTTGAATAGGTTAAGGTCTCACAGTCCACCAAATTTCAGAATGGTACATGAACTGGTTTAGTTGATAAAAAATCGTAAATATAGAAACTTATGAAAATTGTAGCAAATTAAGCAGTTCTTCTATAGCACTTCCGTTATGCGCTGAAGCGTCAAACAGTGCTAGCTGAGCCTTCTCTACGTCTACGTTTTACAGACATAAATATATTATTTGTAGCTGCAATATATTGTATTTCACATTGTTGTGAATTTGCGAGAATGCCCTGTGCATGAAATAGGCGCCTCCACACTGAAGAATTTCGCAGTTTTTTTTCCTCCTAAAATATTAATTTGGCAAAGAAGCCACGTTCATTTTCGTGCTACCGAGGGATATGCGCATAAAATATAAAACATTCAATGGAATCTAAAATATGAATTTTTTGACCCGTGTCGATCTCTCGTGGAATCAACCAGCGGACAAAGCTAAGACGGGGAACGGACGGTGCGATCGTAACGGTTCCAGCTACCGACCGGGACGCCGGCATGACACCGCGGCCAGATCAGTGTGGCAGGCAGCCCGCGTACCCCATCGCACACATACATGCACGTTGTACGGCCATTGCCGCGGTATACATACCGGAAAAGTGCAGTTTTACGGCTCAATACTCGTGTGTACCCGTGCCCGCACTAAGATAAGGTGCGCACACATAACGGAGCGACAGAATGAGCACGCGTGACCACAAGTCGTTGTGACGCCGCTTTCCTGGCGCGTCGAGGGAAACGTTTTACTCGCACGTTATTAGCCGACGGTTTCGCGTGCCCCCGCCGAGTGCTTGGAGCGCAGTCGTCCAGAGCTGGCCTCGGTCAGCTGCCGCGATCCCTGTTGGCGCAACTCCGCTGAGCGGTCCCGACGTGGTACCGACACGTCTCGTGACTCGCACGGCAGCAGCGGTTGCAGAGCGGGCGCGTTATCGGAGAGAGCGGCGGCGCTGTCGTGCGCGTGCGAAGCGGAGGTGCGACGCGCGAAGGCGCGGCAAGCTGTTGCTGCGAGGAGGAGGACAGCGCCGCGTCGAAGATTCCGGGCCGAGCGAACGTCCGAGTGGAATACAAAGAAGCGGCTGCTGACTGTCGCGCAGCGTGCGGTCACTTAACCGTGTGGCAGGGGTTAGAGAACGAGGATGCGAAACGTGTAGGAAGGACGCGACGCCGGTGGGAGGTCGGATGGCCAGGCCAGCCGAGGCTAGCTGGGGGCCCGCGAGGCGGAAAATTGAGATGCGGCCAGACGGAGGCACTCTTCCGTCGCCGGTGCGATTGCCGAGTCACTTTAAGGAAGGCGGGTATCCTACAGAGAGAGAGAGAAAAAAAAAAAAGCGGTCGGGCGAACGCACCTTTAGCGCGCTGTAGAAGCTTCGCCATTCTGAGAGAACGTTTCTTCCTTTTTGTCTTACCGCTACCGCAAGGTGCCAACTACGCACGCGCTATAGCTATACGTGCCACGCAAGCGATGCCTAAATGGGACGCTAAAGACAAATACTAAATCAGCCTGTACTGACAGGCATTCTTTCAAAACTCTATTTTCGTTATTTTCGCGGTAATAGATTGACTAATAGAAGAGAAAATGAAGGCCACAGTTGCATTTCTTGAATTTCGCACGAAAACCTCCGCGCCGGCACGTCAGTGTGACGTGCCGACCATGATGTCCCATCGCGGTGACAGTAACCGAGTGGCTTTTTTTTTCTGTTTGTATTCAAGAAGAGCAGCTTGCTTACTTCATTTCTCCTTGTCTCTCGCGCTGTTCTCATTATAAACATGATCTGCCAACCATGCCCAAATCTCACCCCTTCATTACTAATACGGTTCAACTTATTTTTGTCGTTATAGTGTCCCTTGACAGTCACGTGCTTCCTGCTCTGCGCCATTTCCACTCTTTTGGCAGTATAGGCTGCTCACTATCCCCGATAGGAAAGTAGACGCGAGCGCGCTGTCTTTCTACTACGGGTCCTCAACGCGTGTGACTCCGTTGTAAGCATTGAAATGTAACATGAATGACTCATTCCGGATTCTTGCCGAGAAAGACAGCCATCTACTGAGTGTGATGAACTTACCCGAGTTCGCCTTTGGGAACCCGTCTTGCAGCTGTTTCTTCTATACAGGTAGCGTCGAAAAGAGAAAGTCTGGGCACGGTGGCGACAAGACGGGGAGTAAATATTGCATGGTGCTGTGCACATGGCAATCACGAAGCGAAGCGTACGCTCCAAGCGTTTATTTATTCCAGGCGCCACTCGCCACCGCCGCGGATCGCTCTCTCGACCGAACAAAAGATAACAGCAAAAGAGCCACTTGGGCTCCAGTATCTACGTTACAGAGTAAATAACATGAACTGTTCGCAAAACACGAGGAACCATGTTTTTTGTTCTCCCGTGCTTTTGCTCCTCCGCGAACTGGGGAAAATATAGGTGCGAGGTGGATAAGCAGCGACGGCACGTGCCGACAGCTCATTGAGCTCATCCTTCCCGCAGATGTGGCCGCATGTAGCCTTTATGCTTCTTGCCATCATCCTACCGTCGCGCCGGTATAGTATGAAATGCATGAACCATGCGTGTAAGGGCCGGATGTTCATTCGTTTCTGTGGTCGCTTTTTGTTATTTTTTCTTTGGCGTGAATTGCTCGAGTTTTTTAGGAAAAACAAGGAGCATGGTGTGCAGGCGTCGCACCGCCACCGTATTTTCGCACACAGTACTGTTATATTAGCGAGCTTAAAACCCCAATGCAAATCACGGACTCTGAGAGACGCTCTAATGGAGGGGAGTGGGGGGCGGGGCAGTCGTCAGTCACCGTTGTTGGAATCGCACCGCTGGCACGAGTTGTTGGGGTCTCGGTGCTGACGCCCGTTATTGCCAATGGGTCGCAAGCCCCAAGGGTAGCGTTGGCCTGGCGGCCTGGGGCACTGGAAGCATTCGAAGGTCCCGGCAAAGCATGAGAAGACTTGTAACAGAACAACTTGTTTATTCTAACATAGCAAAAGAGCGGCCGGTCAGGTCGACCGGAGTGGAGAGACGGGAGAGCACGTAACTCAACAGTACAAATCGGAGCCTCTCTCTGGCGTACGGGGGCAGCTGCTCTTATACTCTCGGCGTCGCGGTCCAAAAGGGAAGGTCACGGGATGAAGGTCACGGGATGAAGGTCACGGGACGGCGCAGCAGGAGCCCACGACGGCGCGAGCGGTTGAGCCGAGAGACCTGCTGAACCGAGTGTAGTGACGCATCGCCAACCGCCCACACGACGGCGCGAACGGTTGAGCCGAGAGACCTCCAGGCTCCTCATTCGGGGAACTCCGCTCCCCGGCTGCCGCGCTTTGACAAGCGAGGGCACACACACACACACGCACATACGAAGACACGTGGCACTGAAACACGCCTGGACACGCTTGGCGGGTAGGCGTTGCGGCGGCGTCGAACAGGCCAAAATGTCCGCCGTTTTGAACAAAGCCCCGGCGTCCGTTGCATCCGCGCCGGCATTACCGCGCGTTGTAGGCGAAACGTAACAGACCGCCCCGCCGGGGGAAGGAGATCCCGATGGTCAGGGGACTGCATCCGCTGTCCGGAGGGATGTCGCTCGATGATGCTCATAACCGAAGTTGGGCGTCCTTGGGCGTTTCTTGAGCGCAGCGCACAGAGAAGGCCTCGTTCTCACGTTCAGGTGCACACAGGACACTGCAAAGTGACTTCGGGAGAGTTGACATTTTTGTTCTCGTTTCCGGCAAGCGTTAGAACCACGCCAAAAGTCAACCGCTCAGTCAGCAAGCACGGCACAACCTTCACTAAGCCCTGCCAGGCTCTTTCCCCTTTTATACTGCTGCCTAGTTCCTTACAGTAGTTTAGCAGCACTCAGAACGCGTCCACAAATCGGAAAAATTGCACTAAAAAGCACATCATCACTTTGAAACACTTACACAAAAGCAATAGGTTAAAAATCCTGCCTCAGGAAGAAAAACATCAGTAACAAGCAATTTTGAGGCTGATTCCCACGTTAGGGGCTTCGACTTAAGCCATCGGCGTTACCGTTGAGACTCCCCTTTTTGTAACGCACCTCAAAGGAATATTGTTGCAAAGCGAGGCTCCAGCGCAGGAGGCGGCCATTTTTGGGAGAGATGGTCTGCAGCCATTGGAGAGGGCAGTGATCCGTTTCAATGATAAACCTCGAGCCAGCTAGGTAACATGACAATTTCTGAACGGCCCACACGATACACGCACACTCTTTCTCGGTGGCGCTATACGCCTGCTCACGACTGGTCAGCTTACGACTAGCATACAGGACGGGGTGTTCTACTTCTCCATTTTCCCGTTGGCACAGTACAACGCCCATGCCTCGCTCACTAGCATCACACTGAACAACGAACCCTTTTGTGTAGTCGGGCGATCGTAGCACAGGCTGGCTTGTTAGGGCGCTCTTTAGGGCGCTAAAAGCTCTTTCCTTCGTCTCATCCCAGACGACTGTTTGCGGCTCTGTCTTTCTTAGAGCATCCGTTAGGGGAGACGCGATATCAGAGTACCTGGGGATGTACCTCTGATAGTAGCCGGCGACACCTAAGAACGACCGAATATCGGTCTTCGTGCGCGGTTGCGGGAAGTCTCGCACAGCGGCCACTTTTATTTCAGAGGGGCGGCGACGACCCCGACCAATCACGTGTCCGAGGTAGACAACCTCGGCCTGTGCTAACTGGCACTTGGGAGCCTTGACTGTCAAGCCCGCATCGCGCAGGCGGGTTAGCACTGCCCGCAAGTGCGCCATATGTTCCGGCCAGGATGCGGAGAATATCGCTACGTCGTCTAGATACGGTAAAGCGAATTCTTGCTGTCCCCGCAACACTTTATCCATGAGGCTTGAAAAGCAGTATGGCGCGTTCTTCAAACCAAAACTCAAAACTTTAGGACGGAATGTCCCCATTGGTGAAATGAACGCCGCATACCTACTAGCCTCTTCTGTAAGTGGAACCTGCCAATAACCCCTGACAAGATCTAGGGTGGAAATAAACTGAGCGCTACTCACTCTCTCAAGGCGCTCCTCGATGTTAGGGATCGGATAAATTTGATCCTTAGTGATGGAATTAAGCCTGCGGTAGTCGACGCAAGGACGAGGTTCCTTGCCCGGTACCTCAACTAAAATCAAAGGGGAGGTATAATCACTCTCACCCGCTTCAATAACACCGAGCTGTAGCATTTTCTTTACCTCAGCCTCCATAATATCGCTCTGGCGGGGTGACACCCGGTACGCCTTGGATCGTACTGGCTCTGGGGAGGTAAGTTCTATGTCATGAGTAAGGACAGAAGTCCTACCAGGCCTCTCAGAGAACAGACCTTGAAACTCTTGTAAGAGCTGGTGTAGTTCGGTTTTCTGCTCAGGCGACAGCGATGCTTTACTTATTAAGTCACTAATGACTTGATCGGTGTCTTTCCTGTTCGTCACTGAGCCTAGTCCCGGAAGCTCGACCGGAAGCTCTTCTAACTTTCCCGCATCGGGAATTTCCTCTCCAGTATCTGGTGCCTTTAACGCTACAGGCTCAATTTTATCCCGTTCGGGCGTGCCCTGAATACCAGCTTGCTGCGCCTCTGACCCTTTCTCATCGTTCAACAACGTCGGTCCCGCAACTACCGCCTTTGCAGCGAGCTCCCGAACCTTCGATCTGGTTAAGGCCTGAACGCTAGCCTCACCAAACAAAAGCCCCTTCTCGCGCAGGAGGTGATCGGACCTGTTCGAAAATAGGTACGGGTACTGGGGGGGCAGCATAGATGACACTGCGGCCTCCGTCTCAAGTGCTCCGAAAGGTCCTTCAATAAGCACTTTTGCTACCGGCAGACACACGCTATGAGCTTCCACTGCTTGCTTGATCCATGCGCACTCGCCCGTGAACATAACGGGTTCTACGTAAGAGGGATGAACTACATCCATCGTAGCTGCGGTATCGCGAAGCACTCGGCACTCTTTCCCGTTCACGAGGAGGTCTCGCATGTAAGGCTCGAGAAGCTTGATGTTCTCGTCAGTGCTGCCTAATGAAAAAAACACGACTTTTGGTTTTGTTTCTGGGCACTGCGCCGAAAAGTGACCCGGCTTCTGGCACGTATAACACAGGCGCGCTTGCCTCGCCTCGAACCGCTTTCTGCGTTCGGCTTCGGCTGCCGCCGTCTCCTTACGTTCGGTCGGACACTGCGCCGAAAAGTGACCCGGCTTCTGGCACGTATAACAAACGCGCGCTTGCCTCATCTCGAACCGCTTTCTGCGTTCGGCTTCGGTTGCCGCCGTCTCCGTACGTTCGGTCGGACTGCTTTCACTCGCATCCGAACTACGTGTGTCCCCCTTTGCTCTCATGGGCGTGAACTTTGGCCTCTCAAACTTGGAGCCAAATTCACCCTTTTGACCGTCCTTAGCTCCACGAGCCCGACGCGTCACAAACTCCTCGGCTAACTCAGCGGCTCTAGCCACCGTACTAACGTCTGGCCTATCCAAGACCCAGTACCGCACGTTCTCAGGTAACCGACTATAAAACTGTTCTAGCCCGAAACACTGCAGAACTTTCTCGTGGTCACCAAACGCTTTCTCTTCTTTGAGCCACTCCTGCATGTTTGACATAAGCCTGTACGCAAACTCTGTATATGACTCACTTCTGCCTTTCTCATTTTCCCGAAACTTCCGACGGAACGCCTCCGCTGACAGCCGGTACTTTTTTAGCAGACTCGATTTCACTTTGTCGAAATCCTCTGCCTCCTCTCTCTCCAAGCGAGCGACTACGTCGGCCGCCTCGCCGGGTAGCAAAGTGAGCAAGCGCTGTGGCCACGTTTCCCGAGAGAACCCCTGCTTCTCGCACGTTCGCTCAAAGTTAACCAGGAACAAACCAATGTCCTCTCCAAGCTTAAACGGCCGCATCAGGTCAGTCATTTTGAACAATACTCGTTCTCCTGCACCGTGTGCCTGACTTCCATTACGAGCGCGTTCCATCTCTAACTCGAGACGCTTCATTTCCAAAGCGTGTTGACGGTCGCGCTCTTCTTTTTCTTTCTCTTTTTGTTCTTTAAGTTCGCGCTCATCTTTCTCTTTCTGTTCTTTAAGTTCACGCTCCTGTCTTTTTGCCGTCTCCCTCTCCTCAATGGTCTCAAGGCATTCCGACAGCTCGTCATCCTCAGCTTCTAACTCAAGAATAGCCCTTAGCAGTTCTGGTTTTCTGAGTTTGTCTGAGACATCCAGACCCAACTCTCTCGCAAGCTCCAGCAATTTCGGTTTGCGCAACGACTTCAAATCCATGGCTGCTCTGAATGCTGCTTTCTCTACTGCCTACTATTGTCTTGCCGCAAACTAACCCGGTAGCAACGACAACCACAATTACCAGCTCTGTTTCTAACACTAACAAAAGCCTGGCAAAACTCAGAAGAAGAAAGTCCCGCACTCACCAAACCTCGCAGCCAAGACTTCAGCGCAGTCGTTCCGCTGCAGGCAACCAGTCATCACACAGGGCTCGTTGCACTGCTCCCGGATGGTCGTTGTGCTGCTCAGCATACAGTCAACCGCATCTCTTCGCTGCTGGCCTCCGTTGTCGCGATCTCACCGCTGGCAACCAGATGTTGTAATCGCACCGCTGGCACGAGTTGTTGGGGTCTCGGTGCTGACGCCCGTTATTGCCAATGGGTCGCAAGCCCCAAGGGTAGCGTTGGCCTGGCGGCCTGGGGCACTGGAAGCATTCGAAGGTCCCGGCAAAGCATGAGAAGACTTGTAACAGAACAACTTGTTTATTCTAACATAGCAAAAGAGCGGCCGGTCAGGTCGACCGGAGTGGAGAGACGGGAGAGCACGTAACTCAACAGTACAAATCGGAGCCTCTCTCTGGCGTACGGGGGCAGCTGCTCTTATACTCTCGGCGTCGCGGTCCAAAAGGGAAGGTCACGGGATGAAGGTCACGGGATGAAGGTCACGGGACGGCGCAGCAGGAGCCCACGACGGCGCGAGCGGTTGAGCCGAGAGACCTGCTGAACCGAGTGTAGTGACGCATCGCCAACCGCCCACACGACGGCGCGAACGGTTGAGCCGAGAGACCTCCAGGCTCCTCATTCGGGGAACTCCGCTCCCCGGCTGCCGCGCTTTGACAAGCGAGGGCACACACACACACACGCACATACGAAGACACGTGGCACTGAAACACGCCTGGACACGCTTGGCGGGTAGGCGTTGCGGCGGCGTCGAACAGGCCAAAATGTCCGCCGTTTTGAACAAAGCCCCGGCGTCCGTTGCATCCGCGCCGGCATTACCGCGCGTTGTAGGCGAAACGTAACACCGTTCAGAAGCGCAGCGCGAGCCGGGTGAACAAGACGACGCGTACAGCGAGGCAGAGCAGAACACAAACCCGCAGCTTGTGAGATATATGCCACGCATGGTGCCACGCCGGCCCCGCGACACAGCGCCCTGAAATGGGTCTGCCACAAACATTTGCGCTCAGTAACAAATCCAGTGCACTCAAATAAGTAGAGTCTTACTAGTCGCGCATAACGGCAACGCGGCGAGTCCGATCTTGTACAGCCATGCCGTGTAGTACACGATGACCCCGTGCGGAGGGGATACAGCGGGGAGGCCTCTGGCCTTGCTCAGCCACTTTGTTACGCAGGGCTGATGAGATGGCGACCATAAAGAATGAAAATCACTGGCCACGGCTTGTTTTAGAAGACCTTTAGGGTCTCTAGGATCCTTCTTTGTTGACCTAAATTCTAAGCCATTCCGCACAAGTCTATCAGCCGTCACATTTCCCGCTACGCCCATGTGCGACTGAAGTCATTGAAATTTTATCGTGAATCCGAGTCTTCGCAGTTCTTTGAGACGGTGCAGTGAACTTTGCGTGCACTACTCCGAAACAAGCCCTTGCTCGGCCAGTACTGCAAAGCGGGCTTGAAAGAAAATTAAATAAAAGTGGGGTGACCCGTTCCTACTCATGCGCAATAACGGTTTTATAGCCAGCCAGACAGACTGACAGAGAACTTTATTAAGGTCCTGAGGTACGCTACCGCTCAAGGCGGTAGAGCAGCGGGTCGCTCCCACGTCGGGACGGGTAGGCCGAGCTTCACCGCCGCGTCGTGGTCCCTCTGGGCGGCCCTGAGTTGATGTAGAAGGCCTGAGCTCCTGAGCATGGAGCTCGATTCGTCTTCGGTCGTGCGTTGAAGACCCTGTAATGAGGGGTACTGCCAGAGCATGCGACCTAACGTACAAGCGGCGCCACAATCTAGGCATGTTGATTCAAGGCCTTCGATGAAATGGATGTGGGAATAAAGACTACGGTATGACCTGGTATGAAGCATGCGGAGGGTAGATGCCTGTGCTCTAGCGAGCTTCTCATGAGGAAGGGGGAAGACCCTCCTGCCCAACTAATAATGTTTGATGATCTCATTAAAAGTGAGGAGAACGTCCCTGAAGACCGCCAGATTGGAGTCCGAAGATCCCCCCGGCTGCCCAGCGCGGTGAGTTAGTTCGCGTGCTCGGACGTGGGCGATCTCGTTCAGGTTGGCCATGGAGGCCAGATGTGGTCCGAGGTGAGCCAGAAACCAGGTGATTGTGTGAGGAGAAATATCCCTATGACCTAAAATGCGAGTCACTTCAGCTGATTAAAAACAAATGAAGCCCAGGACACCTTGAGGGTCGGAATCACAAACGCTGCTGCGCTAGCTCCGCGCTCCGTATCAACCAAAACGTCGGTAAACTCTTTCAGATATTGGTCATAAGTTCTTTCCAACTGTTCAAGTGCCAACGAATGTACTTCGGCTACAGGTGTATCGCGTTTGTTGCGTATCCGACGGACTGTCAGCTGGCAGTCCAGGTTTCCGTGTGACCATGGTGGCTCCGGTCGCTGCCTTCACTTGGAAAATTTCAGGCCAAGAGGAGTATTGCGCGCCATGAAAGCAAACCGCTCCGTACGTCGCCGAAGGCGAATGCAGGAGTGCTCGACCCGCGCTCGGAATTCCAATGGCAGAGTCGGAGTGGGCGACCGACTCCGCGAGCGAGCATGCACGTCACTATACGGCGTAGAGCGGCGCCTCCAAATCCGCAACAGGAACGCAACCGCTGCCGCCAGAGCGAGGAGGCGCTCGTGTGCACCAGGCCACCGGATGTACAGCTATAGGCAGCGTCTCTTGCGTGTCGGTAGAAATCCTTTAGAAGTATCGCCTGCCATCCCCTCCTGCCAGCTGCGGCTCCTGCGTGATGCATCGTGTAGCGCGCACGGCACTACAGGGAAGTAGAGACAGGCGACAACGCAAGCGCCGACCAGCAGTGGAAGATTTATTTTCTAAAAGGCAGGGTACACGTAAACTTCGAAGCAAGATGTATTCAGAAAAAAAAAAAGAAGCTTTTACAAATTGGCGACTTCCGCGTGGCGGCTTTGCACATACGGCTGTCGGCGTCTGTGAAGGAACGAACACACTCTCGAAGATAGCATGTCGAGGGACAAGAGAAAATACGGAGTAAGAAAAGCCTAATGAAATATATAAGGGGACGTCGCAAGCGGATATGCCCAGATGTGAACAAGAGACGAAGCTATATGGGACGCATGTGATGACGGCACCGGTGCGCGCAGTGTCGAGTGCCGGGATTCCAGGGAGCTACAGGGAACTGCGGAATTCGAACATCGGTACGAAGCGAAACCGCCCAGCAGACAGCACGTGGTGGACACGGCTTTGCGGTAGAGGTGTGCCGAGAGAGACGGCAGACTCCATAGTCGGAGCTATTCTTGCCGGTCGCTTGTCGCCATGTTTACGCTTCAGTCACTGTAGTTACGCTATGGTTGTAGTAATTTGTAGCCTAGTAGACTGTATCGCAACAACCTTCGTTTCCACGATCTTCCTGGAGATGGATATAACACAACCGACACCAGCAGCTAGCCTTCTGATATCGTCAATGGTGAGCGGGGCCAGTCACGCCAATCGCGGCGACTAATGTTTGGTTCTCAATTAAAGAGAAGAAAAACTCCAACCAAAATTTATTTTAGAAACCCGATGTTTCGGAACCCGACCGTGGCTCCTTCAGGGGTGAGATGGCGTGAGGCGTATCAGCGCTTATATGTGCTTTTTGGCACTTCGACTGGCGCGCACACAAGCGCGCAGACACTTTTCGTACAGCTATTCCTTCGAATATCCCGGTAAAGCTACCAGTAAGCTGCATGGTCTCTTGGCCAAAACCTCGACGCATAGAATCAAAAGTAAGCATTCGGCAGATATCTGCCGAATGTTTACACCTATGTTTGGTTCTCGTATGTAGTATACTGTCCCAACATCACATCGAGTAACTTGTATCATAGCTTCCTAGGATGCTGTGCTGGTATACTTACAGTCGGCTATCCTCAAACCACTATATCCCTACCACACAGCTGCTTAGTGAGTAGCAGCGGACGACGTCTCCGAGGTAGGCGACTACGTTTGGTCTCCTGGCAAGAAGGCAAGTCGTGATTTCGAAGGCCTGCTCTGAAACGGTGGCTTTAGCGTCGCAGTCACATGAATCCCTAAGCTATTCGAACTTGAACTGTCGTATTCAAAGCTGTCGTTCTTAAGCAGCGCGAGCAAACGCGCACGACGCGATATAACGACGTCCATTGCGTGCGTTGATATTGGCGTGCCTAGAGGTATGCCAGGACGAAGCAGGAAATGCATCAGCGGCGAGTTCCGGTCCGCTCCGCAGATTTTGGCAGAGCAACATTTGTGGCTCCGACCGCGGAGTGACCCCACCTCCGCTACCTCCGCTAGTTCTCTCAATCTGCCATTGGAATACTCGTCTGGTACTCCCGATCTGCCATTGGAGCAGTCGTGCTCCAAAAAGAGCAGAAAATATCATTCTGGAAGTGCTCCGAATCTACCATTGGAATTGGACATTAAGTGCGCAAGCAGTCGTTGAAAGGCGAGAAAACGAAGCGGTGGCAGCCGGCACTCATGGAGCACATTGACACGCGCCACCGCTTGTGGCACTCCCGGGGCAACTCTGAGGCTTTGACGATGTGTCCAGCCGATCGTATTGAGACTCCAATGGCGAGATCAGAGAAATCGTTTTTATTGGCAACCACTTCACCGATCTTGATGATGTTTGTTGCATTTTAAAGAGAAAGTTAAAATCTAGTGCCTGTGAGAAGTATATTTTTTTAAATTTAGGCTGTCATTTTATTACAAAAGTTGTTTAAAATTGCGAGATAAAAAAAACCCTCAAGTACCAGGTTTTCAATTATGTAACCCAGTAATAAATAAAGATGGAATTCTTCTGTAAATTGCACCTATTATTAGGACATCTAAAGCGAACAAAATTGATGTGTTATACGCCACACGGAAATTTTGTCTCTAATCTGTGAGCGGAACTTTTGCAAAACCCTCGTAAATATTGTAACGGTTTCACGCAAGCTATAAATTCATTAATGAAATTTGTTCGCTTTATATGCTCTAACAAATGCTGTTTAAAGAACTGCGATGCCTGTTTTCGGTGCAGAGTTACGAGTGTGCACTTTTGGTGCTTCAATTTTTTTAAGCTTATCGATTTTTTTAGAATTATCGTAAAAAAATTATAGGCCCTAAATCAAAAGCTTGCTTCCTGCAGTCACTATAGAATTTATCTTTCTCTCTTTAAACACAACAAACTTCATTCAAGTCAGTCCCGCGGTTGCCTTATAAAAGCACTTCTGCCTTTTACGTATATTTGACTAGAAAAATCGGAGTTGGCCCAGTGCAGTGCTTCCTCTTAACCTCCCTCTTGGACTTTCTAGAGTTGAGAGACTTTATCACCTATTTATGTCTGCAAAGCCATCACCCTACTGCTATTTCTCCTACCTCTTACACCGAGGACTGTAGTGGAACAACAACAACAACAGCAGCAGCAGCAACACTGCGTGCTGGAGATGGAAAAGTCACGTGTTATAGCCGATCACCGGTAATCAAAGAATTAAAAATTCACCGACGATTACGATGCCCCTAATTCGAAATTTGAGCGCAGCTCTATACGTGTTTTCATTTCGCGATATATTCGCTGGTGCGGATAATCTGTCTCGCGCGGCTCGTTGCAAGCGAAGTCAAGCATGGCGCGACTGCCTCGCCAATCGGGAGGTCGCGAGAAGGAGCGCGTGGCTGACACGTGGGCGCAATCCACAGGGGAGACGTTGTTTTCACAACTCGCCCGTCTACGGCGGGGCTTCTGCGCCGCCACCATCAGCGACGTCACACGTTACGTGCGCGCTAGTTTTTTTTTCTTCTCCTCCCCAGTTTGCTTGGCTTGCGACGAGTGTTTTACCCGGGCGCGTCTTCGCGCGAAGGCTCGTTTGCGTTGCTCGATCCACGTGCGATCTGTTTGTTTATTAACTTAGTGCAAATGGCATTGGCGTGTCTACAGCGAGCGATACTGTTTATGTTCAGGCACCCGTTCTTACAAGACACTTGCAGCACTTAAAACAAGACGATGACATTTGGTCTGGCTGCTTAAAATCGGACTACGAGCTGAAACAGCTAGAACGATCACTGGCTGCTGCCAACGTGCAATTCGCGGTTCGTTCGTCACGAAGAAAGTCGGGCCATTGCACTAATTGGTAAAGGTGATTCATACCGCTGTCAAGGGGCCACTTTCGATCGCGGACTCATCATCATCATCAGCCTGGTTACACACACTGCAGGGCAAAGGCCTCTCCCATACTTCTCCAACAACCCCGGTCATGTACTAATTGTGGCCATGTCGTCCCTGCAAACTTCTTAATTTCATCCGCCCACCTAACTTACTGCCGCCCCCTGCTACGCTTCCTTTCCCTCGGAATCCAGTCCGTAACCCTTAATGACCATTGGTGATCTTCCCTCCTCATTACATGTCCTGCCCATGCCCCCATTTCTTTTTCTTGATTTCAACTAAGATGTTATTAACTCGCGTTTGTTCCCTCACCTAATCTTCTCTTTTCTTATCCCTTAACGTTACACCCATCATTCTTCTTTCCATAGATCGTTGCGTCGTCCTCAATTTAAGCAGAACCCTTTTCGTAAGCATCCAGGTTTCTGCCCCGTAGGTGAGTACTGGTAAGACACAGCTATTATACACTTTTCTCTTGAGGGATAATGGCAACCTGCTGTTCATGATCTGAGAATGCCTGCCAAACGCACCCCAGCCCATTCTTATTCTTCTGATTATTTCCGTCTCATGATCCGGATCCGCCGTCACTACCTGCCTAAGTAGATGTATTCCCTTACCACTTCCAGTGCCTCGCTACCTATTGTAAATTGCTGTTCTCTTCCGAGACTGTTAAACATTACTTTACCCACTCTTCTGACCCACTCTTCTGCTTTGCCTCTCCAGGTCAGTGAGCATGCATTGCAATTGGTCGCCTGAGTTACTAAGCAAGGCAATATCATCAGCGAATCGCAAGTAACTAAGGTATTCTCCATTAATTTTGATCCCCAATTCTTCCCAATCCAGGTCTCTGAATACCTCCTGTAAACACGCTGTGAATAGCATTGGAGAGATCGTATCTCCCTGCCTGACGCCTTTCTTTATTGGGATTTTGTTGCTTTCTTTATGGAGGACTACGGTGGCTGTGGAGCCGCTATAGATATCTTTCAGTATATTTACATACGGCTCGTCTACATCGCGATTCCGTAATGCATCCATGACTGCTGAGGTTTCGACAGAATCAAACGCTTTCTCGTAATCAATGAAAGCTATTTATAAGGGTTGGTTATATTCCGCACATTTCTCTATCACCCGATTGATAGTGTGAATATGGTCTATTGTTGAGTAGCCTTTACGGAATCCTGCCTGGTCCTTTGCTTGACAGAAGTCTAAGGGGTTCCTGATTCTATTTGCGATTACCTTAATATATAGTTTGTAGGCAATTGACAGTAAGCTGATCGGTATATAATTTTTCAAGTCTTTGGCGTCCCCTTACTTATGAATTAGGATTATGTTAGCGTTCTTCCAAGATTCCGGTACGCTCGAGGTCATGAGGCATTGCGTATACAGGGTGGCCACTTTCTCTAGAACAATCTGCCCACCACGCTTCAACAAATCTGCTGTTACCTGATCCTCCCTAGCTGCCTTCCCCCTTTGCATAGCTCCCAGGGCTTTATTTACTTCTTCCGGCGTTACCTGTGGGATTTCGAATTCCTCTAGACTATTCTCTCTTCCATTATCGTCGTGGGTGCCACTGGTACTGTATAAATCTCTATAGAACTCCTCAACCACTTGAACTATCTCATCCATATTAGTAATGATATTGCCGGCTTTGTCTCTTAAGACATACATCTGATTCTTGCCAATTCCTATTTTCTTCTTCACTGCTTAGGCTCCCTCCGTTCCTGAGAGCATGTTCAATTCTATCCATATTATACTTCCTTATGTCAGCTGTCTTACGCTTGTTGATTAACTTGGAAAGTTCTGCCAGTTCTATTCTAGCTGTAGCGTTAGAGGCTTTCATACATTGGCGTTTTTTGATCAGATCTTTCGTCTCCTACGATAGCTTACTGGTATCCTGTCTAACGGAGTTACCACCGACTTCTATTGCACACTCCTTAATGATGCCCACAAGATTGTCGTTCATTGCTTCAACACTAAAGTCCTCTTCCTGAGTTAAAGCCGAATACCTGTTCTGTAGCTTGATCTGGAATTCCTCTATTTTCCCTCTTACCGCAAACTCATTGATCGGCTTCTTATGTACCAGTTTCTTCCGTTCCCTCCTCAGGTCTAGGCTAATTCGAGTTCTTACCATCCTATGGTCACTGCAGTGCACCTTGCTGAGCACGTCCACATCTTGTATGATGCCAGGGTTAGCGCAGAGTATGAAGTCTATTTCATTTCTAGTCTCGCCGTTCGGGCTCCTCCATGTCCACTTTCGGCTATCCCGCTTGCGGACTACGCCGATCCAGATTCAACTAAATTCGGACCGAGCGCTGCTACACAGTAATTTTCAATCGCACATTTGACTTTGACCATCCTTATCCGAAATATAATCTAAACGTTTGATTCGGATTGGCCTCAATCGCTAATGAAAGTAGACAAGCCTGAAGGCCGTGAACGTTGGTGTTTTAGAGGTTCAACGTTCGCACTAGTTGCGCGTGACACGCTGTGCCATGCTTGTGCGGACGGCGCGAATAATTTGGTCACAGGTAGTGTTAATGATGCCGTGTAGAGTGGTGTACATTTGTTTGCTTATCGCTTATAATCTTCTTGCTATAGAAACGAAGGAACTTCACATTCTTATTTAAGCGAATGCATGGTTCTGTCTTGACGGGTAAATCGACGACATATGATTGTTTTATCAACTTTTGTTTTTTAGCGCTTTGGCTGGGTTAACTTTCGAAAATCAATTACTGGACCAGAGATCTGCCGAGTCTGGACGGACGATGAACCAATCGATCGTTGCATGGCACATTGAGTACACGTTGCAATGGATAGAATAACTAAATTTGGGCACTACAGAGGATGCACTTAACCATGCCACAACAATATGAATACCGACCGAAGCTGTTTAGCGGCCGCGCACAAGAATAACAATAATAAAATAAAGCAGTGCGATCGTTCTACACCAAATGACTTCATGCAAGTGCCTTCTAGGAATGGGCGCCTGTTTCGGCTATCGTGGCGGGGTAATTAAAAGTTGGTGCCTCGCCTCATCCGAGGGTAAGCACAAAAAGAAAAAAAAAAACGCGCTTGTCTGTTTCCGAAGCGTCTGATCCAGGGACGAAGAGTCGCGTGCATGGCGAGGAAAGTCGAGGGGCTTTCAACAATGTTACCTAGGAAAACTTACACAAACAAACAGCAAAAATAGAACAAAAATTTAAACTGCCGCGCACGTAACATGTGACGTCGCTGAAGGTGGTGGCGCAGAAACCCCGCCCTAGACGGGCGCGCTACTCTGGCGCCATCTCGTCGCCGCAGTGCACATTTTGCACGGTTCTGCGCTTTTCTTATCACGCTTTCGCCATGCCTTCCTCCTCCGCTTTCCACCTCATGCTTTCGCTGCGCCCTCATCCTCCGGTTTCCTCATCGTGTTCTCTTCGCTCTCGCCGCTTTCTTCATCCCGGCTGCGCTCTGCGTTCGCTCTTTCATCCGCTGCGCCCGTTCGCTCGGCTACGCCGATGCCGGCGTTTGCCGCAGGAACGAGCGATGTTGGGAGTAGCGTATCCCACCGCTGTCAGCCAGTTGTTGCGTCTCACTGTCCGAGCGGCCGTTACGGTTTTGTGGCTGATGATGTGCCAGGTGCCCGGCGATCCAGAGGTCCGAGGCGACGTCCAAGAGATGGGAAAATAGGGTTTTATTACACATTTACATTGTGATGGTTTACATGTACGAGCACGAGCACGAGGACGTCGTCACCAACAATAGCAGAACTGGTGGAAATTCTCCAAGCCACTTATTTTATCAAAGCAGATGAGACACCAAAAAAGTGGGCAATTTGTATGCACTCCTTATCGGCTTTAGCATGTCTTGAACGTATTGATGACAATCAACTACAGGCACGAATAACATACGCAATATACTGAATAGTTTAACTCGGGCTACTGAAAGAAAACATGAAGTGATATTACAGTCGGTGCCGGGAAGTGCTAGTATTGTAGGCAAATAATTAGTGCGCTCGCTGGCAAAATCGGCCCATAAAGGCGCAGAAATTCAACTCATCTCTGTATGACCCATGTACACGCAACTCATATTAAAAGTACTAAAGAAGGACTTGTGTATGTCAACATCGTTCAATGAAAATACTAAGGAATCAATTCTTTGCGAAGTGGACCTTCAGCTCAAATACCGGCTGGATGTAGAACTTGCGAAAAGTACCAATTGATCGTCTGCGCCTTGGGACAGCGTACACCAAGCATTTTCCATATCGAATAAAACGGGCTTCTTCCCCGGCTTGCTCCTGCGCAACGACGATGAGGATGTTCGCCATCTGCTCCTCGAATGCCCCAGACAAGCGACGCAAGGACGGCAGCTAGAACAAGCGCTGCACTCCATTGATGCTCATAGACTTTGCTCTCGCGACATTGCTGGGCCCATGACCATCGAAAATAACACAGCCAAAAGCATTGAATGCACTCGAACATTTTGACGAAGATACGGGCATCCATAACAAGTACTACATGTCACGCTGAATGGACACACAATGTAACTACAACTTTCTTTCATTATTTGTAATTGTTAGCACTTGTATGTTACGTGTTATACACTTTTGTATTCTGTGCTGAAACTCACTCTTGAGTGTCATATTATGTGCGCGTATTATTTTAACTCTTGTTAGAAAATGAAGCAGGTCACTTACCAAGGTCAAAATAAAAGTAAAATGACGTTTCGGGATCCGTACGAATCCTTTGTTCACAATGCAATGTCGGCTAAGCACAAGGTTCCGAAGTAACGTTCAGCACATAACGCAAAGTTCGGGAGTACACGTGGTTTGGAGTGCCAGATGATCTATTGATTGTGTTATTTATCGTTTGAATTATTAGCGATTCGAGATTGAGCCTCGTTGTCAAGTTTTTCTCTGTGGCCACGATACGCGCGTTGTCCCAGTTTATCTCGTGACCCGTCTTCCCGGCATGCTCTGCGAGCGCATTTGTCACTGTGTGGCTTTTGCCGACATCATTCTTTGTGCTCTTTGAGACGCGTGCAGAAATTTCCGCTTTCGCCAATATACACCGATTCGCAATCGGCGCATGGAACCTTGTATACCACGCCAGGAAAACGTGCCCGAGCGAGATGATCCTTCACGTTCATCAAGTCACCTTTAAGCTTGCTTGCTGGCACATGCGCGATTCGTGCACCAAGTTTCTTAAAAACTCGAGCTAGGGCTTCGCTAACACCTCGAATATACGGGACAGCAGCGCGCTTATGCCTCGATGCTGAAGCGTCCATGGCTTGTCTGTCAGTCTGCTGATTATTAATCAGGAACTTCGTTGTCCTCCGAATAAAATGCTTGGGGTACCCGTTCTTCGATAGGTCTTCTTCAATGATCCGAAGTTCCTCTTGCGGGCTGCTTGCATCAGAACAAGTGCGGATGGCCCGTTCAACTAACGAACGAACCACTGAGCGTTTGTGGGTTGCCGGATGAACCGAGTCGAAACCAAGGTATCTACCCGAGCGCGTTGGCTTTCGGTACACGCTGAATGCGAGGCCGTTGGGAGCATGCTTGACCAGTGCGTCCAAGAAAGGGAGGCAACCGTCTTTTTCTTCTTCCACAGTAAACTTGACGGAAGGCTCGACGCCATTAAGGCAGTCGAGGGAACGTTGCACGCTCTTCTTGTATATGACACAGATGCAATCGTGCACGTACCTCAAGAAAACCTTGGGTCTAGGCTGAAATGACTCCAAGGCCTCGCCAGGTTTGCAGTCGTGACTGAAACAGATGCTCCCATTGCGGTATCGAAAACGACGCTTTCCGAAAATCCACAAGAGTGGGACGCCTCTCAGGCCCATAGTCGATTTCACAACGTCGCCCCTGTTCCGCCTCTCAAGGTATCTTCACGGCATCTTGGCTCCCCTCGCAGACAAGACGGAAACTCACCTTCGGAACACAAGTGACTTCATCAACAAGGTGAAAGGTATCACTGTGCATGAAGATGAAGTACTCGTGTCATTCGACGTGTGCTCCCTCTTCACCAGCGTTCCGGTTGAACTTGCCGTCGAAACCTCCAGACGCTTGCTTCTCAACGACCCGATACTGCAGGATCGCACGCGGTTGGACATCACTGAGCTGTGCGCCTTGTTACGGTTTTGCTTGACCGACACGTACTTCTCGTACAATGGCGCATTCTACAGGCAAGTACCGCCTGCTGTGACCTCCGAAATCCGTGCACAACCGCCACCGCTCACAGAGTCTGTGTGCGGCACAGCAGCACCTTGCGCATGATCACCGAGCGCGCATGTTGCGCGACAGCACCGCGGAAAGCACGCCCCGCTCCCGGAAGTGCGCATCGCCGTAGAGACGCGAGTTCCAAGCCGAGTGGCTGCGGCGAGCGAAGCTTGGTTTTAAGCGTCAAGTGCTTATTTGTAAACGCACTGCGCGTTTTCCTAACTTTCCGTCTTTAACGCATAATAGGTATAAATAATGAAACCGTCATGCGGTATTCCATATTGATTAAAACGGGTTTTAACACGTGATTAACACGTAACATATGATTAACACGTGTAAGATACCTTGGATTATTTTTTATACCTATATCGGCCATTATATAACGTACAGACATTTTTTTCTTAAATTGATTGCGCAGAACAGATATATGTCATCACTGGCACTGCTTTGTGGCTCAACATGCCGGGCTGTATTATACAAGTCGGTTCTCTTGTACTTGGATTATCTGCAGCGCGAGGAATACTGTGGCGGGCGACGCTTTTTTTTTTCTTTCTGCACCCAATGGCGAGGTTGAAGCGACTTGATGACAACACAATACTGACGACGGCCGCCGTTCTCGGCGGCAGTGTAAGAGAAAGGACGAAAAGATGCAGGAAACCGAGTTTAAATTAAGTCTTTTAGCGGCTGCCGTAGTGAAGCGGGGAATAATCGCGCCTGCTGCTTGTGTCGGAAGAAAAATCCATGGTAAATTTGTTAGGATCGCTATCAACAGCTCATTTCTCTCGGAAGTGCATGACGTCCATAACTGTTCCGTCAAGTGTTTCTTTCCAGCAGCTTTCGCAATCTGTCTCTTTATTGTCGAAACGAAAACACACCAGCATTGCCACACTCATTCATGGTTGTCGTCTTTTCAACGGCTCCCTCTCAAGAGTACCTCGATTGCCTACTTGTATACGCTCTTGGAAGGAATTGGTTTTGATTGACTAGCGTATTTAATAGCCGTTAAATAATTTTTAAAGCTGAAATAAAAAAAAGAAATCAAGATCGACGATAAAACAGAAACAACCGAGTGATACGTTGCGGGAACTATTCTCGTCGCATTCACTGATTGGTTATTTGCTAAGTCGAGTCGCGGTACCATGCGACTTCGCAGACCAAAGCAAGTCAGACACGCCTGTCCGGCACGTACTCTCGACGAATATTTTTACGTGTCCCAAGGATCAGTGCCCTTGAAAGAAAGTTGGCGAAGCTGTCCGTGTCGTTCTCTGCGCTGGCGACCGATCCGATTGACGGTCCAGGCACCTCGGTTGAGCGGTGGCGCAAACAAGTGAGACGACGTCGCAATCGCGAGCATTGCGGCAATAGGCAAAATTACTCGCGGCCAGCAGTTCGTAAACAACGGAAATTCTATGGACCTTTCCTAGACGAGCGTATAAGCTTGTGGTCGAGCAATCGAGCGGTCTCTTTAATTCTGGAGATGGGTGAGGTCCTAACAATGAACGAGCAGCCTGGTTTTCTGCGGAGACGCTTTGACGCGCGGTGACAGAGAGAACGAAAGCGAGAGAAAGTGAAACAACAACAACAAAAACAAAAAGCAATGCCTCGCATCAGCGTAAGGCGCAGTAGTGTCGCTGCGCGCGTTTCCGCATACATGTCAGGGGCGGTTTTTTCCTCGACCTCCATCAAGGAGCCGTCGCGTCCTTGAGGACAGGAACGGGCGCCGCCTCGGCCGCACATCGACGGAGGTGCCCGCGTATCGACGGGAAAGAAATAAAAACAGCTGCGGCGGGCTCTGTTTGGCGACAGCGGGTCGCGCTTGTTTTCCTTCTATTTTGACTCGTCCTTTCACTGACGCTTTCTCTGCCCCGGCCGCCTCCGCCGCCCGGGGTTATTTGTCCACCAACGCGCTCGAGAATTCGCCGCGCGATCACGCGACACGCGTGCGTCCGTACGCGCAGGCACGCGCGTTAACGTGTCGGCTCGCGGCCAGCTGACCCCGTGCGCGCGCCAAGCCACTGGGGCCAACACGATAAGCGTGTCCCGGGCGCGACTGCGGGCCAATGGAGACGCCGCGGGACAGAGCCGGACGCAGTACAAGCGAGCTCCCGAACGATTGCGCGGAGAACAACAACGCGACCGTGCGGCTGGAGCAGCGAGAGCCTCGAAGAGAGAGATATCGTTCCGTGCCGCCTTTCTTTTTCTATTCATTTTCGTGGCTGCCGGCGCGCCTAGACGGCGTTGGGCACGCATAGGCAAGACGAGGGAGACAAGAGTGGTTAGGAGGGAAAAGACAGAAAGAAAGAAAGAAAGCGCTGACGGGCTGGTACAGCGACCGAGTGAGGCGGGTGAAGAAGCCCCTTAACCCACATTGTAGTCGTTGGCGCTCTTTTGATGGTATTTCCTGCGGGCTCCTGCGTCACCGGGGCCGTCTTGGGCCGAATGCGGATCCGTGACGTCGGAACCTGGGCCGGAGAGGTCCTCACCCTCGCCGCTCTAAATTGGGCGACTGGCGCACCCGAGAGTCGTGCAGCGCTGGCGACAGCCCGAGGACCGACGGGGCCCGGGATCCCGCGATGGCTGCAGTACGGCGCGTGGGTAGAGCGGTCTTCTTGTTCGGCGCCGTGCGGGGGCCTCTTGCCCTCTCTCGCCCACTGTGGGGGCGAGAGAAAAACGTGCAGCAATGCGCGACGTGAAAGTGAGAGTCGCACCATCCGCTGCAGTTGGCACTTTGCAGCAGAGAAGCCGCGGCGCGAAAAGACGAGGGGCGCCAGAGCCAGAGACCGATATGTGTACAAAACTTCGCCAGTACGAAAGAAAAAAAAAAGAATATATATATATATATATATATATATATATATATATATATATATATATATATATATATATATATATAGAGAGAGAGAGAGAGAGAGAGAGAGAGAGAGAGAGAGAGAGAGACAAGAGGAAAAATGAACAAAAAGAAAACGGTCATTCGCAGATGAGAAACGCGAATAGCGGTAGATTCGCTGAAGCGTTGGTAACATCACGGGGCTTCTGCGCGCAGACTTGTGACCGAAACAGCCTTGCGGGCACAGGCTGCGCACGCTTCACAAACACCAGGTTGACGAATGAGTCAGACGGCTTACTTTCGCTGCGCTCGTTTTCCGGCAATGCAAGAAGCTTCACTATACTTTCGATGTTAGGATTCTCTCTTTACGATCGAATTTTGGAGATTACCCTTCTTTAGTTTCGTATACTTTTGCAGAGTGCTTCGCTTGTGGCATTTGCTATGCCCCGGCAGCACAAAGTGTCCTGCGCACCCAAGAATGTCCTTTGGCTGCTTCCCGCGCATCAGCCACGCACCTGAATGCTCGATCAAATTACTATGTTCTTCGCTTTGCATTTACGGCTGCGTCGCTGAAACGAAATAGGCGTCACGTTTTTTGTTAACTCACGACGACAACGGCAATGGTGCCCGCGTGCAGGTACACGTTTTAACGCTTGTTGCGATGGCGTTCTCACGCTAATCACCTGATAGTGGTGGGTGTATTACTGCGGGAGGGGCTTAGTCTAACAAAATTTAGCGGCAACTGCTTCGCCCTAGTGATTCTGATACGGACACAATTGGCGATCCATCAAGAGTAATTCAGCGTCGCGGAGGCTTGCCAGCTCGGAAGCGTAAAACTCCTCTTCCGTTCGCTTTAGGCACTCCCAATAACGCATGCTGTTGAGTTTGCGTGGTGAATGACATGCCTTTTTCGAGTTTTTATGTAACGCCTCATAGCGTGCACGGTGCCAAACAAATTCCTTCACGTCGCGCATCTCATTACATGAGGTATATATATACAGAATGTCGGCATAGTATATAGTTTCGTTTCAATCGACTACGCTGGAGAGCATACGGCGGATTCAGTTCTAATTTACGCACAAGGTTGACTTCTGCTCTAGTAAGCCACTTGGCCAGACAGGTCATGTCTGGAGGCATCAGGAGTGCCCAAAAATAGGTGCGAGCTGTCTCGGTATCTTAGCCGTAGAAGACTGGACAGTGTTGGCCCAGTGTATATGTTCAAGATGGCCCCACGTTGAACTCGCATTGGCCCTGGTTGGCTCCTTTTGACTCCATTCTTATATCGATCTTTGACACTCGAGTACAGGCTAGCCACATTTTGAACACGCGTGGAGTCTTTATAAACAAGGCAAAAGCAGGGTACATTATGACGGACAACATAATCGCCCAATGGTAGTGGCGGCGGCAGCGCTATGACCCCGACCGCCCGCAATTTCACCTCCGCAAGTGCAATGTTTTGCATGCTCAAGGGAGGTAACTCTTAATGTCCATCACCTCGTGTGGGAATGTGAAGTACTCGATAGATTCCAGGATATGTACCTGCCTAAGGAGGTAACATCGTTTGCTGACTGGGTCCGACCACGGGCTGACGTCAGAGAGACACTCAACTCAATATACGGAGCCTCGCCTGCGAAGTTTCCATGGAAAGCCATACTTGGCTCACTCCTCCTTACCCGCTTCCCCAAATAGGTCTATAGCCATCGTTTAAATAAATTGTTCTCTCTCGCTCTCTTTGTAGCGTGAGCGCAAACCCTGACTGAAGCCGAAGCGTCGCAGGGTAAGACAGGAGGCAGTAAGGAGCTTCGGTGTTACTGCCGTCGCCCGAAGGTGCTTCTTTCTTTTCCTTGTTACGAAGCGTAGGTCTTGATCGGGGTCGCGGGTATCGGTCTGGAAGTTGGGCGATGGAGATATGGGACGTGTAGGCGTCTGTGAGGCGGAAGTGCTAACTAGAACTGACGCCGCCCAAGTTTTCGCTTTTTCGTCGGGGCAGCGCTTGAAGCAATACTTTGCTGAAACCAGGTGATTGAGCGATCGAACCGGCCTTACCGCTACACTTCAAAATAATAATAATAATAATAATAATAATAATAATAATAATAATAATAATAATAATAATAATAATAATAATAAACCCACTAAACGCTGTCCACAAGTTTGCTGGCAGAGCCGCGCCTGTGTAGGCTGGCTGACTGCTTTCGGCGCATACATTCAGTTTGAAAGTGAAAGCTTGAAGGGCGGAGATTGCGCAGAGGCAGTGCGCGAGAAGAAAGTACACTCGGAGGTGTTTCGGGGGGGGGGGGGGCGACGTAGTGTGCAGGTGTTATACCGGACCAAGTCTTTGAAATCGTCACATTATCTCAGACCACCGGATACATTACAAATTATAAATGAAGTTGTGACTCGCATACGTGTGTGCAGAGCTCTGAATGATTCGACACTTTCTCGATGAAGACAGAAAAACGCTGTCAGCAACGCAGAGCTGGAGGAAGAAAATGGGGGCGTCTGCGTCGCTTTTTGTGCAAGATACCGTACGCCCCACACAGCCGTAAGACAGGCCACATTTTTTTTTTTTTTTTTTTGTCGCAGCACATCACATTCTGGGTGAAAGCGATCATATAGACAGCCGTGGGAACACGTCCCGCGTCGGACGGTTAGCGTTGCGCTAGCTATATGTTGCGTGTGCTGCGAACTATTTATTAGGCTGTTGCGTATTTTGATCTCCTTCTTTACCTACGGTTTCCCTTTACCGCCTTCCGCTGTGCAGGGTAGCAAACTGGATGTTTATGTTTCGGTTAACCTCCCTGCCTTTCGCATCTTTTATCTCTCTCGTTCTCTCTTCAGACTTCAGCCTACCTGCTGTCCGTGGACGGTTGCGCGACTCAAACATTTGTGAATGGCTGTAAATTCGCACGTGTACTACGCCTATACAAAGTACCGTGGAAGCTATGCGGGGTGCTTGTGCAGTCTTCCTTAAAAGTTTACGGGACACAGGTTCCAAGACAAACGTGACTTCCTGCCTTTTTTTTGTTAAGGCACGATGTTTCTAACGACGCTTCACTGTTTATACCGCAAATGCAACGCACCGAAGCTTTGTACCAGAGGCTATACGTGCCCGGGTTTAGCGGAAATTTAGCTTTTTTTGGCAAGCTTCGTGTCCCGTGTTTTTTTTTTTTTTTGCCTACTGTGCGTGCCCCGAGCGCGGCCTGCAGCGCGGGGCGAGAGCCCGACGCCAGTATCGGCCACGCGAAGGCCGCATCACTGCGGTAGGTTGCGCGCATCCACGCGGGCGGCACGACGAGTTTGGTTTTCCTCCTGCTTATCTGTGACGACCGCGAAGCGCGGCTTACCGAAGGGGCCATACACCTGCGTCGCTACCTTATACGTCGCGAGCCTCGAATAATGAAATCGGCTCTGACCTCACGCGCCGGCTGCGAGCGAGAGCGCGGGGTGTCTACCGCGGCGGCGAAACGAGGGACGAGCCGGTTCACTCGCACGCCGCGATGTGGAAACTCAGCTGATAGCTCGGCGGTTCGCGTGCCAACTATCGTCCCATTTCACTAACCAGTACTGTCTGTAAACTTCTAGGACGCATTATATATGCTCAGGTCATTAACTCTCTCGAAGAACACAACGCTATATTAAAAAAAAAAATGCCGGCAGATCCCACGCCCTGTGGGAATCGATGTTATGCGAAGCAGTGTGCGGGGAGCCTACCAAGTTAACGAAACGACCACGAGAGCACCAAGACGTAGGCGGCTGTTTCATGACCTACATGACACACGTGTCATGGTATTCATGTCATGACTTATGTCATGTCATGTTCGCCATACACGCTTGTCGTACTATGCCAGTTTTGGTACATACCAAGTTAACGAAGCGACCATGAGAGCACTAAGACATAGGCGGCTAGATAGATAGATAGATAGATAGATAGATAGATAGATAGATAGATAGATAGATAGATAGATAGATAGATAGATAGATAGATAGATAGATAGATAGATAGATAGATATGGCCAAAGCGGCAAGTGTTTGCCAAGAAATGCTTCGCATTTAGTACCAGCACGGTTTTCGAAGAGGATATTATTGTGACACGCAACTTGCCGGCTTCACCCATGATATTCATTCTACCATAGAGGCGGGTTTGCAAGTAGATGCAATTTTCCTAGACTACTCAAAGGCTTCTGACCACGTCCCACACCACCGGCTACTGACCAAATTGGAATGGCTTAACATTCACCCTAACGTTCTAGCATGTATAAAAGATTTCTTACCATTTCGCGTGCAATTCACCTCTGTGAATGACAGTACCTCATCTTTCGGACATGCCACTTCTGGTGTCCCCCAGGAGAGTGTGATTCGACCGTTAATATTTCTAATCTATATTAAAGGCCTTCCAGCTTCATTGTCGCCCAGAATTAGACTGTTCGTCGGTGATCGATGATCGCGTCATATGTCGTAACGTATCCATCATCACCGACCAGCTGACATTACAGTCCGACCTTAACACGATAAGTTCACTGTGGTCACCCTGGCTAATGCCGCTTAACCACAGTAAAACAATGGCTGTGTCATTTGCTAACCGTGTTTGCCGTGTACCATCGTCTTACAAATTAAATGATAGCTCTGTTGAACAGACATCAACGTACACGTACCTTGGCCTTCATTTACAATCTGACTTATCATAAAATTACCATGTTAACACAAACCTTGCTCCCGCTAGCTGTTCTCTCGGCTGTCTTAAACGTAACATCAGACAAGCGCCTATTCACCTTCACAGACTTAAACCACATTAATCTGGCCTAAAATTGAATATGCCTCTGCCATCTGGGATCTTTATAAGCACTGCATCATTAACGACATCGAAGCCCTTCAAAACTGTGCAGTTCGCTTCATCTACTCTGAATACCCACCTTTCGCTGGTGTCACTGCTTTGAAAAATCGCACTCAGTTGTAAGAGCTTTCGCATCGCCGTAAAATTGCTCACTTATCACTTTTCCGTGAACTTTATCATCACACATCCCTCCATGACGACTTTTTCCTGCAACCAGCAGCTTCCTCACCGGGACCTTCCTAACAAAGTAAAACAGAATAATGTGCCGCTCAAAACAGTACGCTGAATCTTTCATATATACCGCGCACAACAAAGAATTGGAAGCAGCTGCCATCACACATCGCTACAGAAACTAACACCAGCAAATTTCAAGACCTCATTCATGTTAACGCAGATGCAACCACCCCTGATTAATATTCTACTGGTTTGTTCTTCTCACAGTGTGTTTGATGAATGGCTAGTTTCCTTTTCCATATGTTTAATTGTATATTGCATTTTTATTCAATTTACTGTGCTTCATTCTTTTTCTATGTACTTTATTCGTTGCCGAACTTTGTACCTTTGTTTGACTATGTTCTTTTTATTGTGTCTTGTCCTTTAACAACCAATAATTCGAGTTATTACGTTTCGGTGTTGTTCATGTAACGTGTACATATATATGCAATAGTTATATCCATTTGTGTACCTATTCTACCGTATTTTTTAAAATAAATTTTGTATGTGCCTGCACTGTTAATTTTTTAATTATCGTTTGTTTGGAATCATATTCACAGTACTGTAACTTTACTTGTACCAGACCCCCCCCCTATGTAATACCCTCAACCAGAAGGCCTTTAGGGGTAACTTAAGTAAGTAAGTAAGCAAGTAAGTAAGTAAGTAAGTAAGTAAGTAAGTAAGTAAGTAAGTAAGTAAGTAAGTAAGTAAGTAAGTAAGTAAGTAAGTAAGTAAGTAAATAAATAAATAAATAAATAAATAAATAAATAAATAAATAAATAAATCTGCCCGAGTCGACGAAAACCAAAACGCGCGCGCTGTGCACTGAGCCTCCCCCGGAACTGATCAATAAACTCCTATCTGACCAAAATAAACGAGGAGCTTTGGACTTTCTCATATGATCATACGCCAGTTACTACTACTACTACTACTACTACTACGACTTACTTACCCTCCTTCTTCTTGTTCTTGTTGTTCTTCTTCTTATTGTTGTTGCTGTTGTTGTTCTTTTGGAATTAGATTTGTATATATAAAGATAATCACAGAGAGCATGCTGAAAACTGCCACCAGGAGGGGTACAACGCTTGCAAGCTCGTGAAGGATAAGAGAGAGAAAGCAAGGAGAAGAATGGCAGGGAAGTCAACCAGACGAGCGTCCGGTTCGCTAGCCTACACTGGGGGAAGGGAAATGGGGAATAGAAAGAGGAAAGCGGGAAAGAGTGAACATTGTGTGTGCATGCAGCAATGCGCCTTGATATCAGTCAAGTGCAAGCAAGTGCCCCGCCGATACACTGGGATGCCGTCATCCTGCTGCCTGAAGCTAATCTCTCATAGCTGGTGATGTGCGTTGTAGTCACCTGGGAAGACCAAGGGGCCAGTGGTTGTTTGCATTACGTTGCAGTACGTGGCAGTATGTCGCTGAAGTAAACGGCGGCCTTTTTTAACTTCAGTGTGAATAGAATGCTGCGGATGAGCTATGATGCTTACTCAAGACTTGTAAGCACTGAACTGAGAGAACCCAGAACTTGCACTGCACTTCGCGCTGATGGAGTATGCAGGTTATTCATGAGCATTCGAAAAGTATTCGTCAGAGACCGGAGCCTCATAGCCACTTGCCGGTCTACTTCGGGCAATTAGTCAGGAACCCGTGCTGTGCATTCTACAGCGGTGCGCTGTATCACTTGACGTGGCCCCGCCTCCGGTTGTGGCATCGGCTTCGGCTTCTGTTGTGACTTCCGCTGTAGCTCTGGCTTCGGCTGTGGCTTTAGTAGTGCGCACCAAGTTGTTCTCTGCCATAACCTTGTTGTCAGATTTACATTGGATTCTACCAAGCCTAGGGGGCAGAGGAGGAGGTATTGTTGGATGTGGCGTACTCTTCACAGAGGCATCGGCGTTCTTTGAAGTCAGGCGGCGTCGGGAGCGCCGCCTTCTAACGGCCGCAACAGCTTCCGGACGAGACGAACGGTCTCTCGCCACCCGCTTCAAGACCTCCCCTTCCTTCTTCATTTTGGGCCAGTCCGTCGAGGAAATATCATGGGACCCAAGGCAATTGGTGCATTTGAGAGCCATGGCTGCACAGGAGTCTGCAGCGTGGGGATCGCTGCAGCGTGCGCAAACTCTCGTGTTCTCGCACACGGCGCTCACGTGTTCCAGCCTCATACAATTGCGGAATTGGAGTGGCCCGGGATAAATAGTCGCACAGGGTGCCTAAAGTGGCCCACCTTGACGTGCGAAGGCAGAGACTCGCCCTTGAAAATTATTTTCACACAGCGGGATGTGCCGAGGCGAGACACATATCTGTTATGGCGACGCCATCAACAGCTGACTTCACTATTCACTAGAATCGGCAAGTCAGTGCTGGAGGTGGAGTCGCCCACGTCGTAGATGACACCAGTAGTGGAATTACTATCCAGGGGGATATACGAGCAGAGCTTTATGCCAACAAGTTCGGTAAGTTTACTCAAAGTACTCAGCGTAGTGTCACGTCCGACGTCAGTAGCCAACACATGTTTTTCGTGGATTGAGTATAACGTCAGTAACTTGCTTTCGCGCCACCGCTTCAAGTTGCACCGAGACAGACTGTCTGTTGAGTCGCCTCAGGTTGTCGGTGGCAAGTTCTGGTACAAATAGAAACGTACTGACTGTAGTATTCCGGGTTAGTCCTGCCAGTGGCATGCTCGAAGACATGGACCCCCTGGTGGTGTGTCTTCGTTTCGCCTTGCTGCTCCGCACAAGCTCGAAGGCGTCATCGGAGAAATCCTCACTGCTGAGTGAGTAGACACTGGTGTCGTCGCCGTCGGTGTCGCTCTGCAGGCCGGCCTGCCTCCTGGACGCAGCCGCAGCTGAAGTCGCCATCCCCGGTATAGAGGCACGGGGACGTCAACTTTTGCGTCCGCGCCAGGAACCATGGCGGCTCTCCAAAGATGTACGCAGAAATCAGGAGAAAACAGCTAAATTAGAGAAATAGCGTCCTGGCTAGCATGACACTTCGTCTTTCTGACGGATAAAGGTACATGGAAAAGGATAGTGGGTGAAGAGTAAGAAATACATAGAGAGAAGGGGATATAGTGGTTCAAGAGGAGGAGAGATAATAAATTGGAAAGGGCGGATAAAGGAAGGAAGGAAAAAGTGGAGAAGGAAAGGCAAGGAGGTTAACCAGTTTAGCTTAACCGGTTTGCTACCCTACACATGGGAGCGGGATGGGGGGGATGAAAGATGAGGAGGGGAGAGAGAGAGCACATAACACAGCACACACATCGTCAGTTACAGTCCAACACTCTTGCGCGGTACGTGACATCACTGTCACAGCCTCTTGTCCAAGCCCGTCTCTTTCAAAAACCGAAGTAGTCCCTTCGTCGCCTTCAGCTGCGATGTCTTCTGTCGGCGATATGTGAAAATAGTTGCAACTGACAATGGTCTGTTGTCAAGGTGCGCTAGAATGGACGCCAGAAACTGTCTCTGAACTTTATATTCAGGACAGTCGCACAGAATGTGTTCTAGCGTCTCCTCGCAAAGACAGGCATTGCAGAGAGCGTTGTCGGCCATTCCAATGCGAAATGAGTAAGATTTCGTGAAGGCCACCCCTAGCCATAAGCGATAAAGCAGTGGCCTCTCTTCGGCGGAGTCCATTTGGCATACAGAGATGCATCAAAGAGAGCAGGTCGTATTGACGATTGCTCTGGTTGATCTGGCTGCTTGGTGTGCACCATAGAGGGAGCGTGACCTCCTGTGCAAGCACTCGAAGTCTGCTGGCTGCGTCGGACCGTGAAAGTGGTATGGCCTCTTCCTGTGTGTCTTCAAGAGCTGCCCGAGCGACATTATCGGCGTCTTCGTTTCCTATGACGCCGCAGTGACTTGGCAACCACTGAAACGTCACGTGGTTTCCTTTCTCATGTGATGTATGGAGTAGGCATCTAATATCGAATACGAGCTGTTCGAATGGCCTGCGACGCAGAGCTGATAGTACAGATTGTAGGGCTGCCTTTGAGTGACTGAAGATTGACCATTGTCGAGGTGGTTCCCGAATGACGAAACAAAGTGCAGCGCGAAGAGCAGCTACTTCCGCAGATGTCGATGTCGTTGGGTGGTCAGCCCTAAAGCTGATAGTAATAGCTCTTGCTGGGGACAACCACAGCACCGGATGAACACTGGATGTTTGTGGAACCATCAGTATAAGTATGTACACTGTCCGCATACCTCTCGTGGAGAAGCAGAGACAGTTGTTTCAGCACAGGCGACGACAGCTCAGACTTTTTCCCGATTACTGGTACACTGAGATGAACTGTGGGGCTGATAAGACACCAAGGGGGTATCGATGGTTTAGATGCAGCGGTGAAGCCCGAAGGAAGTTTGTCGTTGTACTTGACGATAGTTTTAGAGAATGATGCTTGGTGCCTGTCTGAAGGTAGAGTTGCAAGGTGTTGATAGGGGGCACGTGCAAAATGTCTTATGTGCATTCTCAGGGCTCCCACCGTAATGTGAGTTTGCATTGGATGGTCCCGAGCAATCGCAATAGTTGCCTCAGTTGACGTGCATCTGGGTAAACCAAGGCAAACTCTGAGTGCTTGAGCTTGTGCTGCCTGCAGAACACGAATATTTGTCTTGTAGGTGTTGTTCAGTACAGGTAGACTATATCTTAAAAAACCGAGAAAGAGAGCTCTGTACAGTTTCAGCATTGCGTCTACTGACATCCCCCACGTCTTTCCTGTCAAGTATTGCGGATAAAGAAATGTAATGAGCACACAGGACTACGGAAACAACACAAGAACGAGACAAATGTGTGCTTCACGCACTCAACGCGCGGCCCTAATTGCCCGGAAGATGGCCCGCAAACCAGCACTGAGTTCGACCACATCAGTGAGCAGTATGTTAAGCAGCTCAACTTTGAAGAGCGCGTCGAAGGACACAGAACAGAGGCACAGAACACTGCCATGTGCCTCTTTTACGTGTCCTGTGTCGCGCTATTCAAACTTCTGCTGTTTAACAAGGTGCACCAACTAGCCCAAATGAACACGCTGATCAGAATGTTTAGACTACAGTCGGTAGTGAAAATGTGGCGCCTTTTCAGAAATGATAAGGGCTTTGTGAGGTTGATCAATAACCAGAGAGAGTATAAGTATTACAGACAGAAGCCGAGTGCCGTATCTGAAAATAATTTTAGCCCAACTTTGTCAACCTCGTATTGGCGTGGAGCTCGACCCTATTGAATATAAGAAGTCAGTGAGCGAAAGATCGTGAAAGACCGAGCTCGTCAAACTTGCTCAGCAGTGCAGAGTGACAACTGCTGAAATATTGGCATTGCAAATGCAAGTGCTGAAACGTTTGGCTGCCCTAAAAGTTATTTAAAGCATGTCATCCCTTTGAAATTAATCAATGAATTAATCAAGCAAAATACAAATAAATAAATAAATAAATAAATAGTTCAATGAGTCATTCAATTAATCAATTATAACGAAGGTAAATTACAAATACACAACCAATTTCAATTAATTAAAACTGCCCCACAACGATTGTGGCGCCATCTTGCCTCATCGCGTGAGAATATGAACTACGTTGACGTTGATAGGCGTATCGTTAGCGACGACTCTGGAAATGCTGACAAATGTAATCAATATTTACAGTCTGTGTTTGCTCCCTTTGGATCACTTATTCTCCAATTGCCCTTTTGTACACTTAGAACGACGATCAACCATGCGGAATGCTGTTTTATCTGAGTGAGTGAGATAACTTTATTTGGAATTCGGCGATTGGGAGGCCCGGGCCTGGGGCCGCATAGATGACCACTGGGAGCTTTTGCTTCCGTACGTCCTCCATGGCTCGCTGGACTGCCCAAAGTTGGTCTTGGAGTTCCGAGCTGAGCAGCGCGGCCGACCACCACGCCCGTAGGTTTCCCGGGGTGACTATTTTATCTGAGCATGAAATAATTTCTTTACTTTTCGACATGGTTGCAAAGAGATCGGCTGACCCATATTGCATCGCCAACGGATTTTTGCGGTGCTGTGCAGGATCTATTGCGAAGTACTTATTGGTCATATTTAAAGCATCGCTTCAGCACCGGACATTGCCATACGACTGGTTGACGGCTAGAGTAGTACTACCTGTGCATAAGTCCGCAAACTAACATAAAATTGAAAACTAGAGACCATATTCATCACTTGCACTTGTAAGATTCTTGAGCACGTTGTACAGAGAAGTTTCTTTAATTACCCTGAAGAGCCTAACTTTCTGTTTCAGACGGAAGTACTCGACAGTCACCCAACTCTACGACATTCCTTGACATTTATACATTCCATGACATTACAAAAGCAAGTAAAGAGGACAGATCGATGCAATTTGTCTTGGTGTGTCCAAGGAATTTCGTGAAGGACTAGTGGAAAAACCATTAGATTTGGGTGTTAACCGGGAAACTGTGGGAGGGATAAAATTTTATCTGCCTAACCGAACACAATTTGTGGAAGTGAACAACATGAAATCAGATGTTTTTGGTGCAACTTAGGCCTCCCGCAGGGTTCAGTATATGGTCCTGTCATGTCTTTATGCTACATAAATTATATATCGTAGATGTGGTCTCATATAGTGCCACAGCGCGCGCTTGTTTGCAGACGAATTGTCTAATTTACTCATATGTGAAGTGTCGCCAGGATCAAGTTGTACTGAATTCCGCGCTGTAGGATCTTGCGGCATGGTGCACGAAAAGCAAAATAGAAATCAACTGTGAGTACACCTCATACATACGAGTGAGTAAGAAACTAAACATTTTTCGCATTTCGAATATAAAATGAATTCACGCCATCTAAGACAAGTTACTGCACTAAATACTTTGGCGTCAATATACCTTCTGATCTCAGCCAGAATACGCACCTTCGTAAGTAATGTGTGTGTATATATATATATATATATATATATATATATATATATATATATATATATATATATGTGTGTGTGTGTGTGTGTGTGTGTGTGTGTGTTTGCGTCTGTGTGTTTATATGTCCTCATATTCATTAATCAGCGCGAGAACAACGGAAAACACAGTTAGAACAAGGACCGGCGCTCGTCCTGCGCCCTTCTACCTCTGGGTCTTCTGTTGTTTTCGCGCTGATTAACAAGTATGCATCCTTTACAACTCGCCCATCTTTCTATCTTACTGCAATCTCTTCTCAGTACAGTATTGAGCTGCGCAGGGGATAGCGCGAAGCTTAAAGACGAACGCTATATGTTTTTTTTTTATGTTTGCAACCACATCTCTTTTGAAACGCAGTCGTTGTTGCAAACCCTGGAGACATACCGCAGTCGGACTAGTTGAGTGCACTTCGTAACAAGGGGATAACGTATCCTGCAAGTGACCGACGAGGAACATCTAGTCATTTGCGAGGAACCCATAGGGCGGCGCGAGGCCACGGAAAGCGAAGCACTGCGTCGAAAACCAAGCCAAGGTCTGTGGTCTCTGCCGCCCGAGGCGAAAGGTACACTTTTAACATCGCACGGAAGAAAGAAAAAAACGAACACGGTGAGTTATTGGCATGCCTGACAGCCCTTTCCGTTCGCTGTCGCGACAGATTCGGCTGGAGAGTCAAGAAGCGGGTCGTGAGCTTGCTTCGAAAAAAGGGGGCGGAAAAATAATTGTGGCTTCGTTGGAAGCAAAGTGTAAGGTCGCAGTCGTTAGTATGTGCGAGCACCGTGAAAGAGCTGTCGCTACAGTCTTGCACTGCGCGAAAGATAGCGGGACTTTAAGAGCCAGCGTCGGGGGGTGCGTGATTAATAATTAATCAAAAGTTGGTTGTGCTTCCCGCCCTGTAGTGAGCAGACTCGTTTCAATCGTTAGTGATGTTCGTTTCTGCCGCGATGATTTTTGTCTGCTTCGTGTGATGGTGTCTCAATTCACTTTGGCGCTGTAGAAATGGTCACATCCGAAGTCCGCGCAAGGTATACTGCGCTTCCTGCGACCTACAGGTCTATGCCGAATGCCTGTCTATCGGAAACGCATTTCTTGTTGTTTTCTTTCGTTTCTTTCTTCTTCCTTTTTTAATGCATCTTTCTTGATGTTCTCCGTTCTAGACCCATTTCCTCCACCCCAGTGCAAGATAGCAAACCAGAAACTTTCGCCTGCTAAACTTCCCAGTAGTTCCTCTTTATCTCCGTATTCACTTTGACAAGACACGTATCAAATATTTCAGCGCCAGCGTTTTGTATCCCTGGCCGTTTATGCAGCAGTGCGAAAGCTTGTGGCGTGGCGAGAAGGCGCAGACACGTTTTGGGGGGCGGAATTATACGACACGTTATTTTCGGTTGGACCGTGAAGTAAGCACCGCTTGGCAAGCACAGCTTAACCTCTTAACAGTTTCCATATGCTTGCAAGTGCGCACTGCGGGCTGCGCTCAAAATTCTCGCTCCAGGCGCATCGATCGTTTAGTAGAAATGATTAGTGCATAATGTGTCACTTGCATAATGACGGACCAGATTTTAGGGAGGGAATGCGTTTTTCGACGGCGAAATCAATCCGCGTTTTTTTTTAGATTGCCTCGCACAAGCGAGGTAATCTGCTGTATTTCTGCTGCTGCTGCTGGAGGTAATCTGCTGCTCCATGCTGTATTTCTTTTTGAGGCAGAGTGCGAATGAGGTCAATCGTAGCGAACTTTCTGACACCACAAGACGAAATTATTGACTTAATTGTCGCAGAAAGGCAACTAAATCTCGTGTTCCTGCAAATTTCGAAAGATGCTATTGTCGCGCGTATACTTGCGAATGAGTTTGCGGCGTCAGCACCTCCTATACTAAGAGAAGGAACCTTGAGTCGTGATATCATATCACTAAGACCAACCACTCAATTTCATTTCATTTACTTTCTGAAAGTGCCCAAGAACAGCTTTACGCCTTAATATTGGTGCACTTGTGTTACACAAAGAACATAAAACCGATAATAATAAAAATAGGCACTCGCGCTAAGCGTTGCTAATGTCCCTAAGCGTATTTGCCAACGCGAATGCTCGTATTATGCCTTCGCTTATAACTCCGTGCAGTATACAGCGAATACTAGGGCTCGTTTCAACCAATCGGTGGTAATGAGAGGAGCTTGTGTGTTTCAGAAAAGGACCATTGTGCACTTCTAATCCTTCCGTGAAGCTTCCACTCAGTCGGCGTCTGCACGGAGGGCGATCAAAGGCAGGTACTGCTTATCTTCACGACGCCACTTTTCCAATAACAAATAATTATAATCGCTTACCTCGTTCGGATATCTCACTCAACTGTATATGCACTGGATACATTCGAAACTCAATATTTTTAAATAGAATACGAATATCCAAAAGAGAGAGGGGGCTTCGAGTGTCGAATCCAATACGGAATATTTTGCAATTTCAAAGCAAGTGGAGAGGGTATAGGCGAGCCGACAGTGTTGATTGTACTTCGCCATAACAGGCTCTTTGCGCTAATGTTAGTCTAGTCAATTGGGAAGCCTGTAAACGAGATAAAGTTGAAAGGTCATCGCAGTCTGGGTTAGGATAATAATAATTAACTGATTATAATCGCGCGCGCGTAGAAAGTCCGGCTGGTTATATCCACGAATGCCAGATGGAATATTATTGCAAACGTCGTTCAGAGAAAGTGTTATGTCATGTTAGTGGTTGAGACATGGCAAGTAACCGACAGAGGCTATGCCGTTCCGCTATTGAGCAGAAGGTGGCCGGTTCGATTTCCGAATGCCGGCGCCCGCATGCCGATATGGCCGTAATGCCAAATGCTCGTGCACGTTGATTTAGGTGCATGCTAAATAATCCCAGGTTGTGAAAAATTGCAATCTTTCAACTACGCAGCATCTCTCATAGCTCCAGTGTTGAGAGTTTCTTTGTGACGACGATCAATCAATCAATCGTGGCGAGTGAGATCAAGGAAATGTAAATGATCTGAAATTAAAATAATAAATCTGCAGGCAGCCTAAGGTTATTATTATTATTATTAAAAGAAAAGGAAATGTTCATAAAATACTAATATATAACGGCAGCTACCTTTTGGGAGAGCACGACACCCGCTTGGCCTGCAACAGAGGCTGCAGGAATATGAGAATTTCCGGAAACAAGCAGGCTATAGCCGTCGCTAGTACAAATCTTTCCGTGTGCGTGCATCGTACCAATACCGTGTGTGCAACCGCGCGCGGATATTTGAAACTCCGAATATCGATTTCTCAAATCGTGTACGATTCGATTTGTAAAATCTCGAATATTTGCCCATTCGTGACAACTCCTCCATGACTGAGCATTTCTGCTTGTATCCCGATAGTCACTATCGATTAGCCATCCAGTTACTGCTCACTTTATTTCATCACGGCATCTTTGTCTGTTTGTGACACATACACATGAAGATGCCACCGTGGACGATTTACTGCCGAGGTGCTGCGTTGAGAAAATGGTATTACAAGATGTTAAAATTTTGCAGTTGGCCTTTAACTGAAAGCAAAGAAAAAAAAAGCGAGGCATATATCGAAATCTAACTGTTCATAAAAGCCGCCTTTATATCGTCCTTTTTTTTTTTTTTTCAGCAATAGTCGACGTAGTCATCCTTTCCTAAATAGTTTATTCACGCATTCGTGTCAATACTGCTCACTTCACCCGAGCTCCATTTTATCTGCGCTGGAATCATTACGCATGAATTAATGAGTCCCTGCCGTGTGATACTTATTGTAACGTCAGTTTAAGGTAATTTCATCTCTCAGTTTTGCTTGCCTTAGCAAGTATAGCGTGTAGCCCGCGACATCTAAGTTCGAAACGCGAAACGTTTCCGAGATCATAAATGCCTCGGCAGCTTGGCTGTCGTCAACCGACAGCGTAGTCGCCGTCACGGTGACGAAAGTGTTTCCGTGGGGCGGCTTTTCTTTTTGTTTTATACTTGCCCAACTAACACCCTCCAGTGTCGTTGCTCCAGTGGCGTAGTGGATTCAAGGCATTCCAGCTTGTCTTCTGTGCAAAACTGTGGCGCCATTGCATCAGCTTCTTCGATACACGAAGAAAGGCAGGGAGGAGGGGGGGGGGGGGGGGGTCTTTACGCGCCCCATATCTCGCCGACCGGTTTCCTCATTCGTGCTGGGCGGTCAGGGTAAAGCTGTTATCTTCTCGTTGCGACCCCCCAGCCTCCCCGCACGGCCGTAGGTATCCGAGTGCTTCATTAACGCGAAACGTGAGCCGAACGAACGCTCCGCCGGCGAATGGCGGCGCACGCAGCCATGGGAGTATCTGCGGGGGCACAAAATTTCGCCGCGGCGTCTTTCCGCGAGAGCAAACAGGCGTGAGGAGGGAATTACCGAGCGAGGCGGTGATTTATTGCGGCTCTCACGCCCTCGAGCAGCGTCGGTGCAGTCGACACTTGCGCGCGTCTGCATGTTTTACTTTTCAACGCGCTTCTTTGAAAACGAAGCGTAACGAATCCTGTAGAATAGTTTACGAACAAAGGGACCGAGCGGCGATCGATCCTAATCACCAGCTAAAGGCCCGCGGTGCCTGCATGCTTTTCGGCGAGGTCGTTTGTCTTGCGTGCGTGCCGCTGAAGCCCTACGAATCTGGAGCGGATCATCTTCGCTCTAGCGGCGACTGCAATTCTGTTTGCGATGACTGAACGCTCTACAATTAATTGTTCGTGGTAACGGTTCGTAAACTCGAAAATGTACCATTCGAACCGCTGGCTCAGCGGTGATCAGCGGGACGGAGATTGACGTTCTGTAGTTTCGAGTAGCCTTGAAATGCTACTTGAAATGCAACTTTCAACGTTAGAACGTCAATAGAACACGGCAAGAAGGAGTGACAGGACGGGCAGGCGTCGTCGGGGGCTCCGAAAGAGTTCAAAGAGCGTAATGCGTTAAGTCAGTCAGTGGGAAACTGAAATCATGGCGCCGTGCCCCAGCTTGCAAAGTGTATACTTGGCAGCGTGACACGGAGACGGAATAACAGCGCACAAGTAATTTGACCAAGCGCCGCAACCCCATAGCAGTCCGAAAACGCAGTTATGCAGGATCACGCCAGTGCATCTTATTCGCAGGTCAAGAAACACGATAAGTGCTATACACCATTTCTCCGTCATGGTTCACTTTATACAGGGAGTGACAGCGTTAATTTTGGTGACATTGTCTCGCTGCGAATAGCGAAGAGCCTTTTCCTAGAATAGATCTTTTTTACTCGCACCACTGGCGGCTACAATACCTACACCCCGCTTTGTGCGTTTTGGCATCGAGAGTGACTTTAGGGACGCGAAGAACGAATAACCCCTGCGGCACACACATGTTCGTTCGGAATTTCGTACGCGACGAGAGTCAGCCGTCAAAGCCGGCATCGCACTCCGAACCACGTCACCCTCTTCCGCTTGACAAACAATTGGCGAGCGGAAAGGATTGAAATTGATTGAAAATTCATTCGAAGACACCAACACACGAATATATTCTAATTCAGAAGCATCATTAGAGGCATTGACTCAATATTGCTTTTAGGCTGATTCCTGCTCGCTATCATATACTGTTGCAAATACATTCGCCATCACTTCAAGGCTTTGATATCAATTTCAATGGATCCCAAGTCACGCTGGTATAACTGGAAACGATGAAGCCACTCGAACTGACGGCTACTGCTCAGTCGTCGAACGTGATGGCCTATCTTATCACAGTCATTCACCCAACACCTAGAGTAGCACGTCAGGGAAACAGCCAGGCTAACATCTGCAGCGTATCATTAAAGCTTTTGTGTGTATGCTCGTGTGCGTGTGTGCGTGTGCGTGTGTGTGTGTGTGTGCGTGTGTGTTTTTGAATATGTCGCATTTGAAGCCAGAAACATTCTCATTTAACGGACTCTACAGAGAAACACTAAGTCAGTTTAGACTGCTAAATTAATTTTCAGAACCTTTCTTTCATTAATTTCCTGTTAATAGGTTGATTATCAGAAGACAAAGTAAGGGTAAAAGCTAACTTTTTTTTTTTACATTTCGCAGCAAAACCCTGGGCCTGGTATGCGCCAGTGTGATGTGACAGATTTCAAAGTATTTTTTTATGAAGCCACAATGGCTCCGTGACAGTTCTCAAAACTAAAGTTCCGTCTATTGTGGCTTCTTTACATTGGAATTCAGTTCATGTTTACCAATAAATACTTGACTATGCCCTAGTTTGACGACGTCAAAATTCATGGCGTCATGGAGAGCTGGTGCGCGAATTTCAGGGCGACGCCGCTCAACCGTTTTTCCTTATCGCGTCTTTTCTGGCTCATGAAGCCCCCTCTAACGGAAAGACGGGCTTTCTCTGTATTGTGGGAGGGTAATTTACTGATACAGCCAGAACGATTTTTCTCTTTACTGTAGTACATCTTACGGTACGCATGGCAGTTGTCTAAAGACACGTGGTTCAACGTGCAAAACAAGACGACACTGCTGTGCTGGACTCTGCGGTTCCTAGTTAAAATGCCATTTCATCGAACATTGGATAGCTTTCCGCACTGTTTTGCGATTCTATGCGGTCTACACTTCTCGCTTTTTGCGCCGCCTGAGAACGAGGACAAACTCTAACTGCCCGCATATATACTGTGACGTACCATGTGCTTTCGTGGAGCACTGCATATCATGGACTGTCCGCGTGCGTGTGCCCGTGTGTTCTGTTTTTGTAACCAGAAATGTTTTTCACAGAAATGTTTTGAATGCCGTATGGGACTTCTTTCTCTGCAGAACCTAAATAATTTGCTGTGATTTTTGTTTGCAGCCTCTGTTGCGAGCTCTGCTTACACTGAGAATTTGCTCCCAGGTTTACTACAATATAACGTACAGTCGAACGCCTTTAAAAGGAAGTGCTCGGGGCCTCCGAAATCGTTCGCAATACAGGTCACTTCGTTGTAAAGGTCGCGCAACGCATCGCTCACACTAGAACCGGGACAGAATATTCCCTTCATTATACAGGTCATTTTGTTGTAGAGGCGTTAGTTGTAGAGGCGATCGACTGTACATGCAGGCGTGCGTACTGCTGTTTCTGTAGCACAGTGCTATGGACTCCTGTAACTTCACGCGTGTGCATAAAAGGCACTTCTCTGGTTCGATTTGTTTCTCGGTATTTCCCTGTTTATTTATGTACGCTTGGCATATTTGTGTCTCAGTGGTATGGGGGGGGGGGGGGGGGGAGTGTTTGCGTCTATTTCTTAACTGTGTCTTCGGGTAGCCGGCTCTAATGAATAGCATATCGCTCCATTTATGTACAGTTATTAACAACTATATACACACAAGGCTTATGAGGAGCATTCGTACGAGAAATGTTGCTTTTAAGTCAGAACGAGGAATGTCGCTGTTCCACTACTGCTCATCATTCCAAGTTTCCACCTTCCTTTCAACTTCTGTCTAGTTTGGATTTGACATACAAAACTGGCATGTACCAGGTAGCCGCACTATTGAGTGTTGCACAGTGTGCCAGACAGTTCGGAAAAGAGCTCGGCGAGACTGCGCGCTGGGGTAGCGATGTCTGTAGTGCGGCCTGTGCTCATGATTTTGTGTCTCCAAGGGAGATCTCGTCTGTGTGTCATGGTTACCTTTGAAATTATAAATCCCAAACTACGTCGAGGCTTTCTAATTTATTCTTTTTCAGTCTTCTTGCTCGACTAGATAAGCTAGGTGCATTTCTTTCTATATTATATTGCTGTCTTCTTTTTCCCCCAGTCACATGAAAGGAGTATAGACGTAACCATTGTTAGGTGGCGAACTCTCTGTCGTGTACTGTCATTTAAAATAATGTCGCTGCCTTCGGCATCGGACAAGCGCACTGCCTGCGGAAGTGGTTCGTCAAGAAATGCTATGATTTGTTAGATGAGCGCGCACAATGGCACACATTTCACAAGGTAATAAGTGTAGTCACATTAGTTCTGTAGACTCGTAATTTCAGCGATTATTTTGTACAAATGTGCCCCATGGAAACAGGATATTACATAGTGGAAGAACAAAATAAAAACAAAATATCACAGCAGATTAGTCCGACTGTCTCCGCCAGTACGTTGATTAAGCGAATTTCATATCGAATTCCATTCATAAGGAGGGCGTACTCGGGCCAGTTGCAAACGTGCGCGTCGAAGTGGACGAAGGGCCAAATTCGCGAAGCTTTGTTCGTAAGGACTCTTTCTTACTGGCCGCTAATAATATGTTAGCTCTCACTATATTGACTGGTTTTTGTTGCTACGAACTTAATTAGCGTAAGAACGTTTTGTGAATACGGAGTAAAGATTTCCAAAACTTGTACCCAAGTTTTTTCGTGTGTTTGCGTGGCCCTTTTGCCACCCGCGTTACCAGCTCCGCTCGTTCTCAGAGAACTTGGATTCGTCACTTTGGCCGAGCCGAGCTTCTAAAATCTTAAATGTTATGGCTGCTTATTGGGGTAATATTGGGATTTTTGGCGTTCCAGTTCTTTTTAATCAACCCCCCCCTTCCCTCCCCACACGCACACACTTCTTCTCCTGCTCACATTGTTTCTTCAAGTAGATGAAAATTTGCTGTAGCTTCTGACATTCATCAGTTCATTCCCTTGGTGAAATTTTGAGATGGTCCGGACTGGAGCAATAATTCAAATTCGTAACTCTAGTCGGAAACGGTAAGGAGAAGGAAAACGCTACTGCATTCATGCTTAGCTCGAAGTAGTGTTATAATAAATTACGACAAGTTTTAACCGCTTTCTCTCCACGTCTGCTTGAAAAAAATATGTCCACCTTTATGCCAAAGCGCGTGCAGGGGTGTATAACGCAGAAAGTGTGTTTGTAACACAAAGTAGCCGGATATTTAAATATATTTGATGAATGAAATATTTCACTTGTATTGAGCTATTTATGTGCAATCTGTGCCGCTTATTTGGGTTTGCTTTGGGAGCACTTGTTGGCCCGTATTGTCGTGGACCATATGCTAGATGTTGAGTGCCGCACTGTTGTGTGTGACGCAGATGCGTGTACCGATCTTGTGCTGTTCTTCAGTGTTTGCGCAAGTTCATTTCTTTTCTTTTTTTTTGCTTTGAATCTATTTTCCCCCTTTCATTGTCTCATCTATTCTTCATTCGCTATCCATAATTTATGAAGATTCTGTTCTTCTAGATCAAGCAGGCATTCTGCCCCTCCTTGTGGCAGTTCCAACTTGCCAGCCAGCTTTTATTTCTTTTCTCTGTGATCGTTTTATATGCCCGCAAACGTAATTTTATATTAATATTGTTGTGTTCACCGTACCTGCCTCATTCCGTCCGGATTCGCGACAAATTTCACGTTACCAATGCCACGCATTTGAGCTGTCTTGATCCCAGAGCTTGGTGAGCACTTGGGAATTACATTTGCATCGAGGCACGCAGCTTGCTCTCGCTGATCTACCAGATCCATTCCAGGCCGATAAGGCCACCATGGAAAGACTCTTCCTGGTCGATGTCCACGTCAGTGACTGGATTCAAGTGCAAAAGTATTCCTGAGCCAGCACTGACATATAGTACTCTTGAACGTATTCCTAGCTGCTACAGTATTCAGTCTCACATGTACTCCGACAGCTCTTCCACACATATATCTGCCATTGGTGTGGATTCCGTCAGCGTGTGTGTTGCCATATATGCCACACTCAGCTGCCGGACTTCAGCTGCTGCCACTGAACTAGCTGCGCTGCCGGGTAGCTTTTGTTTATATTCTGGATCAAAGAGCTCCGGTCATCTTCGACGACTCACGAGCAGCCCCGCAGTCGCCGAAGTCGCAACCTTGCAAGCCAAAATCTTTCTTTCTTAAGGCGCCAAGTGCAAACACATTTTTCCGGGCCCCCACTGGTTTCGTCTACATGTGGACACAAGTTTGAGTACTCCGCGTGCGTTTCCGCGTTGTGTGCTCTTGAAGCGCCGAGGCAACGTGCGAGTGTGTGCACGAGACGGGAGGCTGTCCGGCGGTTTAGACGAAGTAGGGGGTTGTCGAGAAGGGAGTCAACGTTCCTCTTGTCGCGCCTCTTGTAATTAGGCGCGACTCCACGTAGCTCTCGCCGCACGCCCTTAAGTATCGGCCCACGTGCTGTTCCGTTCCGCGTTCGACTGGACACGTTTCGGTGGCCGGCTCGACAATCGAACCCGCCGCCTCGCCGGCGGGATCAGTGGCCCCCCCAAAGCGCTTTCACGTGCACAGCGCGTGCGCTGTTCGGGCGCATTCCAGCGCGCGTCTCCCGCAGGTTCGTGCCGGGCAGTGGGGTGGCGAGACGGGTGGGGGGGGGGGGGGGGGGGGTGCCGGCTGGCCCATGTGACTGCGCGGCTGCCCGACCAGCCTGGCTCCGCCCGGCCAGGCGGCTTTTCTCAGCCCGTTTGAGCCGTGCTTGTTTGCGAAGGGCCGCCGCTTTTGACGCCTCTTTGCGAACACGAAACCGTGCCTCGGATACGAAAACGCAATGCAGTATGGAGGCCGCGTAACTTTATCTCCAGTTGACACGCGTCTTTCAGGAGCTGCGGCGTGGGAGGAAAGGGATGGGAGAAAAGAGAAAAAAAGGAAATAAAGCAAAAGCACTTTGCGCGTTTCTACCGATTTCACTGGACCGAGCAATTTCACTGGCGTTCCACAGGGGAAAGTGGTGTGTGCATTCCTCGTCCCGGCAAATCGCATGCGCTTATGTGAATGTCGGTCGGCTTATCAGACGCTGCTCAATGCTTTTCGCTAACTTCTTTCCCAGCGTGATCAGCAACAAGCTCAACGACAATTCAGTGTAACTACTCTTTACCCATGTGCCTCTCATGTGCCGGAAACTTTGCAAGTACTGCGCGTTGAATTTCTTAGCGACCGGACTAGTATTGGGAGCAAACGACCTATGAAAAGTCCTCAGCGAACTTGAGCAGAACACGCGAAATAAATTTGAGGGCTCAACGCAGCCCTTTAACAAGCTGTTTTTGAAACTGTTTTGTTATAACGCTATAAAATGGAGCAAATTGGCATTTTCGGGCGTGAGTTGAACCTAGCTCTAGTGCGTACGCAGAAGTGTCGCTGGCACAAATGAAAATATCATTTAAAACCAAAACAAAATAAGGTACAGAGTATGTGCAGAATGCTGTACTTGGACGCGGGGGCAAAATATGCAGCAACTTATCTTGAGACAAATGGTTCGGGGTTGAAAGAACACTTGAGCGTGACGGAACTGTAGACAAAAAGACACCAACATAGCGCCGGTCGAGCGTACCCTATGCTCCAGTCATAAAGGCAAAACCTAAGCGGAGATAAATCAAGTGTAACTACCACAGTTCCTAACTGCCGTGTGTCAGGCAGACATGTACGCATATAAATACAGCCTGCAAGCCATAACACGAACCTTTTTTTTTTTTCGGTAGTATTTAAATAGGCTTAAATGGTTATGCCTCCACGCGCAGAGAGAGACACGGACGAGCACTGACTTCCAACTAAACTTTATTATCGAAAACATTAAAATATATACAACGAGAAAGCCAGGCTCTGGTTATCATGAACAAAGCAGATAAAACTAAGAGAGAAAGAAAGATTAGAAAAGATGAAACACCAAAGAAAGTGAAACATGCTGAAATAATCATCACTATCGCAATGCACACGCACGGCTTTTCATTGGTGGTAGTCTTTTCTAATCTTTCCTCTTTCTCCCTTAGTTTTATCTGGTTTGTTCATGATAACCAGAGCCTGGCTTTCCATTTGCATATACGTATTTCAATGTTTTCCACAATAAAGTTCACTTAGAAGTCAGTGCTCGACGGTGTCGCCTTTTTTGTCCCTGTTGTTACCGCTGAGCTGTGCATCTTCGAAGATGCGCCGCCAATTAGCCCAATGCTCAGGTAGATGGGAATGCTGAGAGACAAATGATATGCGCATTGCATATCATAGACACACAACGTACGCAAAACACACCACAACAGGCGCAACATACCGAATTAACATTAACAGCGGACATTAAGGCTGCTATTTCTCATCTGAATAGTCTGTAGGACCAGTGGGCTATATATGTCTTCCCGTACATTGCGTGCAGGGTCCAGTGGTGATCTTATCCGTTTACTTTTAAATAGACAATATTTTACATTGCACGCGTGGACCTGGCTATACGCGATATATAGTATACAGTATGACGCAACGATGAAGACCAGGAAACCGAGATTTATAGTCCTGTGTCTTCTTAGGATGGAGGCCCACCGCATCCAGCTGGCGACGCCAAACACGTCAGAAGCGACGGTACTGCCACGGCAGGCGTGGTTGGGCTATGACCAGGTCATTGTATATGTTAAGTTCACCACGCAAACAATAACTTTGCGACATCCACAAAATGGAACATTTCATCGGTCGGTGATGGAACCACTGACAACGACGCCACTAAATATACCTGAAAAATTTAGTGTCAATTTCACTGTGGCGTGTCTTGCTTGCCTTTTTCGATTACCGCTCACTCTACCCCGGGCCACAATGTAACAGCGCCGGAGTGACAGTGCGCCAAACAAAGGTCCCACGTGCGGCCATTCTGGGACGTATGTTGGATTGAGGCCAGGAACGGAGACATTTGCGGAAAGCCGCTTACGAAACATGCTATGCTGGAGACCAGAGTGGCGAAATCGGTGGAGCGCTGCACCTGGCCTCACCTGTGGGTTGTTTATCTCACGGCAACGGGCTGGCACGCTCGGTTTGCTGACTGCCTTGATTGCCTCAGTGAGTGACTTGAGTGACCGAGTGACTGACTGCCCCAGCATTCTCGCTGTCACTGACTCAATGAACTTGGCCTATTGCGTCATACCTGATTACACACGGCGTCTTCTGTAGGGGGGGGGGGGGGGGGGGGTGTTGTGGATAACGTTAGGGAACGTACGACTTGCGGATTCACGGAACGTTATTTCTTTACTCGCAAGAGACAAAAAATGAAGCATAAAGCATAAAGTGAGCGTGTTCTTGTGTGCAAGAGCCGTGTACGAAACTTCAGCACTGCTAACTAGAACTGGAATGCTGCTGCTGCTGCTGCTGCTGCTGCTGCTGCTGCTGCTGCTGCTACTACTACTGCTACTACTACTACTACTACTACTACTGCTACTACTACTACTAAAACAACTACTATTATTACTATAATGATGATAATAATGACGACGATGATAACATAAGAGAGAGGAGGATTAGTTATTATAGGAGAAGCAGGCAGGTTGGGCTCGAACCATCGAATGTGGATACAGCCTGCTACTCTGCGCATGGAAACAAGGAAGGTGTTAAAAAACAGCCATGACGGATGATGACAGCCAAAAGGAATGCGTATGTGCAAATACGTACCACCGCGGTTCCTTTCTTTCTTTAAAGTGAATATGTTGAAAATAATATCGTTGGAGCTGGCCTATATTTTGTTATGTATTGTTTAGCGAAAAAGTAGTAGCCGGCATCATCCATGATGCCAACTTCTTCCACGCACACATTTAATATTATCATTATTATTTTTAGAACGCACGCACGCGCATGCACGCACACGTGCACACAACACTAATATGCATAAAACGCCCGCATATAGTGGAAAATTGCTTGCGTATGGAATGGAAAGGTGCACTTATATGTAATTTAATTATACGAGACCCACAAGCACAGCCCTTGTTTTGCTCTTACACAAATTTACCATTTGGAGCTTTACTATATCGTATTATGGCTCCTGACTAATTTTAACCACCCAGAGTAATTTTTTTTTGACGCGCCCTTAAGTATAAGTTCTTCACAACATCATCCTCACAAGGGCGTGAACACTAAGCTGCATGTTTTGAAATTGGATGCAAGTTGTTGTCGAATCTTCCAAAAGTTTCGTTTTATCCTCGTAGCTGCGGACTTCAATAACTTTGTCTTGGTAGATTTGTTCCTTCTCTACCAGTCCTGAATTAATAAGGCTAACCGATGCAATCGTGTCAACTAAAATGCTGACATATCTCGCATTGACCTACATCTTTCTGGAAATTCTGGGGGGTTGTGACCCCAAGCACTTGTTTTTCTGACATGTTCTTCATAGGTGATAAATGTGTTCGGGATGAAAACATAGTGTGATATGCTTTTAATAACTATTTCAAAGGTGTATTTGCAAGAGATAAAGGCTGTATACCACGTTTTTTACTTGATCTACTTTTCCTACCTGACATTATTTCTGAAAAGGGTATCGTAAATTTATTCATAAAGCTTGACACTAAGAAGTCGCCCGGGCCAGATGATATTCCAAACACTTCCTTAAAACGTTACGTTGAGCTATTTGCGAAGTACATGTGCGTTCTATGTTTACAACGTCTGTCAGCGGATGAACATTACCAGATGACTGGCGGACAGCTAAAATAAAATGTGTACATAAAACAGGAGAAAAAGCTTGCAATAAATACTATACCACCCAATTTCGTTAACATCTATATCATCCAAGCTTTTAAAGCACATAATTCATAAACGTATTATTGGTTTTCTTGAGAAACACAACGTTCTAACAAATCTGCGACATGAGTTACGAGGGGGCTTTTCGACTACTCAGTTAGTCTAAACTTTACATGATTTCGCTAGCACAATAAACAAAGAAAAACAAACAGATATGCTATATTCGCGGACTTTAGCAAATTGTTTGATATGGTCTACCATAATAAATTGCTTCATAAGTTTAGTTTTGTACATAAAAGGATGATAAAATATTAGCATGAATTAAAACCTATCTCTTTAACCACCGCCAATATGTTATTGTGAATAGAACGTCCTCAGACTTAGTTTCCGTTGACTCTGGCGTTCCACAGGAATTGGTCCTTGCTCCACTATTATTTTTACTATATATCAATGATAACTTTAACACTCTTTCTGTTAAAATGAAGCTCTACGCTGACGACTGCGTGCTGTTCCAGAAAATAACATAATGTGACGACCAACTCAGGTCAAATAGGGATTGCAATAAGGCGGGGCAGTTGAATGGTGTAGCCAATAGCAGAGGGGCATTAATTTTGAAGAGACAGTATACATGACAATAATACTAAAAAAGAAGCCTGTTGGCTGAATACATTGTCAGAGGTAACACATTACAAATATCAGAGTTTGCATAACTAAGAATCTGTCCTGGAGAGAACATCTCAGTACAGTAATAGCAAACTGTCTCCTCAAGTTGTTCTCTTTAAGAGGCTCGCTAAAGACATCTACACCCTCTGTACGCCTCTTGGCATATAAAACATTGATTCGACCAGTGTTGAAATATGCTGTTATTATACGGAACCCGTTCACTAAAACCGATGCGAGAAAACTATAAAAAATCTGCAAGAAAAGACGGTTAGGTTTATTTACTATGTCTATGGGCGTACCTCTATCATTAACCTTTTTTCTCAGAGATGGCTTCCCTTCTGTAGCTAATAGAAACCGCATATGTGGTTTAAAACTCTTTTATAAACTAATAAACGGCCACTACAATATCGATACGGCTCGACCTCTCACCTATTCAACATACTATACTACCAGACACCGACATTAATTGGCTGTAACTCCATTTGCTACACGTGTTGACTGTTCTAAATATTCATATTTCCCCAGAACTGTAGTCCAGTGGAACAAGCTGACTTAAATAATAGTAACTCAGGATTCGTTGTTGACTTTCGAAACACAACTTGAGTGAAGAAAGAAAAGGGAAACAAGATTGTCTTTCCTGATTAAAAAAAAATTTATTTTACAGCGAAGCTGTTTTCTGCTAGCCCCCAACGGCGCAATCAGGTCCGCGGACAGAAAAGTCCGAGCAAAAACTATCATCATCCGCAATGGCTCATACCCCCTAAGCAAGCAAAAAATGCATCATAGAGAGAGCGAGAAAGAGAGGGAGAAAACTTTATTCAAAGTCCTTGCTGGGGCCAAGGGAGGCGGGGGGCCGGGAGGCTAGCCCCACCAGAGCGTCCGTTCCTCAGGCGGCGGCCAGAGCTTGAGTCTTGGCGGCGTCATCGGCCAGCCGGACAACCCAGATTTGATCCTCCGCACATTAACTGAGCAGCATAGCCTCCCACTTTTCGGGCGTGGTGATTCTGAATGTAGGGTTGGTGCTGTGTTTGATGGTGTGTGGTGCTGCGGGGCATGTCCAGATAATGTGGCCGAGCTCTGCGCGTGGCATGTGTTGCAACTCGGCGTGAAGGCGTCGGGGCAGATGTGATGGTACAGGGACGGTGTAGGAAAGGTGCGCGTCAGTAATAGCCGCCACGTGGTCGATTGATGCTTGTTGAGAGACTAGTCGGGAGTGGGGTACTTGAGGCGGGCTTTACGGTAGTGCGGGAGGATCTCGCCATAGGTGATCATACGCTCGCGCGTGTGGCTGTGCCAGGAGGCTACGCGTCCTCGTGACCAGGGGCTTGTGCATGGGGAGGCCGTCCGGGAAGCTGCTGGCCCGAAAGGGAGTGACGTGCCCGGTGGACGCTTGCTCGGGCGGCGTCGTGCGCGGTTTCATAGAGAACAACATGTAGAAAACTGTGACCATCAATGGCTCATACCGGAGGAAGCAATGGCTCATACTCCTGTAAGCAGGCAAGGTGGTGGTAACAACTTTATTGAGACTCTGCTCAGTTACGATCTGGCAGGCCCGAGTCCTAGGATGGCCCCTCACGAGGAGCGACCCTTTCGGCCCAGGCAATGAGGGCTTTTTGTAGTTTTTCATCCGGCGTTCTGAGCAGCTCCTCCCACGTCTGTTGTGAGGGAGCTGGCAGGAGCGACCTGGGTGGTGGTAAGCCCTTGCACCCCCAAAGAATGTGATTTTGGGTAGCCAATGTTTGATTTGGTCAGTTTTGACATATTGGGTTCCATTGCCCGTTGGTAATTATGGCTAGCCAATGTGGGCTGGGGAACGATTTAGTTTAGATTCGACGCAGGATCGAGGCTTGCGCTTGCGTGAGGCTTGCGTTTGGGGGCGGGTAGATTCGCCTTTTTTGCTTGTAGTAGTTTGTTATCTCGTGGTATGTCGTCGGTGGCTCATCCATGGGATCCGAGTCTGAGGGGCACACCTCCCGGTTGATTAGACATCGGGCTACCCAGTGCACCTCCTCATTCCCTTGATTCCCCGAATGGGCAGGGACCCATACGAGTTCAACAGTATTTTCATTTGTAAAGTCCCGTAGGACTCGCGCTGCACAGACGCCTATGCTGCCTGTCGAAAAGTTGACTATTGCCCTTTTGGAGTCGCTTATGATAGTTTGCACGGAGGTATTCATGATGGCCAAAGCAATGGCAGTCTCTTCCGCTTCCACGGTGGACGCTGTTTTTATGGTCGCGGCGTTGAGAATACTTCCCTCTCCGATCAGGACGCTCACTACGTAAGTTTGGTGATTTTGCTTTGCTGCATCGACATAAGCGGTGTGCTGGTTGCTTTGGTACCTTTCTTGAAGGGCCTTGGCTCTGGCAGACCGCCTCTTGTCGTGTCTCCCAGGGAGCATGTTCTTGGGTAACGGTTTTATAACCAAACGGCGTTTGACCGCACCGAGTAATGTTGTTCTTCCTGCTGAATTCATAACGGGATTCAGCCCGAGTTTACTTAGAATGACCCTGCCAGTTGCGGTGCTGGAGAGTCGTTCACGGTTGGGCTGTTTTATGGGCCTCCACGAGTTCGTCTAGGGTATTGCATATACCTAGCTCAAGTAATCGTTCAGTGTTCACATACCTCGGGAGACCAAGAGCAGCTTTATGAGCTGTGCGAATGACGCTGTTAACCTTTTCCTTGTCAGAAAGGCGTAGGTGGTAGTAAGGGAAGGAATACACGACGCGACTGATCAGGAAAGTCTGCGTCAGATGGCAGATATCAGCCTCCTTCATACCGCGGTGTCGTGTGGCTACTCGTCTGATTAGGCCACATATTTGGCGGGCTGTCGTCCGTAATCGGACAATCGCCTCAGAATTATGGGTGTTATGTTGAATTAGCATGCCCAGAACTCTTATAGTCAGTACGGGCGGAACTGGGCCGTCTTCCATACTGACTCGTATAGGTGAGGTGCGTCCCTTTCGGTGGCGTGTTTGGTTGATTTATCTCGGATGACGAGAAGCTCCGATTTTGTCGGCGAGCACACTAGACCATTCTGTCGCACAAAATTTTGTACGGTATCCGCGGCCGCTTGTAATGCTTCCGTGATTTCTCCATCGGAACCGCTATTGGTCCAGATGATGATATCATCGGCATAGATGGAGTGTTTGATATGCGGGATCCTTTCCAGTAGTGGAGGCAGGTTTCGCTTGGTCACATTGAAAAGGAAGGGGGAGAGGACCGCACCCTGAGGGGTGCCCCTTGTACCTAATTGAAGTTGTCCGCTTTTAATGTCCCCAAAATGTATTTCTGCAGTGCGATCCTTGAGAAAGCTTGTAATATAGCTATAAGTGCGCTTCCCGACATTCATTTGGGCTAGATTTGCGAGTATTGAAGCATGTCACATTGTCAAACGCTTTACTCACGTCCAGCCCTAGAATTGTACGGGTGGCTCTTATAGGGCCCGGATGTAGGATATCTTGCTGAATTTGCCACATAATGTCTTGAGCGGACAGATTTGATCTGAAGCCTATCAACGTATGGGGCAGCAGCCCATTGCTTTCAGTGTACTCGTTTAGCCTGTTAAGAATGACGTGTTCCATAACCTTCCCTAGGCAAGAGGTTAAGGAGATAGGGCGGAGATTCTCTAGCTCCAGCTTCTGGCCTGGCTTGGGTATGAAAATTACGTTTGCATGTTTCCAGCTGGTGGGTATAGTTCCCTCTTTCCAGTGGATGTTGAAAAGATTGGTGATTTCAGTAACCGACTGATCGCGTCCAGGTTCCGTAGCATTTTATTGGCAAAAAAATGCAATGGCTCATATCTGCATAAGGACACAAGAGGACACAGTGTATGTACATACATCTCCCATAACACACCCACATCGGACATCGAGTGTTTCATGCGAACGCACTTCTCGGCACTGGCAAGTGACCACACCACACCGCTCATAGTTGTCGGTTATCTTAACTTGGACATTGCCGAGCCTTAAAACAGGTGGTTTGTCCAGTTCGTCGCCGACGAGTTTACCATGATTTGCTCCACCGATGCCACTCAGCCAACAACCACACATGGAACGTGTATTGACCTTACGTTGGCAAAGAACGTTTCTGCGGTTAAAACTGAAAATTTAGCTGTATATCATAGTGACCATAAAACAGTGGTGACGATTATTACAAAATAAAATGTTTGCCAAAGTTTACATTTTGTCTCGTCGCCATATCGTAGGCGGTGGTCACCCCAAAGCTTCGCTGTCCAAGCACCTTCACAGGGTGGAATGGGCCATGAATTTTTCACGGCGAAGGCTCTATAAGGCTAGCTGATTCGTCGGTCCGCCTGTCGGTCGCCTGTACGCCAAAAACTCCTCCGGCGGAACCTCATGCGCATGCGCGAAAAAGAGAAAGAGAGAGTCGCAGCTCTGTTTATTCCGATCCATAACGCCACACTACCTGGCCAGAAATTTGCATTGGCAAGGCTGGCGTGATGAAACCTGTGACGTCAAAATCACTGTTGCTTACTCGGGAGCATCCCCATTAAATTCTATGCAGTCGGGCCAGGTAACATGACGTCATGGATCGGAGTGAAAAGGCCGTGTGCTATCTAGGTGGTGTTGGATTAGCTGCGCCAGTAGTGACGTCTCGCTCTCTGTCGCACCCGAGCGCGCGCAGCAGTTTCTCTCCGGCTCGGAAATGGGTAGGCCACGCGTCATACGTACTCCTTAGGAGCAGGCAGCTTTAGATTCGCAATGCCGCGAGCAGAACTTGGAACGAGCTCGTCTACGCAGTGACGATGCTGCAGCCCAGGCTCAAGAACAGGCTCGTGCAGCCGAGCGCAAGCAGCAACTGCGTACCGACAATCCGGCAGCTTAACAAGCCGTCGTTTAATGAACCGTCGGGATTAACCCAGTGATAAACGCCGGGGCCGCACGTTTGAGCGTCACTGGTTAACCATCTGTACGGAGTGCTTGGACCGTGATTTTTCTTTTTTATCCATTCTTTGATCTACCTTCACTGCTTTTTCTTCTTAATTATTCTCATACATTGTTCGTACTTTGGTTAAAGGAAAAGCGGTGCCTGTTATGTCCTTCATAATGACGTGTACTATATTGTATGTAGCTCCCACGTTTTTGTTCCCTTTCTGTGTAGTTACATGTGTACCACGTTTCTAAGATCTTGTATAAGATCGCAGTATTTACTTTAAACAATATTTGTATCTAATACATTAGTATTTAACAGGTAAACAGTGGCGCTCTTCATTGGCAAATTTGAACGCTCACTTGATTGTTGCACATCGGCCTGGCGACAAGCTACCTGATGCAGATAGATGGCTTCTCTAGCCTGGACATACTGAAGAAGGTGACGAGTGAGAACGTGCACCTAGCAACTATCTGAGAAGGTGCAGAAGTTATGGGAAGGCAAGTTTTACGCTCCAGAGACGTGCCGCCGAAAGATTTCGCAACTTTATTATGACAGTCCAAAGTCAGGAGGCCACGACGGAAAACATGTGAAATTCGAGCAGCGTTTTTAATAGGAAAATATGCGGAATGATGTTCGCGAATGATACATGACATAAATGTCAGTTAGCAAAGGCCAAATAAAAACCACGTGGAATCGAAGTGACAATTCCAGTTTACTCGAAGGTGCCTTTTGAGGTGGCGGTTGGTGGCGGTTGGTGGCGGTTGGTGGCGGTTGGTGGCGGTTGGTGGTGGGTGGTGGTGGGTGGTGGTAGTGGTGGTAGTGGTGGTGCAGCAGGCGAGGTTAGCCTGGCACACATAGCCGGCAGTTGTTCCACCCGAGCCTCCTGTGAGTGTCACTGTGTGTTTGTGCACCTGGACTTCGCTTAAGTTGGAAAGAAGAGCCAGGGTGTCGAACACAAGCCTTCGTCGTTCCCATAGATCAGTGCACCAGGATTTTGGCAGCGAAAGCAGGGAGGGAGGAAGCTACAGCTGTCATTTCGCTCATGAACCGCGACATTTTCGAGGGCACCAGGTGATATTGTCAGACAACGGACCAGTGTTCCGCAGTGAAATGCAAAAAATATGGGCTGTAGAGAAAGGAATAAGCCTAAGGTCCACCACTTCATATCATAAAGAAGGTATGTCCCCGCCGAGTGGGTAATCTGGGATATTAGGAAATTCTTATCTCTGTTTCCAAATTTTCGTGGAGGATGGAAGAGTGCACTAAAAGCTGCTGTCAGGCACCACAGCAATTATTATTTATACTGCTGGTTTGGGGTTGCGGCGCACAATTTGCTGCATATGGTAGCAGTCCTTGGCTACCAGCCGATCGCCTTCTAGGAGTCGCATGCACAGCAGATCACTCTCAACTGGGTTAAACCCGATTTCGCCGCGCGGTTTGACCTTTCATACGGGATAAGAATTAATGCAGATGTTACAAAACTACCAACACTGCCCACCTTTCGTGCACAAGTCGTCGAGGTAATAATAATAATAATAATAATAATAATAATAATAATAATAATAATAATAATAATAATAATATTTAATTAATATTATATACGAATATGGCTTATGCCTCGTCTTCGCTTAATACACAAGCGAAAACAGGCCTGTATAAAAATATAAGACAGGGTTTTTAAGCTGCACCGAATTTTTTTAAATTGCCTATGGCAGATAGCACAATTCTAACCCTTGATCTAAATTGTACGATGAGGCGGTCATTACTTCCGCGAGAAATCAAAATGTTCAATTGACTAATTAACGTAATTAGGCTAATTAACTTTCTTAATTAAGCACCTTACGCCATATATTTCAGTCTACGAATTATAGCCCCTGAGTTGGCACGGCGTATCCACTTTGAACGAGTTCTCTGAACAGTACCAGTTCTGAGGTATTAATTTTCAAAGTGTCCGTCGACATTCATTGGTGTTCCAGTCACTTTTGTGCTTGAATGCATAAAACAGTGGTTTCTTTAAGAGAATGTCACTGGAACGCCAATGAATTTCGTTGGACACTTTGAAAATGAATATCTCGGAACTGGTGCTGTCCAGAGAATACGCCGTGCGAACTCAGCGGCTATAATTCGTATACATTGAAATATGTGGCGTAAATTAATTAATAAGCGCGTTAATTAGCGGCATTATGCTAATTATTCAGTTGAACATTATTTATTTCTTGTAGAAGTAATGGCCGCTTCGTAGAGTAATTTAGATCGAGGGTTAGAATTGTGCTATCTGCCATAGGCAATATTTAAAACAATTTGGTGCAGCTAAAAAAAAAAAAAAGAACCCTCTGTATTCGCTGCCTGCCAACCTTAACTGAACGAAAGCTTGTTGCTTTTTTATTAGCCACGTTTACACGAATACGCCAATGGCGCATTGCCTCGCATTTCCTGCACGTCGCATACATGTGAATGACGTTAATGCGCTATAGTAGGAAGCGAATTAACGCAGCGTTCACATTTCTTTGCATTGCGAGCGGTATATACCTGCATGCGACGATCAGGGGTCGTTTACCCAACTGCGTCACGTTCGAAGACGAATGGATGATTCGTGTAGTTGGTAGTCAGTTGACTTTGTTGCAGAAGCGTGTATTGTGAACCAGTTAAACAGGGCGACAACGGACAAGGACGAAAGTCACGACAGTTCTAGGGTGGACCCAGAAATGCTCTCAACGCATGTGATAACGTACATAACCGAGGGGCCCGATCTTTATTAATCATATCATAAGAAGCCAACAAACAAAGACACCAAGGAGAACACAGGGGAAATTACTTGTACTTACTAATTGAAATAAAGAAATTATAAATTAATGGAATTGAAAGTGGATGAAAACACAACTTTCTGCAGGTGGGGGACGATCCCACGTCTTCGCATTACGTGTGCGATGCTCTACCAATTGAGCTACCGCGGCGCCGTCTTCCCATCTACTTTCTGGGGTATTTATGTGTTACTACTAGAACTAACCCTAGGAGTGTTAGCCAACGCTATGTGATGAGGAAAAAACGTGACACCTCTTGCACATTTCTTCTACATTTTTTTTGCTACTGTTAAAGTGCTGAGGACAGGGAGGATCGCAAACCCGTCTCTATTTGTTCTTTTTGTTAGTGTGGTTTCCTTTAATTGCATTAATAATTCCTCACAACGCACATTTGTAGAGACGTATGCGTCACATGATTTGCGAGCAGCTCTCTTCTTATTTGCATGTTCCTGTGAGTCATTTTGCTTGTTGAATAGAGCGTTCGTGTTCAAATGGACACCATTGCTTGCGATATTTGTTTGTAAACGTTACGAAAAAAAAAAAAAAAACTTTCGGCTGCCAGACAACAAAGTCCCCTGTTTCTCTCCGGCTTTCCTCTTTAAAAACTACCACCCTATTATTATCACTTGAATTTTAAAATATATCAAACCCGAACACGAAGCACTCTGATAGTTTACCTTTACTTCGAACACTAAAAAAAAAAAAAAAAAAAAGCCCACAAGAGCCACTCGAATCACGTCGCTACAGATGATTTATGCGCCCAGGCGGGTATCATTTGCAAGAAAAGCTAAAGTGATCACTTCACTAATTAAACAGATTACATTAACTTCTTTGTTACAAACTTTACGTCACATGTTTATATCGTAAAGTTGAAAGAAATCATAATGTCTCGTTCTGTGCTTCGACATTTCAAAACGGCCATGTAAGCTGAACTAACCTTGCATCAAATTATTTACTGAATTTCCCTGTTCACGCACGCAAAACTGAGAAGCACAGCTCGCGGAGCAACTTCCTGTGACGTAGCAGGGCGGCGTAAAATGAAGCTGCCCTTGCATTTCCCTTTCCCCATGATCTTATTCCTATTGGCGCTGTGCGAAACTCCCGATTAGACTGACAGGGGGCGAGACGCAGCGCTTTATCGCACCGTATAGCCCATCTTCATTTTACGCCGCCCTGCTACGTCACAGGAGTGTTGTACCTTGAGCCGCGCTTCGCAGTGTTGCGTGCGTACAATAAGGTAAGATCAAGAAATTTTTTGAGGCCAGTTATTTCGGCTTACATGGCCGTTTTGAAACGTTGAAACTCGGAACTAAATTTTTATGACGATCTCCTTGAACTTTCCAATGTAAACATGTTCCGTAACGAACTTAATTATTGTAATGAGCCTAATTATTGAATTTATTGCATTATTTTTTTCAGATGATGTTCACCTGGCCACATATTTATTCTTTAGCGGCGTCATTCATGTAACTTTTGTGGGCTCGAAGTTGTCATTTCGCGAGATATTGGCTGGCGCGGACAATCTGTCTTGTGCGGCACGTTGCAAAAGAGGCGAAGTGCGGCGCGACTGCGCCGCTAATCGGGAGATCGCGAGAGGCAGCGCGTGAGAGACGCGTGGGCACAATTCTGAGCAGCCTCCGCAGACCTCCGCTCATGCAGCGCTTTGTTTCGGTATATGGTATCGGTGGACGCGCCCGCCGCATGCCCTATCGATGGCGTCATCGGTGAACAGACAACGGCGCGCTACTCTGGCGCCATCTGGTAGAGGTCATCGCCGCAATGCCTGTCTTGCGCGGCACTACTTTTTTTCTCACGCTTTTGCATGCCCTCCTCCTCCGCTTTCCTCCTCGCGCTCTCTTCGCTATCGCCGTCTTTCCTGACGCACTGCGCTCGGCGTTCGCTCTTTCATCCTTCGCTGTGCTCGTTCTCTCGGTTACGCCAAGGGAGGTCGGCGCTCAACGCAGGAGAGGCGCGCCTAAGTGCTGTGCCCTAAAGAAAGGCTGTATGCGGCGTTCATGTTCGTGGCAACCCTGCGTAGACGTCTCACACTTTCCATCCCCCTGACTTGGTGTTTGCATTTCGGTATAGTCTGTGAAAGGTGTAGCGCTTAAACGTAAAGAACACGTGAATAATGTTGTGACACTTGTGGTGGATAAATAGAATGGTTGCAAGAGATGCAATTGTAAGCGTTGCCGTTGTACAGCATTATTTAACCGTTTCACTAAATCTTAGCTTCATAGTTTACAGCACCTGCATTGCACCTGTTTTTTTTTTCTGGTTACAGTTGTAGCATATTATGCTTTTAGGACCTCCTGCGCAACTTCAAATTAGTAATGCTGCTTTATTTTTTTTTTCAGGGAAACCTAGCGCCATGAGGAAGATTCGAAATGTGCCGACTTCTCGTTCTTCCTAGAGGATGATGTATTTGTCAGTAATGGGAAGGAAAGAGCTAATGGTATAACTAACACTGCAGTGCTTGTGTTAGTCTCAGGGATAGCCAAAAAATTATTCAGTCAGTCATTCATTTTTTTTTTTTTTTGACAGGCGATGGCGCAGTTCGCTCCACGTCCCTTCTTCTCTCGTTGAAACAGATAATCAGCTGGCTGAAAGCATGTGGCCTCTTTGTGAAAGCATTACTTTGCAATCAGGGAGGCAGCAGTTGGGTCATTGCAAGGACACTGGGCGTGAGTCCTCAGAGGCCTCTTTTTTTATCAAGGAGGGAGTGAATATCTACTTTATTTTTGATATTTCACTCTTGGTGAAATGTAGTACAGGAACAATTTGTGGAAGCATGACCGCTACATTGGTGATAAAGTTGGTTCCTGGAGCCACGCTCCAACTTTATATGGCTCAACGCCTCACTTCAAACTAAATTCCAACCTAAAGTGACTCATAACCACATCTATGAAAGTGCGTTCGGTAATATGAGAGTAACAGGCTTCACAGTTTCTCAGCAACAGTGTCTATCATGTAATGTGCTTTCACCAGAAGCCACGAGTACTGCCGAGGTTGTCGTTAAATGAATCAGTTGTTTGGTTCATTAAGTAGTTGTTGTGTACGCATCAAAGAGATAAAAATGAGTCATGCAATTAGTGATTCCATAAAGCACATAGAATTCTTAAATCCTTGTACCTCATGGATTAAGTCCTGGAGGTTCAAAGCACCTAGGCACCCACGAATCACACAGGGTTGGCAGGTAACCATAAAAGCAATTATTTTGTTGTGAACGGACGCGCAGAAATTCTTGAGCTTCAAATTTTTGCTCGCTCTTCGGCTAAATTAGGACGTCTTAGAGAACATGTTTGGAATTATTCGGCAGCAGCATGGCTTTAATGAGACTTCCAACGCTTTTCACTTCGCTGCTGGTCTGACACATATCGTGGGAAAGCTTTTTAAGTTTTCAGACTGCAGCAATTGTGAAGCAGATAAAGAACTACCTTTAATTGAGCTAGAGAAACTAAGATTTGTTCAAGAGAGCCCTGCTGCGACCAAGACCTCTAGCTCACACTTCTCGAATTTTTTTTTAACGAGCACCGAATAACCAACAGATGTGCTAGCATTGAACATAGTTTGTTAGTGTCGGGATTCCCAGTGCAAGCATTTCTGAAAACAGCGTCATGTTCAGAGTGTAATTGAACATAGTTTGTTAGTCTCGGGATACCCAGTGCAAGCATTTCTTAAAAGAGCGTCATGTTCAGAGTGTAAAGACCTCTTAAAAGATTACCGCCGGGAACTATCTTCACCAAGCCAAATATGCATGATGTTCGGAGCAGTGAAGGTACAGGACAAGACCCTCGGTAATTTAATAGTGCCAACAGAAACAGATTTCAAGTTTGTTACAAAATTAGGAATATTATTTTCTGCACAAATAGGTACAATTGCACAGTTCGAAAGGGCAGTGGAGACATTAGTTTACTTTGTTGTGGAGGTGACCGATGGCCCATTTTGCAGTGCGGAGTGTCGCAAATTGTTCCTGCAAATGTACGTTTACATCAGGATTCTCTGGTATTTGAAATTTAAAAACAGACAACTAAGCCAGGCAGTGACTTGGAAGTCTGCTTCAAAATGAAAGCTGCAAAAATTATTTAAGAGTTCATGTTTATGCTTTATGTATTCGTATACCCTAATTGTTTTGCGCGAGAAGAATAAGAGATCAAAGGGGCTTAAGTGCTTGTTCACTTGGTTAGCTTCTTTGTCTGTTTTCTTCGAGATTGTAACTAATCTGTTTTGGTATTTCGCACAGCAGTACTATTACCGATAAATGTTTCTTCTTGCATTTGCGCTGTGAATTCAGGATGTGGTTGTTTTAAGTAGCTCAAGCGCATAGGTAATGATTAGACCATCCCTATTGGTTTCTAGGCACTTGCCGTGCTGTCGAGTGGGCTCTTTACCAAGCAAGGTGGGAATTTTCCCAGCCCACTTGTCTGCGGTAAGTTACAGGCTGCAACGAATCGCTGATATTCTGGGCTGTTAAGTGCACCTCTTGAGTCCGCCTATAGCCCACTGCCTCTTCAGGAAGGATATGACTTGTGTGTTAATCGATATCGTTTCATTCAGGACATCCGTTGTTAGGTTTGCTCTAGCTGCCTTGTTTTCACCAATTTTGTGTTCATTAAAATTTGTCAGAAGTGTCAGTGACGAAAGCTGGAAAGTCTGGATTCAGCTAGTTCCACAGAGTAATATGACCATCAAAAAGTTAAGAGGAGGTAGGCGACGGCTGCTGCGCCATCAGCTGTTGCATTCTTTCCGCCAAGTGGCTCGGTGAGGTGTTGCAGCAAAGATGCTGCATATAATTGACACCCACGGTGACAGGTAAATTACTGCACACCTTAGTCGGGCGTGCGGGTTTGTAGCTCAGGTCTTCTTTCTGGTGCGTTTGCGCTACTGTTAGTTATAAGCCACTTATTTGCTATGTAACCAGGTTGCTTAGCCTGCGTGTGCTTTTTTTTGTAATAAAATGATTTTAAAGCTTACTCACTCTTCGGAGTGTGCGTTTGTGCCAGTTGATCCCTTGATGTCTCCTGGCAACTTCGAATTCTGTCAGTATTCCTGCTGGAAATGCGATAACAGCTGAACGAACAGCTTAAGCGTGGTGATGTACCCCGTTGTAACGGCGGCGTAATAAGCAAAACAACGGCGAGGTATGGCAATAAAAGCCAGTTCAAACCGTCCGTTAGGAAATGAGCACAATGCGTAGCGGTAGGGAACTCGGTGCAGCGGCCATAATACACACCTATTTCCGTTTCCTGTTATACATCGCGCCATCTCTTGGTCATCTATTTACGTTCGTGCCGCCGCCGCCGCTACGCTTATTTTCGTTACTCTGTGAAGCGTGCAGTTTTCCTTCGCTACGCTGGTTGCAGGTGCATGCTACACCGCAGTATCTAAACCTTAGACACCCCGAAGCTATCGCGCTACAGCACGTACCCGGCGTACACGCACAACTCTGGGCATTGTTACCGAGGGATGTCTTCAACGGAGCCGAGTTCTGCCTTCGCATTGTCACTTATAGAGCAGGCAGGGCGACTCCACGAAGATTGCAATGCCTGGCGATGACAACCAACAGTCAACAAGCACACCTCAAGTCCTCGCATAAGCCAATAATGGTGGCCCCTGTTCCGCGCAACATACACCCGGAATATTCATTAGGCAGGAGAAAAGCACGAGTCAAAGCAATAGAGAGAGGTTACGACACTGTCCACTGCTCGCGGGACAGATGCACTGCCAAGTATCCGAATGGGGAGGGCATGGCAATCAGCGTGACAGGGCACAGACACGAAGAACTGGCACCCGCCTCCGTTCGTACGACGAGGACCATTGCCTTCGCGGTCTCGGCATCGAGACAGGATGAGGAAATATATATTCTCAGATTGTCAATCAGCATTTCGAGCATACGCGCATGGCCATCTGCATAAAGTAGCATGCGATATCCTCAACCGCCTCAACGAAATACCCCGCGCCACGACAATCTGGACACCTGCACACGAAGCTGTCAGCGGAAACCATCGTGCACATACGATAGCTCGAGGCCACTGCAACCGGGCACGGCAAGAGACGGCACAGTACCCCGGTCCTCAAGCACTGCTCACCTGCCACGAAATACTTCAACACTATCGAATTTCGAGAAGAACAATGCCGCCACATCACCCATCCCTCACCAAAGGCCTGGAGGCAACTCCAGACCAACACTCATATCCTCACCTCACGCTCCTCCACGCGATGTACCCCACCCTTTACAACTCCTTTGTCCTTTCTGTACAGAGCGAGCTACCATATACTTTACCATATGGGCCTGCCAAAAGATCCCTAATCACCCCTCCCCTCCACACACACGCACACACATAGGCAACCGAAACGCAACGCACGAGCTGTGTGAGATGATGCCCACCGGCTCGATTGGAAGATCAGCGAAAGCTGATCGTCAGAGCTGAAAGTGATGCCACCGCCGCTGGGGAGTAAGGACAATGCCAGTAATCCAACAGTGCTAGAACAAGGTCAAGTGTGCGTGTTAGCAAAGTGGTGATATGACATAGGCTTGGAAAAAATTTTCTGCACCCGATCTATAAATGTCACTGTTGGATCTAGAGATGCCATTCCAGACGACCGACGCGTGTTCGAGTTGACAAAGACGGATTGTTGCGCACAACTTGCGGAACGGTGCAGGAGAATTGAATTCCCTTGATAACCTGCAAACAGAACTGAGAGAGCGCATGCCCCGTATTGCAACGCGTTTAGTGTGGGCAGAAATATGTAAGGTTGTATCAAAAAGTACACAGAGATCAATGATCTCACAAACTTTACACAATGGTACAGAACCTACAGAACAAGAAATAAAAGTCGCCGTCCAAACACTCCGTACAGATGGTTAATCAGCGAAGCTGAAACATGGGGCCCCGGTGTTTATCATTGGGTTAATCCCGATGGTTCATTAAACGACTGCTTGGTGGGCTGCCGGATCCTCAGTACGCAGTTGTTGCTTGCGCTCGGCTGCACGAGCCTGTTCTTGTGCCCGGGCTGCTGCATCGGCACTGCGTAGACGAGCTCGTTCCCGGTTCTGCTTGCGGCGTTGCTTATCGAAAGCAGCCTGCTCCTCAGGAGTACGTATGATGCGTCACCTATCCTTGTCGGAGCCGGAGAGAAACTTCTGCGTGAGCGCTCGGCTGCGACGGAGAGCAACGACGTCACAACTGGCGCAGCTAATCCAACACCACCTACATAGCACAAGGCCTTTTTACTCCGATCTATGACGTTATGTTACCTGGCCCGACTGCCATAGAATCTAATGGGGATGCTCCCGAGTAAGCAACAGTGATTTTGACGTCACCGGTTTCATCACGCCAGCCTTGCCAATGCAAATTTAGGGCCAGGTGGCGTGGCGTCATGGATCAGAGTAAACAGACCTTGTGCTATCCAGGTGGTGTTGGCTAATCACGCGCCTCACTTTCTCTTCTTCTTTTTTTTTTTTTTTTCGTGCATGCGCATGGGGTTGTGCCGGAGGAGTTTTCGGCGCACGGACGGACGGAAGGACGGACTGACGAATCGGCAAGCCATATACTGCTTCGCTGTAATAAATGCTTGTTGTTTTGCGTGTGAATGTCGTCACTTTCGTCTTAGAAGCACGTTCAAGGTGAGGTTATGACCTTTGCACCATCCAGAAAAAGAAAGCAGGTCAGAGTGCAGGATGCGACAGTCCCACCAACAGCATAAATTTCCTTAAAAATCTTGATGTTATCAATAATAATAATAATAATAATAATAATAATAATAATAATAATAATAATAATAATAATAATAATAAATTCACGGCTAAGGCTTTATCTTGCGGTCAGTCGCAGTGCGCCACAGCGTCTGGTAAGCATATGCATGGACGACGAAGCGCTGGTGCAGTGCGTTCCATATGAACGTTGCTTTCTGATGTGCGACGTGAAGCAGATGAAAAAGAGGAATAGGCGCACGAGCGTTTCTCCGCAGTTGCACCAACTGTCGCTGTCAATGCCTCACGCTTCGATCAGAACTGCTTACATTTTCTTTCCCTCTCTCTTGCCCCGTTATTCGCTTCAACAAGTAAACCACTTTCAGCAGACGTCGCGCACAGACATTAGCGTGTCGTTGCCCCCACGTCACATTAGCGCTTGGGACACGCAGTGTGCCAGTCGGTTGCATAATAACCGCGCTAGGGACAGGTTTGACGGCGGCGGCGGCAGGTGGAACGCGCGCGTTGTCATTTACGAAACCTTAACGCAACCTAAACGTGAACGTCCTGTATCAGTGTGCAGTTCCCACGTTTACCTGTTTTATTTTCTGTCGGTGCCAGAAAAAGAAAGAAGGAAGCAAATTCGAGCTCTTCAAGCATACGTATGAAGAAAGACAGATAGAAAGAGAGAGAGAGAGAAAAAGAAAAGAAGCTCGCCAGAAAATCAAACTCTGCATTTGCTTCGAACTGAGGGAACGAGATATACCAACGACAGGACCCACAGCAACAGTTTATAGCGCGATCAGCGTGGGCCGGTTCAGGTCCGGTCGCGAAAGCAGACAGTAGCTCTGCATCTTTCTCGGTAAAGATCGCCAGATATCACGCGCGATCGCACGGAAATCTCTACGCTAAATAGGTGCCTCCGACTGAAACGCTGCAGTGTCGAAAGAAGGCTCGATCGTATGCACATGGACGCGTGTGGTGCTGGGCGCAACCAACGCGTGTGGCTGCTCCGGCCTCCGGGCTATGCAAGCAGCCAGAGGCAGAAAAACTTCAAAGGCAGCCCTGCTAAACCTGTTCAAAACGGCCAAAGCCCGCAAAGCGGCAGGCGGAGGAAACGCTACAGAGTAGGAAATCGTCGCGATTTATAGCTACGCCTGTCGTTTTTTAAGACGTTTTCAGAGGCAAGCTAACGACCTCTCCGCCCTGTCTTCAAAGTATATATCGGGAAGAGGGATCAACTGGAGCGCTGTGCAGAGTCCAAATAGCAGCAACACTTCCTATCCAGCTTTGAGTTTTCACTCCGAAACAATAAAGGCACACATCGTCCGAGATTGCGAGACCTCTGTGCGCCATTGGTGAGTAAATGCCCTGTAGGGTCTTAGCTGTGATGTGTACGAATTTAACATTTTGTCTATGTGACAAGAAGTAGTTAGCACTATTATCTGATCGCGACATCTCTCTATATATTGCTGTCGATGAAGAGAAAAAGAAAAGTGCACTAGTTAGGTCTTCAACATATGCATTGCACGAGCAGTCGCTGGAACGCACCGCGGCTTACTTACGACGCTGCCATCAGAAGCAGACATCTGGGCTATGGTGGTGAGCTCAGACCGCGCCGGCCCTTCAGGAGACCGCCGCTATGTATAACCCGGCCCTGGTTGACGGACATAGCGATCCTGTGTGCTGTCTCGTTGACGTGCACCATTATTCTCACGTGCCATGAGGAGGGCTTCCCTTGCATGTCACCGCAATGTATATCGACTGCCTCACTATGCTGTTCCCGCTAGCGGTTACGGGGCGATGCAATTGAAGTCTGTGACAACATGGTTTGCTGTTGTTTAATTTAAACTGCCCACCGATATGGAGGAAGGCTACATGAGAGCCGGCTACGCCGTTACACAGTTGAGAAATACGCACACACATGTCACAGACACTGTGGTTGAGCCACTTGGACAGACACGAATCCTCCATTACGAAAGTATACTTGATCCATGGTTATGCCCGGCTAAACAGAGATGTACATTGACAGCCCTACGGGATTTTCTGGTAGACAGCAATCTGAGTGATATAATTTGAATTGTGAATTTTCATTAATTCCATGGACAATATGGTGCTTACTTCTTTATCTTTAACCCCACTGTGCACTATTGCTCAAGCGAGAGCGGGCTGTCAGCTATTCTGGAGAGTTAACACATAGCATCGACAGCGCTAACGTCTGCGGCGGTACACACTCCGTCTTAGAGAACGACGGCATAAAATCGACGAGGTTAAATATCGCGATATATTGGGACAGGGGGCCTTACTCTGTGCAATGCGATGTAGTTAAACCGGAGGTCGTAACTTTTAAGGGGGCACAGTGGACTGGAATTCTAAAAGTGCTTCATGGTGGAATCGCGACTCTTTCACCTTTTCCAGCCGCTAACGCTGACGAGTCTTTTAGCTATAGCCGGAGATTGCGATCGCTAGCACCGCATAGTTCGTACGACGCACCGTTGATGCGACCGCTTGCGACGCCCTCGCGTACTGAATGGGACCCAAGATTAACGAGAGCAACGCGTGAGCCACAAGCCGAACGCTCGCCGCTCAGGCGATCGCCATGTTTTATGGAATCTTCAACCAGTTTCGCGGACCGCCCGCGGTAGTAGAACAGCGTGACGCTTGTATAGTATAAAGTGCGTGGGCTCACGCATTCGGCTCTCCCAACCTAGCACGTGACTCCTTACGGGCGCACCTGCGTTGAGTGTTCCGCGACTCTCATTGGTGGCGAAAGCCAGTCCGCTCTTCCTCTTCCAAACAGCTGCTACAAAGTGCGCTTATAGGCGGAAACAAGAAATAGGAAAAGCAGTTTCCTCGACTCGGCGCAGCGCGTTGAACGGCACCAATTTTCTCCTGAATTATGCTCGTGGGGAATGCATTAAGGATACGGGGAAAAAGAAAAAAAAAAAAAACTGTAGGTACAGTACGCTTAGAGGAAAGTCAACCCATAGCTCCTGGCGACGTTTCAGGCCAAGGTACGTCCCACCGCAGTGGTTCACCACTTGTCGCCAGCGTTGCTCATGGAGAAAAGTGCAAACGCTCGCCGATAGTCCAGCAGCATCGACAGGGTGCGTTAAAGACCGCACGCCCATTCTCTGCGTCGGGCCACTACTGGCCCCTTCGCATGGAGCGAGCGTGATGAGGCTCCAAGCGGCATCGATATTATTCTACGCTTTGTTCTGGAATGAGCATCTTGATTGCCTCATTAGCCGCTCTCAATTAGAAAACAGACCGCCGGCGTGTATCTTCTTCTTTCGTTCTTATTATTTTTTGTTGTTCTCACTCGTAACAAAGTGCAGTTGAGGTAGCGCTCCTTAGTTATTAAGCCGTTCTTCAGGGGCCATTATAAACTTTTATGACGCTGTGTTGCAGGTCCAGGTTTCGCTTGCCGGCCCCAGCAGGAAAAGAAGGGTCAGAGAATGTGCACGGATGAACGGACTTCTCTCAAGACTAAGACGTGCGTCACAGCTAGCGGCGTTGGTGAAAGTGTCCCAGGTGGTTGTGCTTACAGGCGTGTGCAAATTCAACCCCGAACTTCCCGCAGGCAGCATCTCCTCACAGCCGGTGCAGCGTACTATAGGGGCGCGCAGGCCTAACGCTTACCTTATTTCGCGCGCGTGCCCGCGCACGCTTCTTTCTGACTTTCTCGCATTCTTGCCTCGCGTTCCCATGGCGGGGAGCCTCGGAAGATGAATCGCCCCTTTGTTGACGGCTCGGGGTTGTCTCTTTTTTTCTTCTTGGGGGCAAAACTGGAAAGCAACAAAGAGCGCAGCGAGCGGGAAGTCGGCGGCAGAACATGTTCTCTCGCCGCGGCGTGCATCTTGTTTGTCTCCCCGCGCCAGGATAGCGCGCTCTGGCCGCGGTGCCGCATCGGCGGCCGGAACCACAGCTGCGCATATATTTCCCGCTTTAATCCACGCCGTGCCGCGCACGTTTGTTGACATAACGCGCTCTTGTTCGCATTACAGCGAGCGCGGGCGCAGCCAAGGCCGGACGCGCGCGCACGGCCTGTGGGAACGGGTTGCGCCTCCTCACGCGCTGACCGCCGCCGTAGTTCTTCGATTTCGCCTATTGACCGCGGGAAAGCGGCGGCGGGGCCGATGCCTCGTCTCGCCTTTCTCTCAATCAGGGCGTCAGTCAGCTGTTGCGGCGGCGCGCAATATGGGTCGACGTCGCGTCCGCGGTCCGATTGAGGTGCGCCGGTGCGAGGACGTCCTGAAAACAGCCGGAACGGAACGCCCAAGGCAACGCTAGTGGTCTCGTCCGTCTCTCGGCGACCGCCGCTTCTACAACATCTGAGCGGGCATACAGGTGGTGAAAAGCGCCGTAAGAGATGGTTTGTTTGCCTGGCTGAGCAGAGGCGATTTGCGTGAATGCACCGTTGCCTGTCAGCGCAAAGTGAAGCGAAGGCTGCTATAGGTGCTCTCTTGGCATGCATGTTGGTACGCCGCTCTGCTTTCTCCGATATTTCCACGCTCTTTGTGCGCATGCGTTCGTTCTTCCGTCCCGTCGTCGCACTGTTCGCTCGCCTCTCCGAGTGGCGAGCGAACATTCTTCCTTCATTCTTCGTCACGTTCAAGAGGTCTTATTCTGAGGACCGGGGGTCAGGTTACATCTTTAACCGAAACAGCCGTTTTCCTTGTACGTGCGCATTTTCTTCACCCTTCATTGCTGCAGCCGCGTTAGATCAACACCTCTGACATTGCAGACAGCATGCGCGCTCTGACTGTGACTTAGGAAAGGCAGCTCTTCCACTGAAAACTGGTGTTTGAGAAAATGGGGAAGGGCAGTCTCACCAAGCGTTGGCCGCGTCCCACACTGAAATGTAGACTGTCGACAGTCCTGGATGACTTCACGGCTTTAAAGTGCACTATCCGTTTGTTATTCACGGAAAGGAAGGAAGGAAGGAAAAAGTGGAGAAGGAAAGGCAGGGAGGTTAACCAGTTTAGCTTAACCGGTTTGCTACCCTACACATGGGAGAGGGATGGGGGAGATGAAAGATGGGGAAAGGGGAGAGGTGAAGGGGAAGGAGGTGAAGGCGACGAAGGGACTACTTCGGTTTTTAAAGGAGACGGGATTGGACAAGCGGCTGTGACAGTGATATCACGTACCATGCCAGATTGATGGACTACAACGGACGATGTGTGTGCGCTGTGCTATGTTATTCACGGGGTATACGTTGATGGTTCGGACCTGGTGCCGCTAGATCGCGAAACGACTCCATTGCCTATTTCATGTAGGGATTTCACGTTGGGCCGAGAAAAGGTAAGAAGAGCACGTGACTGATGACAGAGCACAGCGAATTATGTGCACATGCGGTGTGCGTACACGCATCCTGCGCACTAGCTGGGCACAACTCGCCCAGCACGGTCCAGGTGACTCCATACGATAGCACGCACACTGTAATTGTAAGCGCTAAAAACGTAGCTAGCGAAGAAACACATCGTGACATGCTGAAGTGCTTGACTTGTTTGCTCCATTTCTTCATTACTAACTTCTCCAGAAATGTGCACTGCTTATAGCATACGTGGTAGGCGCAGCACAGGGAGTATAAATTTATTTGAACACCAAGATTTTTCAGCTAAACACATGACTTTTAAGATGAACGTCCATAATGTTTCAGATATAATAAATACTTCTTAGTTTCTTGTTCAAAGTATATGCAGATATTGGGGTAGGAGTGGGGGAGAGACCGTGAGGTCACGCCATTCCAGAGCAGGAGATGCTGTCAGCGGTTAAGTATTCGGAAGCGTAACTGTAATTACGATGCGCCTTGATATTCCTGCCTGTGCCAGCAATCACAGGACGTGCTAATGGGAATTCTAAAACAAATTAGAGCGCTAAAAACACACCCGCATACACGCACGCACGCACGCACACACGCAATGTCTCCAAATCACCCCCGTCTCCGCCCCCCAGTTGTGTTTGGAGTGATTGCGGGTGCGTGTGTGGGTGTGTTTTTTTATGCGAACGCGTCAAATGGGCCATTGAGCGAAAAAGGCGGCGTCTGTCATCTGCAGCAGCGAAACCGCCGGTAAATTCCCACTGGCTGCGATGCCACGTCACTAGCGCGCCTTGACGGAGCAGAGCGGCCGAAAGGCGAAACCTGCTGCTGCATATGCGCGCCAGGTGTTGCGTCAGGGGAGAGGGCATCGCCGTGGCGCCATGTCAGCCTTTCTCTCTCGCTCTCGGAAGCCTGTGTTATCCGCGCATTCCTTGTGCGCGCAAGCCGTCGCCCGCGTTCTAACTGGGCCTGCACTGCCTATGGCGAGCCCGCATGGCGGGGTTCCATTCATTTCATTATGGGGTTTTACGTGCCAAAACCACTTTCTGATTATGAGGCACGCCGTAGTGGAGGACTTCGGAAATTTCGACCACCTGGGGTTCTTTAACGTGCACCTAAATCTAAGTACACGGGTGTTTTCGCATTTCGCCCCCATCGAAATGCGGCCGCCGTGGCCGGGATTCGATCCCGCGACCTCGTGCTCAGCAGCCCAACACCATAGCCACTGCGCAACCACGGCGGGTTGGCGGGGTTTCACTGTGACCCGTGTGCGACCTGCCCGGATGTTGTTCCGCGAGTGCATGACACTTTTTGAAGAGATGCAAACGCTGCGAGAGTGTGTTCCTGACTGGCTGTCGAGCGTAGAGCCCTTGACAGTGCTTAGATAATTTTAAGCGACAATGCCAGCCCAGCTGGACTGATGGTTCAACTTGTAAAATGATTCCATATTGTTCGACCCGCCGCGGTTGCTTAGTGGCTGTGGTGTCGGGCTGCTAAGCACGAAGTCGCGGGATCGAGTCCCAGCCACGGCGGCCGCATTTCGATGGGGGCGAAATGCGAAAACGGACGCGTACTTAGATTAAGGTGCACGTTAAAGAACCCCAGGTGGTGCAAATTTCCGGAGTCCCTCCCTACTGCGTGCCTCATAACAAAGAAAAAGAAAACTGGGCCTCGGTAAAGCCAAATCAAAACGCACCAATCGTCTCAACGCGTCCGCTGGCCGCGAGTTAAAAGCTCGAACGACTGCTCAGCGGTGTTCAATGGGACATTAATGCTTTCGCACTCAGAACTCACAAGAAGTGCTGAGGCGTCCTCTGATTTCTTGCGATCATATAAGTCTTATCATGATGAGTTGCCAACTAGCCCAAAAGCAAATTCTTCTAACAATAAGAATCCGTTTCAATGACATTATTATAATAAACACAGTGAGAAAAAAACCCGCAAAGAATAAGACCAGACAGGTATGTAATTTGGAAAAAGAACGCGAACATTTTTGAACCATCGGCAAGGAAGCCAGAACATTGCAGACGCAGAAATAAGTGGAACTGGTTGTGAGGAATAATTCTACCTACGTGAAAGGCGCCACCAGGTAAATAAACTCCTTTATTAAGTTCTGGTGTATTACACGCGAAAACCACGATATGATCATGATGCAGGCCGCAGTAGGGGAGACTCCGCAGTAATTTCAACCATCTGGGCTTCGTTAACGCGCACGCAATGCACAGTACACGGGCGCTCTTGCATTTTACCTCCATCGAAATGGGGCATCCTCGGACGGGATTTGATGCCACGCCCTCGGGCTTAGCAGCGCAACGCCAGAACCACTACGCTATCACGGCAGGTGTAAACAAACTTCTCTGTCTCAGATTCCAATACAAAGAATAATTTATTCTATAGGTACCGGAATAGTGGGCTAGTAAATATACACTAACTACAAACTACAGGTGCTGGAGTGTCAAAACAAGAAAAAAAAAAAAAAAAAGAGAAAGACTATGGCAACCACATCATCCCAACATCGCAGCACACCGTGTTTCTCTGGTGTAAGGAACCCGTAACATTCACCATTGCAAAAAGACAACTATAAACGAAGAATGACGGCGGCAAGGCCGAGGCCGCACGTTCGTGCCCGTTGCAGATTAAATAAATTTCAGTTACACAAGGTTACTCATGCACGCGGCAAAGGCACATTATTTCACTTAACAAAACCTCACAGATGACCCTACCTTGCACACTCATCAAGTTAAGAAAAAAAAATCGAGAAACATTCACCGACTGTTACGATACTCCCTAATGCGAAATTTGGGTGCAGCTCTATACGTGTTTTCGTTTCGCGTTATATTGAGGCAAAGAATTTGAGAGAGACATGTAGCAGAGTCGGCGATCGGTCGAAAATCTGATCTGCGGGTCAAGCGCGTCGGCTTTTATACATGACTCGTCGAAGGTTCAGTGTGAATGCTGGTGCCGCACGGCTTCCAGAAAGTACTACGCAATTCGCGCGTCGAGCATACAATCAGATTACAAAACAATCGCAAACCATGAAAATCGAAACAAGCGCGAATGAGACCAAACCAAGTAAACCAAACTAGCGAGAGCGAGTGCTGACGCGAGCAGATAATAGTACGAAACGAGCGGTCCGGCTGAGACCAGATACGAATGCGCATCGAGCGGTCGGGCGGGTGCGCATGATACCAGTTTCCCGCGCGCACGTCACTGAAAGGGCCGCTCTCATTGGTCTCCGCCGTTCGCCCGCTCGCGTCCTTTCATCTCTCGTCAATGCTTGTGATCTCATTAATGTAAAGCTTAAACACCATTCAATTCCCTTTTCCTCCTGTGCAGCGCGGTTGAGGTGTCCTCTATACGGAGAGACAGTTACTGCGCTGCACCTCAACTCATATGTTCATCCCCCTCCTATAAGAATCTCTTCTCCCGCTCCGCGCTCACTCTTTTCATCTTTCGCTGTGCTCGTTCGCTCGGTTACGCCGCCGCCGACGCTCGCTGCAGGAACGGGCACCTAAGAGCTGCGCCCTAAAAATAATACAGGAAGGAAGGAAGGAAGGAAGGAAGGAAGGAAGGAAGGAAATCAACTTTATTCAAGGTCCTGCAGGCCACGAGAGCTTTGGGCTCTCATGGAGGGGGCGTCTCCCACGACGGAACCGGGAGGTTGAGTTTCTTGGCGGCGTCGTGGACCTGCTGGACGGCCCAGAGTTGGGGAGCGAGTTCTTCGCTCCGGATTGCTTCTTCAAACATGCGCTTGTCCGGTTCGGAGTTTATGTGAGCTTGCGAGCACGGCCAGAGTAAATGATATACGTTAAGGGATGTATTGCAATTGGTGCAATGAGACTTGTCGTAGAGCTCAGGCATGTAATGGTGTAGTCTGTTTTGCGTGGGGTATGTGTCTATTTGTAGCATTCTGAGTGTAACCGCTTGAGCTCGAGTGAGCGTGCGGTGTGGCGTGCTATACTCTCTACGTGGTAGGTAGTAGTGTTTAGTGATTTCATTGTGTGTAGTGGGGGCGTCCTTGTTCTCCGAGTGGTCGGGTGAAGCCGCGCGGTCTGTAAGCGCGCGCGCAGCCTCGTGTGCCGCCTCGTTAAGGTTGGGGACGTCGTCGATCTTTGGTCCTAAGTGTGCCGGGAACCAGTATATGACGTGGTTCTTAATCTCTTTCTTTGTAACAATTCTGAGAACCTGTGCGCAGACCGTGCCCTTTTGGAAAGCTCTGATAGCAGCTATGCAGTCGCTGTAGATATGGGAAAGATTGTCGTCGGTGAGCGCAACAGCGATCGCAACCTGTTCGGCCTGTTCAGGCTTCCTTGCAATTACCGTGGCTGCATATCTTGTGGGTCCGCGGCCGTCCACAACCGCCACTGCGAAAGCTTTGTTTCCTGCGTATGCCGCCGCGTCCACAAAAGCTAAGCGTTCGCGGTTCGCCAAGGCTTGGTTAAGGAGGAATTGTCCTCTCGCTTGTCGTCTGCCCCTGTTGTTTTCGGGGTGTACGTTTCTGGGTATAGGTCGGACCGTGATCTTGGCGCGGATGTCCCGTGGAAGGTCCGCAAAGTCTTATTCTATGTCTCTTTGAGCAAAGCCTATCTTCCCTAGGATCGTGCGCCCCGGAGGCGCAGTCGAAAGCCTAGCAAGCTGGGCGCGCTGCTGGGCTTCGGCAATTTCTTCCAGGGTGTTGTGCATGCCCAGGTGCCCCAGCTTCTCGTTGCTGGTGCTGGTTGGAATGCCGAGGGCTTGCTTGGTGACCTTTCTGATTTGGGCATTAAGTCTGTCTCTTTCGGATCGTGACCAATTGAGCATTGCCGCAACGTATGCGAAGTGACAGGTGACGAACGCGTGTATGAGTTTGATGAGATTATGTTCCTTGAGGCCCCTGTGTCTATTGGCAATTCTTCTGACGAGCCCGATAGCGTTGTTGGTTTTGGTGATGAGCTTCTGAACCGTAGAGGCATTGACGTCTTTAGTCTCTACGATCATACCCAGGACTCTTGATTTTGTCAACGCATGGTATGGCATGACCCGAATTGGTTCGTACGGTAATTTCCTGATTATAATCGGTCTGACGAGTATGGCCTGCGGCCCTTCTGCGTGGGTCTGCGTACGAGCAGCTCTGACTTGGTAGGCGAGCATCTGAGTCCTGTGGGAATTAGAAATTCTTCTACGGTGTTCACTGCTTCTTGCAAGATGTCCTGCACCATGCCTGTGGTTCCTTTGGAGACCCACATGGTGATGTCATCTGCGTATATGGTGCGCTCGAGCCCGTGGATCTGTCCGAGTTTCTCAGCAAGTCCCGCCATGGCAAGGTGGAAAAGCATAAGGGAGATGACCGAGCCTTGGGGGGTGCCCCTGCTCCCCAGTGAGAGTGTCTCCGTGGAGACGTCGGCAGATCGGAGCGTAGCCGTCCTGTTATCCAAGAAGGACTTGACGCGTAGAATCTAGCTCCGAGGTTGAGTTCGGAAATGGTGTCCACAATGTATTGGTGAGAGAGGTTATCGAACGCTTTCTCGAGTTCCAACCCGAGAATGGCCTTGGCGTTTCTAATGCGAAATACCGGAAAAGGAATCCATGACGTCACATCATAATAATTATTACGCAGTTATTATTCAGCTCTTTTCGCGAAACAGACACAGGGGTCTCTCGTGGCTTCTGTATAGGAACACGGATTATAACTTTAAGGGCAACTGTCGAAATTTTTTAATAGAAAATGGTCGGTAACGCTGATGACAAGAGCGATACGAGTGTTGGACATCCGTCACACTTCCCAATGCGTGGTTCTAGATTCTTGCGAGTTGGGATAAAATTCACCCGATGCGCACCAATGCGTTTCTGAAGAAAAAAAAAGAAAGAAAAGAAACTTAGGACATGCCACTAAAACATGTTAAGCTGCTGTAAGTTCTGTAATCACCAGAAACTGCAGACGCCGATGGAAAAATGGTGTTGCGGATGAGTTGCATTGAGGCCGGTGAAGCAGCCTACAAAGGCATTAGGACAGACAACGTGCGTGCAGACAAATAGGGCCGCCGCTGTGAGCTTCCTCGTCTGTATATCTCCTGACTCTCGTCTGCGATAACTCTGCCAGAGGCTGCAATTTGCATTCTCGGTATGGACTAACGGCACAAAGTGGTACGCGTGCGGTATTGCAGGCGTACGTATGTATAGTCTGTATCGAAGATACCGCATCCTATGTCATTTTGACGTCGCGCGACACGTCACAAGCACTCCTTATGGGAAGTGCCAAGTTCCAGACTCTCAGAAATTCCTATCGGCCATTGTATGCAGAAGCAAGTAACGAGTGACCGACCGCTTTTTCTCTATTTCCTGGCGTTATCGCAGAGTGGGCCACTCTTCCTCTGCGGCGGGCACTATCGTGGAACTTGGCTCCACGTACACAGGTTCGAATGAAAAAAAGTACAGTACACAAAAGTCTGAATGTAGCTATACTGAAAAAAAAAAAAGTTTGTGTTAACTGAGTATTACATGCGCAAATTCGCCTAGGCCAAATGCACTGTAGAGCATCACCACCGCGATAGACAACCTCAGGAGGTAACTATGAGAGAGCGGCAAGGGGAATAATCATGCAAGTGCATGCAGGCGCATACAGACAGAGATACAGACGGGCACGCATATGCTTACATGAAAGTGGAGGGCTTTTACGCTCTATATTACAGACAGTGTGGTTTCCGCTGAGCGTTGGTATTCTTTCTTTTTTTATTTTTTCGTTTTAAAGCGAAGCTTTCATTGCCTCTTCAGCACGGTTTGCCGTGGGTCGCTTTTCTCAGATATACTCGTGGATAATGGATGGTTATATGTGCACCGAACGCAAGTATCAATAAACGGGCTTATATAACTTTGTATATTGACCGACAAAGTGCGAGAAGGTCACCTCTGTTCTGCATAACAACAACAAAAAAAGTTCATCCCTAAAACGTGAGCTATATAATGTCGGCTCGTAGGTACATATAAGGCGCGGCGATTTCTTCGTGAAATAGCGCATTATATATTACGAATTGCTTGATTTACTTGATTTTCTACGATTTAGTCATTCGGCACGTGCCACTGGGTATGTGCCCATTCTTGGATAATTCTTCAGGACGGCTATGTTCCACAGCCAAATAGCAAGCAGTACCTAAATATCCTCAGTGCAACAAATATACGCCTTTAAAGCGCCTAATTTCTTTATTAAAGCGAAACACTGCACGCCTTCTTTCCTGGGATTTGGCGCGTCTGCTAAGCCGGTTTTTTAATGAGCAAGGTGGTCCTGTCCTGGAGAGAGGGCAATAGTAAACTGGGCTTATCTCGGAGGTGGCGTCATGAAAAGGGGGCCGATCCCGGAGACAGCGTGATCCGCGGTCGCGTGTGTCACGTGGATAGAGGGGGAGGGGGGTTATTCCGCGTCTCGCGTGATTTGCCGGACAGGCACGGAACAGCTATTCCGCAAGACGCCTTACAGTTGACGAACAGTTTTATAGCATTTCATTAACCGCTTGACGAGAGCCTCGCTTAATAGAGATTATAACATGTGCGTTGGAACTGCACGTTTTTGTGTGTGTGTGTGTGTCATGAGTCAGTGGTCACAGTCACTCTTCAACTGGGACAGTGTACAGCCCCTCTGGAAACGAATTCAGCGTCTATGGCGCGCTCGCATTAATCGCACTCGATAGGAGCGCGGCATGACGTGGCCACAAAGGTTCGTGCGTGGGACGACGACGACCTCGGATTTTTTTCAGTAACCGTCGATGTGCGTTCGCAGTCAGACAGCAGCCCCATGTCGACCCTATTACCATCAACCGATCGTGACAGGCGGAATGAAATGTAAAATGTACGCACGTATATAGTGCAGTCGAAATGTAATCCACCGAGACGGGAGGAATACGCTGGGCATATATGCGCTGCAGAATTCACAGACCACCGCTATGTAGGTTACTAGCGGTGCTGCATATCGCTCGAACAAAAGTGGTTGGACAGGTGACTGAACATAGGAAAAAAAATAAGAAGTAGAAGAAGGAAGGCCTGCGGTCATGACAGCTCCTGCTGAGGAACCGAACTGCAATAGCAGTTCTTGGGTGAGGAACAAGACGCAGAACTGTCTGACCAGGAAGACGGGAGTCAATTATGAGGCAGTCGAGCATCCGTATAGTTGCCCCTCAAAGCGAAATACTACAGGGCGACCAATCGGCCCCTGGAAGTCGGAAGACGAACGCTCATTGCGTTTTCACGGCAATGCGAATTCGTTTATTCCCTCCTCCACCCCTGAAAGCGCCGTCACCGGCTTTGCATCGAGGGGCAGGAATAAAACGAAATGTCAGAAAAAAAAAAGAAACGAAAAAAAAAAGCAGAGAGAGAGTGAAAGTGCATGTACGGGTGAACGCGCCGTAGCGGAACGCGTTGACTTAATGAATCTGGTTTTTCACTGCACTCCTGCATTATTCAGCACACGTTGCTGCTGCCATTAAACTCAAGTAACCAGCTACACCGACGGTCATCAGCGGTTGGTATATTAAAGAAAAAAAAAACGAGCCTTTACGGACAACCAAGGGCAAGATGGTGAAAGCGGGCTCCACGCAAGCAGAAAACCTATTTGTGAATGGAGCGTTGATAAGTGGGTGTATGGCCGTGTAAACAACCATGAATTATGAATACTTAGGTTCCTCATTACCTTCTTACTCCTTACTTTGTGGATATTATTCTACTTTGTTTGCGTGCCAAATAATACTAATCAGTCTCAAACGGAAGCGTTACAGTCACGACGCTGAACCAGTGGCAGTCAGGCCACGAACGTGCTCCTTGTTGACTTACACCACTAGTCGCGCCGCGCAGGTGACTCTTCTCCTTCCTTGTCTGTCTTGCGTTTATTCCATCTGGCTTTGAAGTAAGTGAACTCCTGCTGCCGCAGATATCGCCAGCTGGAACCGTCGGTTTACCTTAACGGTTAGCATTCATCGATTCGCGCCCGGAAGCGAAAATAGCAGAAGCGAGGCTGCACTGGGTGTTCTACGAGAGAAGACAGGTTACCATTTGAGACCACCGAAGAAACGCGTGTCCCAGCGTATACCGTCACGTTTTCCTTGACTGCGTCTCGATTTGGCGACCCTGCATGTTTGTGCTGTTATTTGCTTCGCTTCCTCTTTGACCCCGGCGTTACTCGCGCGAGACCGCTGCGCTGTCTCTTCGATAAAGAAACCTGTTGATGGCGTTCCTGGCCTAATGAGAGAACCGAGCACCCTGTATAATAGCCGGACGTCTGCTGCGCTAAATGCTGCTAGTGCGCTACTTGGTTTCCTGCAGTCTATACGAGACTTCGAAGAAAGTAGGCTGGTCTCGCATGCCGCCTCTCATTTGTGCGCGAGATTTACGTTCTTCCTGCTTCTTTCTCCCATTTCTGTCTTTTTTTCTTCTCTATAATGTATGCTATAGGGCCTCTCGTGCACGGTATTCTTGCGGACTGTAAGCAGGCTCCTTGTTTAAAACAGACATTTACGGACACCACGCGTGGATTCTGAGCTACAGATTAACGCTATTGCAGTTGAAGAAATCCGAGATTCTTTATGCAGATGAAAATTTTTGTACACGGGAGTCATTTGCTACGCGAGCGCTGGGAACGAACTGCGACATTTGGCAGACGTGAACGCACATTTACGAAATCACCGGCGACATCGCTCAGCGTCCACTGTGACGTCCGTTTTTGACGAACGGCTTTCGAATACCCGCTGCGCGCGGGTCGTTGGCATAGGACGAACGGCGCAGTGTGCCTGCACAGTTTGTGCAGAAAACAGCGAAAACTTTTCTTCAAAGCCAAGCTGCCTTTGCATACTCCTCCGGGATTTCGCGTGGCAGCTACCACTGCTGCTGGGTCGATCGGTGTCTAGCCCGGGATGCATGTGTGGATATGTATACAAACGTTATATGCGCTCCAGATGCAAACTCCAGCAAACAGGTTTCTACAGCGTTGAACGTTGACCGACAAAGTATATGGTGCCGCTGAGCTCGTCTCTGTTCTGCGCAATCGAACAATATATCACGAGATGAAACCTGTACTAGTAAAACCTGTGATGTCAGATCATGGATGTCTCTAAACCACACAGTCCTCTTAATCAAATATCGCATTGTATCCAACGGCTTTTCTTTATTCATCCGATTTTTTTTTATTTATATATGTCACACTGCATGGCTATTTTCCAACCTAATTCTCCAAAATTTGCCACCGTAATGAGCAGTGGTCAAGCAAGGAATGTCGCTGAAGACCACTTTTCGGCTAAGGACACGATTGACTTCGTTGGGGCCGCAACTGCTTTCCTTAGCAGCGCTTCTATATACGCGTAGCTCACTCTTCCGCATCCTCAAAGGAGGAGGAGGAGTATAGGCCGGTGCGTAGGATAAGCCGTGCGGTACCAACGCCACCTACATAGCACAAAGCCGGTGCACTCCGATCCATGACGTTATGCTACCTGACCCGACTACCATAGAATCGAATGGGGATGCTCCCAAGTACGCAACGGTGATTTTGACGTCCCCGCTTTCGTCACACCAGGCTTGACAATGGATATTTCGGGCATAGTGACATGACGTCATAAAGCAGAGTACACAGGCCTTGTGCTATGAAGGTGACCTTGGCGCTACTCACCGGCTTAACCTTCTCCTCCTCTCCCATCGACAGTGGTGGAGAGTGAGTTACGCGTGTATAGAAACGCTGCTAAGGAAAGCAGTTGCTGTCCTAAGACAATAGTCTCCTTTGCCGGAACGTTGGTTCCGGCGACATTCGTTATAGACGACCAGTGCTCATTACTACGGGCTTCCATCTTCCCGTGAACTTCTTTCTTGTTTAATATATATGCCACTGTGATACAAGGGCTGTAGAATGTATTTAGAATATACGTCGTACTCCATTGTGCCATACACTTCTCCTTCCCATTCTTTCCTCGCCAAGTATTATACGTACGTCGCCTTCGTACTCGTGACGTCGCTGCATGACGTCTAACACTGTGCGTCCGACTGATTTGGTGTTCGCACTTCGGCATAGCTTGCGAGCGGTGTAGTTCATAAGCGTAAACATTGCATGAAAGTAAGGTTGCGAGCTGTGCGGTGCAAAAGATAAACATTGCATGAGCTTACACGTTGCATAGGATGAAAATAGCGACGATTGTATGCATCGCGTTTAGTTGTACAGCATTTAATTGACCGTGTCACTAAAGCTTTGCTTCACGTAGATTCCAACAAGTGCGCTGAATCTGAATACTCTTTTTAAAACTAGTGCAAGTCGCCTCGGCATTTCACTATAGCATTCACCAAGCGCAAATACGTGTAAATACAGTCTTTTGCAAAAGTACACGGACTACTCCACGCTGTAAGAATCGTACCGCTGGCACGAGTTGTTGTGGTCTCGGTGCTGACGCCCGTTATTGCCAATGGGTCGCAAGCCCCAAGGGTAGCGTTGGCCTGGCGGCCTGGGGCACTGGAAGCATCCGAAGGTCCCGGCAAAGCATGAGAAGACTGGTAACAGAACAACTTGTTTATTCTAACATAGCAAAAGAGCGGCCGGTCAGGTCGACCGAATTGGAGAGACGGGAGAGCACGTAACTCAACAGTACAAATCGGAGCCTCTCTCCTGGCGTCCGGGGGCAGCTGCTCTTATACCCTCGGCGTCGCGGTCCAAAAGAGAAGGTCACGGGATGAAGGTCACGGGATGAAGGTCACGGGACGGCGGAGCATGACCCCACGACGGCGCGAACTGTCGGGCCGAGAGACCTGCTGAACCGAGTGTAGTGACGCATCGCCAACCGCCCACACGACGGCGCGAACGGTTGAGCCGAGAGACCTCCAGGCTCCTCATTCGGGGAACTCCGCTCCCCGGCTGCCGCGCTTTGACAAGCGAGGGCACACACACACACACGCACACACGAAGACACGTGGCACTGAAACACGCCTGGACACGCTTGGCGGGTAGGCGTTGCGGCGGCGTCGAACAGGCCAAAATGTCCGCCGTTTTGAACAAAGCCCCGGCGTCCGTTGCATCCGCGCCGGCATTACCGCGCGTTGTAGGCGAAACGTAACAGACCGCCCCGCCGGGGGAAGGAGATCCCGATGGTCAGGGGACTGCATCCGCTGTCCGGAGGGATGTCGCTCGATGATGCTCATAACCGAAGTTGGGCGTCCTTGGGCGTTTCTTGAGCGCAGCGCACAGAGAAGGCCTCGTTCTCACGTTCAGGTGCACACAGGACACTGCAAAGTGACTTCGGGAGAGTTGACATTTTTGTTCTCGTTTCCGGCAAGCGTTAGAACCACGCCAAAAGTCAACCGCTCAGTCAGCAAGCACGGCACAACCCTCACTAAGCCCTGCCAGGCTCTTTCCCCTTTTTTACTGCTGCCTAGTTCCTTACAGTAGTTTAGCAGCACTCAGAACGCGTCCACAAATCGGAAAATTGCACTAGAAAGCACATCATCACTTTGAAACACTACACAAAAGCAATAAGTTAAAAAAAATCCTGCCTCAGGAAGAAAAACATCAGTAACAAGCAATTTTGAGGCTGATTCCCACGTTAGGGGCTTCGACTTAAGCCATCGGCGTTACCGTTGAGACTCCCCTTTTTGTAACGCACCTCAAAGGAATATTGTTGCAAAGCGAGGCTCCAGCGCAGGAGGCGACCATTTTTGGGAGAGATGGTCTGCAGCCATTGGAGAGGGCAGTGATCCGTCTCAATGATAAACCTCGAGCCAGCTAGGTAACATGACAATTTCTGAACGGCCCACACGATACACGCACACTCTTTCTCGGTGGCGCTATACGCCTGCTCACGACTCGTCAGCTTACGACTAGCATACAGGACGGGGTGTTCTACTTCTCCATTTTCCCGTTGGCACAGTACAACGCCCATGCCTCGCTCACTAGCATCACACTGAACAACGAACCCTTTTGTGTAGTCGGGCGATCGTAGCACAGGCTGGCTTGTTAGGGCGCTCTTTAGGGCGCTAAAAGCTCTTTCCTTCGTCTCATCCCAGACGACTGTTTGCGGCTCTGTCTTTCTTAGAGCATCCGTCAAGGGAGCCGCGATATCCGAGTACCTGGGGATGTACCTCTGATAGTAGCCGGCGACACCTAAGAACGACCGAATATCGGTCTTCGTGCGCGGTTGCGGGAAGTCTCGCACAGCGGCCACCTTTATTTCAGAGGGGCGGCGACGACCCCGACCAATCACGTGTCCGAGGTAGACAACCTCGGCCTGTGCTAACTGGCACTTGGGAGCCTTGACTGTCAAGCCCGCATCGCGCAGGCGGGTTAGCACTGCCCGCAAGTGCGCCATATGTTCCGGCCAGGATGCGGAGAATATCGCTACGTCGTCTAGATACGGTAAAGCGAATTCTTGCTGCCCCCGCAACACTTTATCCATGAGGCTTGAAAAGCAGTATGGCGCGTTCTTCAAACCAAAACTCAAAACTTTAGGACGGAAAGTCCCCATTGGTGAAATGAACGCCGCATACCTACTAGCCTCTTCTGTAAGTGGAACCTGCCAATAACCCCTGACAAGATCTAGGGTGGAAATAAACTGAGCGCTACTCACTCTCTCAAGGCGCTCCTCGATGTTAGGGATCGGATAAATTTGATCCTTAGTGATGGAATTAAGCCTGCGGTAGTCGACGCAAGGACGAGGTTCCTTGCCCGGTACCTCAACTAAAATCAAAGGGGAGGTATAATCACTCTCACCCGCTTCAATAACACCGAGCTGTAGCATTTTCGTTACCTCAGCCTCCATAATATCGCTCTGGCGGGGTGACACCCGGTACGCCTTGGATCGTACTGGCTCTGGGGAGGTAAGTTCTATGTCATGAGTAAGGACAGAAGTCCTACCAGGCCTCTCAGAGAACAGACCTTGAAACTCTTGTAAGAGCTGGTGTAGTTCGGTTTTCTGCTCAGGCGACAGCGATGCTTTACTTATTAAGTCACTAATGACTTGATCGGTGTCTTTCCTGTTCGTCACTGAGCCTAGTCCCGGAAGCTCGACCGGAAGCTCTTCGGGCACGTTTACCATCATGCACACCACTGCTTCCCGTTGCTTATAGGGTTTGAGCAGATTACAGTGGTAAACTTGCTGTGCTTTCCGCTTTCCTGGCAGACTCACCACGTAGTTAACGTCCGACAGTTTTTGAACAATCCGTGCTGGGCCCTCCCACTGCACGTCGAGTTTGTTCTTTAGCGATGTGCGCAATATCATGACCTCATCGCCCACCTCAAAACGACGGGCCCTGGCTGTCCGATCATAATAAACCTTGGCCCTCTGCTGGGCCTCTGCCATTGCTTCACCTGACAACTCCTGTGCCCTTCTTAAGCGTTCGAGGAGCTTAAGCACGTACTCTACCACGACTGGGTCGTCGCCCCTGCCTTCCCATGATTCTCGAAGCATGCGAAGCGGAGATCGCAGCGAGCGACCGTACACCAGCTCAGCTGGCGAGAACCCCGTAGCCGCATGCGGCGCGGTTCTTAAAGCAAACATCACTCCAGGCAGACACAGCTCCCAGTCAGTTTGATGTTCAAAACACAATGCTCTCAACACGCGCTTCATGACGGAGTGGAGCTTCTCAGCGGAATTCGACTGGGGGTGGTGCACTGAGCTGTGTAACAGCCTTACCCCGCACCTTTCGAGAAAGGCTGTCGTCAAAGCGCTAGTAAACACTGTACCCTGATCTGACTGGATTTCTGCAGGAAAACCAACTCGCGCAAATATGGACAGTAGTGCATTGACTATCTCAACTGAGCTGAGTTCTTTAAGCGGCACTGCTTCAGGGAACTTTGTCGCTGGGCAGATCACAGTCAAAATGTGTCGGTACCCCGTGGCTGTTACCGGCAGAGGTCCCACTGTATCAATAACGAGCCGTCTAAAAGGCTCCGTAATGATAGGTACCAACTTCAACGGCGCCCTCGATTTGTCCCCTGGCTTGCCCACCCGCTGACAGGTGTCGCATGTCTTCACAAAGTGGACTGCGTCCCGAAAACACCCTGGCCAATAGTACTCTTGCAAGAGACGGTCCTTAGTTTTCTTAACTCCTAGGTGTCCGGACCACGAACCCCCATGCGACAAGCGCAACAGATCCTGACGATAGCATTGAGGCACGATCAGCTGATCGAACTCCACTCCCCTGCGGTCTAGATACTTCCGGTACAGGACCCCACCTCTTTCCACAAAGCGAGCATTTTTCTTGGCGATACCTTCCTTGACAATGCAGCGTAGGTTTTCTAGGCTGCCATCCTTCTTTTGCTCGGCTATCAAAGCCGACCGGCTGACTTTTAGCAACCTGTTAAGTCCGTCTGACGTAGGCGCGATGAGCAAATCTGGAGACAGCTCTTCTAATTTTCCCGTGTCGGGATTTTCCTCTCCAGTATCTGGTGCCTTTAACGCTACAGGCTCAATTTTATTCAGTTCGGGCGTGCTCTGAATACCAGCTTGCTGCGCCTCTGACCCTTTCTTATCTTTCAACAACGTCGGCCCCGCAACTACCGCCTTTGCAGCGAGCTCCCGAACCTTCGATCTGGTTAAGGCCTGAACGCTAGCCTCACCAAACAAAAGCCCCTTCTCGCGCAGGAGGTGATCGGACCTGTTCGAAAATAAGTACGGGTACTGGGGGGGCAGCATAGATGACACTGCGGCCTCCGTCTCAAGTGCTCCGAAAGGTCCTTCAATAAGCACTTTTGCTACCGGCAGACACACGCTATGAGCTTCCACTGCTTGCTTGATCCATGCGCACTCGCCCGTGAACATATCGGGTTCTACGTAAGAGGGGTGAACTACATCCATTGTAGCTGCGGAATCGCGAAGCACTCGGCACTCTTTCCCGTTCACGAGGAGGTCTCGCATGTAAGGCTCGAGAAGCTTCATGTTCTCGTCAGTGCTGCATATAGACAAAAACACGACTTGTGTTTTTGTTTCTGGACACTGCGCCGAAAAGTGACCCGGCTTCTGGCACGTATAACAAACGCGCGCTTGCCTCGTCTCGAACCGCTTTCTGCGTTCGGCTTCGGTTGCCGCCGTCTCCTTACGTTCGGTCGGACTGCTTTCACTCGCATCCGCACTACGTGTATCCCCCTTTGCTCTCATGGGTGTGAACTTTGGCCTCTCAAACTTGGAGCCAAATTCACCCTTTTGACCGTCCTTAGCTCCGCGAGCCCGACGCGTCACAAACTCCTCGGCTAGCTCAGCGGCTCTAGCCACCGTACTAACGTCTGGCCTATCCAAGACCCAGTACCGCACGTTCTCAGGTAACCGACTATAAAACTGTTCTAGCCCGAAACACTGCAGAACTTTCTCATGGTCACCAAACGCTTTCTCTTCTTTGAGCCACTCCTGCATGTTTGACATAAGCCTGTACGCAAACTCTGTATATGACTCACTTTTGCCTTTCTCATTTTCCCGAAACTTCCGACGGAACGCCTCCGCTGACAGCCGGTACTTTTTTAGCAGACTCGATTTCACTTTGTCGAAATCCTCTGCCTCCTCTCTCTCCAAGCGAGCGACTACGTCGGCCGCCTCGCCGGGTAGCAAAGTGAGCAAGCGCTGTGGCCACGTTTCCCGAGAGAACCCCTGCTTCTCGCACGTTCGCTCAAAGTTAACCAGGAACAAACCAATGTCCTCTCCAAGCTTAAACGGCCGCATCAGGTCAGTCATTTTGAACAATACTCGTTCTCCTGCACCGTGTGCCTGACTTCCATTACGAGCGCGTTCCATCTCTAACTCGAGACGCTTCATTTCCAAAGCGTGTTGACGGTCGCGCTCTTCTTTTTCTTTTTCTTTTTGTTCTTTAAGTTCACGCTCCTGTTTCTCTTTTTGCTCTTTAAGTTCGCGCTCATCTTTCTCTTTCTGTTCTTTAAGTTCACGCTCCCTCTCCTCAATGGTCTCAAGGCATTCCGACAGCTCGTCATCCTCAGCTTCTAACTCAAGAATAGCCCTTAGCAGTTCTGGTTTTCTGAGTTTGTCTGAGACATCCAGACCCAACTCTCTTGCAAGCTCCAGCAATTTCGGTTTGCGCAACGACTTCAAATCCATGGCTGCTCTGAATGCTGCTTTCTCTACTGCCTACTATTGTCTTGCCGCAAACTAACCCGGTAGCAACGACAACCACAATTACCAGCTCTGTTTCTAACACTAACAAAAGCCTGGCAAAACTCAGAAGAAGAAAGTCCCGCACTCACCAAACCTCGCAGCCAAGACTTCAGCGCAGTCGTTCCGCTGCAGGCAACCAGTCATCACACAGGGCTCGTTGCGCTGCTCCCGGATGGTCGTTGTGCTGCTCAGCATACAGTCAACCGCATCTCTTCGCTGCTGGCCTCCGTTGTCGCGATCTCACCGCTGGCAACCAGATGTTGTAATCGCACCGCTGGCACGGGTTGTTGTGGTCTCGGTGCTGACGCCCGTTATTGCCAATGGGTCGCAAGCCCCAAGGGTAGCGTTGGCCTGGCGGCCTGGGGCACTGGAAGCATCCGAAGGTCCCGGCAAAGCATGAGAAGACTGGTAACAGAACAACTTGTTTATTCTAACATAGCAAAAGAGCGGCCGGTCAGGTCGACCGAATTGGAGAGACGGGAGAGCACGTAACTCAACAGTACAAATCGGAGCCTCTCTCCTGGCGTCCGGGGGCAGCTGCTCTTATACCCTCGGCGTCGCGGTCCAAAAGAGAAGGTCACGGGATGAAGGTCACGGGATGAAGGTCACGGGACGGCGGAGCATGACCCCACGACGGCGCGAACTGTCGGGCCGAGAGACCTGCTGAACCGAGTGTAGTGACGCATCGCCAACCGCCCACACGACGGCGCGAACGGTTGAGCCGAGAGACCTCCAGGCTCCTCATTCGGGGAACTCCGCTCCCCGGCTGCCGCGCTTTGACAAGCGAGGGCACACACACACACACGCACACACGAAGACACGTGGCACTGAAACACGCCTGGACACGCTTGGCGGGTAGGCGTTGCGGCGGCGTCGAACAGGCCAAAATGTCCGCCGTTTTGAACAAAGCCCCGGCGTCCGTTGCATCCGCGCCGGCATTACCGCGCGTTGTAGGCGAAACGTAACAACGCATTATACATATATGTTGTGCGGTTGTGTCCGGCGGCTCCTACGGCGCCCCGGCCAATCAAGGCGTGTTTTCATAGGGCGTTGAAATTTGCGGCAAACCAGAGAAACTCCCTCAAAGAGCCCCTAGTCAGCCTGGCGGTCGCAGGCAACGTAGTCCTTATGGATGCTGTACATATGCGGTGACTGACACTGGACCTAACTGCGTGCAAATTGTAGCACTATGCGTTGCCTATATACATGATTATTGTGTCCGCTGCGGAATAGAATTAATATGCCCTGTGTACATCACATCACTGGACATTTTGTTTTTCATCCTCAAGAAGCAAAACAATAAAGAAAAAAAAGGTGAGGGGCCCAGTGTTAAAGTGTTAAAAATGTTACTTCGTCCAAATTGAGTCTGGGTTTGGTTGTCTGTTCGCGAACTTATTACAGCTCTACAAGAACCGTACAAATGATAAAGGAATTTTATTTTATTGTAGATGATTCCATGACATATGGAATAATAAAAACATTGACCATCGCTCCTCTTGCTGGTCATGAGGTCTGTTTTCGATGGCTACCAAGCCACGTTAGACTCTTAGGAAACGAGGTGACAAACGCATTAGCTACTGCAGCACAGGTACCCTGACACCCGTGACATTTTCTGTATCAGGCGGCAAGAATGTTCTTTGCACGCTGCGGCACAAGCTTTGCAAACACTCGTGGTTCGACGAACATGCAAAGTCTTCACTCCCGCGCAGATTTGACCGCTTCCTGCGGTTTTCACCGAAGCGAAAAGACTGATCGCGCGTTCGACGCGCTCCTCTATCGTCTGCGCTTAGGGCGCAACCCACACGCCTCACTTCTTGTGTCGCATCAAAAGACGGACGTCCCCACGTTATTGTAATTACTGTAGCAACTCCGACGCTTCAGTGGAGCATATTATCTTCAGGCTTCCTCAACATGACAAACAGCGGGTTCACCTGCTTGACAGTTTCAACGTCCTTCATAGACGTCCTCTCACAGCGAGCAAAGTGCGAAGACCGTGGTCATGCCCTGATAAGCAGTGGCGTGCCGTGAGTGCCCTTCGAGATTTTTTAGTGGAGGCTAGTCTCATAGACTGCCTATCTTCTTTAACGAGCCGATCTCGCGGTCTTGTTGTCCTTACGTATGCGTGAAGAGACTTGTGGAGACACTTTCACTCCTGTGTGATGGGTGACCATCCTATAGTCACTGGACTGCGCTTTCAGTGCTGGTGCCCGTAGAAGCATTATTTGTGCGCTTGTGTTTGGGTTTGAATCGTGTTTTTGATAGCTTTTTCTTTCTTTTACTTTTTTATTGTTCCTTGAGTAACGAATACGCAATTTTGGGATAGCCAGCCCTGACGTAGCCTACCTTCCCATGATTTCTGCTTCTAAAAACAAAGTACAGCGATCGTATTGTTTTAATGAATACTCGGCAACGAAGCTCGCCAACTGATAAATAGTTTTACTTTCTGGAAAGAGGAACACTTAAACAACCACACTCTAACGCGCTGTCACATGGAACAACAACAACAACAACAACAACAACAACAACGACGACGACGACGACGACGACGACGACGACGACAACGACGACAACAACAACAACGACAACAACAAAGACGACGACAACCAAATAAACAAACAAATGAAAAAACAAATAAACAAAAAAAAACAGTTTCATATCTATCCATGTGAAATTCTCCTGTCGGATATTTCTGTGCGCCCAAGGCTATCAGAATTATTACATAGTTTTCAACTGCGTCTTTTATCGCACGTCTAGTTAGAGCTCCGCTGTCGTCCTCTATAAATGTTTGTAAAGCCCTAACGGTAGGCGTGCTACCCGTGCGATAAGAAAACACTCTTAAAGATGTAAAAATGTTTACAGTGTAGGTGAAGACGAATTTCATCATGTGCACGTATGGATGCGCAAGTTTGGGTGCAAATATGGAGGCTTCAAAAATACATGCATGAGAAGACTTGCGTGGACTATACCCCCTAGTGAGTGACGGGCGACTCTCCCAAGTACTGGGCCGTTCTTTCGGTGCTAGTGTCCGTAAAGTGACACTGTTTATGTGCTTGTGAATTGTTTTCATGTGCCAAGTGGCGTTCATATTTTCTTCTCGTTTGCTTTCTTTTCTTTTCTTTTTATTCTTGTCTAAGTGGCATACTTGAGATTTTGCGACAGGTGGCCGCTAACGAGACCTACCTCTACCTTTCTCTGCATTTAATATTCACTGTCTCTACACTGTCGCTTGTTTCGAAAACCAACAGTATGTACAATGCAAGGGCATTTGCATTGGTTCGTCGCTTGCTCCCATTCTTTCAGATAGCTTTCTTAGCGCCTTTGAAAAGTGTGTAAATAGCATCCTGGATCAGTCATGTTCTCCTTCCGTAATGAGGTACGTCGATGACTACCTGGTGGTTGTACACGTGGTACCAGGGTCGAGGCTAGATGACACTGTAGAACCGATAATTAACACATTTAGAAATGCATCGGAGGCTCTAAACTTCACGTGCGAAAGGCCATGTGATAATTGCATTCGCTTCCTGGTCCTCAGTCTCACTTTAATGAACACGCATGTTTGTTTGAACTGCCAACCAAGGTTGAACAAGCCGCTGATTTCATACGACAGTGCCCACTCCAAGTTAGTAAAAAGAGGAGTTGCAATGGCTTGTCTAAAGGAAGCTCTAAATAAATATTACATCCACAAAGTAGAAAGTAGCTTTAACAACCAGGTTACAAGGCAGCGCCTAGCCGGTTTCCCTTCGTATTTGGTTTCTAGTGTCTGTGATAAGCTTCTTGAAAAGATCAAACAGGTAAGGGAGGGCATAAACAAAGAAAATACAGTTGATCAGAAGAGATTACAAGTGATTCCATATTGGCACAGGGTGTCCCACAACCTCAAGAAGGTTGCGCAAAGGCAAAATGTTAATCTTTTCTTCAGCGCACCGTGTAAATTGGCCAAGATAGACCCTATGCTGACAAAGGCAAAGCCCGAACCACGCTCTAAGAAAAATGCAGCGCAGTACACGGAAAGCACTACAAGTGTATATGAGATCCCCCTAAGCTGCAACCCGGTTTATATCGGTCAAACCGGACGGTGTTACAATGAAAGGGCGCTTGAGCACAATTGAACCGTGAATAACAATGCGGGCGACCATCTGGCTGAACATTGTAAACGTCACAAATGCCGTCCGTATCTTCGTGACACCAGGTTTCTGGCACGTTCTAGAGATAGACTATAAAGAGAGATATTAGAAGTTTTCCACATTGTAAAGGCCGAAGTTATACATATATACGTGCATTAGCTGCCCTTCAGTGGCACTTACCGAAAGAAAGATTGCTTTTCTGATGCGATAGAGAGGTCGCGAAGTCACGGTTGTGCTTTTCTTGTTTCTATCTATATAAATCCTGTTTCTTCAGATAAACATTTAGTTGGAAGTTAGCGCCTGTCCGTCGTACATGTTCTTCTTTCAGTCCTCGTCTTTGTAGCGCTCTTTTCTTTTCTTCAAGTAAGTTCATATTGAAATTTGTAGGCTGACACGAGAACTTGGAAAAAAAAAGAAAACTCTTTGTCAAGGAGAGACAGTGGTGACGTACTAACACGTGTCGACCCATTTCGACTGGTCAGGAAAGCGACAGTCGCTCTTCTTCCAGTCCTGTCCTCGCTTTTCTGCGAAGAACATCGCGCGTTGGAGCATAGCACCCGCAGCCCTTGAAATGCGCAGCCTGAGAGCTGTGGACACACGTACGATTCCGATGTGCGATCTGGCGTACGACATGTATACCAACAGCCGCATACATCAAGTTTCCACCAGCTTCCAACGGTCGGAGTAACCATCATTCGGACGCTTCGTATTCTTTACGTTAAGTCGGTGTTCCCGTGCCCGCTCATTGGAACAGTTGGCTGATTGTATTATTTTCTTCAGCCGAGCGGAATGGCGTGAGCACATGGTGCCACCTGCGAGCCTTATCGCGTGTCTCGTTCTGCATTGCTGCAAGTTCTACATTTCATTGCTACTAGCGCATACCTGCCACTGTTTGCAGGGCGCGGACGAAATAATATTCACACACTGTATCATTTGGCTACATTGTTTAACATTGTGCCTCAAAACACGAATGTAAGGAATCGCCTGGACGGGGCAATTTTCTTTATTTCGCCCTCTCACCTTGTTGCATGTGCACTTTGACTTCTTCAGAATGCTCTCACGCATAGAAGTAATAATAATAATAATAATAATAATAATAATAATAATAATAATAATAATAATAATAATAATGCGTGAAGAATCAGCCTGTGCAATAAATGCGGCCAACATGAGCCTTATAACTGCGCAAGAGGACATGCCCACAAATTTTCAACATATTTTCACTCAGGCAGGTGAAAATTGCCCATTTTCTGGTCTCCGTTGAACGGTCAATGGGCACTTGCGCGGGGCAGCAGTGCATATGTTGAGCGGGGGCTGTACGCCCACCACACGTGCATGACCAACTTGCTTGAGCGAGAGTTCTGCTGCACCACATTCTTTCTGCTTCGAGCTCGGCACTATCCTTCGCACTAATCCTGCCATCACGTGCGGCAACTTTATTGCCATGGCAGCGTGAAGATCCCGAAATGTATCATAATGTAGTAAAGAAAAGAGAGAATCGCCTCTCTGGAAGTTCAAAACATGTATGACATCGTAGAGCCATCTATCAGTCATGAACGTAAGATCCCCAAAATTTTTAACTCTGATGTAGCGACAAATTCATATACAGGGTGTCTCAGCTAACTTTAGCCAGGGTGTAAAAATATGCCGATACACTTTAACACGACGCGACAAAATGCATGTTGATGACTACTGTACGGAGTATTTTTTTTGTATTCTAATTAATTACATAATTAGTCAAGATTAATTAACCAACTTCTGAAGCAACAAAGTTAGAGAAAAAAAATTCCGATTAGAAAGTTGTAGAGCGTTTTGCGAAACGTCGGATTAAACAGTTTCGAACTTTCTATCCATTAGGTATTAGTGTTTTCCCGCTTACTGCAGATGCTCGCGAAGTCAAAAAAGAAATACCGCGAGACATGCCCACGTACAACCGAACATAGCATCTAGCAGGGTGTACTGCCGCTGCATCTGCTTGTCGCTATCATGAATCGCCGCGAGGGAAGCACATCGCTGGCGTAAATCGCGCAGCCACCGCCTGCGTCACTGCCCTGTCGCCTTTTAAGCGGCAGCGCACCCTGCTAGATGCTATGTTCGTTTGTACGCGGAATGTTTGGAAGCGCTGCAATCACGGTGCGCAAGCGGGGCATGTCACGTGGCATTTGTTGGTATTTCGCGGGCATCTGCAGTAAGCAGAAAAATACTAATACCTAATAGATACAAAGTTAGAAACTGTTTTATCGGACGTTTTGCAAAGCACTCTACAACTTTCTAATCGCAATTTTTTACCTAACTTTGTTGCTTGAGCAGTTGGCTAATCTTGACTAATTATGCAATTAAGCAGAATACAAAAAAAAAGTGTGTGTGTGTGTGTGACTTGCCCCATACAATAGTCAGCAACATGTTTTTGGTCGCGTCGTGTTAGAGTGCATCGGCATGTTCTTTAAACTCTGGCAAAAGTTAGCTGGAACACCCTGATTATAAACCGTACAGATACGAGTTGTCAGTGTCAGCGCCTGCGTCCGTGACTATAAGAAGCTGGCGACAGATGTCGCGGAATTCCTTGAGCAGAACGTAGCTATGAGATGTCTATGAGAACTTGGAATGATGTGTTTTTTGGCGACCAAACGTCTTTCACTACTGCGTGGTTTTGTAAACGGGAAGCAAACTGTCGCTCAACCAAGTACCACGGCCGTTTTTCTCAGTGTGAAACCGGCGTTGTGTGACCGATTCCGCTATCGCGTCGCCGATCCACGTTGCTAAGGCCGAACGTTGCCTCTATGAAAGGCTGAAAGAACACAACTTTGACGTCAAGGAACTTGTCTTCGGCTGCGTGGTATTTCATTGCAAGCAGTGTGCTCGCGGGCCTGAGTTTTCCAACACCAGTGTGATAGCAAGAAAGCGTAATCAGTTGGCAGAAATAAAGGAAGCCGAATAAACAAGCTTGGTGACTGGTGTGTTAGCAATCCTCCCGCTACCCTCACTGATAAAACATTGCTTACTTCTTTTCCAGGCACAGTTACGCTGACTTGAAGAAAAAAGAATATAGTTGCAGTGCCAGTCGCTTTTGCCTCACGTATGCCAACAGAGTTCTGACCCGCGCGCTTCTTTTTTGTTTTTGATACGTCTGTTTCCCTCTACATTATTTCGATTCGCTTTCTGCTCAGCAAATACGCGTATATCCAGGAGCACAGAACTATAAAGTCGCACTTGCGAGAGCTGCCCCCTGTCTCGTCCCAGCTTTCGCCTGCTCGCGCCATGTATACATGTATGTGCAGTGTCCAACAAACTGTCCCACATATGTCTGTTGGCCCCGCTTATCTGTCGCCGAGCGCGCGCCTGGCAAACCGGTTTTAAAGACGGCTCCAGATGGCGGCGAGTGGCACTGCAGCGACACAGCAGCGGCCGGGGTTGAACACCTCGTGCGGCTCGGCTTCCAAGCGCCGCGCCCAGGACAGACGTCCATTAAAGGCAAGTGCGCCAGGCCGTATGCATGCTACGTGACGGCGTGACCACTTATGCAGCGTAGCTGCAGTCTGCCTTGGGACAAGTTCTCGAAAGCTTGAAACAGGTTCAAAGTGTTTGATCGGGAATGAAGCTTCTTTACGCAACCTCTCTCTTTCGCATTGCCCCTCCTTTTCTTTATTATTTTTTGCTTTTCATTTTGCGGCGTGTGCATGCGTGCGCGGGAGAGCACGCGTTTTGCTGTTATTTGCTAAACGGCAGCCTGCTTACCGCTTACACCTCAAAATTTTATCTTACTCGCTGTGATCGTCTGCTTAGAAAAGAATCTGAACTAGCAACGGTTTGCACATGGAAAAGCTGCAATGTCAAATTGTTGTGTATACTCATGGTCAGTGAGATGTTGACCTTGGCTAGTTGCCAGGGTTAGGCTTTATGCCGTGACGTGCAGTCGGCTATCTGTGTGTGTGTGTGTCGCTAGCGGTTGTATACTGTAGGGTTGTATACCTAATAGAGTACCAGCCGCAAAGGTAATCGCGCAATATCTTGTCCACAACAACTATAGCTCTTGTCGTGTCGCGTGCGCTATGTATAGATGCTGTCGAGTTTGTCAGAAGGATTATCAGAGAAAAATTCGGTGCCGTAGTTATGTGGCAAAAGACGCCACTATGGACCGTCTGCAGTGGTTAGCTCGCAGATCACAAGAGAGATGGCGCGACCAGCTCCGACGTCACTCTCCGAGTGCAGCCGAATGCTTGAATCGCCGCAAAAGAGGAGTGGGTTTGTTTAGCTATTCCCTATTGCCTACATTCGCATGTTGTGCAGGCAGGCATTTTAGCAAATAAATAATTGCCCATCAGATGAATGAGCATTTTTACACCTCAGACTACTGAATTCTAAATATATATATCTATATTTAGCTCTAATATGAATGCGACAAGATCAGTTACGAGCGTGGATGAGCTAGAAATGATTGAGTGTCGTCTCGTACACTTTTCATGTCGCCGCACTGTGGGGCTTCCTATAAAGATTTTGCGTCCGTTAATTCGCATTTTATTAACCGGAGGATACTTGTAGTTTAGGGCTCGTACGTGTGCGCGTAAACGCGGAGAACTGCGCATGCAGTAAACAGAGAACGTCTCTCGCGAAAACGTTTTTGACTATGTTGTGGAAAGTACAGGAATAAACAAAAAGGTATTGTTTCACTGCAAACATTGTTCTGAGTGCGTGGTTGCAGTTTCGTTGAAGCGCAACACATCGAGGCCCTTGGGGCGGAAAAATTTAGCTACATGTGTCATTTTTTTTTTATCCGCATGATTTACTCGTTGACCGAGTAGCTAATATAATATTAGCTTATAGCTTAAGTGGGCTGACTTTCACATGTGTATATAGATCTGACTGTTCTCCCTGCTTCTGCATCTCCAGGGGCTATATTACTCTCTTGCGCGTTCAGAAGAACCGATGGTTGCGTGAGACAGTGAAAACAACAGACGCACTTTTAATGGCACTGAACACAATATAACCAACGGACTGCTCGCACATAACTACCGCCACGACGGATTACACAGTACTGAAGTACTGAGCCATCTGCTGTTGCGAGGAAACAGAAGAAAGAAAAGTACGCGCACAGGGATATGGCTTCATCGCTTGGGCTGAAAACGTTTACCTTATTCGAGAATAATATTTCACCAAGAGAGCGAAAACTGCGCTTTTCTGCATGTTCTCGGCACGTCGTCTGCTATCGAGAAGAGGAAGCCGGTAGGCGCTCGATGGCGTCGCGGTCCCGTGTTCAAAGATGGCTGCGCCCATGTAGCGGCGCTTTAAATTGAAGAGAAACCTACGTGGGAGCGGTGAGTAGCGTTTCGTGTCTTGCGATCACACACCAAACCACGTCCGTGCGACTTCTTGGTTAACCTCCTAGACACGATATCCTCACCAGGGTTTCGCCATTGTTGCCTTTCGTTTATTTTCGCATCCCGAGTGCTGCCGTATTTGGATGTAATTCAGAGCCTTGCGCTGAATGTATTGCTTAGAATAATGGAACAAATTTAGCCTGGGTGATAAGAAATAATGCGACCACTGTGTGCTTCCCCTCAGACAGCGTACCATTTTAATACTTAAACTGGGTAGTAAAAAGAAAAAAAAATATATTAAAAAATGCCATATGCGAAACGCACCTGGATAGAATACGAAGTACAAACCAAAAAGTAATCCGCTACGTTGCACTTCCTTCCAAGGAACAAATTGCCGTAATATTGAAAGCAAAACGAATTCAGGTACTGTAAAATTGGGTCGCGGAGCTGCTGTTTCTCGAAGTAAGCGTTTGGCGGTGCGCATCGATTTGAAATAAATCAGGCAGTATCTTGTGAGCGTCTCGAAAATATTAATGCAAGATACTTGGAAATGCATCTAAAGGGACTCCAAAATAGGAATGTCAAATTAAGCTGTACTTGTGAATAACGCTTAGTGAACAACAACAACAAAAGTAAATCTTACCGGTGCTTGGTAAGCGAGAAATGACGCAAAAAAAAAGGAAAACGGAAAGCTTGTTGTGACGCCACCTTGAAGTTCCCGCACAAGCGCCCCGTGCCCGTGTCGTAACGGATTTTGATGCCGTATGGTCGGATCTAATGAAACGTTTGTCAATAAAGGAGGACTGCATTTCATTCTAAAGGAACCAAACGTGAGACATATTTTAGTTCAGAGATAGGGTGTCGCTTGATAAAACCGCATGTAACAAAACATTCAGAGCCATTCCACTCTGTGAAGGCGGATGACCAGCGGAGCTGTATGTAACTATAAATAAAATAAAACAACAAAGTAATGAAGCACAAGTATGCGCGTTGTTATGTTTATTCGTGTTTACGCTTATCTCCTGAAGACAGTAATTATGGCTTTATGGTCGCTATGATAGACGGCCATGGGTTCTGTGACGGTACTGGAGGTGTTCTTAGCGAAAGTTAGGTCTATGCACGACCGATGGCTCGTCGTGGTCACATTGGTGTTGGTGTAACATTGAAGTCCAAACCTTTCCAAGAGAAACGCCAAGAACCACTTACCGTCGGGACGAGACGCATCGACGCTAAAGTCACCCGCAATGACGATGGGATTGGGGTCCACCGCAAGGATACACCCAAATGTGCTGATCAAAAAGTCTTCAAGGTCCCTCTTTGACGTTCCGGGATGAACCTATACGGTGGCGACAACGATTCCGTCGCCAGTCTGTACAGCGTACGCGTCGGCACATTCCATGGCGAGGCTCTCGCCCGTCGTCGGTAAGGCATAGGGCGCAACGGCCGCGCTGTCGTCCTTTGCGTGGATCGCGAAGATCGTAAATCGTACGTGACAAAGGGGCGCTATAACGTAAAACTATTCCAAACGTTTCTATTCCGATTCTGTAATCAGCCCTCTGCGATTGGTCGAAAACGTTTTTGGACCTCCGCCACTTCACCTGTCTGTCAGGCGACGTCACGACAACCGTTAGCTCCCCATGTGATATGACGTGTGCACACTGATTATGCATGATTTGACCGAACAATAGACAAATAGTTATTTCAGATTCGACGCCTTTTTGCCATTAGCCCCCGGCTATTGGTCAAAAGTTTTCGGGCTGCGCCCAATTCACCTGCCTGTCACGCGAAGTCACAAAACCGCAAAAACTCACCGCGTCAAAGTGACGTGTACGCGTTAAAGATGCATTAATATGACCAACAAAACTGAATTTTCTTCTGAATAGCAGCAGGCTGCCCTGTTCCGAAAGGAATAAAAGATGGCTGCCGCCGATCGCTCAGGCACTGGGTACTCGCACCTGCCGGAGAGCATGGGCTAATTTGCGTATAATAAAACTTCTCGCGTGGCCGTGTAACGTTTTCGAGCACTTTCGGCACGTTTACGACCTCATTCTGCCAACTCTTCATTGCTGAGGATCCGTTTTAGCGGCATTCTTAACCTTCAGTTGCAAGCCGTCGCGATTTTCGACCAGCCACAGCAAGCTAAGTAAGGGAAAGCGGACCAATCGCAGACGCCGGCACAACCCCCTTCATCCAGTTATCCACTTTTAGAGGAGTGGCTCGACCCCATTTAATTCCTCTTCACTTGTGCGTAATCCTCGCCTCTTGTCAGCCAATTAGATAAGACAAGCCGCTCAGTATAGGCAATGTTATTCGTTTTTCAAGCAAACAAAATGACCTCCTATATGAACAAGGAGAGCGTTTAATTGTTCTGTTCAGACAACCCTGCGGGTGACCGCCCGGTGCTTGCGTCGACGGTTACGCAAATTTGACGCCAGGAGAATGGAATAAAAACATATTGGAATAGTGTTACGTTATAGGGCCCAAGGGTAGTTCAAGGGCGCGCTACAGGCCCCCGAACCCACAGGGTATGTGCCATTGGGCTGGGACCCTTTCTGCACTATCACCAGGAACGGCCCACATGATGATAGTTTTTGCATATGCACATCACGAAACGGTGGAAACTAGCCTAACCCAGCTCTATTATTAATGTGTCTTTAACGCGCACACGTCACTTCGATGCAGTGAGTTTTCGCGGTTTTGTGACGTCGCGTGACAGACAGGCTAAGAGGGCGCAGCCCGAAAATGTTTGATCAATGGCATGGTATTATGGCGAAAAAGGCGTCGAATTAGAAATAATTGTTTTCTTTCGTTCGGTCTAATCATGCATAATCAGTGTGCACACATAATATCAGATGGGGCGTTTTCGCGGTTTTCCTGACGTCGCATGACAGACAGGCGAAGTGGAGGTGGCCCGAAAATTTTTTGACCAATCATGGAGGACTGATTGCAGAATTGGAATAGAAAAGTTAGGAATAGCTTTACGTTATAGTGACCCTGCTCCGTTCCCAAAGGAATAGAAATTGGCTCCCCGCCAATCTCTCAGGCACTGCCTACTCGCACCTGCCGGAGAGCATGGATTCATTTGCATCTGATAAAACTTTTTGCGGGACAGTATAACAATCTTTCTCTATGTTATAACGTTATCGAGCCCTTTTGGCACATGTACACCATCGTTCTGCCAACTTTTCTTTGCTGAGGATCCCTTTTAGAGGCATTCTTAACGTCGCGTTGCACGCCGCCGCGATTTTTGACCAGACACCGCAAGCTAAGTAAGGGGTATCGGACCAATCGCAGACAGACAGACAGACGGACGGACGGACGGACGGACGGACGGACGGACGGACGGACGGACGGACGGACGGACGGACGGACGGACGGACTAAAATGAAGGGGACGATATGACTCTCTAAGCAGTCTGTTGAACGCAGTGGAGGTGTGCAGAGTAAAATAGCAGGGAGAGAGAATGAAGGATACGTAGAAAAGCCGCGGAGTTACACAGCTGGTTTGAGTCCCATACTGCAACCATTGTTCAAAATACAGGCTTCGGGCGTTTTCACAAGCGCTGCTGACTTTGCGAAACTGTTTCTAACGAACGTGGGCAGATTCATCACCACCACGGAACCCAGCACGGAAGACGCTTTGTATTGCCAGAAGGGCTTGGCTGCTTTCAAATTACCCGCGCCTTTCCACGCGGCACGCGAAGCTGCCCACAGCGCATGTGCTAAGCAATGCAGAGCCGCCGTTCCTGAATCGAGTGCTCATCGTGGTTCGTGTCGGGGACCGACGGCGCACGCCATGGCACCGTAATGGCGTCGTACGATCAGCGCGGGACACGAGCTACAGGCGGGGAGGCGCAGCGATCGTGGTGTGAGAGGAAAACGTGTGTGGTGTGCAACAGGACGGGGCTGGCTATTCCTTTTCGTTGCCGGCACAGATTCGCTCAAAACGTAATGTGTTCTTTTCATGGTTCGATTGCAATGTGGTGTGTGCAATCACTGTAATCATCTCGGCTCCCTATATAACTATGTAGAGGAGTATATCTGCACGCGTTTATGCAGGTGCGTATGAGTACGAAACTTCCTATTCTTGCGCAAATGATTAGCGTCGCTGCGTCGCGCGCCATTTCCTTCTTTTCTTATGAAAAAAAAAACAGAAAAAAAACAAGTATGTTTTTATAAAGAGAAACTTTTTTTAAAATATTTGTTATATGCATAGTGCGAAGTGATAAATAAAGACAGCAAATCTAATAGTCGTTACAGAACTTACACTTCTAGAGAAGACTTTAATGGTATGAAATTGCGAACCTCAACCATCTACCCAAGACTTCTGCTTTAAATAGGGGGACATTGAACAACGCTATCTTCAGAGCGTGCGGCCGTTCCCTATATATTTATTGTCGACCGGCTGCATAGTTAGAAGCAGCGCAGAAGGAGTTGTCCAATGTCTTTCATTTATTCGCCGCAAGAGCACGCTGCACCATTGGCTCTGTCTATCCTATTGCATTTTGGGAATGCTGGAAGAGGTCAGGCTGACCGACCTCCTTTGGGTTAACATGGGACGCAGAGACTGCTTCTCGAAAGTGAGTCGTGTAAAGCGACTCGGAAAGGCAGGATCGTTTTTGCCCTGCACATCCATCTTGTGTAGCACGGCTCACGCACAGGGTTGATCTGAGTGACGTGAGGTGATCACCAGTGGCCACCAGCGAACATGACCACTTGTGAAGCTGCTTACCGCTCTGAGAGGATGCTCCATGGAGGTATCGCTATAGCGGGATAAGCGCAGTTAGGAACAAAGGAGGTTCGGTATGAGGATGAGCCCCGAAATTTTAATAACCAGAGCCAAGCCAAAGTTCTCCAACATCCAAGGTAGTTATGGCTAAGTCTTTTTCTTGCGAACCGAAACACAATGGCTCGAAGCGTGCTTAAGGACGGTCGTAAAGAAATGGCTCTCTTAAAGTTGAAATAAACCAAGGATCCTTAGGTCACTACTGGCTATAGGAGATGTCTCCGTCAAAGTATATTTACCGCTCATCAGAATGTTGGGTAATGCTCCCTGTGGTAGGCGGCCGCAAAGAGAACATCGAGACACCACTGGTGCTACTATCCCCGATTTATTTTGCAAACACAACGATGCTTACGGCATGACAAGACTGCCAACCACCGTACGCTTGGAAAATACTCGAACACTGATATTCACTGCCCGTCGCATTATAGTTTGTTCAAGACGCTTCTTTGCTTCTGAGGACTGGCTGTGCGCATACGAACACCTTTGGCTGCGTGACGCTGTTCTTGCGCGTTGACGGAGTCTGACTTCCCTCCCTTTCTCTTATCACTTATTTTTTTTCGTCCCCCACTCCCCCCCCCCCCCCCAACTCTCGCAGTGGACGTTTCAAAGTGCATGCGTATCCACCTGATTTCTTTTTTGCATCTGTGAACAGTGTATGGCATTGCTTGTGAACGGCGTCTGTCATAAACATATAGTTACATAATATTAAAGTTGCGATCTTTGAGGTGCATAAACACAAACACTGCATGAAATTGCTCGTTGCATATAATGGATGTGAACACAATTATGCTCGTCGCCGGTAGTTGTATAGCATTTGCGTAACCACTGCACTAAACTTTCGTTTCACATAGAATCCAACATGTGTGTTGGATTCCATGTGAAACTGCTTTACGCCTTCGTAAAGCAGTATTTTCTTAAGGGAATGTGCGTGCTCAAGCTTTGCACACTGACAGCAGTGCCAGACCACAACACGTAGCACATATGGTAGGAGACGCTGCACGTTGTTGTGACTTCGGGGTGGAGGACGAAAGACTGACTCTTTCCGCAGACGAATAAGAAACGAAAAGCTTTATACAATATTTACAGATAGTGGATGATAGCGTACAAGTAGCTGCAAGAGCGCATCAGACCGACTGGGCGGCGGGATGCGACTCTTTCTTCTCACAATGGGCTGGTTCTCCCTAGAATCCCTTTGGCGACTCCTCGTCGGCAGGAACCAGGTGGCGCAGGGTGATGACGTCGCCCGCGTAGAATTCTTGATTCGTCGGGGAGATAGCTGTGCGCTTCATGAAGTCGCCTCCCGTGTCGAATTCTTGATTCGTCGCGTAGAAGTGGGAGCTCCCGTCGCCCCGCTGATATGCACATGGTGCTCGTAGTATGGTAACTCCCATCGCGTCGTGGTAGCCACGTGGTGCACGTAGTATGGCAGCTCCCGTCGCATCGATGATAGGCACGTGGTGTGGCACAATAACGCTCACGGTGCCCTCTAGCCAACTCGAGGCAAGATTCTCCACAGTTTTGCAAAGGTAGTGCAACCGCGTATGCCTTGTGGTCATGGCGGCGAAGGTCCATTAACTAAGCGTCCTAACGCAGCCGTGGAGTAAAAATTTAATTATGGTGTTTTACGGGCCAAAACCACTTTCTTATTATGAAGCACGCCGTAATTGGAGACTGCGGAAATTCACACCACCTGGTGTTCTTTAACGTGCACCTAAATCTAAGTACACGTGTGTTTTCGCATTTCGCCCCCATCGATATACGGCCGCCGTGGCCGGGATTCCATCCCGCGAACTCGTGCTTAGCAGCCCAACACCATAGCCACTGAGCAACCACGGCGGGTTAGCCGTGGATCGGCCAGTGATTCGCTTATCAAGTTGAAGCGTAGGCGTCTGTTCAGAGTAGCGTCATCTTTCCGACGCGTAGTCCATGCGGCTAGCGTCGGCAGCACTCGTAGAAGCTGAAATAGGCGAAACGCCATCTGGCCGGTGCGCGCTGCATCTTCTTTGTGTCATCTCGAGCTGGCCCAAACAGTTTTCCAACTTTTCGGAATATGTGTCCTGTAAGGTCGCTGCTTTCCTGCAATGTTTCAGTCTGATTGAACATTTGTTTGCACCCGGCTATCGTTTAAGCTCCTGCAGAATATACCGGACGCGGCGGCGTCGTTTCGATGGGAGCCGCCTGTGCCGTGCATTGGGTGCACGTTAAGGAACCTCAGGCAGTCCGGAGTCCTCCACTACAGCGTGCTTCGTAATCATATCGTGAATCTGGCACGTAATACTTCAGAATATATTTTTCATTTCTTTAACATCTGGGACATGTCGAATTAGTTCCCGGTAGCTTTTTTTTTTTTTTCATTTCTTGTGACACCCCCAATTGCCCACGTAGCTACAAGTTATCCACTATGCTCTGTAGAGTCCCCACTTCATTTCCTCAAACTTTCATTTCCATTTGGCTTTTAGTTCTCTTACAGCAATCGTTTCAAACATCTGGCGAGGGCTTTTAGAACCTAGCGAGATTTTGATATCTTACGATTCTCTGAATTAACACACGTATTTATATTTTCTCCAGCAGATGACAAACAATGTCTCCCGAATTTCTGCAAAGTTTCGAGACTTCTACATCTCGGAGAACCCGCCGCGGTGGCGTATACATAGACATCGCTTTAGCGTTGCACTGCTAAACTAAACCCGAGGGCGCAGGATGAAATCCCGGCCCCGGCGGCCGCATTTCGATGGGAGCGAAATGCAAAGCGCACCATGGATTGGGTGAACGTTAAAGATCCTCAGGTGGTCAAAATTAATCCAGAGTTTTCCACTACGGCGTTCCTCACAATCATATCGTGGTTTTGGTACGTGAAATCCCAGAATAGTTAATCTCGGAGAATCGGAGGAGACGCTTTCTTTCACCCATGCGCTTTGTATACACGTATTTTCGAGACGAGGAAAACTATTCCAGCAGCCATTCACAGCTTCGCTGAAAAGGTAACGTCGCTTGAATGCTTGCATATAAATGACATGTAGCAGAAGCTATGCCCTGCAACAATCTTGTGGATGCTATAGCAACATTCAGCAACGCAAGGGGTTTACATATAAGCTAGCGCATGCAAAGGATATAATTTTTCTGAACATAAAATACTTGACTGGCGCACGACGGCTTTGATTCTTCTTCGCGCGTCAACCCTCTCCAGCGCCTCCCTCTCTAAAAGAGGTGTTGCATATAAAACAGTCAACCTCTAAAATAGCCCTGAGGACCAGGAGCTCGCTTGTCGACCGCGTGACTCTATAGTCCAAAGTGGGTCCCACTGGCGTCGTCACAAGTCCGAGGCCTCGAACGGCAGTCGCGTTATTCGGCCTGACACTCAAAAATCACCGTGGACAGCGCAGGTGGTGTCCCCTGGTAGGTGATGTTAGCCTGCTTTTTGTTTTCTTTAGGAAGGGGTGGGGAAGAGGAGAGGCTCAGAAAGGCGAAGTGGTAGGAAGAGGTGAATATTGAAAGAAGAGAAGGGAAAGGAGGCAATAATAGCCGGGCTGTCATCCCGGAGAAGCTCCGCGAGAGCTCGAGGCAAAGGCGAAGCAAGATGCTTCAAGCACTCCGCCGCACGACAGACAGCGCAAGGAGGAAGCCGACTCCGTAACAGCCAGAGGCTGCCCGGATTGCCAGTGCATCCTCGATCGCTCCATAGTGAGCTCAGTGAGCACCCCCATAGAACACAGAGGGAGGGGTCCAAGCTCTGCTTTATGCAGATGCACAGACGCATGTTTTGATGGTGTCTTTTCGGTGCTGCACCACAGTGAAGAAGTTACGACGAAGTTGACTTTTCTCGCGAGCCCGCCGGCGGTGCGGCCGCCGATCGTCGAGCGAAGCACGTGCTTTTGCCCCACGCGCTTACGGCGGTAGCGTGCATGCCCTCCAAGGACATACGTTTCTACTGGCCGTGCTGAAACACCGCACAGATTTGGCAGCCGCAGCTTTGAGTTGTCTCCTATCATGGAAATGATTAATGCGAAACATTCTTTGCTTCCTACGAGGCACCTCGCGGTATAGGCACGTTCCTGTCTCGCCTCGCCTAGGCCCTATTCAATGAATAAACAAACAAGTAAAACTGCCGATAGAGAGATCGAACCGGGGTATTGGGCAAAACGACCCGATGCTCTAACGATCAGACGCCTTTTAAAGTGAAGCTTTCCCTTTACGTTCCCGGGTTTGGCATGGCTGCTGTATTGTGTCTGCTGCTGGGTTGGTCAGTATATTGTCACATATATTTGTGGATTCAGAGAAGTTTAATTGACTAGTGACAAAATGTTTCAAAATAAAAACAAACGGGTAGCGAATCGGGCAGCTGGGCTCAGAGAACAGGGAAACAACCATCGGGCCAGTTTGAATCACTGAGTATGTGGTCATGTGTATATACGTGCCGCTGTTCAACGAACCTCTATCACGCCGATATGAGTCACCGTAGATGCGTGACTTGGTAGGCACCACTGTTCGAAGAAACTCTTTGACGCCAACTTGGAGCGCTGGGCATCTGCCACTCGATCTGTGCTGATCTTCAATGAACATCTTTGATGCCAACTTGGGTGACTAGGTATGTGCCGTTGGCCATGTGCCACTCTACATTGACGAAAAACATTCCTTAAATTTCTGCCGATGCTGAGCGGAATCGAACCTAGATCACAAGGGTTCCTCAAGAGCAGCAAGACGACGCAACGTGGCGGATTAGCCGATGCGCAACAAATGCTTGGGGTATGCACCGCTTTTCAATGAACGCCTTTCACGCCAATGCTTTAGAGAGCTGCGCCATGAATGCACTAGGTATGCGTCGCTCTTCAATGAACCTCTGGGCAACTTAAGTCACCGAGTATGTACCACCGAGTATGTACCACTGAGTATGTGCCACCGAGTGTGCGTCAAGCGACGGAATACTCAGTGCTCGCAGGAACCGGCACGCCACGCGCGAACTTCTCGGCAGTGACACTAGATGGCGCAGCGCGCCCAGAAACAAGCGCGAGAAAGGAACTCGGTCGCCGCATAAAGCGGTGCTCAGCGTTCGCACGCACCGGCGCACCATGCATCTCGGAGGCAACGCGTAGGCTTCGCGGCGGCGGCGATAGATGTCGTCAAGTGTTCTTAGGGAAGCGCGAACGAGTAATGCCGCTGCTGTACACGCCTAATACATAACTCGTTTTAACATTGGCAATATGTTGAGTCGCTATATTGATTCAGTGCTAAACGCATTACCGTTGACAGTAATCGTGAAATGGGTTTCGTCAAATTATTTTCGTCATTGTAGAGCGGCACATTCCCAGTGGCACATAACTATAGTTACACAAGTTGGCGCCAAATACATTCATTGAAGAGCGGCACACGTTTACTGGCACATGCTCAGTGACTCAAGCTGGCATAAACAAGGTTCATTGAAGACGAGCACAGATCTAGTAACACATACCCAGTGCTCTAAGTCGGCGTGAATGAGCTGCACCTACCCAGTCCCGCATCTACAGTGGCCCATGTTGGCTTGAAAGAGGTTCGTTTAAGAGTGGCGCGTACATACACACTGCTCCATGCTCAGTGACCCAGGTTCGTACGACGATTCGTTTCGAACCATGTTCCCCGAGCCCAACAGCCCACTGTGCTACCCATTCGACCATGGACCAGCAGTGACCCAGGTAGGCGGGAAAATTGATACATACATACATACATACATACATACATACATACATACATACATACATACATACATACATACATACATACATACATACATACATACATACATACATACATACATACATACATACATACATACATACATACATACATACATACATACATACATACATACATACATACATACATACATACATACATACATACATGGCTCGGGCAGCACGTACCGCTGTGGTACGTTACTCGCAGCGTTAAAGTCGAAGGACCACTCAGCGATGTTCAATTGGACATTAATGCTTTCGCATTCACAACTGATAAGAAGTACTAGGTGTCCTCGCATTTTTGTTATTTTCTTCTCTCTCTCTCTCTCTCTCTCTCTCTCTCTCTCTCTCTCTCTCAAATTTGTCTTGTTGGCGCTTTACTGACTTGTGCACAGTCGCAGAAACTGCAGAACGTGCTTTTTTTTAATATTCGATCGACTGTCGACGTACGTTTTGAAAACTGCTTTATTGACGAAGTATTGCGCGCTCGTTTCTCGCGGTCAGAGGACCTTTAATTACTCTGTTCACTGTGAAACACGCACGAGAAACAGCCGCAAATTTCCCATTGCGATCCGCTGCCTGTTTTGTCCAGTTAAGCTGGTAATTAACGTGTGGTCCTCGATTCGCTGTCCAGCGATTAGATGTCCAGCGAGACTGACTTGTACGTATACCTCGACTGCTGTACACTTGGGATACCCGCGGAAGCACGAATGTGTGCCTATATCGTTTCGACGAGTCGCATACCTCCTAAAAAAAAAAGAAAGAAAGAAAGAAAGAAATAATACCTGAAGATGCGTGAAGCGCGCGTTACTGCATATATGGCGGCGAAAGTTTTGGCCATCTCGCCGATGCGGACGTTTCGTGCCATATATATATATTTTTCGTTGCCCCTGTAGGCGTGGAAAGGAGGGCGTTATCTAACAATTTGACCGGCGAGCCCCGGTGGCATCCGGCGTTGGACGCACCGATGCGCAAGGCGCGCCGCGTGATCGGAATACGCGTCGCAGCAGCCCGGCGTTCAACGCACGCTTCCTTCTGCGTGGATCGGGTTTGCGGCTTTTAACCCACGGCAAAGCGGGACAGCCATAGAGGACCACGCGTGCAAGTAATAAACGTAGCAGTAAGGGACGCGGGTCCGGACTCGCCAAGTGTGCGCATATCGCGTAATTACGAGTAACCCGCTATAATCAGCTGCAATTATTGCGGTCGTTAACTGCCCTGCTTCCGTCACCCTGTTGGGCTCCTTGTCGCTGTTTTGCACTGGCGATTACAACCTGTGAAGGATGCACGTATACTGTGTGTTCTAGCTCAACGACGACGTGTAATAACGTGTAGCTATATCCTGAGCGCTAGTGCTAGCGCGCGTAGTTAAGGTTCCTGAAGCAAATTTTGTTGGAATTAAGCTGAGCAATTTTCGTTGTTTGTGATGTGATTACAAAATGGCGAGACAGGCTACGTGATAGCCGGCTATCAAATATTGCTAGTTAATCAACCATTCCTTATTAAGAAGAAAAAAAGGAACTAAGTAAAAAAATTAAGAAAAAGAAGAAAATTCAAATAAAAGAAAGAGAGAGATTAAAATTCGTGCACGTATAAACACAGGCACTCCGCAAGTACTTGAGTTAACGTCTGATCATGTAACGGCGGCCAGTAATCACAGATGTATGCATTGAGCGCACGGCGCATTATAAACGGTAAACACAGACGCTTAATGTTTACTGTAGGGAAGTGTTAGGCAGAAAAAAGAAGGAACAATCATACATGAAGCCTCTTGCATCAAATAAAAAAAAAACGATAGTTGAGTCTGCACTCCTTCGATCCGAGTACATATTCAAATAAGAAGTTTAATACGCAAGTCCGAAAATCTCTGGCACGCTTGGTGAGCGATGGTGAGCGTAGCTTTCTTTACGATTTTCCTTTCCATTATTTTTGTCAAGGTTTTGATTTCGTAATCATCCTTTCAAATGTAACAACAGCTGATGTCCAGCGCCTGCCCTGCATGCTTTGTGTTCCTTGTCCCGTTTTACTGAGCGAATGCGTCCCACCATTCCGGTATCCAACTCGTCCAACTTTCAGCCGCAGTTCAAGGCGAGTGACGGCGTGCGCGAACTGAAGACGCAGTCGGACGTCGACGCGCCTGACTGGTTGTGCTTCTTTCTCATGCGCATACTAAACTGCTGTGAGCAAAACCCACTGACTGCTGATCAGCGCGTTTTATTTCTCGAAAGAGGAAACGCCTGTTCAATGGCGAAGCGGGGCTAAAAATACGACCGTGCGGTATTTCTGGGTATTTCTCTTTTAACGGAGAAGGCGGACGACGCACGCATCGACATAATGGCACCGTTTGCTTCATTCGACTTGAAATTTACAGTCATGGTGCGTACGGAAAAAAAGAAGAAAGAAAGAAAGATCGATCGATCGATGGCAAAGGCAAGCAAAATGAAAGGAGGCCGGGTTGATGCCGACCTCGCTGAGCTAAGACAGGATAAACAAAACGATTCGACATGTGAAAACCTGTCGAAGAAAAAAAAAATATTGGCGTATAGTACAAAGCCAGAATGTAGGTATTTTCGTACATACCATGAATAACTTTTCATATGTTTGAAATTTTCACATGAAACTGACAAGCGGAGGTAGCAGCCACACTTACAAAAAATGAAAGAAAAAAGCAACACTTCAAGATCACAGGTACCTGAGATGCGGTCGCTCGACAAGGGCCGAAGGATTCTTGCTCGACCCGTGAAGCTTTTACTGAATATCGCTTCTAGTTTGATCAACAATAATGCTAGCTCATCAAGGTTGCCCTTCAAGTTTGTCGATAAATAAGCTTCGGCGAAGGGTGCCATGCGTCACACCTATATGATCGTGTGTTTATTTTATTTTATATACCTCGTACAGTCAACCACAAAATTTTAAGGAACACGAGATCTGCGAAAAAGATGAGTATCTGCGCAGCCTCACAACGCAGCCTTGTATTCGCATTAAGAGGCTCTACCGGTACGTGTGAACAACATTGTGATAATCGGTTTTACTGAATACTGTTACAGGATGCTCGGAAATCGAACGTTTTCTGAGATCCAGTGGTCCGTAAACTTTTGTAGTTGGCTGTACATACTGCAGACCACAAGGTCCAAGCAGGACAGGCGCATAATAGTAAAAATAATTGCTAATGCAATGAATGAAAAAGCATATCATAGTAAAAAGTAGAGTTATTAATACATTGACAGGGTGCAATTAGCAACGGAAATGCAGAAGTTGCAGGAATATAAAAAATACACAATAAATAAAGAGAAAGGCACTACTGGATCAGTTACATGTACTTATCTCAGGCGATTCAACTGAACTATTGTTCACGGAAAGCACTTTTTTTTCTTTCAAAATAAGGTGTTTTTGAGCTTTCTTGCTGGTCTGTTTGCTTGTTTACTCGTTCTCCTTCTTCTCTGATTTTATTCGCTCCTCTTCAAGTGGATGGGCGTAGTATTGCTTTTAAGAGACAATTGCTGACCCGCTTCTCATTATCTCTTTGTAGTATTTATATATATATGTTCAAATGATTATTAATAATAATAATCAGCGCCGTGTCGTCATCACATAATCGACCCCGCTATACGAATACACCCACCAGTTAAATGTGTGCCTTATTTGTCTTGTTGAGAGTATCAATGCAAAATCGAGCGGCTGCCTATATTGTAGGCTATAACATTCATTTTTAACGGCGACTATCTTAAATAAGTGTGCACGTGAAACGTCCGTTGGTTGCTAGTTTCAGTTTGGTTGACGCGTGAAAAATATTAGAGGTATGCATTCGAATACCTGGGTCTTAACTTTCGCGCTTTTTCTGAACGTTGAATCGAGGGCTTCGATGCATAGAAAACTCGCGCGGTAATTTTAAATATAGCTATTTCTCTCTTTCTTTCTTTCTTTCTTTCTTTCTTTCTTTCTTTCTTTCTTTCTTTTTGACGTAACGTAGTAGTCTAGTGGCCACATGCAGCCTGTTTTTGAGGCAGTATATGTGAAGGACTGTTCGAACTGAAATTATGAAAATTTCAGTTATCTTGTTTAGAGTCGAGTGCGCATGCGCCAATATGCCACTGTCGCACACCGCCGTCCTCGCGCGTCGGCAAGAGCGGTTGTCAACCTCGCTCTTATCGACACAAAACTCTATAGTCGATCTTCCACAGGAACCGTTGACGGACGCCATCTCTTGGGCTGCTCTGTCCACCATACTCGAGCTTTTGCGTCTGATTTCACAATTTTTAGAGCGAAGCTGTCTATGGCTACGATCTGGAAAAAAGATGTGTCCCCCGAGATGGTGACACAAACAAATCATTATACGGGGTGATCCTGGTGATAGTGCAGAAAGGGTCCAAGCTCAATGGCGCATACTTCTGTGGGCTCGGGTATGGTAGCTCGGGGACCTGTCGCGCCCTTGCACTACCCTTATCACACGTGGGACCCAAAGAGGTCCCAGACACAAGGGTAAGAACATATTCTTTCGAAAAAAATGTTTTGCGCAACTTTTTCAAAAATGACTTTAAAAAATTCTCGGCTCCAACCGCGCAAACGCGCTAGTGCCACTGCTCTCGCTTTCGTTGTCGTATTCCACAGCTGGCTCCGTTGCCGCTCATCATTCCAGCGTAGAATTTCACTTCTGTCGCCGTGATAGGGAGGCCTCGTTTACAGTGGTATGAGCCATTGCTTAAGGGGGTATGAGCCATTCATTGTCTTAGGTGACGGACATATTTAATAACAGAAGTGATACGCGAATGTGTGGGCGTACCTATATCGCCACGATGACCACGGATTAGGAGAACATATATCGTCGTACCTTTGTTCAATATTCTGGGTCACCTATGTGTCGTGCGCAAACAGCTTCGCTGGTCTTCCATCTTCACGTAGTGGAAGGGCTCTGAATTTTCTAGCCTTCGCCCTTTAGCACGTCTAACGTTCCTCGCTTGCTTGCATAGCGCTGTGGGAACCACCAGTTGACCTTCGTGTTGTGTTTCCTCTCGGCTTCAAAGACGCAGCACAGGTTCAAGGTTGCGGTAGAAGCAGCTGTTTTGCACTTTACACAATATTTTCATGGCCTGGGCAACGCGTGACTTTTGCAATAAGAGTCGAAGGCTTGTGTTGCTATACACGTCGCCGACTCGCCGCGCTTGCACGTTTGTTCTGCGTTCCTGCTGCTAGCTCCGCTCTTTCCCTCAGCTTTCACCCAGCGCAGCGCTACCTGCGGGTTGCGCCACTCTGTCGGAGGGGCGAGCGTACACGGGCCCAGTGGCTTCACCGCTGCCTATCAGCGGGATTAAGCTTTCTTGGATGGCTGTTACTAAATCCCCGCTATTGATTTTGTCCCCAAGTGATGACGGTGAGATTTCAGATTCTGCTTCTAAGGCGCAAGCTTCGGATGCCACAGACTTGTCGTGTGCTCAGTCTCTGTAGTAGACACATTACAGTGGGCTCGCGCGTTAGGCCCAGGCCTTCATGGAGCCCGCTTGTGCCATGGATCTCACGGGCACACCAAACTGGGCTCAGGCTTTGATCGCATATGCCTACCGATGGAAGCCTCTGACGCGCCCTCGTCGTTAGCCGTTTAGTGGGGTTACGCGACCTCCGGCTGTGTCCCGTCAAGAATAGCTATGCGTTACTGAATAAGTAAACACAGTGGCTTACACGTTCCGACATGATAAATGTTGTCACAATAGGCTTATGTGCTGTCACTGAATGTGAAATGAGTGAAAATGATTTATGATTTCCACAACATTGCGGTAATCTTTGCTTTATTGCCCAACAGTTTCGGTCGGTGGATCGACCTTCGTGAGGGTTTACAGGCCAGTGAAGTCGTCCTGTTGGTCGGCGAAGCAACACAGTGGGTCTGTGCTGCTGTTTGTGTCAGGCGAGCCAACAGCAGCAACATCACGACGGTGGCGACAATCGTACCACGGCGACGGCAATATTTCTACTCCGGCCGTTCGACGCGAATGTACGGCATGCCGACTGTTGGGCTCTTCATAAGTACTGGATGGGCGTAAGCGAGAGAAACGCGCATTGCTACGTCATCTGCAACTATGTGTTATACAATCGTACGCAACTATGCCTATGTCATGTAATCTATGCTAAAACGACGATGGCATTTGTGCTCGAACGAAAGAAACCTTAACATTTGTACGATGTGGGCCGATCATAAAGGCTGTATAGCACACCTTCTAAGTAGCGTTAGCTGCTGCGAGGAAATGAATGGGGTGTGAGGGCTGATCCCGAAGGCGGTGCGGTCCAACTTAGCACCTTGAAGCGCTAGCTGCTACGAGGAAAGATTGCAAGACACTGGCACGTGCATGGTGCGCACGCCAAACGTCTCCAAAAGCTAGCTGCTTGGTTTTGGTACGAGAGAAGTGAGGGTGCTATCGTGGCCTAACGATAAACGAAGAAATTGCGATTGTTACCTAATGGTTAGAACATCGGGCTGCGGTACAGGCCGGCAATTAGAGGTTCGATCCCACAGCAGGACGCTTGAATTTCCTTTTCATTCAAGGGGCCCGAAACGAAGCGAGACAGCTGCGAACCTACCTGCCTGCTTACCTACCTACACTTACCGCAAAGTGCCTGGAAGGAGGCAAGTAATGGTTCGCATCATTAAAAGCGTGTTACAGCGTCGCAAGAAGGGCGCGCGGACTTTCACTTTGATTTTCAGCATTTTTCGGCGGCGTACATCGGTGCAACACTTTATACAGACCCGATCGTCATTGCGATGATCGATGCACTGCGCTTGTCAGTTTGCAACGACCGTACCTGGTGAGGAGCCCGTCAGGAATGAGCGAATACATCGCAGCGCTAGCGGATGTCTAGGCATCGAACAAAAGTCTAACGCGAGCTCTGTGCGCAGCTTAGTTTGCACTGTAGGCGCTTGATGAAGTGGAGTATGTGTGCCGCACATTACGGCGCCCGACCATGTCAAGCGTACGCGAGATTCAGCCAGCACGAGTCGCGTATGCGCTATGGCGGGCTTCGCAGCAAGCAGCAGCAAGAGTATACGACGCCCTGCCTCTTGCTGTGTTGCCCGACAGGCCGGGGGTTTCTCGTCATGGCTGGCATTCGCGGTGATTGAGAGCAGGCTGATGGAACTGACGTTTGTAGGCCTCCTCCTTCTTTTCTTTTCAGCACTCGAGATTTCATTTTTTTTTTTTTTTTTGCTCGGCACACACTGAAATGAGGTGCGACTCGTTTTCGAGCCAGATTAGATTGGAGAGAAAGAGGGTTAGTAAGGAAAAGGAATTCGATAGGTGTTCAGTGACTAAGATGAATCCCCAACTAGCCTTAATCCGTCATCGGGCTAAGTCAATAGGGAAAGCCCATCAAAGCACCAAAGAAACAATGACAAAAACGAGAAACACCTACAGCACGACAGCTTAAGCGATGACGACAACAAGAAAAATTCTGGTGGTCTATACGCCGGAACCACGATCTCATTACGACGGACGCCGTAATGCGGGGACTGCGGAATAATTTTGACCATCATCAAATGCGTGGCATACGAACGGTTTTGCGTTCAATGCATTCAACAACAACAAGCAATTACTGGTCTTTCGTATTGTGCGTCCGTGCTTGCAGGCAAAAAAAAAAAAAAAAAGAAGCCGCGTTTTGTAATTTTCGTAACAAAACCAACTTGGCAAACTTGTACTTGCAGAACCGAAGCATGCGCAGGCGCATGTATGTTTGACTTTATTACCTTTTTACCTTTAATGTATATAGTGGAAACATCCGCAGGGTTATCGCTTGCTTTTGCACTATAGTAATCTACCTGTGGTGTTAGATGTTTAAAAATAGGAGTGGATAACTCGAGATGAAATAAAAATTGCGGAAGTGATTAAATTCACATGCAGCAATAAAGAATGAGCAGCCCAATGACTTGCATAGATGTTGAGAGGACTTATAGAAATGAAAAAGAAAAGGGGGCTCACACACACAAAGGGGAGACGACACAAGCCCTCAACAGTTATGCAAGACCAACTTTTAGTCCTTCTTAGCAACGACTTTAGCCGAAAACAGAGCCGCTTTCGATGCTCGGCCACAGAGAGGAGATTCGCAACTCAAACATTGAAGCAGGTTTGGATGAAAAGTATGAAGAGATGCGTCTGCGGTCACAACTACTATCATTTTAACAAACCGCGTGGAGGATAGTGGTATTCGCGTTTGGTTAGTGGAACGCCCATTCTTAACGATGCTTGTAAAACGCGCGCCGGGCGCTATCTGCAGTTTCCGCACGCGAAGTTTGTGTTCTCCGCACGGGGAGCGTTCGGCAGTCCGTTTTCATGCGAGTCTGTGCTGCCTCTCTCTCTCTCTGGAGCGTTTAACGAGCTGTCCAGCGTCGGGAAACACCCGAGTTCGTCAGGCACCACCGTCATTTAATCCCCCGGAAGAGCGCCGCTCCGCAGTGCACGCAGGCTTCCGGGACGTGCAGCCACGGTGCGAAGCGAGGCGGAAGCGCGCCGGGCGAAAAACAAACGGCAACGCGGAACGGCGTGGGACGCGAGCTCTGTTGCGCTGGAGCTCGGGTGTCCGCATTATTTTGGGCTTTCTCTCGGCGCGAATATAGTTATTGGTTGCCAAACAGGCGCGCGCTGCCGTGTCGCATTTTTTTTTTTTTTTTGTCGCGCCTTTGTTTTTGAGCAGCGTGGTTTGGTAACGAGAGGGAAATGCTCTTTCCGGGAACCGCTCGCCCTTTTGGAGATCACGCGACGCCCACCTTCGCGTTTTTGGCGGCGTGCCATGTGGCGCGGCTAGGCGTTCGCTTTCGTTTCCGAGGACCGGAATTAGCGTACGGGTGGCACGGAGAGCGCGCGTTCAACGAGAACAAGCGGAGTGTACACCATGAACACGACAGCGGGGAAGCCTGCTTTCGCATTCGCCAAGACGCATTGAGCGGCGTGAAGCAAAACATGCGCGTGACGGACGCGGCGCATACGCCTTTCGTTACCTTGAAAACCTTTTAGCTTGGGAGCTCCTTCTGAATCCATGGGAACGGGAAAAAATTGTTTTTTGTCGGCAACCGCTGCACTAAATTTGACGAGGTTTGTTGCGTTTAAAAGAAAAGTTGAAATCCAGAGTCTGTAGGAAGCAGAGTTATTTATTTAGGCCGTCATTTTTTTAAAATATCAATTCTTACAATTTCTGAATTTCAAAGAAATATACTATGAAGTTTACAACTTTGTAACTCGGACGAAAAAGCTATAGAGTTCTGGACCAGGACGAATTTTTCTTCAGCTGCGAGGCTTTTCTTTCGAGGAACTCGTATGGGTTCCCTTTGTAGCAATTGCTGCGATTCGGTGGATGTCTCATCTTCCCTTTATTAATTGTTTCTCTCCGCCTTGCGGGTTTCCGCAGAACTATTATCACTTTTCTGTAGAATAAAAACTACAGAAGAAGGAGGTGGAAACAGAAGGGCAGCAAAAATATGAAATAATGACAATTTCAATTCGTCCCAACTGAAATTTGTGGCGCAAACTTCATAGCCATTAACCTCCCTTTTTGAGGTCCTGAGTAAGCGCGATTGGCCCCATTTTCTTGGTGAATATGTGAATATTCGTTACACTGCGAGAATATTTTTTTTTATAGCACGGGTTACATTTTGCTTGCGCAATCACTGTGTCATACGAACAGACGCGTGCGCTCATTACGTCTATCACATCTGTAGTGGACCTTCAGGCGCATTTATTTATTGACAGCTCAAGGGGCCCAGAGGGATATTACATGAGGAGTAGGCAAAAAAAAAAAAAAAAAAAAAAGCAGAGGTTCTCATTCCAGATGTTAAGTAATGGCTCTCTATGGCTGTTTTAAACTGGGTGCAATCCGTTAACATGGGGACGTGGGTGGGAAGGTCGTTCCAGTCTTGAAGTGAATTTTTTTGAAATTTATTGAAAATTTGAAATAAATTTTATTACGTTCATTCCGAGGCGTTTCGGTCAATTGAACGGGTCGAGTGAAGTACACGTGTGTGTGTGTTTAACAACAGCTGCTTTGGGCTCCCAGACGTTGTCGCGTCTGGTACTTGCGTCACCTTCGCGATGGTGAAAGTGTGGCTCAATATGCGAAGGAACGCTAAGACGTGTTGGAATGTGACACCCGTGCGGGTGGCGTCAGCGAGTGATTCATTCTGAGTCCATTGACCTCCGAGCAGCTCGTGGCTAGTCAATAAAGGGAGGAAAGCGAACAAGCCCTCGGCTTAGGCGGCTTATTGTTCGTTGTATTTGATGCCTCGTTGCTAGGCATATTTTTTTTCTTTAACACGAGATATGAATGTAGTAGTTGAGAAGCGTGAATTGCTGGGCCAGTTGGTTCATGCTTAAAAAGGGACACTAAAGGTTACTATTAAGTCAACGTGGACTGTTGAAATACCATCCCAGAAACCTCGAAACGCTTGTTTCGTGCCAAGGAGAGCCTTATTTTAAGAGAAAATGCGTTCTGAAGCGTCAGCGTGCCTCTATAGCGCAGTTCAAATCGCCCGCCCTCCGATCGAGGAATACTGACATCATGGTCTCATAGTGACGTTGCGCCGTCGGTGAGTAAAACGGCGTCCGCAGACGGCGCTACGGCTTTTCTGCGCAAAACGCAAACGCGCGGCCAGAAACAGAGCCAAGACAGAGCCGACAGCGGCGCGAAAGCGGGAGTATGGTGGCTAGCGGAAGGAGAAACGCGCGACCATAAGCTGGTACTTCATTCTATGACGCAAACTTCGACGCTCGTCGCAATGGACCCTGACAACGACAGATTGGCTCGCGATGCTGGGCTCAACTTCAGAGATTTGAGCACTGACGAGCGCGACCTGTTGCTGAGGGTTCGCGCTGCCGGCGTCGTTGCGTACTATGACGGCGGCCTCGACACCGGCTCTCCGGAGCGGGAAAGCAACGAGGGCTTCCCACGACATCACATGGACGTGGCATTCTCGCTGCTTGCTCCAAAAGAAAGTTTCGCGAGCCAGCAGAACCCGCACAGCACGACGCGATAACGAAACTACTGAAACTCCAAAGCGTGCGCGGCGCAGAGTCGAGCGCGCAGAGTCGAGCGAAAACGAAACCTTTCGACCACCCATACTACTGAAGGGTAGCGTCAAAATGTTATTTTTTTCTTAGAATCGAATAGACGTAGACAAGTAGCATTTTCTTCCGTCTTATAATCGAATGAAATGATATTTTTAATACGAGTAGTTGAGTATTAGTAACACAAATTATGAGGAGTACTTTCGTCATCGGGCTAGTACCGGAATGTCGCTGGGGGGTCTCAAATCGTGTCATGCATTTACCTCATTTTCTCGGTTACTAAAGCTCTGTTTGCGATTATATTGACGCCTTAGACCTTCTAGAACATTGCTCTACCAGTTTAACTTGACTTTCTGGTAACCTTTAGTGTCCCTTTAAGCGAAAAAAGCCAGCGTAAACCAAGAAGCAGAACTAGGAGGAGGCACGCACCCACAAAGTCGCCGGACTTACAAGTGATCTATTGAAACATACACCTCCTTTTAAACACCGCTTTTCCCGCGCAAGCGCACATGCCAAAGAAAGAGACCAATACGACGCATTGAAGATGTCAAACAAATACCCCTATAGAAAACGCCACTCTTTCTTTGTGATGAGCACAGATGTGTCGCTTATGCAAACCCGCTCGTTCTTTTTGATATGAAAGGCTTCAAGCGATTCGCGCTCGTGTTTTGACTTCCCCCTGCCGTTGAGCTAGTGCGGTGAAACAAAGACCTGCAGTAGTTACAATTTTTCACATGCAAATCCAGGTTGCTCCCTGTGCCCTATCGCAGCAAGGCATTCTCTGAGGCATTCATTTAAACAATGCCCCGTCTGGCCGATATATACTTTTCCTCAAGACGTGGGGATTGAATAAACCACCTCCGCAGCGCACTTAGTCAACTTTGTTCGGTGCTTGGTTTTGCAGTCTGAATTTCTTTCACAGCCGGAGATGCGGGCGCAGAGATCGGAAAGCTTGCGCGGAGCTCAAAACACCGAGTTAACACCAAATTTTTGGGACACTCTTTTCAGCCCGTGGGAAATCCAGTGGAAGTAGGGGATAACCTCAATGTTTCTTGTCTCTTCTAATTGGCGATCGGAACTCACGCGTGGTTTCTTCAATTTTCTTGCCGATGTTTCACCAACAGTCAACAGTACACGCGATGGAAAACCGGAAGCTTTCAACCGATCCACCTGCTCCGCAAGGCTTTGCTGCACAACGTGCGGGCAACTTTTGTTTAATGAATTCGTAAAACACAGGTTCGCAGTGCTGCGCTTAACCAATCTCGAGTGGGCTGATCAGAAAGGCAAAAGTGCCTGTTTAGACATGGGAGCATGCTTCCAACACACGTGTCCGTCAGGAGGAAACCATAAGTTCTAAATTTAGGAACCTAATATGCTCTTGTCACTTCGTACGTCTTTGTTAAAAACCATGTTTTTTGAACAGGCGCTGAAAACATTTAAAATTAGTTATTTGTAGTAGTTAGTTGTATGTGTTTTCATGTGTGCATGTTTGTGGGGTCGTGCGTGTACGGCGCATCTAATCATCTGACCACGAGGAGTACGTGGTATGTTTATGTATTGTGTATCTGTGCGCATGCACATGAACGTGTGATCCCATGACTAACGCCAAGCAGCACGCAGACGTTGAGCCAGTATCTTTATTTCTCCAGGGGTGTGACGTCAATCTAGTTCTTGCTTACTTTTTGTTCTGGCAGATGGTCGATCTACCTACAACAACTCATTTATATCATAAGATAGCATAGCCGAAAGTCAAATTAACTGCTTCGAATCTCACCACCTGATTTCACAGCTAACAATACGTACGTATACACATACTTGTTTATGTTATTGTTCCCTGAGGCAACGGATTCTGTCTTTCAGGATCAAGGTGTTCGTTTCACACAAGGCACGAGACCAATCCTGATTCCACAGCACGTGCTCATTTATTTAGGGCAGCTGTCTGGATTCTCATTAAGAGCGACATTTTTCGCGCTCCACGCCGACGTCGAGGCGAGAAGAGTGTTCAGGCACGCAGTAGTGTGGTCATGCTCGATGATGTCGTGTCCTGAAGGGTCTTTTGTTCTCGAACGGTTGGGCGCCGTGGCGATCGCGTTACGTCAAACATGAAACCCGCGGAGCGAGAAATAGGATGACGCCGCGGTAGTCGAGATTGCAGAGCGCGCTGACAGATCCGTCAAGGTGCGGCTATGTGGCTCCTGCCGTCGCATTGAGGTCCTAACTACAAGTACGCGTCAAGCACGCGCCAGCGGGTCCATCTGTACGAGTTGACACGCCTGTACGCGCCTATGTGCCTTAGCATACGATGATGACCATGGCATGTAGTACCGGCCGTAGGGACAATGATGACCACACGTGGGGCTACGATGGCCGCACATTGGACATGCTCCACTTTTCTGCTATTTAGGTGTGTATATGCTTCGCGCTCTAACGCGCGGAGGCGCCGCGAGGTGTGCGGATAAGCCGCGACGATGAGGTACTCGTTATCGTTATCGTAACTGCTACCCCCACCCACACAGTTGCCACTACCAATACCACCAACATCGCCATCGCCGTTAACACCGTCACCATTACCATCACCATTACTATCACCATTACCATCACCATCATAATCATCTCCGCCAGATGACGAAGGCCCCATCCCAGTGCGATCCTGTTGTTTATGTTCTGCGCCAAACGTTTCCCACGGTCGCCCATTGTGCTGCTGAGCTCGCAGCATGGAATCCTAATTGCTGTAAAGGAATTCTGGTGGACATGGAATGAAAAGAGCAAGAGGGAAAGAAAGAAAATTTAATCACATTCGCGCTTGGTTAGGTGCACGTCAAAGCGTCCCTTGTGTCTAAATTCAGAGATTTCTACTATGATGTCACTCGTAGTTATCACGCAGGAAAATTTGTAGCGCAAGAACGCCCGGTACATACTTTCGATACTATAGCAGTGGTTTCAATTTATCTGTCTCCAAACTTGAAATGGTCAAGGACGTCAGCCTTCCGTATGCCGTCTGCGCGGGAAATTATGTGGAACACCAATGTATCATCATCATCATCATCATCATCATCATCATCATCATCATCATCCTGGTTACGCCCACTGCAGGGCAATAGGCCTCTCCCATACTTCTCCAACTACCCCGGTCATGCAGTAATTGTGGCCATGTTGTCCCTGCAAACTTCTTAATCTCATCCGCCCACCTAACTTTCTGCCGCCCCTTGCTACGCTTCCCTTCCCTTGGAATCCAGTCCGTAACCCTTAATGACCATCGGTTATCTTCCCTCCTCATTACATGTCCTGCCCACGCCCATTTCATTTTCTTGATTTCGACTAAGATATCATTAACTCGCGTTTGTTCCCTCACCTAATCTGCTCTTTTCTTATCCCTTAACGTTACACCTATCATTCTTCTTACCATAGCTCGTTGCGTCGTCCTCAATTTAAGTAGAACCCTTTTTGTAAGCCTCCACGTTTCTGCCCCGTACGTGAGTACTGCTAAGACACAGCTATTATATACTTTTCTCTTGAGGGATAATGGCAACCTGCTGTTCATGATCTGAGAATGCCTGCCAAACGCACCCCAGCCCATTCTTATTCTTATGATTATTTCAGTCTCATGATCCGGATCCGCAGTCAGTACCTGTCCTAAATAGATGTATTCCCTTACCAATTCCAGTGCCTCGCTACCTATCGTAAACTGCTGTTCTCTTCCGAGACTGTTAAACATTACTTTAGTTTTCTGCAGATTAATTTTTAGACCCACCCTTCGGCTTTGCCTCTCCAGGTCAGTGAGCATGCATTGCAGTTGGTCCCCTGAGTTACTAAGCAAGGCAATATCACCAGCGAATCGCAAGTTACTAAGGTATTCTCCATTAACTCTTATCCCCAATTCTTCCCAATCCAGGTCTCTGAATACCTCCTGTAAACACGCTGTGAATAGCATTGGAGAGATCGTATCTCCCTGCCTGACGCCTTTCTTTACTGGGATTTTGTTGCTTTCTTTATGGAGGACTACGGTGTCTGTGGAGCCGCTATAGATATCTTTCAGTATTTTTACGTACGGCTCATCTACACCATGATTCCGCAATTCCTCCATGACTGCTGAGGTTTCGACTGAATCAAACGCTGTCTCGTAATCAATGAAAGCTATATATAAGGGTTGGTTATATTCTGCACATTTCTCTATCACCTGATTGATAGTGTGAATATGGTTTATTGTTGAGTAGCCTTTACGGAATCCTGCATGGTCCTTTGGTTGACGGAAGTCTAAGGTGTTACTGATTCTATTTGCAATTACCTTAGTAAATACTTTGTAGGCAACGGACAGTAAGCTGATCGGTCTATAATTTTTCAAGTCTTTGGCGTCCCCTTTCTTATGGATTAGGATTATGTTAGCGTTTTTCCAAGATTCCGGTACGCTCGAAGTCATGAGGCATTCCGTATATAGGGTGGCCAGTTTTTCTAGAACAATCTGCCCACCATCCTTCAAAAAATCTGCTGTTACCTGATCCTCCCCAGCTGCCTTCCGCCTTTGCATAGCTCCCAATGCTTTCTTTACTTCTTCCGGCGTTACTTGTGGGATTTCAAATTCCTCTAGACTATTCTCTCTTCCATTATCGCCGTGGGTGCCACTTGTACTGTATAAATCTCTATAGAACTCCTCAGCCACTTGAACGATCTCATCCATATTAGTAATGATATTGCCGGCTTTGTCTCTTAACGCATACATCTGATTCTTGCCTATTCCTAGTTTCTTCTTCACTGCTTTTAGGCTTCCTCCGTTCCTGAGAGCATGTTCAATTCTATCCACATTATACTTCCTTATGTCAGCTGTCTTACGCTTGTTGATTAACTTCGAAAGTTCAGCCAGTTCTATTCTAGCTGTAGGGTTAGAGGCTTTCATACATTGGCGTTTTTTGATCAGATCTTTCGTCTCCTGCGATAGCTTACTGGTATCCTGTCTAACGGAGTTACCACCGACTTCTATTGCAAACACTTCTTAATAATGCCCACAAGATTGTCGTTCATTGCTTCAACACTAAGGTCCTCTTCCTGAGTTAAAGCCGAATACCTGTTCTGTAGCTTGATCTGGAATTCCTCTATTTTCCCTCTTACCGCTAACTGATTGATCGGCTTCTTATGTGCCAGTTACTTCCGTTCCCACCTCAGGTCTAGGCTAATTCGAGTTCTTACCATCCTATGGTCACTGCAACGCACCTTGCTGAGCACGTCCACATCTTGTATGATGCCAGGGTTAGCGCAGAGTATGAAGTCTATTTCATTTCTAGTCTCGCCGTTCGGGCTCCTCCACGTCCACTTTCGGCTATCCCGCTTGCGGAAGAAGGTATTCATTATCCGCATATTATTCTGTTCCGCAAACTCTACTAATAACTCTCCCCTGCAATTCCCAGTGCCTATGCCATATTCCCCCACTGCCTTGTCTCCAGCCTGCTTCTTGCCTACCTTGGCATTGAAGTCGCCCATCAGTATAGTGTATTTTGTTTTCACTCTACCCATCGCCGATTCCACGTCTTCATAGAAGCTTTCGACTTCCTGGTTATCATGACTGGATGTAGGGGGCGCCGCGAGGTGTACCAATGTACCGTATCGTATCAAATCTCGGGGCAGATATCTGAAAACCGGGGTGTAGTCTAAGGATTCAGGCTGAGTGGTTATGACTTCAGCACTAACCGGTTGGAATTCCCCATTTCCATCAAGACAGTAGTTATGCCAACACTTAATTACGAATTATCAACCTTAGTTGTCGAGTGAATCAATAATTACCGCACAATATTTGATGTGTCACCGAAAAAGATAACCACCGTGTCACAAGACGATCCACCTGTGTTCAAAAAGTACTAAAAATATTAGCAGAAAGACCTCCGGTATATTTTATTGCAAAATACTGGTGCATAGAACGTGCTCACTGTTTCTTGCGACGCCAATGGCAACTTGCGCAAAAACAAAGTCAGGCTTCCTCAGGCAACTTCGCTGTCGCTTCCTTAACTTCTACTACACCGCAGACGCGCAGCTGAAATAAAAATGACTTCGCGCATCAACAGACGCTCACGCGTGCGAAAAGTGAGCAATGACGTTTTAGTGCCCAGCGGTGAGGTCGTAGCGCTTTTTTATCTTCCGGTAGCCAGTGTCATTTTGCATTCTTGGCTGTGCACAAAAAATGTGCTGAAAGCTGCATCACACGGTCATGGCCTCGGCCGCTGGGGTAGAAAATTGCCTTACGCCCGAAAAGGTGGCTCGTTTATGACTGTATATCTAGTTCCATAAAAGAATAGAGAGAGAAAGAGAGAGAGAGAGAGAAAGAAAGCTTGTGACAGCGACCTGTGCATATAAATATATTGCGTAACGTGTCTCACTTGGCTTCGTACCAACTTGAAGGACAAGAAACCTGACGTTTCTGGGCCGCAATTCGAAAAACAAGCCAGAGTATAAAAATAAATGAATAAAATAAAAAAAGGAGGGCGCAAACACCCGCAGTCATAAACGCGTGGTTATCAGGATTCATTATAAGGAAGTGGCGTAATTTTTGCTTTCTTTGTTTCTTGTCGTTCTCGCTCGCATCAAGCGCAGTTTGTACCTCGACAAGCAAAGTGGACATTTATGGCCACGGAGATGACCGTTGCTTTTGTGACCTCTCCGTTCTTCGTCCTCCGTGTCGTTCTCAATAACCTTCCACCTGTTGCAATGCCGCCTGACTGTCGACGCAATGTGGCCGCGTTGTTGACCTCTCCCGTTCAAGTATAGCGTGATGATACGCGTCTTCTTCGTAAATATTTGTAACTTTCCTCCATTGCCCGCCCACTCGCTGTGTACGTGAGGCAAGTTCGAAGCTGATCAGCGCACGGCACGGTAAATAGGTCCGTTTCGGACGCAGAGGCATTCTCCATATAAGCATTGCTTTTTCAATCAATCAATCAATCAATCAATCAATCAATCAATCAATCAATCAATCAATCAATCAATCAATCAATCAATCAATCAATCAATCAATCAATCAATCAATCAATCTGTTCCAGTTATTTTTAGATGAGTCAGGGTGGAAAGAAATCAGCAGGTATCAGCGGTTCTACCGGCCATGAAACCACAACGTTAGCAGTTTCTCGCAGCAAACCGCCATCTTCTCAAGAAAGCGCGCAACACGTCGTCTTCGTGGTACTTCAGCATTGCTTGCCGTGGGAAGAGAAATGCCATCCACACGTCCCACCGCTCTCGCAATCTATGCACGTGGCGCTAAAGAACACCGCCAACGTTGTCAAGTGCCGAAGCTGCACGGTATACGTATATACAGCGCTTGTGGTGTCGTCCTCTCGTCTCGTGTCTCGTCTACGTTTTACGCTGTTAACACCGGTATATGTATATGTGGCGCGCTTGGCTTTCGTAATGCACACTGCTGCAGTGGTATATGCACTAAAAGGAGAAAAAAAAATAAGTTCTGGGATTTTGCGTGCCACAACCACGATCTGATTATAAGGCACGCCGTATATAGTAGGGGACTGCGGATTAATTTGGACTGCACTTAAATCAAAGTACATGGGTGTTTCTTGCCCCCGTGGCCGAGATCGAGCCCGCGACCTCGAGTTGAACAGCCACTGGACCACCGCGGCGAATGGTATATGTGCTCGATTCCCGGTGGTAGTGGTGGGGGAAGTTTCGTTTTTTCTTCGCCATACGGGCGAGGGTGAAGCCAAGTATGTCGACGTAACGGAACGGACGCGCACAATATACGTGCGGACACAACAAACCCAGTTCCGAGCTTTTCACTACCGTTGCAGCCAAAACAGCGTAACAGCGATGCTTGGACTTTTCGCATAAGGCAGTCCTCTTCGTTGGCCGGTGCCTTCACTCTCACATATTGTTCGCTCTCCGAGATGGACGGCGCCTGTGAATGGACTGGTGGGCCGATTAACATTCCTTTGGGATGTTAAATCTAATCGATCGAATCGATCAAAATTTTTTTTTCGCGCTGTAGAAAAAGGCAGAGTGGAAAATTGTTGACTCGAGCCCCATGATTGCCCTTGTCAATTTATTTTCATCTCGATAAAGTTAAATGCGCGCTGCTGCAGAAATAAATGTTTTGTTGTTACAACTGCGGGATTAACACATAATTTGAATACTTCATGCACAATGTCAGTGCAATAAATGAAACCGGCGGTCCGCTTCCATCATTTATATTAAGTTTGATGCCATGATCAGGTCTTTCCTATATCATACCCTCTTCACAGTACATGATAGCTGTTAGGTCAAGTCCATTTCTGATCTCGTATTGTTTAACCCACTTCTTTCTATAATGCCTGAACGACCCTGAAAATTAAGGTATGAAATGAAAAAAAAAATAAAGTCGCAGTTTTGCCGTAAGGCGAAGCATCGATTGCGATAGCAAATTAGTGGACAGCTATACGGAGTAAGTATAGTAGATTTATCCGCCGTGTAAACTTGTAAACATAGGCATACTAACTAAATTAACAAGCATGGTGTCACGCGAGCACATGCAAACGGGAACACATCTCACTCAATGACCGCGGAAACATGCTGTCAAAACGTTGGAGTGAGGAAGTGCGGCAGCAGCAGCGAGTGAATCGACCTTCGTGCTGCGTCTCGCATCAACGCGAACTAAGCTGCGGAAAGGAAGCGCGCGGCGGACTCTGAACCCATCGCAGATGGCTTTCGAGATACAACGGCCGCGCTCTCCCGGCGCGCGGCCGCTCTGACCGCCCAGAGTAGAAAGCGCCCACCCCTCCTTCCTCACCCTACCCCCGGAGCCTTGCGGGTGACGGAAGACGACGCCCTTCATCGCTTCTCTCCCTTGCGTGCGTGAGATTGAGCCGCAATCGCCGCCTCACCGTCGCATGCTTTCACTCGCACATACAGCATACGGCGCGCGGCAATGATTTAATCGGCCGTTGACTTTACACGGAACCTCATGGCGACGGCGACGGCAGAAATGCGCCTGGAATGCTCATATAACTGCTATCGCAAAAAAAAAACAAAAAACAAAAAAAACCCCTCAGGCATCCTCATGCTGCACCCAAGCGACTGTAATGCGTTATCATTGCGTCTTCTATCCAGTGATAATCCGCTGATATCCGGATGAACGCAATGATATCCGCAAGCTCTCCATGGCTACTCGTGAACTCTTCTACCTCTCTATGTCGCCACCGCTCTTCTTTCTGCCTTTATTAAATAAACGCGCGCCGTTGTCAGATGGGAAGAGGACTTGGCTACCGGAGGTGTCGCCTCCGAGAGCTTACATGTACTCATCAACCCAGCATCATTCGGAACATTGACCCCCGCGCTCCCCCTTTAGCCGGGTTGACTGGGCTTTGTTTCGGGTCAGCGGTCCTTGCGGATAAGGGGGTTGCTGTGATGCAGCACAACTGAGCTATTGCACTCAATACACAAACATCCACGTCGGTCTTACAGCACCCGAGGCTGACAGACCCTCGGATTGCCTTGACACAAAAGAGGTCAAGGCATACAACCATGGAGCCAAAGCCATCCAACAACCAAAGCCATCCGCGGAGCAGCGCGACCGCACGAAGGTGCGCCACGACCGGTTCCGGCTCTGGGCTCCACTAAGCCAAACACTACCCCCTGGATGGACTGGCACACACGGCCAAGTCGAGCAACCTTAGGAGCATGCATCGTAACTTAATGGAGAGCTTTCCACCTGATCCATCAAAAATCACGGCAGGGCGAGCTTACACTTCGAGAAACTTCTTGTCGCCCAGGTGGTGCCGTTCCCTAGTCAAATGGAACCAGACCTCCTTCCATACTTTGGCAAGCACTTCAACTGTCAGACCATCGGATCCTGGACTACGATTATGCTTCATAGACTTCAGAGCCGAAAATCCTTGACTATCGCCGAGTCACAAACTACGGAGTCGTCCCACGTCAACCAGCATACCCAACCCCGCAGACGCTCCACGTAGTGCAAGGAAGTTCCTGAAATAATTGAATTTCTCAAGGTAAAATATGTCAGCAAAATCGTATCGTAACATACGACTTACACACAACCTAGAGACATGATAGAGTCGGATTGTAATTTGAATATACTAGAAAACATAATTCTGTTACGCGGAAACTCAAAACACAAACCGTTTTTCCCGCCTTTCTACCATTACAGAGCGGCCATGGCCTCCGAGATTCGCGTGCGCCGGCTCGCGGAAATCTCAAAGGCCATAAAGCGACGCGCCCGGTTCCTTGCAACAACTCCAGATGGCGCTCGCGTCCGCCGCATCGCGCAGTCTAGGTGAGGGAAGCTCGCAGTAAAATTGAGTATGAAGAACGACTGAGGAATATGGAAGAAAGTAAATGGGCTGGGAGAGTGTTGAGGTAAAATTGATTCACAGTGGAGATAAAGAACTAGGAAGCTTATCAGCAAGTATGCGGCATCTAGGGTGGGCAACACAGCAATAAAGAACGTCAAGCGGAAAATTCAGAGAGGCTGAAATAATCTCATGGGTTGCAGCAATGGAAAACAAACCTGCCATGAGTAAATACTTAAGGGGAAAAAAACGAAATCAGCAAAGAAACAATTTATGATAACTCAAAGAGAAGCTCATTACTTTTCGAAGCGAGATCGGGATGCCTGAGAACACGCACCAATAAAGCGCGATATAAGAAGGAAGAAGAAGCATGTGCTTGCTGCGGTAAAGCTTTAACGTCCACCTAAATATAAGTACACGAGGGTTTTTGCATTTCCCCCTCCATCAAAGTGCGCATACTGGAGAGCTCTGGTTTAGCATTATTATAACTAAGCTTTCTTTGCCTAAAAGCCCGGTGTATTGCGTAGCTGCTGCGGCTGGGACGGTCGGTATCTCGCCGGATATATGTGTGGATTATATGTATCGTATAAGGATGTAAGCTTCAGCTAACTGGCTTATACTATAGCGCTGCATGGTGACCTCCAAAGTACTGCCAGCGAGCGAAACTCCGTTCTGCGTAATCAAACAGTAACTCGTAACCTACAACCTGTATATATAACGTCGGCTCATAGGTGTCTCTAATGCGCACACACCTCTCAATGGAGTAGCAAATGATATATAACATCTTCTTTCATATTCCTAAATTTTGTTCATTTGGTCTATCCCAACTTTGGCCAGTGGGTATACGCGCCACATGGGTATATGTCCATTCTTGGCCAGTCCTTCCGAATGGGTGTGTGCCACACAAAGGGGCACACAATTCTTAACTGTATTTAAATATGTTTCGTACTTCTCTGTGCTACACCTGTCATCACAATTATTCCTTCTACAAGCATCAAACACCGCCTTGGTATTCGTGATATCTGCGTCAACGTCTCACACTGTGCATCCGCCTGATTTGGCGTTTGTAATTTGGCATAGCTTGTAAGCGATGTAGTGCTCAAACATAAATGTTGCTTGAGATAAATGTTATGACCTGCACGGTGCATGTTCAAACATTGCCTGAGATTACACGTTTCACAGGATGAAAATGAACATAATTGTACGCATAGCATTTAATCGTAGTGCATGGAATTATTCGTTTCATAAAACTTTGCTTCACATAGACTCCAACATGTCTGCATGATAGTAAAGCTGCATAATATAATTGTATCTGCCATAGTAATAAGCTTACGGAGATTCAACTCGGGTGGATCAAGGGGGCACACGTCCTCTCTGGTTGGGAAAGATGCACCTATTTGCAAGCAGTTGAGCTCCCGTAATTTGGCTGAGCACCTGCCCAAGAGCGGCGCTTGTATCTGTACTACGACTAAGCACTCGAGCTCTTCTGCCTCCCACAGCCGCGACGAATGCTGTACAAAGAGCCGTCTGTGGTTGGAAAAGGGACGTCCAGAGACCACGCCAAGAAAGGACCCCTTTCGAGATGAGAACCCCATCACGAGATGAAAGCCCAGCACCACGCCGGGGCAACATGGCTACCCATTTCAAAAACCGGTGGGTTTCCTGCGGCAACGAGACCTCCCGCATACGACGCGAACGCTCCACCACTATAGGCCACCGCTGCAGCGTCTCGAAGCGATGCTGCGGCGTCGCTGATGCAAAGCCGGCACGTGCTTGCCATGTGCAACGAGAGGAAGACGATTATGCCTTCCACTTCCACCAGACGACACCTTTGCTGTTTTCCCTAGACAGTACACCTGAAGACAGCGCGAAAGCATTACAGTGTATTTTGTATCAAACGCAGGAACCGAGACGCGCAAAACAGCGCTTTCACTGTTCTTCGGGTCAGTCCCCCCCGGATGATCTTGCGATGTTCGCATGTTCTCTGTTGGCAAAATACGCTAGGAAGCCAGCGGACAGCTATACCACTGTTCTGTCGTTTCGTTTCCGGAGCTTGTAGCTGCAGCTGCAAGACGCCCATTCCATCTATTATCTGCAGGCCAACTTAGCCGTCCAAGCTGTTTTGTTCCCAGAAAGTGCGTATGCAAGCTTCGTGCCTCTCCGAGCCGACGACCCCCTTAAGCCTTCCTTCGACTGTGTCTTTCTTATCTTGTATGCTATTTTATCCTTTTGACTGCGATGATTTGTCGCTCTTGTCGCCGCTTATCTACGACCTGGCAGCGCGCCAAGAGTCCGTTATATGTGCGAAATTGTCAAAAGCGTATCTTTGGGTAACATTTCGCTCTATGCGTGAGCCGTCTTTCTTTTTTGCTTTCTTCCGTGCTGAGCAGAGCACTCGGATGTCGAGTGGCCATTGCCAAAGTTTTTGAGAGTGCGTCGCGTCTGATAAAGGCGTTGCTTCAGCCGCCTGTTGCGCGACTGAATGAATGTTTCGTTTCCTGCCGATGCTTCATTCATAACTTCTTTGATGGACGGAAACGCGAGCTTCGATGGCGAGTGGTGACTTGTTTAATGTTTCCACGACAAGACGAACTGCAGCTAAAATTTCCCTTCGTGTCAATTTTTGTTCGTTGAGCTGCGCTTTACTATAAATGCCACACTGCCGCACATTACTTTTTTTTTTTATATAGCGGCAGTGAGCTGCTGTTTCAACCAGCCGTGCTTTAGTTTGGCTCATTTTTCCAGCCACCAACCGCGACCGGCCTGCGACCTATGTCAGGAGATTTGAGAAGCCGCTGGGTGCGAAGCCGATTAGGCAGATATAAACACGCAATAAAATTAGTAATTACGAAGTACCAGTCACGTCACATGTAGATTACGGTACGACTTTCTCGCGCTTCAACGTTGCGTTGTATAGGACGGGTATCTGTAACTTTATCAGCTACATATTGAGCGTATATGTAGATGTAAGTTGTATGAAATCCGAAAAAAAAAATGGAGGAAGTTTTGCAGGAAAACTGTTATCTCAGCTACAAGCCATTCCCAAGCCATTCTTCGCTGAGTATCGGCGGCTGTTCAATCGGGGTTCGCGTTTCCGGGCGAAATGTTCATGGCGCTCCGCGGTGCTCATCGCCATTTCTCGACGCTGCTCCTCTTCGCGTCTACAAGTCAGCATGCGTTGACCTTGTAAACTACGCTTCGTCCAGTACTCCCCTCGACGCTGCTTCAGAGCCTCGGTCTGTTCGGCACGCAGTGCGCGCGCTTCGAGCCCATTTTTGTTTGTGCTGGAGCTCGTGTCTTGAGTTCCGTGTATGAGGCCCCTGGTAGCCGTCTCGGTTTGCAATATCGCCAGGACCGGCCATCGTGCAGGACAGCGGGCATCAGCCAAGCGCCAAGGGGAAAGGACGGAGACGAAGAAAGCTTAGCTTTATAAAAGTGGCGCTGGTGTTGAGCCTACCCACCCTTTGCGACTCATCGTGCAAGCAATCAGCCCGCAGCGAGCCCCCGCAAAGTGCGGCGAAGCGGGCGAGAAAAGTTCGCCCCTTTGCTGTCATAAAAACAAAGCATCTTGTTCATGGATTAGTCGCCGGGTACGTACTTCAATATGAAATTATATACACCTCAGATTATTTGTCCTGCCTATCACTTGCTTTCATAATTTCATTTCTTGAGCAAGTATTTCTTAGCTTTGGGATAGTATAAGCTAGGATTTTCTTTTTTAATTTAATTTCGTGAAATTCGGCGCACATATAGTTTTCTAGGTATTTGTTCTCACCTAAAAAGTTTGGCTTATTTTGATGAATATATTTTTTCAGGTGAACTTTTACCGGATTTTTCTTGGTGGATAGTTTTTCGCGCCTAGCTTACCGTTAATTTTGTTTTTCAGGCTTGGAAAAACACATTTATGTAGCACGTATTGAGCGACAGAAAGCTGTATCGGGAGTTTTTAACGTCGCTCTACAATTTTCTCATTGACACTTTTTATTTAATTATATTTGAAAAGTTGATTAATTAAGACTAATTATCCGATTAGCCGGAATGAAAAAATGAATTGAGTACCTACAACTGACGGCAAACAACACTACCTTGGTTGTCTCCAGCTACGTGGCATTTGCATATTTTTAAACTCTGGCTAAAGTTAGCTGGGACACCCTGTATAAGCGAGAGAAGGGGAACCGAGGGGCTCGATTTTGTTGATCATGACCACATAAAGCCAACAGACAATGAAGCGAAGGAAAGCATCGGAGAAATTAGTTGAAGTTGAAATGTAGAAAACGATGAAGAAAAGGGAAATGAAAGTGGACGAAAAGATTACTTGTTGCCGGTGGGAGTCGAACCCACAATCTCCGCATTACGCATGCGTTTCACTACCAGTTGCGCTACGGCGACGGCTGTCAATCCGTCCACTAACTTGGGTATTCATATTAAATAGATCTAGCCCCAGGAGTGTTAGCCAGCGCCACATGTGATCACGTCACATGTGATCTTAGGTGAGTAAGCACGTGGCAAATAAACCCTCGCATGCTACCTAAATACATCAAGGCTGCCAGATTCGAGGCCCTCGCTATGAATAAACGCGAGAAGAAGGGAAACCGAGGGGCTAGATTTTGTTAATCATGACCACATAAAGCCAACAGACAACAACCATAAGTATCCAAATACTCGTGACGTCTGCGGCAAAAAGGATGTTCCACATCCGCCGCCTGGGTTTGTGAGTGGTGGCGCTGGCTAACACTCCCAGGGTTGGTTCTAGTAGCAAAACATAAATATCCCAGAAAGTCGACAGGAAAACGGCGCCGCGGTAGCTGAATTGGTAAGAGCATCGCCCGTGTAATGTGAAGACGTGGGTTGTTATCCCACTTGTGGCCACTTGTGTTTTGATCCACTTTTATTTCCATTTATTTATCATTTCTTTAATTCAATTACAAGTACAAGTACAAGCAATTTCCCCTGTGTTGTCATTGGTGTCTTTGTTGGCTTCTTATGATATATGTTGAGAGAGAGAGAGAGAGAGAGAGACCACATGCACTGGATACTACTTAACACTTGTCAGTGGTGGAGTCGCTCGTGCCATTTTCTTGTTCTTGAGAACTGCAACAAGCAACAATATTGGCGTCAAACAACACATAACAGTAGAAGACTACGGAGAACAGTGCTGCTTGCAACTGGAAGACTGAATTAAAAGGGCACGAGTACGCAGCTCAAGAACAGCCCTCACACACGCTCAGAAACCCAGACAAGGAATGACGGAGAAGAGAGCAGAAGGCAAGATTCTTCACGTGCCTTGCAAAGCGCCATTGTCCCTCCCCTTCTGTTTGGTACCCTTGACACCACGATGAATCTGTGCGAACTAGCCCGAATTTCAGTTCTTCGATAAATCGTCAGCATGTGTTCGACGGTTACGGCTGCCCGTGGCTACTGCTCAGTGTGTACACGTGCCTCTAACGTGAGCCACAGGAGGAGGAGGAGAACACGTGTGCGCAAATATGATGCGCTCATACACTGATATACAAGAGAAACATTGACTCTCGACATTGTCTGCCCTTTCCATCACCTGCTATTCTGTTATCGCATGGGCATTGTTGCCCACGCGCTCACTGATAGCGACGAACGCCTCGGAGGGGGGGGGGGGGGGGTCATCAGGCGGGGTTTAGAAGCAGAGCGAGCAAGGGTGATGCCTACTAATGAATGTTACCTAGCAGTTTAGTTACCGCTAGAAACAGAGCCACCAAAACAAAACTGCGAGAAAAGAGAGAGACAGAGAGAGAACAAAAAGAAACGACAGCGAGAACCAACCGATAGGAATTTTAGTCGGAGGTCTCTGCTGAATCGACGCAAGCTTGCCGTTTTCAAGCGAGGACAGCGATTTGGTGTCGTTTCAGAAGCCCTCCTGTTAGGGTACGTGCGGCTGCGTTTTTAGACAATATCGACAGGTCACATGCGTCTGAAAAAAAAAATATATTCTTTTTTATCTTCACGCTCGCTTTAGCTTCAACAGCTTAACGGTGGCATTTGCGTCGCTCTGAGCTACAAACGTATGAAGAAAACAGACGAAGAAGCCGGGGAAAGCATGGGAGAAATTTTTAATTGCTATGTACAGGTTATAAAGGAAAGGAGGGGAAATGAAAGCGGACAAAAAGATAACAGAGGTGGAAGTCAAGGCACATCGTTCACATTACGCTTGCGGTGGTTTACCGATTGAGCTTATCTGTTCGTCTACGTTCTCCTTTCTTTATTATCTTTATATTTCAATTAAAACAACAAATGATTTCACCTCTGCTTTTTGTGGCCTTCATTGTTTGTTTTCTTCATATGGTTGCAACTGAGAAGAAATAGAGCCGCTCGGATCCCTTTACCGTTCTCGCACTTATACATATTGTTGCTTATAACTTTAAAGAACACAGCGGCCTGATAAAATGCGTTTCCATAAGCCTTGTGCCTTGCGACATGTCATAGATTAATTTCAGAGACCGGATCCGCGGAACATTTTACCTGATCGCAAGTGTCATGCTGTAGCGCTAACCACAAACTGAGCACGTGTGTGCATGTTTGCAACCGTAAGGCAGTGCAAGCTTATGTGCGCATGTAGCGTGCCGGTCAAAATTTGTAGGTACAGCTTTCATCATAGCACCATGCATTGATTTCAAAAATCTGCGCAGTGCACACATTTTTGTTGCCACTTGCTGCGACTGTAATCCTGTCCTTATCCTCACTTGGAGCGGATAACCTTAATTGTATTCTTTAAAGCGCACGTTGTCGGACGGATTGCTCATTGCAACACCTTCACATTAATTCCTGTACTTGAACTTATTCGAACGGCATTCACATTCTTGTGGCAGGCATCGGATTGCGCAAACCCTACGGGTGTTCCGTCTGACGTCTTTGCCATATGAAGATGTGCATGTCCATATTTCCACTGTCTGTTTAAAGTGGCTAGGCGTACTAGTAGAAGTCTACGGTGGTCACCCGCGTGAAACACTGCTTCGAGATTGTACTCATTGCAGCTGCCCCCCATTCGGGGCATACCGAAAAGCGTTGGGTATAGTCTATGCATGAGGATTCCGTGGATGTAAGTATTACTTTGCAGTCTTCTGAGTGTAGTGCTTTCTTCTTTGCTGAGCTTTGGGTGAGGTGGTGGGTACAACCTGCGTTCCAGCCTGTTATGTTGAAGGATCCTTGAGTAGGTGATGGGTACGGTCTCTGCTTCCGCTGACGCAGACCGGGCGTCTCGAGAGTAGGAAGGGTTGGCCCGGCAGGTGTGCCGCTTCGTTCCCCATCAGCCCCTTGTGCTGCGGAGTACTGTGGTGCTTCAATATCTTCAGTGCTTCTGTCGACACGCGACCCTTAGCGTAGTTCCTGACAGCTGCTCCAGGATCGGAGAAAATGACAGCTTCGTCCATGCATGCATGTGGTAGTTGCTAGGGCGATCGCCGTCTCTTCTGCAGTCTCGTGGTTTTGTGCACGGACTGTGGCAGACGCTAGCTCTCTGCCCTGAGAATCTACGACGCTCAGGACGTAAGCGTTTCTTTGCGGGTATTTGGCTGCGTCAGTGTATCTGGCGTCCGGATCTAGCCTGTGTCTTCGCCGTACAGTATCCACTCGGGCTTGACTTCTTTCCTTGTGGTACATGGGGTGCATGTTGCGTGGAATTGAGGCTATGCACAGGTATTCGCGGAGGTTTGAAGGAATTCTTTCTTTTCGGTCCGTGGTGGCTATAAAGGTTTCACCGCAGCTCAGCCGTTGCAGCACTGATCTTCCGGTGGGCGTGAGCTTCAGTCGTTCTAATTGACTGGCTTTATGAGCTTCAGCTAGTTCTTGCCAGGTGTTGTGTACGCCCATCTTGAAAAGTCTCGTAGTCGAAGCCGTAGATGAAAAAAAAAATGTGTATGTAATCACAAGGCTAAAGTTACGCAGTGTGTATATACAGTCTAGCAAAGACGTTACGCAACTTTCCAGAGCACCATTTCGGCAAACACAGACCACTGACATTGCGTTAGAGATAACCTCGTTGCTGTCGTTTTTAAGCATGGAATGCCTTTAGCTCCCGTTGTCGGCGACCTTCAAGTGACCTAGAGCCAAAAGCCAGAGCCGTTATCCGGGCACTTAAACGAGAACATCCGGGCAAGTTGCGAGAACAAAACGAGATCATCCGGGCAACCAGTCAAGACCGCATTACATACGCTAGTTACTTCCTAAAATGTTTGTTTGCAATATCACTCAAGCTGTAACTTCTAGTACGCTGAAGTTTTATTTGTTATTTCCAATAGCGACGTTCAAAAGGCAGATGCAGTGCACTATGCACTTGATTGTCATCTTTTGGCGCTGATTGCTCATTTCAACGCCAGCGGTCCGCCAGTTCCGCGGCGCACCGCGAATGGACGTTTGACCGATACGATACTTGCAATAAGGTTCTGTCTGTGATAGGAAACCGTTGCGTCCATATGGACCAGTGCACGATATGGCGTGGTGCGGTGTGAGATGGTGGGGTGTGCCGTCGTCGACATTTACTACACCCATTTTAAGATTGTGGCGAGTATCATCTCCAACCAAACAGCTTTGCCGGTAACCATTTCATGCTTACTACATCTACTCTCAATTACGGGAGAGCCAGCAATTTTTTTCTACATGTAGGTTCGCTAGAGGTTTGACGACAATGTTGAGCTGAACGAATGCTTTCTATGACTGTTAGATTAAGAAGGTGGCAAAGGAATCTGTTGTGATTTTAGCCACTGAAGGACTAACATTTATCATTTCAGAAATGAAAGGCAGTAGACTCTTGTTAAGACGAACTCGGTTAAGCCTAACATTCGGATATGCCCAACAACGTGCAAGTACATGGATCGTTTACCACAAGCTAAATAAGTAAATAAATAAATAAATAAATAAATAAATAAATAAATAAATAAATCTTAACACGAATGATCCAAGCGGTTAAGCCGATCTTCCACGGACGTCAACCATGCTAAGCCCGGAGGCAAAAGCAGATGGTGTTTTGTGTAGGTATGAACTATACGTCAGCGTCGACGATGATGTGAAAACATACAGTGGTGACACCATGTAAACATTAATTGAGCATTTTTTCCAGGCGCCTTTTCCAGAGTGATAACATTGATTCGCACATGTGCACTGCCGAGGAGACACAAGAACAAGCGGTGTTCCCACACTATGCGGCTCATAATGAGTCAAATATTTTAGCACATGAGGGCACTGATGCATTTTTTTGATCAGGCTAGTTGAAATGTCAGTTTTGAGATACGACACCGATTTGGAAAGCGCCAGCGAACAAAATTGCCTAGTGGCCCAAATAAAAGTACACAAACGATTGTTTTGAGCATGAAAATCTTTTTACGTGTGCCTTTTGATTTTAATATTCGGGTACACCTAAAATAGCGAATATAATTTCTTTGATGAATCCTATTAAGAACTTCTGATGAGACAAAAAATATTTTCTTGGTCCCTTCGAGTTCGTCTGAACTGGTGTCTACTGAACTCCTAAAGTTACCCGGATGCCGCAAATGTATTGGCACTGGTGCTCGCAAGTGAAGAATGCGCAGTTACTTATCAGCTTCTTGGGAATTAATCGTTGCACCTCTTGCGACTTGAATTTTTGTTGGCCCGGTTGCATGTTCGGCCATTTCTTGAGCTAGCTCTTTTTTCTTGCGTTGGGCTATGTCTCTCTGTGACGCCTGGCAACACTATCAGCAATGACAGCTAGAGGCTTGGAACAATGTCATGGAAGCTAAAATTGCCATCTAAAAAAATCCCATTGTGCAAGCATTAGATGGCAATTTTATTATACTTTTCCTGCCGATATGCGCCGCCTGGCTGCCGCATTCCGATGGGCGCACAGTGCAAAGGCGATGTTGTTCTTACATTGAAATACAGATTAACAAACACCAGTTAGTCAAAATAAATACGATGCCCTTCACTACGTTGCCGGCGTATTCCTTTGAAACGTTAAGTCCCGTCTTCAACCAACATCTGCTGCCGGAAAGGTGCGCGAAAAATCACTTGATTTGATTATAGTGGAGGTTTTAACAAGCTGGTGATGTCCCTATCACCTCGGAGGAATGGATCCTCAACGACAAGACGTCAATCGAGAACAAAGGGCGGAAGGCTGGATTATATTGCAACATGAATCATGTCTGAGAAGCACTTCATGGCGGGAGAAGGTACTCTTCTCTGCTGGCATATTCAGATGTGAGATGTTTGGCAAAGTTATTGAGTATCGCATGTCATATTTATGAAGGCAAAGGTAAGGCCTTGATAAAGTGAGTCATTCGGCGATTTGGTGATCTATCGTAGCCATGCAGCGCACAAGGATTGAAAGATGAAGGAATTGACACGGGCGATATGCCCTAAGGACGCCGTCTGTTCTATCGTCGTCTCCGTAAGTAATAAGTTCGCTGCCTGCGCCCTGTCCACAAAAATACACCCCTGCTTGAATATTCATATCGTTTAGTCTGGACTGAGCGCTAGTAGAAGACCTTCCAGCTTTGTTGTTGGCCAATCGCGCTGTTTAGGTGTGAGCAACGACGTGGCCACACACAACAATTAGCGCTGTTTCACCACATTGTTCTCAGTCATGCACTTAGCAACTCATCCTCGAGCTGCCACAGGACGAGTGAAAATGGCTGCACTCTGGTATGGAGCCAGACACGATCAACGCTTCAAATTTGCACTCTAGCAACAACCACGACAGAAACCGAATTTATTGCCCGCACACGATTTTTATTTTCGCTTCATGGGTGCCACCGTCTTGAGTTGTAGCATTTAAATTTTCTCAGTTTTGTTCGAAGTAAAATCAAGTTTACGCACTCGTGAAGCGTCGTATATACGTGTCTGTACAATCACTTGCATGGATACGAATCAACCGTAATACCGGTCGTTACGGTATTAGAGTTTATTGGAGCTGATTAATTAACAACCAATGAGCAGTCAGTATGCGCGCCGCACTGAGACTCCATTCAAGATCTGTGACTTCAACCTATCTCCTCAGTGTCCTGCGTGCCAGTTTGGAGAGCAAAAATACCAGCATTTACGATCACGCTGCAGGGCGTAGCTAGCGCGCAGTGGAGCAGCTATATAGGGCTGGGGCGGTGCTCCACTCATCACATATCACCGTCGACTCGATTCTCGACCGCGCCCGGTGGAGGTGCACTTGGACGGCGCAGAGCCAGCCCGGGCGCTGGGAGTTCGCTCTTCATCAGAGACAGAGGAACCAAAGAGAGAGAGAGAGAGAGAGAAAAAAAACAGAAAAGGCCAGGTGGTCTGGATTAATCGATGCAGTGCAATTTCAGAGCTGGGTCGTCTCTCTCTGCGCAAGATCTGGGAGCCAAAAATGTTACATTCGCGCGCACCCCGTGAGCACGGAAGCACGTGGCGAGGCTGCAGTGTTACGGGTGAGAATGGGCAGCTATATATGCATGCAGCGACCACTGGCGACCACGATTTGTTTCTCGACTTCACGAGCCTGGTCGACGAAAAAAAAAGAAGAAAAACTACGGAATCCCCCAATGGAAGCTCATTCATCTGCAAAGCCTACCACCGCCGATGCTGTGCCGTTTGACATGGGCGTTGTTAGTGCGATAGACCTTGCGCTGCTGGTTTCACAGAGGAGACGCGCCAGCCGTCATCTTCGCGTGGCACAGCTGGCTGTGCGCCATATTTTACCGGGGAGGGGGGGGGGGGTTGAAAGTGGGCGGGAGCCAAGAGGCCGCAGTGGCCTGCCGTGTATAATACAGCTGACCAAGTGGCCGAAGTAATTTCCGGGTATGCCCCGTTGCGGAGCGTGAGCTGCCTTTCTCAGCCCGAGTCTCCGCGATCGGGCGATTGGGGTCGGAGGGAGAAAGAAAAACAAATGTCGAGTGGAGCCCCGCTGTGATAACGGCACTGTTTTGTGGTCGCGAAAAAGAACGAGCATGTGCAAAGCGGACGGCACAGTTAATACGCTGCCAGCGCACACGGAGACATGCGCTCATGCGCAGCGGCGCTTCGTGAGCCGATTGCCGGTAGCGGGTACGGCATGTGCGCAAGTATGCATACCGCTGGCAAGGGTTCGCTTGACAACGCAACTCGGCGCACCGGGGGACAATATCGGAGTGATATACGTTTGCTTTGCGATTATCTGTCCCTCTATCCTCTGTGGACGCCTTAGGGGTCGTTCCTCTTTCATATAATCTCCAGCGTACGTATTTGAGATGTTCTCTTTTATGAGTTGTCTTATTCATCAATTTCTCTATTTACTCATAACTATGTTATTGACCCCTGGAGTTGACTAATATATCGAAATAACCGTTTCGTAACTGCAGTCGCCAGTTTGCACTCGCACAAAATGCCCGTCAACGTTCTATTTCGGGGTGTTTCATGCAAGCTTACGTTTTCTTCCCTAAGAAAATTGACTCGTTGCGGTGACGAATAACATTTTGGATCCAATTAAATGCAAACTGCAACCCTAACCACAGAGAGCTGCAGACATGATCTTTGGACAAAGTCTGACAGAAAATGTTCAGAAACACACATACGTTTGTCGGCTTTACCCACCAACGGATCAATTTTACAGCGCGAAGGTATACTTAGGGCATTGGGGAACATCGTGATGGAGGGCTCATGATGCAGAATTAAGTTGCGTCACGTAAAGTTCATTAAGGTGATCATAAGTCTGGCTACACGGCAGTGGTGTAAGACGTCACGTATGCATATATGCATAGCACAGAGCTATATTTTATTCCAAAACTGAAATAAAAAAGACGAGTAACGATGAGTCCAAGACTAACAAAATATGCACAACATCGACAAAAATTACAGCCGAAATATACACAGCGTTCAGTTTTTAAGAAGCTGAGAAGACACACTACACGTTCTTTATTACGTGCCAAAATGACGATCTGATTATGAGGCACGCCGTGGTAAGGAACTCCGGAAATTTGGACCAACTAAATCTAAGTACACGGGCGCTTTCGCATTTCTCCTCCATCGAAATGCCGCCGCCGTGGCCGGGATTCGATCCCGCGACCTCGCACTTATCAGCCCAACACTACAGCTACTAAGCAACCACGGCGGGTGACTCACGTGAAGGCGCACTCAGGTAATTTGAAGTAAGGTTGGCTCTTTTCGGTGAACTTTTTACCTATAGCACATTGTTGCATACTTTATTTCTTCATTTCGTCCAAAATAGTCGTACATTCCCTTGCTCGATCGCGCCCTTGCTATAGGGTATTGCGACATTCCACAAAGCACTTGTGGCCAAGATTGTTGTCCCACCCCTGAGGAACCTTTAGACACCTTTAGATGCAAACCAAAGATGTCATGTCTGAAACATAGTGGCTACTTCCATCTGCGGTCCCCCTTCCTCCAACACCTCTCTCAACCGAGCACCACTTCTCTCGGTAAGCATGCAAGCCAAAAGCATTCCGAATGTCTTCACCTCTCCAAGAGTTGCTCGAAATTGAGGACCACGACGCAAAGCAGGCGTCTTTCGCTACTGATCATTTTCACGCGCAAGAGCCCCTTCGGGTTCATGTGCGCTACGTGGCCAGAGAGCGTGCCCATTCACCTGCTCCAATTTGTGCTTCTGAGTGCACAAAGCTTGATTCCTCTTTGCTATGAGTGGAGTTCTATGTCTACTGTTACACCTTGAAACTCTTTCTACGTGATTCGTTTCCATTACATATGCTTGGGAGCAAGAGCACAGGCGCCATGCCTGGCCCAGGTTTAGCCTATTCAGAACTATATACAGATCATGTATACGACAGCTACAGTGCTCGCTGTCATGTTTACGCTGATGCGTCTGTCATGAATGCGTGCCTGCAACACCCAGTGCTTCGGGAAGAGTTCGTGGCAGCCAGCAAGGACAGCTTCGTGTCTCCGTCTTGCATTCCTAAGAAACACTGGTTTGCTTGGCGTGTAGTGGAATATCCCAGCGGCACTGCAAGAGACGTCAAGGTGTTTCAATCCGTTGCCTTGATGTGTGGGCAATGACTCGTCGGCTGCTATAACCACCCAACCACCTGGACATCCCCTTAACTCTTCACGTTGCGCCTGTATCGTAGCTTTTGCTTCCTACGCTCGTTGTGCGGTATTTAGCTTTTTCAATATGCTGCGAAGTTTGTCGTTATAGGCTAACATCTCCAGTTATCATTACACTTTCCCTCTTTCTCTTCTTTCAAATCTACTCCAGGAAACATGCCTGTCTGTACGGGGCTGTATATTTGGCCTATTGCAACCTGTTACCGAATGAGAATTACCATTGTCTTCCCCTACTCCACTTCCCTTACTTAATCTCAACTAGACTATCAGCAACCCGCACCGGCTGTCCGGTTCATGCTAACGCCTTCTTAACTCAACGTTGCGCGTATTCTTTTCTGTTTCGTCGCACGTTGCATATGGCACAAAACTTATTCGAGATAACCGAATGGCTATCTAGGAGGCCGATATTCCTTTTCGCGGGATTCCACTCTGACGTCATGTAAGAACGGATAGCACGCAGTACATATGCTCTGGTGATTTGTTGTGCCAGAAAAAGTGTGTTCTACTGCGATGAACGTCTTCTTAACCTCTGGTGCTTAATGTCTGTTAGTTTTTCAAAGATTAAGAACAAAGGAATGAATAAACATTGAAAGACGAAGTTGTGATGGCTTTGACGGCGTAAGTTTTTAGTCAATGCCGTCATGGCCATCTGAATTTGGCTATCATCAGACGTTTGACCCTGAGGACATGATAGATAGATAGATAGATAGATAGATAGATAGATAGATAGATAGATAGATAGATAGATAGATAGATAGATAGATAGATAGATAGATAGATAGATAGATAGATAGATAGATAGATAGATAGATAGATAGATAGATAGATAGATAGATAGATAGATAGATAGATAGATAGATAGATAGATAGATAGATAGATAGATAGATAGATATTGCTAACCAAGTATTTGTCGGCACAACGTGCAACTGCGTATTAACAGCGCATATGAAATAGGGATCCGGGTGCATGCATACAGAACATGTAATCACATATAATATACGGGGTATTTCACGTAACTTGAACCAAGGATTTGAAAAAAAGTGGTTGACCGCAGCTGGGTGAAACCAACGACATATGGTTTACCGTCATGTGGCGCTCGTCAAAATATTTTTGATATTCCGCTTAATTAGTTCATTAACTGAGATCGATTGTTAAAAATTTTCATATTCACTTCATGGCCATGTGCGTTTCATTACGTTGTAGAGGGAATTCAGAAACGACCGATGCAATATTGTGCGACAACGTACTTACATGCTGCGTGGGGATTTTTCTTTCGCCATTATTGATCTTTGTTAACAAACTAATTAAGCGCCATATTTAAAAAAAATTACTCTGTGGAGTGCAACCTGACGGCAAACCATACGTCGTTGGTTTCGTTCAGCTGCGGTGTACCACTCGTTTAACATCCTTGGTTCAAGTTACGTGAAACACCTTGCATAATATGCACCGTAGAACTCCTGCCTGTGAGCCCGTGAAACACTGCACCTCGAGCTTACGTAGATGTATCTCAGTGCGTGTGTTTTTTTTTCTTCTTTTCTTTTTGGTCTAAGTTAACGCATGCATGCAAGACATACCTTCAGTATGTCTGGGACGCACTGTAATTTCCACGTGCCGCTCCTCACGCCCAACTTTGGAACTATGGAACTAGTATGGAATCCAGTATACAACTCCCTATCAAAATGAACCGCGGGGCTCAATTTTTTTTTTTTTTTGTCAGACACTACCAATTGAATCGAATTCTATACGATGTCACGTGCCAAAACCACGATTTGATGATGAAGCACACCGTAGTGGAGGACTCCAGATTAGTTTTGGCTACCGGGGGATCTTTAACGTGTCCCCAATGCGCGGAACACGGGCGTTTTTGCACTTCGCGCCCATCGAAATGCGGCCGCCAGGGCCGGGCTTTGATCCCGCGACCTCGTGCTTAGCAGCGCATGACCATAGCCGCTAAGCCACCGCAGCGGGTGTTAGGCACAACCACATGAAGCCAACAAAACATGAAGCCAAAGAAATAACCTTGCTTGGGAAGGTAATTTACCTTCCCCAGAGGAAATTATCTATGGTTATAATTGAAATGTAGGTAACGTAAAAGAAAGGGATCATTACTCTATTGCAGCGTCTTGTTAGGTGGACTAGAGAAACGGGGCTGCAAGTCAAGGTTTGCCGCCTCGGGTCCTTTAACGTGCAAAGCTCGATAACTGAGCATTCTTGCATTCCGCGCCTATCGGATTGCAGCGACCGCGGACAGGTGCGAACCCGTCAGGAACCGAACGCCACAGCCTCTGAACCGCCGGGGCGGGTAGGCGAGCGCGGTGAGACGTGCCTAACTTCCTAGCAACACTGTGTCGATAAGAGATCCTGTTAAATTTCACGAACAAGTGCAACTTCATATGCCATTTTGATTTTGCATGACTATGCTTATTTCCGTTTTGCTTGTTTCCGCGATAGAGTATAGACTGTTCTTATTTCTTTTCAACGTATAATTTGTTTCTTTGGTTGTGTGACCGAATTCATTTCCTGTATATTTATGTTATTTGTTCCTTTTTATGGGGGGGGGGGGGGGGGGGGAGCGGGAATCTTCATGGTTATTTTTTTTGTAACCCTACTTCCCTACTCAATGATCCTTTGGGGCCTGTAGGGTAATATGAATGAATGAATGAATGAATGAATGAATGAATGAATGAATGAATTGGCAGTCTTTGAAGTATCCTTAAGTTATTTGAATGCGAAAGCATTACGTCGTCTCTAATTATTTGGTTACGTCCATGATAAGTGACGTCGTACATTGTCACGTGTTCTTCACAACCCTACCTTAATCCGTCTTATTCCACCTTGCTCTAATTTGTAGCAACCTTCGTCCACCTTAATACACTTTAACCCACCTTAATCCCCTTTAATCTACCTTCGTTCGGTTTACCTTAATTCACTGCAGTTCACTCTAATTCAACCTAATTGATCTTAAGTCATTTAATTCACCTTAATTACCCAGAATTACTACTAATTATCATTGTTATACCATTTACTTTCTTCTGTATTAATAATGACGTCACATAAGACGCTGATCACATCACTGACGATGATCATGCCGTATTTTCTGCCTCATGGGGCATACAATGCTGTATAATAAATGAATGAATAAATAAATAAATAAATAAATAGATAAATAAATAGATAAATAAATAAATAAGTTTGTCGAAGCACACCTATCTCAGCACTGCTACTGAGTTACAGTAGTGGCCGCCCTCTACATACGATAAATCCAAGGGTCGTTCTCGTCATGCCCCGTGAAGGTATATTGAGAATGAGTGGCGACACGACTGTATACATGCGGGGGCCATGGAGCGCATCGAGGCCTGCTGCCACGAGCTGCGCCGTTTTCGTTGCACAAGTTCGATTTCCGTGTTTACGCCCGGGGACATCGCGACAACCTTCGAAGCTCGAACTGCGGATGCGTCTGATCACTGCCACGTTTGCTGGTCGCGGCTGTTGCACCCAACAACGGGGCCTTAATGCGGCTGATCCCGCGCGTTTTTCGTGCGCATCGCGTCAATCTCACGTGGTAGGCCGCATTCAGCTCCGAACGTGTTGCCGGTTGTCGTTGTCATTCTATCTCGGACTGCCTGCATCGACATTTGTCGTGACTGATGGTAATGAACGTGTATATCTGACTGGCGGCGCAAAGGACGGCAGGACACAAAGAAAAGGGGACCTCAACCACACCGTGCTGACTGCCAAATTGTTTTTAGACAGTAGCTCGCGAAGGACTATAGGTACAGCAAGTTAAGGTCCATACATGCGTACGTAGTACTTCCGAACACAACAAAAACCAAAGATAGCTAAGCAACCGTTCAAAAATTAGATATTGAAAAATTTGGAGCACGCTTAAACTTCGCCTTTAAGAGTGGAACGCGGTAGCATTAAAAGACTCCTGCCTGCTTTTCATGCTTCCCGCCAACTGCGGCTTATGTAACCGTAACGTTTACCGGGAAACGCTGGCGGGAAACGCTGTGCACGAAGGCAAGGTTTCTGGTGGAAATGCGGAATCTTGCGTGGGTCGATCTCCTGGTATTGTTTCGTACTTTTAATATTTCACTCTGAGAAGAGCTAACATAGAAGATATGCCGGGGGGGGGGGGGGGGGAGGGGAGTTTCCAGCGCTCGTTCTGCTTTTTCCGTAGCTCCGGATTTTCGCCCCGTTGGCTGGTTTTCCCCCCCTACTGGAACCCTGTTGTTTATGGCATGCTTTGGGGGTTCATAATCACTACTGGCGCTTACTTACAAGGTCTGTCGGTATCTGCACCCTCCTGTCGTCCAGCCAGAGTAATTGTGCGGCTTCGCGAGTGCGAGTGCCCCCGTGGCACTCACCGCGTCGGCACGGAGCACCGAAGCTGCTGTCCGCTGCGTCGATCCATTCCACGACGTCTCCATCCACCACGTCTCACTCCACTGCCAACCCTGCAAGCCGAGTCCTAACCCAACACTATCGACGAACTCGATGCGTGAGCGCCCTAAAGCTATCAAATTTCTGCTTGGCTGCTTCACTGGCCTGGCACATGGGACATGAAATAGACAATCGATCTCCTACGAGACCCGACGTAGCTCCGTGCAACAGGGTACAATTAGGTGACAATAAGTCTCTTGGTCGTCTGTATAGCCCGGTTCCTCGCCAGGCGAATGCCCAAGTTTCCCGCCTTCGTCGTGCCGATGATAATCAAGACGATGCGACTCTTGTAGCATGTACTGATGCCAGTGTTAATGGCACCATGATTCACACAGCTCTCGTTTGCCTATTGATACCAGAGACAGGTCAGACGTGCTCGTATGTTGCCTATCCTGCACCGCCAGCCTATCTTGCCGAGCTTGCCGCCATACGCCTCCCTTGTGTTCAAGCTGCTCCATATTCTCAGCTCATTATTCGCACGGACTCGACTCAAGCCATCCACGACATACCTGAGTATGTCGGTCCACTCTACTTTCAGATAGCATTGACCGTCTTGTTGCCACTACGAATACCCTGATACGCGTCCAGTGGGTACCTCGAGCAGCCCTTCCGGGTCTCCTTGAAGCAGATTTGGCAACCCACCCACAGATCGCAACGTACCCACTTCCGCATTTTCCTGAAGACGCCCGCGGACGACGAATCCGGGAAAAGGAAAAGCTCCGACGTACCGCACGAGCTCTTACACCTCCGTGTGGGTCAGAGCTCCCTGGTGGGTTAACCCGTTGAGAGGAGATTACGTTAGGGAGGCTACGTTTCGGGGGCGCGCTCACCCCGTCTGTGACCGCTCTCTGGCCACAACAGTACCATGGTCCTTACGGAACATCGTGCCCATTCTGTGACACAAAAATCCAATATGTGACAGTTACACACCTATTATGGACGTGCCCAGGGCTTCATCTAAGCCGTTTCCGCCACCTCTGGGCAACAGGCCTTCGTCCTGGCCTGCCACCCGATCTTGAACGTTGGACTGACTCATCGACCATATCATCGTTCATGTCTAGATTTATTGCACCAGTCAAATGTGTTCGTGTACTTTTAACATGCTTTGTATTGTGTCTAAGGGCAAGCTTTGGAAAAAAAAAAAAAAAAACATGTGCTGTCAGTAATTTTTTTTTCATCACATTTGTTTGTGGGCTTCCGTTCTCAAAATTCCGAGGAATAACTTTGTAAAGAATGAAAGACAAGGTATGAGCAACTTTGGTGGTAGAAGAGTGGTTGGGTATGCGTGGTTCGGAATTTGGTTCGAAATTCTTTTCGCCTTAGCGACGATCGACGCCGACGCCGGAATTTCTGCGATACGGGGCTCTTAACGCTGTCGCGTTAAAATCGGGTGCGAGTCGACGCGGTGGTGTGGTTGCCTTTCCTCTGTGTTGCGTCGTCCTTTGCGTTGAAGGTCAAACAGACGTTCCAACCAACTAAACCAATTGCCTATTCTGTTACAGTAATCGACGTTTTTTGATGGAGTAATATAATTTGGTTGATGAGATTTAACGCCCCAAAGCAACTCGTGCGTTATGGAAACGCCGTGTACTGTGGTGCGCCAGATCAACCTTGACCGGATGAGTTTCTTTATCGTACACCCATACCAGGGTACACGACCGCGTTTTTCCTTCCGTCCGCATCGAAGTTTGGCCGTTATGGCCGGAAATCAAATCCACGACCTCACGCTCACAAGCACGAACGCGCCATTCTGAGTTGCTGCTGCCTCTCGCAATGTGCCGGCAGCACGTTTCAGAATCTTCGCATAATTTGGTGTTGTAGTTTGTATAGTTGGCCGCTGGCCTCGCGTACGAAGCAGTTTGAATGCCATTTATTCCTTCCGTGCTTTTTAGAGAAGTATATATAGATGTCGCAGAGGTGCGGGGGGAGGGGGGGGGGTGCTTTTGCACATCATTCCGTAAAGAACATTAGTAATACATGTACACTCGGCCTTGCCGATATGAATCGCGAGTTGTCCAAGCAGTGATGAAAATACTTGTTTATCTGTGCGTTTTTAAAACTTGCTTTTCCTGTCGTGGTGGTGTTGCACTTCCGCGAAGGGTATGCAGCCAACAGATGGTTGCGTCCGCGAAAACCAATGAGCCCACCTGGAAGTAACAAAAAAAGAAAGAAAGAAAGAAAGAAAAATAAAGCAGTGATAAACACTCTGCGCCAGTGGGGAGGTCACATTCCAGACGCTGTCTCTAAGAGAGTCCAGAGTCCGCACCACCCAGCGTCCATCAAACCCTTTTAAGGTTCGCCAATTTGCAGCGCGTGCGCACGACTGGCCGCGAGAAAACGACCACGCCCGGGCGACTCGTTCCGTACTCCCCCCCCCCCCTCCCCCTTTCCTCACGCCTTGCAAAGGAACCGTTCACAGACGTCACGCCGCAGCGTCTCATTACACGACCGCTAAATAAAGAACAGAAATATGTTACGCGCAGGAGTCTGTTTGTCCCGCGCTCTTTTAAATTGATGCGCGCGCCATAAATGATAGCCACTGTCAAGATTAAGCGCCACGCCGGGCCCGAGAAATGATATGCCTCGGTTTTGCGCGGCCCTTAGCTATGCCTACACACAGTGCGCAGGCGCTGCAGTGCCTACAGTGCGGTAATAGAACCGTGCTTCTCCACCACTCGCCCCCCCCCCCCCACCCCCTTTCGTATATATATATTTTTTTGTCTTCGCCTCGCAGAGAAGTGCGAACAACATGAACTCGCTCTGGCAGCGCAGGCAGAAAAGTACGGCGCACGCACTTCGTCAGCGCGCGGACGCGACCTAATGGGCTATTAGCCCCTTCGCAGGACGCCGGCACCGCGGGCCTCGGCAATGTGCACGCCGCGCGCGCAGAAATTTATATCGACAGTGGACGCGCCTCCTCAGCTCATCTTCGGCGGCGATAACCCGGGACCAATTTGCGTTCCACCCGGCACGACTAACGACTACCTTCCGTTAATCGCAACTGGCATTTAACTTCGCTCCGAGAGACGCTTGCCGATAAATCTGTTGCACGGGAGCCCCAATTTACGCCGCTTTTCTGCTTTTTTATTTCTTTCTTTCAAGTAACACGGCCGATGAGTGGAGCGGGCCGCGGGGTAAACAAGAATAAGTCAAGCGGAGCGACGCGGCCAAGTGAAAGTCGTGGGCTGATCGAACGCGGTCCCAGTGCTGTCGCAGAAAGAGTTGTCCATTAAGGCGAAGTTGAAGTTATAGCCTCTCCAGTTAACGACGCCGGTGTATATATAGAGAGGCAGGTGAGCTTTTCAAGATTCATCGGGCTACGTTACTATAGCCTCTCGGCCCCATCGAGGGTATCTCGATCGTGACTTTGATTTACGAGCGCGGCTGAAATACTGAGGCACGTCGACAGGTCATTGACCGCCTCGTTTGGACGAATACACAGCTCGAAGTGTTCCTGTTTGTTATCTTTAATTCGAGCACGCCCGACAAGCTTGCTGCTCGTAATGAGGAATGACAAACGCATCAGTCTTCGGATGACCTCAGGTTCAATGATAATCAGAACTGGGATATTATGTAAGAAATCTATTCCAAGACCTAATCGAATTCGATTTCCTCCTTCCTTCCTAACTGGTTCGATCACCGCTGCTATCTACGTTGTGGTACACTGTAATATATATATATATATATATATATATATATATATATATATATATATATAGTGGTAAATGGCCGGAAATATCTTAGCATCCCTATATTTCCAAGCATTTGACCGTGAAAATAACTGCAGCCAGTCGATTTTGTGAGGCGTACACCACGACATACTGCACATGGCAGCCAATCATGAGCAATTTCTTTTTTATTTTTTCACACGGTAGTTTTGAATGTCCCCCTCCTTCCTTGTTCGCGGTGACAAAAATGTTTTGTCGGAATGACGCCGATGGCTGGTCAAAAATGATAAAAATATGACAGTTAAAGTGACGGCTGATTTTCACAGTGTAGAAAGATTTGTTCAGCCACATTTGTTCAAGTGCCTTGGGAAAGATGGGAACTACAACTGTCTTCGAACGGATATTTGGTGACTTATGCATTGTACTACGGGTATAAATTTCCGGGTCTGGGCTTATGCGGTTTTCTTCTGCCGAGTTCGCTTCCCGTCAAGTTCGTAGTTGTCGCGTTTTTGCCACGAAGTTGTGCAGAATTATGTAAGCGTTACGACCGTACGCACACCCCTTCGCGCAACAATCCTACAACCTAATGCTATGTGGCGTGGCTACACCACTAGTATGCGTAGTTGTGAGAGCAGAACAACAGTCTAAAAAAAAATTGTCTGCAACCTTTCAACTCCGCGGTTGCTACATCTTGTGCGTCCTTTGAATTTTGTCCAGGGAGCGTAATATAGGCATCTATAGCAATATCTTGTCGCAGACGGGGTGACAAAAAGGGCTTTAATGTGAACGTAGTCACACCGCATTCAAATCAATATGACAAGTCAAGCTGGTAAATGTTTACATAGATGTAGCCACTTGAAATGAATCTCGAGGATGTCACCAGTTCGAGATATTATTTCCTAAAGTGTGGACGAAATACATGGGCGTGCCCGTTAGATTTGTGTCTGGAGATGTGCGCCATGAAAGTCGCCGTAAAAATGCACTGTCGTTCTACTTACGTTGTTAACAAAACGCTATTTTATGCATTGAAGTCCACAAGTAACTGGAACGGCCATGTATATCGTCCCACACTTTCAGCAATAATATTGTTACGCGAACGGAGGAATAAGGAACTAGAGACTATTTACAAAGTATACTTGCAAAGGATAACTGCAGCGCTGGCCAGTTCAGCCGACAGCTTGAGAGCCAGAGAGCGTTCGTCGTCTTCGTCGGGACGCCCGCGTGCATCGTCCACAAGAAACACGCAATATGCATGTATCATTATCCCCGGAGGCAGAAGCACCGTCCCGGGGCGTCTAAATATCGGTGATAACAGGAGAGTAATATGGTTTGAGGCGTGCGACATGCGCAACGTCAGTGGGACTCGGGGCAGATGAGGTACTGGTACTTACTGGGACGATTTCGTACGTAACTGGAGTCACGGCACGCAACACGCGATATGGGCCTGTGTACTGAGACAGAATTTTTCGGACAGGCCAACGTGACGAGTTGAGGACGACAGGAGTATCAGAGATACAGGCGAAAAGTGGACGTCTGTGTGTTGGCGATCGTACAAACGCCGTTGCTTCTCTTGGGAGGTCAGGAGGCGAGCGCAGGCAATTTCGCGTGCTTGGGCTGCCCTAGTGATGGCGTCAAGTGCCTACTCGCTGGTCTCTGCGGCGGATGGAAGGGACGCGTCCAGTGGCAATGTGGGTTCTCGGCCGAACAACAGAAACAATGGGGAATAACCGGCAGTGTCATGACGCGAAGAATTATATGCAAAAGTGACACAAGATAGGGCAAGGTCCCAATCATTATGGTCGGACTAGACGTACTTTGCAAGCATGTCTGTTAGGGTGTGATTCAGTCGCTCCGTGAGGCCATTAGTCTGTAGATGGTAAGACGTAATCAGCTTTTGCTTGGTGGAGCAGGACTGCACGATGTCGGCGGTGACTTGAGAAAGAAATGTCAGACCATGGTCTGTGAGCAGTTGGTGTGGAGCACCATGCTGCAGAATCACGTCGCGTAAAAGAAAATCGGCGACATCTGTGGCGCAGCTTGATGGAAGCGCTCTGGTGATGGCGTAGCACGTGGCGTAATCTGTCGCCACAGCGACCCACTTGTTGCCAGACATGCATAGAGGGAAAAGGCCAAGTAAGTCCAAGCCAACGCGAAAGAACGGCTCCGAAGGAATGTCGAGCGGTTGAAGGCACCCGGCAGGGAGCATCGATGGTGTTTTTCGGCGCTGGAATTTTTCACACGCCGCAACGTATTTCCGGACGGAGCGGGCAAGGCCTGGCCAAAAGAAGTCTCGGCGAATCCGGTCGTAGGTGCGGGAGACGGCAAGATGGCCTGCCGTTGGTAAATCATGAAGTTCTTGGGGAACAGCTGACTGGAGGTGCTTAGGAGTGACGAGGATTAGGGTAGGACCGTCGGCCCGTACATTGTGGTGGTATGATACACCATCCCGGAGAACAAACAGGTGAAGGGACAAATCAGAAGGCGAAGATTCCAAGCCATCAATGATGACGCGCAATGTGGCATCACGGCGTTGCTCGTCGGCAACGTGTAGCACCTGAGAAACGGAGAAAACGCAAGCGTCGGTATCGGGGTCAGGGTCGGCGGGTGGTTCGTCCACTGGATAGCATGATAAAGAGTCTGCGTCTTGATGTAATCGGCCCTACTTGTACACTACTACATAGGAATATTCTTGCAGCCGCAGAGCCCAGCGACCAAGCCGGCCGGTAGGATCCTTGAGGGAGGAAAGCCAGCAGAGCGCGTCGTGGTCCGTGATTACAGAGAAGTGCGTGCCATACAAGTACGGGCGGAACTTGAAAACCGCCCAGACGAGAGCCAGGCATTCACGATCTGTAATCGAATAGTTGCGCTCCGCTGCTGTGTGGAGACGGTTGGTGTATGCGATAACACGATCTTGACCCTGTTGGCGCTGGGCTGAGACGGCTCCGATACCGTGACCACTGGCATCGGTACGCACCTCTGTAGGAGAGGACGGGTCAAAGTGGGACAGTATAGGTGGCGTGGTGAGAATGTTGGTGAGGTGGGCAAACGCGGCAGTTTGAGCGGTGCCCGACGTAAACGGCACATCCTTCTTCAGAAGATCCGTAAGAGGTCGGGCAATCGCTGCGAAGTATTTAACGAAGCGTCGGAAGTAAGAGCAGTCCTACAAAACTTCGGACGTCTTTGACAGACTGAAGTACAGGAAAAGATGTGACAGCATGAATTTTCTCTGGGTCTGGTTCAATACCGGAAAGGTCGAGGAGGTGGCCCAGCACTGTAACCTGCCGATGACTGAAGTGACACTTCGATGAAATTAGTTGGAGCCCAGCCTCGCGGAAGACTTGAAGAACAGCTGATAAGCGCTGAAGGTGTGTCTCAAATGTAGGAGAAAATATAAGAACGTCGTCTTGGTAGCAGAGGCACGTTGGCCATTTGAACCCTTGAAGCAAAAAGGCCATCATATGTCCGAACGTTGCTGGGGCGTTGAATAGACCAAATGACATAACTTTGAATTGATATAGACCATTAGGGGTGACGAACGCGGACTTCTCTTGGTCCTTTTCATCCACAGAAATTCGCCAATAACCAGACTGAAGGTCTATTGATGAAAAGTAGTTGGCACCGTGGAGACACACGAGGGCATCGTCAATGCGAGGCAAGGGGTAGACGTCTTTCTTGGTAATGCGGTTTAGATTACAATAATCTACGCAGAAACGCCATGTGCCATCTTTCTTTTTAACAAGCACCACGGGTGACGCCCAAGGGCTCGACGAAGGTTCAACAATCCATTTGGCAAGCATCTTGTTCACTTCATCTTGAATAACCTTACGCTCTGAAGCAGAAACTCGATATGGCCGGCGATGAATAGGATTGGCATCACCCGTATTTATGTGATGCTTAACAATTGAAGTCTGGCCCAATTGGTGATTCGATTGTTGAGGTCGAAGATGTCGTGGTAGGAAACCAAAAGGCGACACAGAGCTGCTGCTTCTTCAGGCAATAGGACCGCAGCAATCATGGGACAAAATGTTGCGTCAGGGCAAATAGCATCCTGTGGACATGGTGAAGCGGTAAGGTCGACGCAAGACGATGTGGCAGCCGTGTTATGGAGCCGGGAGAACTGCGGAATGACGTGGCGGCTTTTGGCGAGCTCAAAGCTGCGGCATCCCTTGACAATGTCGTCGATGGTGGACACATTGTTGAAGACCAACAAGTTGAACGCGTCGTCCGCGATCCCTTTGAGTAGGTGGCCGACTTTGTCAACCTCGGCCATTTTCTCGTCGACTTTCCGGCAAAGGGCAAGCACGTCTTGTATGTACGAGACATACGATTCACTAGAAGACTGAACTCTGGTAGCAAGCTCTTTTCTAGCAGCCAGTTGCTGACCGTGGGATTTCCCAAAATGTCGCTGAGCTCATCCTTGAAAGCATCCCAGCTAGAGATCTCGTCTTCGTGCTTCCGGAACCAGACACGAGGAGTTCCACCCAAGTAGAATGGGACATTAGCTAGCTTAATGGTAGGGTCCCAGCAGTTGTTTCGGCTAACACGTTCATACAGGCTGAGCCAGTCCTCAACGTCCACATTATCTTGGCGGGATAATATACCAGGATCGCGGGGATTGGTAACCGTAACGTACGTTGTTGTCGGGGTCGCATAATTAGGAGGAAACGAGGTGCTGCCACCGGGAGCCGTGGCGGAAAGCAGGACGGTGCGGCCGCTGCGGAGCTCCGTGGCGAGGACGGGGAACGGCACCCTCCACCAAAATGTTACGTGAACGAAGGATTAAGAACTGGAGACTATTTACAAAGGATAACTGCAGCGCTGGCCAGTTGTTGTTGTCCTGAGTGACCGTGGCACATACCCACAGTGGGGCATTGGCCATGAATCGGGTGGTTAAATTAGGTGTATAAAAAACAAGGGAGTTAACAGTTTGAACATTGGAGTTTAAAAAGTAAACGTTTTGTGTGTGGAGAAAAAAAAATCAGTTCAGCCGACAGCTGGAGAGCTAGAGAGCGTTCGTAGTCTTCGTCTGGGTGCCCGCGTGCATCGTCCACAAGAAACACGCAATATGCACGTATCAATAGTAGAAACTGGTGTCATTTTGGAAATTCATTACAAGTGGATGCGCCTTGTAATATACACTTCATAAATTGCAATATGTGCCGTAAAGTAATTAATTAAGAAGTTGGTTCGTGAATTTTTTTTTTCATTAGTCGAACATTTGTTTCGATTTCTCGTGCAAGCAACGTCCGCCGCTCTGAATAGAGAAGTTTAAGGACTGAAGAAAGAAAACATTTATTGTACGACAAGTTCCGGCAATCGGAGCACTCGTACTTCCTACTCGTCGCGCGACGGATCGGATGGATGTTGACATACTATTATGAGCAATATGAAAGGGAACACAGGAACGCGTAGAAAACACCCTCAGACCCAGCTATGTGGGTGATACGCAGCGGCCGCCGTCGGAAACAAAGTGGAAAGGGGGACGCTGTTCTAACAACTGTTCGCACTCCAACTGTTCGCACTCCCACCGTGCGTCTGCAAAGTGCGGAACTTCGCATCGCCAGCAGGCGGCGATAACACTGTTAGATATTGCATCACTGATAACTTTTTGCGCCGAATCGTTACAAAAGGTAGCACTGTTCCTGACTTCGATATTGATTTATGGTAGATCTTGTAAATCAGGAAAAAATGGTCTTTAAGGTTGAGTTCAAAATAAGTTTATTGGCGCTTGCCGAATATTAAAAAGATATTGCAGCAAATGAAATAAGGCAACAGCGTCATCGCAGCTTACGCTCGTCCTTTGTTTTGCTCGTTGGTGGCGTAATAACGCGTCATGCCACCGTCGACTTGAACGACGGCCTCCATTCTTTGGGGCCGAGACGCGTAGAGAGCCTCGATGAATGCGGTATCACGCTGAAGGCGCTTCCACTCATGTTCTATTGCTTTCCATAGTTGGTCAGAGTTCGCCAATTCTAGGGACCTGTTCGAAAGGTTCACTTCCATACGGCCCCAAACGTGCTCTATAATGTTCATGTCGGTACCCTTCGCGCACCACTGAAGTTGCATTACCCCTCGCTCTTCCAAAAGGCGCGCCACGTCCTTCGATGTGTGAACGGGAGACAAGTCCTGCTGGAAAAAATAACACCCATCCGGGTGCGGCGCGTTCAACACATAGGGGATCATCTAGTGCTCGAGCAGAGTGCAATACGCAGCCCTGGTGAACCTCCCACCAATTCTCACCAATGGGCCTAGGCCTTCGTGGGAGATCGCCGCCCAGACGTTCACAGACACGCGTCCGCTGGCGGCCACCTCCTGGATATTCTGCGGACTAAAGCGTGTGTTTGCGGTCCGCCACACTCTCTTTCATTGGTCCCAGCGGCTCGAGAACGTGGAATCATCAGAGTAAACTACATACTTCCACTCGCTCTCGCTCCAGCTGCGGTGTTCAGTAGCGAACCTCAGGCGAGCTGCTTTGTTGGCTGCGGTGAGCAGAGGTTTCTGTGCGGCGATGCGACTTGGCAGTCCTGCTTCTCTAAGCCTTCGTCGTACCGTGCTGTCGCTCAAGTTGCCCAGGCCAAGAGCACTTCGAACGGCCTTTGCACTTAAAAATGGTTTGCCGCTGACGACAGCCACTATGCAAAGGTCTTGGTCGTTCATTGTTGATCAGGATCGTCTGCGGTGCGGCGCATCGTTTATGCGTCCTTCGTCTCGGTAAGCCTGGATAATCCGGTTGACCATTTTCAATGGGCGGCCTGTCACGAGGGCAATATTACGCTGCGTATAACCTCTTTTAGACATTTCTATTATATCTTCCCGCTGTTTAAGAGACACTCGAGGCATCTTGAGGCTACAAAATCAGAGTTGACTGCTCTGCGTGGGCCACTGCAGTGTGCTACGTGAATTTTTCTGAACAACTTCGTGCAACAAAGTCGCATGAGAGACAGTTTATCAATGTTCTTTTTAAAAATTGTTCTTTATTCTATTCCTCTGTCGTCATTGGTTCGAGCGCCGCCGCTGTTCCAGGTGCCACTGACAACCGGGTGCGTCGATTCAAATAAAGAATCGGTTTGAAATACAGGGCAAACTTGGTCTAAGAATACCATCAAGCGGTTGTGCGAAGAAAAAAAAAAGAATGAAAGAAAAGAAAGTGAATCGGCGTAAGTTACTGGCGACGATCACCGTTTTATCGGCTGTCAGACGATCCATGACGTAAACACCTAAGCTTTGTAGAAATGCCAGCGTGGTGGGAGTGCCAACAGTTAGTGGAAGAGCGCCCTTCTTTCCCCCTTTGTTTTTCACAGCGCCATCCGCGTATCGCTCCGAGTCTGTTTCGAGGCTGTTTGCCACGCGTTCCTGTGTTCCCTTTTATATTGCTCATGATAGTACATTTTTAAGCGGTCGCCCACTCTTATCATATGGTTACCTGAAATTAACTGCGCTCCTCCCCGAAATGCCACAGTGTATCCAGTGGAGGGCGAAATTCTATATTTACTCTACAAGGATGAAACTGAGAGCGAACATTTAATTAGAGATCAAGTGCTGATTACCGGTCAGATAGTATATGAAAGCCTGCAAATTGGGCGTTTCCTTGATAGATGACTACATGATGCGCGATACTGACAACGTTTTTTTTTTCAGTAGAACAGATGTAGAGTGAAAGTAAATGTAATTTCCATACAAGTTCAAGTTTTCCCTAGCTCTAAGTTCGACTTGTACTGTACGCGGCTTGTGTGCTAGTGATGACACCAACCAGCGCTGCTCCGATAGTTGTCTAGTGTAGAGCCAAGTTTATGTTCTATGCTTATTTTTTGGTCTGGTGCTCTTGAGGAGCTAATTGCGAGATTCTTCTGTCCGAATATACAACAGTTCCAAGTCACGTGGCCGCTGAGCGATACGGACTCTATATGTCAGATTTGACAGGGCCATGCAAAATTACGTAGCTACTGTCTAAGCCTGTCTTATCATACGAAACTCGCATGAGTAACCTCTTCTGGACACATCAAGCTAGTCTGGAATTTGCAATTTGCAGAGTGAAGCGCCACGACAATGCCATATTTATTTTATTTTTATTTATTCATTATTGCCAGAAGCTTTCTGGCAGTCGAGGCGTGAGTGGTACAGGTACACGAGCAAGTACAAAATTAAAACAAGTCGTCAGTTCAATGAGAGAGGTACGCCAAAAAGTACAAGAATAAACCAACAAACAAACTTTGCAACAGGTATGAAGACACATCTTGCAGTGGAGCGGTCCAGTCCTCCCAGTTGAAAGGAAAGGAGGGAGGAATCTTCGAGCGAATTGAAAAGCTGGGAGAAGGGAGGGCTCCGGAGCATTCCCACTAAGTACGGAGTGCCTTGGGTACTCGCCGAAAACTTGACCCGGCGGTTTGCCACGTCCGTTCTCAATGTGGTGTTGGGTAGCTTCGTTGTGTAGCATAAGTGTCTGCCTGGCAGATTAGTACAGCGTCCTCTATAGTGTGTGTTTGGGATGGGGATGCTAAGACGAGTCTGTTGGTCTTGTATTCCTTGAGCCGATTGCGGCGTTGTTTCCGATGCTCGGCTCTGACACCTCTGTAGCAGTAGGTCTCAGGCCCCTTCATGGGCTTGCTCGGTGTTATGCGATCGCAAGCTAAGGCATGAAGTCGTTCGTCTCATTCTTTCCCATGGTGACCCGGTAGCCATTTCAGCACAAGCCCTGCTGCTACGGCTGTAATGCGTGAACATCATATAGTCGGAACGTGCAGCCAGACGCAGGCAGCGGTAGCCCTTTCAGTCACGTTGTTTCCATATGGAGACCCAAAATACTTTCACAGCGAAGCTGTTTATGCGGACTCTGTGCCATCGTTGTCGCACTTCACTAAAACTATCATCATCAGCAGCAGCAATGGCTGGAGCTTCGTCGTCGTCTTCTTCCACAGCTGGCTCGTTGGCGCTCCTCGGCGCCACCACGCGATCGCGCTCGTGCCACTGCTCCCGCGTTCGTCGTCGTCGCCTTCCACAGCTGGCTCCGTCGCCGCTCGTCATTAAGAAGTTTGCAAGGACAACATGGCCACAATTAGCACATGACCGGCGTAGTTGGAAAAGTATGGGAGAGGCCTTTGCCCTGCAGTGGGCGTAACCAGGCTGATGATGATGATGAGCCATTCATTGTCTTGCGTAACGGACAGATTTATTTTGAAGCAATTTAATTTTGAAGAATCGCAAGCGACAATTCCGAGTGGATGCTGCTAACCACGCCACCGAGCAAACTCGAGACATTGAACGCAAGCGACAACGGCAAACTACGGGCATACCGTCAGTGACGTCGTTCTCTGCGTCGAAGTGGTGGCCCTTGCACCCAATATACGGAGCTTTGGATTAGTGGTTCCGCACATTCCATCCCAGCTACCACTATCAGAAGACCACGAGTAGTACGTACTCCTGAGGAAGAAGCTGCCAACCGGGAGCATCAGCGAGAGTTGGCTCGTGAATGGGCTCGTCTTTCGTTCACGTTCTTTCGTCGGGCCGACCCCTAGCTGCGCACCAGAGATGCCGGATGTAAATGGCAGTGCCAGGAGGCCGATCCATAAGTGCGCGACCGAGACGCGGAGCACTGGGAGAAACGCAAAAAAAAGCACTCCTAAGGCATGCTCACCAGTGGAAGCACGCAAAAGCGAAAATGAGTTGAAAGAATTGTGAAACAAAACATTTACAATATAGACTACTTGCGAAGTTTGACTTGCATGGTGTAACACTCATTGTAACTAACGCAGCTTCACTGTTCGATCATCTTCAAGGACTCGAAGGGGTGGTGACTTTTCTACGTCCTTGTTCAGCCGCGCTTACACATTTACCATGGATTCGGACCAACTAGCCCGCCAGCGTATTTTAACTAAATTAACAAGCACGGTATCACGCACGCACACGTAAGCATGAACACATCTCGCTCGATGAGCGCGGAAACTCGCTGTCAAAATGCTGGAGTAAGGAATCGGGGCAGCAGCAAACGAATTGACCTTCGTACACCTCTCGCTTGAAAGCGAACGAAATGTTGAAAGCACAGCGCATACGAAGTTACCGGCCCTACGCGCACTCTTCAAACATCGCAGGTCGCTTTGAAGATAGGCCCGTGCGGGCGCGCAGTTTGGCCACGTGTCAGATCGCTTGCAAGACACACGAGCGCCGGCAACGCGTCCCTGCGGCGTCCGCCAAAGACGTCTTCTACGGCGTCCGTCATTTGCGTGCCCGACGCCGTAGTAGACGCCGCGCTTGTCTCCATTCTGTACGGAGCGGCGGGCGAGGAGGAGATCGAGGCACCCTAGCAGCCGCCGGAGAATAACGTCCCTCCTGTCTCGTCTGCCCACCCTGCCTCGCGCGGGACAGGAGAGGGCACGCTTCCGGCCCGCTTTCCTCGTTCGCGCACGCGAGATTGAACCGAGTTCGCCGGCTCACCTTCGCACGCTTTCACTCGCACACAAAGCATACGGTGCGCGGCGACGGTTTTATCGCCCTTGGACTTTATACAGAACCTCTCGGCGACGGCGACGGCGATGGTAGAAATGCGCCTGGAGTGTACATATATTTGCTATCGCAATAATAGTGACCGTATTTTAGCGCAAGCGCACTGCTTTTCTGGACCCGGTTGTGCAGACCATGGCTACTGAACGGGCTGCCAGCGTTATGGACCGAAGCAACATAAACTCTTGAGTGCAGTGGGGCCGTGCGGGGGCCCGGGAGCCTGCGTGCTCTAAACTCCTCAGTCAGTATAATAAAACTTTCATGATGCTGATGTGGACATATTAGCCTGTGCACGTTATCGCCGTAAGCATGTAGGGCAAAAGCACGTGCCTCGTTCGACGATCGGCGGTCGCACTGCAGGTGGGCTCGTTAGACAAGACAACTTCGTCGTAACTTCTTCACTGTGCTGCAGCACCGAAAAGTCACCAAAAACATGCGTCTGTGCATCTTAATAAAGCAGAGCTTGGACCCCCCTCTCTACGTTCTATGGGGCTGTTCACTGAGCTCTAAATGGAGCGATCGAGGATGTGGAGCCATTTCTGCGCACGGTACTGAGAGATCCTTACGTGCGCGGTCTCCCAATACCTGGTAGCGGTGTTGTGAAGGTGACAGCCTTCGCCGATGACATCACATTATATCTCAGGAATAAAGACAGCTTATCCCGTAGCCTTCGAATTTTCAATGAGTAATGAAATATTTAATGAGGTAGTGTATAGTGAGGGAATATGTAGTGGATGTAAATATGTATAGTGAGGGAAATAAGTTAGTGAGGTCTAGGATTCAACTCAGTTTAAAGAGAGAAAGAGCAAAATTGTTCTAGAAGAAACAGGTCAACCTAGAGGCACTAAGGGTAAAAGCAGACAAATTCAGGCTGGTACTTCCAACCAATATGCAGCCTTTGAACAGAGAGATGATGATGACATAGAGCTAATGAACGAAACCGTAACTAGGTTGGCTTCAGAGGCAGCAATTGAAGTGGGAGGCAAGGCACCAAGGCAACCAGTAGGCAAGCTCTCCCAACTAACAGAGGACCTAATAAAGAAATGACAAAAAATGAAAATGTCCAACTCAAGAGATAAATAGAATTCGCGGAACTGTCAAAACTGATCAACAAGGCGAAAATAAGTGATATTCAAACTATAACTTGAGAAAGACTGAAGAAGCCGTAAAAAATGGACGATGCCTGAAATCAGTGAGAAAGAAACTTGGTATAGGACAAACCAAGATGTATGCACTAAAAGATAAGCAGAGTAATATCATCAGCAATCTCGAAGATACAGTAAAAGCAGCGGAAGAATTCTATACTGACCTGTACAGTATCCAGAGGGGCCAGGATACCTCAATTGGAAACAGTAATGAACAGGATACAGAAACTCCTCTGTAACTAGCGATGAGGTCATAAGGGCCTTGAGAGTGGCTTGTTGGGCTAGTTGGTACATGGTTATGAATGCCAGCAAACTTGAGAGTGGAAAAAAATCAAGAGGCAGACATAGACAAAGATCAGCCACCTTCCTGTCTCTTTGTCTATGTCTGCCTCTTCATTTTTTTCTACTCTCAAGTTTGCTGGCATTCTCCTAGCATAAGGGCCTTGCAAGACATGAAACGAGGAAGAGCGGCAGGAGAAGATGAAGTAACAGTCGATTTAATCAAAGATGGAGGAGACATAATGCTTGGAAAACTGGCTGCTCTTTATACGAAGTGTATAGCCACTACAAGGGTCCCAGAAAACTAGAAGAATGCAAACATTATACTGATCAACAAAAGGGAGACGTTAAAGAATTGAAAAATTATAGGCCCATTAGCTTACTCCCAGTATTTTATAAAATATTTACCAAAATAATCTCCAATATAATAAGGGCAACACTGGACTTTAGTCAACCAAGGGAACAGGCTGGCTTGAGGAAGGGATACTCACCAATGGATCACATCCATGTCATCAATCAGGTAATCGAGAAATCCGCAGAGTACAATCAGCCTCTATGTGGCTTTCATAGATTACGAAAAGGCATTTGATTCAGTAGAGATACCAGCAGTCATAGAGGCATTACGTAATCAAGGAGTACAGAACGCTCACGTAAATACCTTGGAAAATATCTACAGAGGTTCTACAGCTACCTTAATTCTACACAAGAAAAGCAGGAAGATACCTATAAAGAAAGTGGTCAGACAGGGACACACAATCTCTCCAATGCTTTTCACTGCGTGCTTGGAAGAAGCATTCAAGCTATTAAACCGGGAAGGCTTAGGAGTAAAGATCGACGGTGACTATCTCAGCAACCTTCGGTTTGCCGATAACATTGTTCTATTCAGCAAGAATCTAGACGAGTTACAACAAATGATTGAGGACCTTAACAGAGAGAGTGTAAGAGTGGGATTGAAGAATAATATGCAGAATACAAAGATAATGATAAATAGCCGAGCAAAGGAACAAGGATCACCAGTCGGCCTCTCGAGTCTGTGAAAGGAGTACGTTTACCTAGGTCAATTAATCACAGGGAACCCTGATCATGCGAAGGAAATCTCACGGAAGAATAAAAATGGGTTGGATCGCACAAGGCAGACATTGCCAGCTCCTGACTGGAAGCTTACCATTATCATTGAAAAAGAATGTGTACAATCAGTGCATTTTATCAGTGCTGACATATGGGGGCAGAGACTTGGAGACTGACAAAGAAGCTTGAGAACAAGTTAAGGGCCGCGCAAAGAGCGATGGAACGAAGATTGCTAGGCATAACCTTAAGAGACAGAAAGAGAGCGGTTTGGATCAGAGAGCAAACGAGTGTAGACGATATTCTAATCGACATCAAGAGAAAAAAATAGAGCTGGGCAGGTCATGTAATGCGCAGGTTAGATAACCATTGGACCACTGGGGTTACAGAATGGGTACCAAGATAAAGGCGAGGCAATCGAGGACGACAGAAGACTAGGTGGAGTGATGAAATTAGGAAATTTGCGGGCGCTAGTTGGAATCGGTTGGCGCAGGAGAGGGATAATTGGAGAACGCAGGCAGAGGCCTTCGTCCTGCAGTGTACATAAAACAGGCTGATGATGATGATGATGATGATGATGACAGAAAAAAATTGCAGATTATTTTTTCATTCGTTCTACGCAGACGCGCCTAAGTCCCCTTTTCTGTCTTCAAAAGAGCGATTCTATTCGTATTTTAGGCCTTGATTACACCTGTGATAGCATATCAGACTCGGTGTGGCTCTCAATTCTTGAAAATGTAAGGCGAAATATTCAAGATGTTCAAGGGTATGATATCCCCCCATTAGAAAGAAGGTACTTAGCGCAGTCTGTATTTTGCGGCCGAGTGTGGTACCTTTTTCACGTTGTACAGCCACCACTAGGTCCTTGCAGTCCCTTCTTGGTTTCTTCTTCTGGTCGGGCAGTACAGAACTGGTCTGTCGCGCACCGCTTGGGCAACCACGCTCTCGCGGTGGGTTCGCCTTCCCATCCGTGTCTGTCTGCTGCCGGCTGCTTGCTCTGCGATTTCTGCTCCACCAGTTGCAGCGTGATCAGCGTCCCGCGCGTGAACTCGCTGGCTATTTCCTTGGCACAAAAATTCGGTACATGCTACCGGGCGTAAATCTGGGACCACAAGTGTTAAACGCACCTGCGTTTTACTCTACGGCCGTGGCATTTTATCGCCACGTCCAACAGGTATGTCCTCATGTAGACGTTCTCGAAAACCATGTTGCGGATACAATGTCAGCCTTACTACTTCCTCTAGTACCCTCAGCGCGCTGCGCACACTCCAATACTGTGTCGTGAGGTGCGACGATGGCGTCATTTCTGCCTGGCCACCTACGCGACTTCATGTCGCGTCTAGGGTGGCAAATGCTCCCAACGCGTGACAGGCTAGAGCGGTGGGGCATAGTCCCATCCTCGCTGCGTCCCAATTGTCCTCTTCGTGAATCCAACGATCTACAAAAAGCCACAAAAGCGCTGCTGCGATATTTGAAAGCTACCGGATTGAGTTACCGTCTGTGATCCAGACTGAGTGACCGAATGATATCCCCAGTGGACTTTCTCTTCTTCTTTTAATCTTTCCGTCCCCTTTTCCCTTTCCCCAATGTAGGGTATCCAACCGGGCTCGGTCCTGGTTAACCTCCCTACCTTTCATTTATAATTTGCTTTTTCTCTCCCTCCCTCACCTCTCTCTCTCTCTCTCTCTCTCTCTCTTTCTCAACAAGCATGTGCTGCTGCAATACGTCGTTGCTAGAGTATTTTGGGGGGCCGTGCATGCTGGTTTCCGTGACCTTGGAGTTAACCGCTTTATTACATCTGGTCGCTGCTCACGTGGCCGCTTTGCGCGACTTTTAATTGCTGCGGGGGCCTTTTGTCTATGGCGTAACCGGTGCGAGGCAGTTGCCGCGGGACATCGTCACCGCGCTCTGTTTCCACTTCTGGAGAGGCTCTACTCTGAGCTACTGTCGTTTTTGTCAGAGGAGTTGTTCTTGCTTGCGGAAGAAGAGTTCCTTCGACAATGGTCATGCCATTTCCTGTCGGTTGCTGATGGACGCATCCTGCTTAATTTTTGACCAGCCTGGTTCTTGTAGCTAGGCCATCAAAAGTATTCAATGAATATACATATACGTGGGTGCCCGTGATTTCTGTGTGCTCTCCTATGCATGATCATCTTTGTATATTCACCTCTCATAGCATCGCTACAAAACTATGTAAAGTCACATCATCATTGTACATAACAATTGTGTACACTGTATATGTTGAACATCATTTTGTGTAATGTGACAATTAGTTTATGTGTAAGTGTGCGTTTCCGTGGGTCTATGTAGTTATATGTTAGTGAGTGTGGACTCGAACACTTCTTTCAAAACGTGCCATGTATACAATACTTCGTACTTTGTATATATTATCGTCCTGGTGAAATTGTGCCGTGATTGTGACTCAGTGTTCGTATCGCCTCTTGTTGAAATAAACTTTTTCTAAACACGAGGATGTATTGCGCCTCCGGGCGGCCTCTGGCTGTTGCGGAGTAGGCTTTTTCCTTGCTCTGTCTGGAGTGCTTGAAGAATCTTGCTTCGCCTCCCCCTCGACCTCTCCCGGAGCTCCTCCGGGATGATGACCCAGCTATTATCTCCCTTCTTTCCCTTCTCTTCATTTGATCTCTCCCTCCTCCTACCAACTGCCCTTTCTGAACCTCTGCTCTTCCCCACCCCTTCCTATAGAAAACAAAAAGCGGGCTAACATCATCTACCAGGGGACGCCACCTGCACTGTTCACAGTGATTTTTGAGCGTCAGGCCGAATAATGCGACTGCAGTTTCAGGCCTCGGACTCGTGACAACGCCAATGGGGCACATTGTAGATAGAGTAGCGCTGTCAATGAGCGGGCTCGTGGTCCTCAGGGCTATCTTACAGGTTTCGCTGGAGCGAGTTGACACGCTAAGTAGAATCAATTGCCGCACGTACGCCTGTCAAGTACTTTCTCTTAACAGAAATAACATCCTTTGCATGCGCTTGCTTGTGTGCCTGTGTAAACCCCTTGCGATGCTGAATGGCGTGATAGCATCCAGAATATTCTTGCAAGGCATAGCTTCTCCTATATGGCATTTTATGCAAGCATTCAAGCGACGTAATCTTTTCATCGAAGCTGTGAATGGCTGCTCGAATCGTTTTCCGCGTCTGGAAAAGACGTGCACACAAAGCGCATGCGCTAAGGAACTTGTCTGCTCCGATTCTGACAGAGGCAGAAGTCTCAAAGCTTTGGATAAATTTGGGAGACTTTGTATGTCATCTGCTGGATAAATTATCAATGCGTTTGTAAATTGACATATTCGCAAGATATCGAAACCTCGCTAATTGCTAAAAGCACACACTAAAGTGTTGAGTAAGGTGGGGAACTGGGCTAATTGGTGTTCATTCATTTTCAACTGCACTGAGTGACACTAAACACGGTAACACAAGTAGACACACCATACATTTCAAGTTCGCCCACGTCCAAATTTAAGCTGGCCCACCCCCAAATTTCAAGTTGGCCCACCCCAAAATTTTAGGTTGACCCACTCCCAAATTTAAATTGGCACACATCCAAATTTCAAGTTCGCCCACCCCCACAGATCCAAGTTCACCCCCGTCCTAATTTAAGTTGCCCCACCCCCAACGTTTAGGTTGGTCCACATTCAAATTTCAAGTTGGCCCACTCTCATGTTTCAGTTGGCCCACCTCCAGATCTCAAGTTAGCCCATGTCTAAATTTAAGTTGGCCCACCCCCAAACTTTAGGTTGGCCAACTCCCAAATTTCAGTTGGCTCAACTCTACTAGAAGCTTCGCCATACAAACGGCACGGGATCACGGCCTTCAAATCACACTGAAGCACCTTGCGCAACTTCGCTTCGTAGCAGACGACAAATTCGGTTTCCGCATAATTGACATGCGCGTGACGTCAACATAATGTCTGCGCGCCCCGAGGCGATGGCCTCACCAAGGCGGCGACCAATGGCTGCTGGCAAGCGAATTCTTCGGAAACCGCATCGTTAAAGAATACAGTCCTCAATTTAAGTAGAACCCTTTTCATAAGCCTCCATGTTTTTGCCCCGTAGGTGAATACTGTTAAGATACAGCTGTTATACAATTTTCATTTGAAGAATAATGGCAACCTGCTGTGCATGATTTGAGAATGCTTGCCAAACGCACCCCAGGCAGTCTCAGATCATGAACAGCAGGTTGCCATTATCCCTCAAGAGAAAAGTGTATAACAGCTGTGTCTTACCAGTACTCACGTACGGGGCAGAAACCTGGAGGCTTACGAAAAGGGCTCTACTTAAATTGAGGACGACGCAACGAGCTATGGAAAGTAGAATGATGGGTGTAACCTTAAGAGATAAGAAAAGAGCAGATTGGGTGAGGGAACAAACGTGAGTTAATGATATCTTAGTTGAAATCAAGAAAAAGAAATGGGTATGGGCAGGACATGTAATGAGGAGGGAAGATAACCGATGGTCATTAAGGGTTACGGACTGGATTCCATGAGAAGGGAAGCATAGCAAGGGGCGGCAGAAAGTTAAGTGGGTGGATGAAATTAAGAAGTTTGAAGGAACATGGCCACAATTAGCACATGACCGGCATAGTTGGAGAAGTATGGGAGAGGCCTTTGCCCTGCAGTGGGTGTAACCAGGCTGCTGCTGCTGCTGCTCATGATGATGATGATGTATATGGATAGGTTCTGGCGGATCGCGTGCGCGGACAGAACGACGCGTAGAATAAATATTTTTCATACGTGAGCCGATCCCGAAGGTTGTGCAGTACCGGGCCAACCCGCGACGGAGGTGAAGCAGGCGTTAAGCACTCCCCATAGGCGGGCCGATCCCGCAGATAGTGCAAGGCCGGGCCTACCCGCGGCGAAGGTACAGTTCCCCATAAGGGGGCCACATACACAGCTTCGCTGGTCATCCTTCTTCACATAGTGGAAGGGCACTTAATTTTTTAATGTTCCGACTATTAAGGTCAAGAGTGAGTGAGTGGGTGAAAACATTTATTGAGTCTTTCAAGAGTTTCGCGGTTACGAGGTCTCCGTCGTCTTCATCTTCTTGGCGCTGGCGACTTGAGACTTCTCTTCAGCAAGGGTAGGCAAAAAATCTTAGACAGCGCTGAATGTAAAGGTATATAGAAAGAACAGCGCTTCAAGACGGGACACAAAGGATGAACTGCACACACACTGCGCTGGTGTGTGCGTGTGTGTAGTTCCTCATTTGTGTCCCGTCTTGAAGCGCTGTTCTTTCTGTGATAATGAACCAACTAGCCTGACAGTCAATCCTTATAAAAGTATAACTCTCTGCTAACCAAAAAGACTGTGATAAGTGACTTTAGTACGGAGAGCAATGCAAACAATTATATTTTAAGATGTGAACTAGCATCTACGTCGCCACGTAGGCGTTGGTGATATTGTGATACCTACTGACCTAAGTTGGTGTCAAATAGTGTCATTGAAGAGCAGCACATACCAAGTGGCACATTCTCAGTAGACCCAGTCGCACACATCCAGTGGCGCATACTTAATTTGGCGTCGAAGTGTTTCCCTGAAGGGCTTTGCATACCCACTGGCAGATACCTAGTGGCACGCACATAAGCTGGCGTCAGAGAGGTTCGTTGAAAATCAGCACATACCCAGTGGCCCCCGGGTCACAAGCCCAGTGGTTAATATTCAGTGACCGCAGTTGCACATGCCCAGTGGAACACATCTAGTGACACACACCCAGTGGAACATACGCAGTGGTGCGAGGAGCACATACCTTGTGGCCCATGTACTAGTGACCCCAGGGTCACATGCCCAGGAGCACATACTCAATGGCACATACCAAGTGGCTCCAGGGACACATACCAAGTGGCACATATTCAATGGTACCTGCGCTATAGTGGCCCCTGTGCACATACCCATTTGCTCCAGTGGCGCATTCTTAGCACAATATTCGGGATGGGCCCACGAAAACACCGATGCGCCCCAAAAACTGCGTTGACTCGGAGAAGAATGCTTCGCATTAAGGTATGGGCCGATCCCGAAGGCAGTGAAGTGCAATACAGCGTCTCGGAGCCTTAGCTGTCGCGAAGGAGGAATGCGAGGAACTAGCCGGTGACGCACGCGCCGTACGTTTCCAAGGGCGACCTTGGCACGAAAGAAGCATGCGAGCGATGGTGAATGGTATAGAGCATTGAACTGAAAGACGGAGGTCGATCTCACCATCGGTGACGCATTTCGTTGTAACAGTATAGGCAGACTCCATCCGCCATAGAGGTATCTAACAGGGAACTTAATTTGTGTTGAGCGTACGCGAGCGCGTCAAGGTACGCACGTAATCTCAAGTTGGAAAGATGTACGAGGTTAGAAACATCGCTTTGATAAACGACAGTGTGAACGACCCGCCGTGATCACTCAGTGGCTATGGTGTTGGGCTGCTAAGCACGAGGTCGCGGGATCGAATCCCGGCCATGGCGGCCGCATTTCGATGGAGGCGAAATGCGATAACATTGGTGTACTTAGATTTAAGTGCACGTTAAAGATCCCCAGGTGGTCGAAATTTCCGGAGTCTTCCACTACGGCGTGCCTCATAATCAGAAAGTGGTTTTGGCACGTAAACACCATAATTTTTACAGTGTGAACGTCAGCCGTGACGCACGTGCACTCTGATATTGAAACGTCACAATCTATGTTGTCGCGTACTTGGAGCTCAAGATGCTAAGTTCTGGCCTAATTTTTTTGAGCACAGAAGACGCCCGACTTAATTTACATTATGGGGTTTTACGTGCCATAACCACAATCTGATTATCAGGCTCGTTGTAGGGGGCGGGGGGGGGGCTCCGGAAATTTGGACCCCCTGGGGCTCTTTAACGGACACCTATATCTAAGTACACGGGTGTTTTCGCATTTCGCTCGCATCGAAATGCGGCAACCGTGGCCGGGATTCGATCCCGCGACCTCGTGCTTAGCAGCCGAACACCATAGCCACTAAGCAACCGCGGCGGGTCCGCTCGGCTCAATGAGCACCGCCGCATTCGTTTGTAAAGAATATTTAAGTTATCTTAGTGATTTAACAGTATCAGCTATAAGAGGTCAGTATCGTTTATCAAATAATTTTTGTAATTACAACAGGCCTGATGTGACAAATATTCATGCATCAGGTTCAAAATTTGTTCCGCATAAGTTTGCGCCGTGTTTCCAGAAAAAAAAAAAAAAACAATGAAAATTTGGAGGCTTCAAGAAGTTCGAAGGGGATGGAGCCGTCGCCGCATAGAGGAGCATTCATTCGTCAGATAAAGCGGCGAGTATAGAAGTACCTACACTCTTAAGCAAAATTACACCGTTTCGGTCGTATCTTGGCGCACAATGATAATCGTCATCTGCCTTGTTCGCATTTCCTTTCTTTAACGCTGCGAGCCCAGTACTTCCAAGTCACAAACGGTATGCGCGTTATCTGCATGCCAGAGCATTCTCGGCAGGAAAGTAGCGAGCGCAGCGTTTTCAGGAAAAGAAACGTACGCAAGCAAGACAGATGACGATTGTCGTTGTGTGACAAGATACGACCCAAAGGGATGTACATTTGTTTAAGAGTGCAGCTTGGATATTGTCACGTATCATGAAGGTGGAGAAGGCAGCAAAACTGTGATTAACAAAACTAGCGTTTTATTGGGCGAACGTGTGCCCTCAAAAGCAGGCTACACTCAAAAACAACGATAGCGGTGAACACACTCGGCGATCGTCGAAAATTTCTGACCAGTGGGTCAAGCGCGTCGGCTTTTATACATCAGTCGTCGAATGTTCCAGAGTAATCACTGGGAGCCGCGTGTCTTCCACAAAGTTCTACACTTTTCGCGTCGCGCATACATGTAATCAGACTACACAAGGTTCGGTGAAAGACATCAGATGGAACCATCGATAACATTACAGAAACTTCCGATACATGCAGGCGCGTCCTACGCTGTGTGATAACAGTTGTGAGGCGGTGAAACGCGGTCGCCCGATAAAGATAAACAATATACACGTGTCAATATAGTGAAATGTTTCAAGAGACTCGAGCGTAGCGAATGAATTGCGTCGGATATTGTGAAGGCGTCTGGAAATTATTGGGTTGACTATGGCAATATACCCAGTACTTGCGAAGGGTGTGAGAACTCTCTTCAGGTTTTGCCGTCTTCGAAATATGAATTTCTCGGATTTGCATCTGTGAAGTTTGCTTGCTTTGGACAGGCTCTCATAACACGCAGACGACTTGGCCACTCTACAAAATAAATGCTGAAGTGCTTGTCCCAGATTTAGGTATGTTTACTTTTGTCCCAATAAATGTGAATGTACTGCCTTGTGGGTTGGAGGACTTTCATAAATTAAGCTGAATAAGGCAGAAGCCTTTCACCACCCCACAAAAGGAGTTGCGAACAGCAGTGGCCCGGACATCGACTCTGAAGCGCAGCGTTTCCACGGAAATGTGTCACTTCACCGATAACTCTTGGCTTTATTTATTTTATCTACTTATCGAGATCACCGCCTATCGTCACTTGCATGGAGGCGTGGCAAACACTCTTCCGGGCGGCCGCAGCAGGCGCGAGCTTGCACGTAACACCTTCTTTCTTTCTTTCTTTCTTTCTAGAAGGGAGGCTTTGCTGCTACGAAAACGACAGTTCCAGTTCTCTTTAGGACCAGTTCGATACTCACGAATGCTGCGCAGTACCTAAGGCCAATTAAAAAAAAGTTACACCAATCGTTAAGATTCTCTTGATAACCTGCACTTTTATTGCATGGTACACTCTGCTTCCGTGGTAAGTGCTCTACCAAAGTGCATATTCAAGAGAAGGTAATTAACCTCATTCTATAATGACGAAGGAAAACTGAAAAAAAAAAAAGACCGTTTACACGTGACACGCGTTGGCGAGACAGGCAAGAGAAACAAGCGCAGTGCGTGAACGTCAAATTTCAGTCGCGACGATATGCGCTGCAGCTGGTCCGCTGGACAGCTTCCGGCCGCATAGCACATGGTATAACGTAGGGCCGAGTGCAGGGCGAAGCGGACAATGTCCGTCTGTTTGTGACAGTGAGTGGCTCGAGAGCGCGCTCGCGTCACAGTGAACGCGCGCACCGATCTTGTTTTGAACATTGCTGCGGTATCTCAAGAGCGAAATAACCGCTACGCGCCGCGATCACAATCGCTTCAGCGTGCTCATTGCGTTAGTCAGGAGCGAAGTGTGGCGTAAGGATCGCAGGAACGGAATTAAAGCGAAGCGACTGCGCCGTAAAAACAACCGAATGGCTAATACCACGGACAAACACATGCGCTCCTGTCTGCCCATGTTATTTGGCCCTTTCTTCTGTTTATGCGCTGGGGTCGCTTCAATATGAATCGTCAACTAGCGCGTTCTTATGCCTTGTCGGAATCAAAGGGCACGAAGTTCACAGCCTGGCCGCAACGCCTGCAGGACTGCGAGGGTTTCGCATGTCATCAGTGAAAGCCCGGGCGGCGATCGCGAGCCTCGCGTGACAGTTGCGACTACTCGCGCGGTGGTTCGTGCGCTAACCTCAAAGGCTTTAGACGCCTCGTGATATACGTACAGCATTATAGGGAGCGATGTTGACAAAAGCTTATTTGCTCCTCACTCCAATGAGCCGCATGAAGGCACTGGGGGCGTGGAGTCTGTCGGGCACCTACTCTACACAGTGGTCTTCGCTGTACGACCACAAGTGACTCCTGCTCCGGCCCACATGTTAAAGCAGTCAGTCGAGGGAGCATTCGCAACTACAGATGTTGGCGTTCACGCTGACGCAGTTTCCCTCGAGTACTCCAAGGCACCTAACCGCGTTCCTCACCAGAGGCTTCCCGTGAAACTAGCTGAAGTTAGCGCCACCGCTAATGTGCTTGCATGTATAAAAAGCTTTCTTTCATATAGATCTCAGTGTACGTACGCTAATAATTTCAGATCGTCTTATGACAACGTCGCGTCTGGGGTATAGAAAAAGGCCGCGTGCGCGGTCACCTTGCTATTTATTAATTATTTGCCAAACTGATGTAACTAACGCGCAGCGTTCGACGGAAATAATGCCACTGAATCTTTCTAAAACTAGAGTTATGCATTTTATTAAGCACGCTTGTTCGATACAAGCTCCTCATACAATTAATAACAGCTTGATTGAGCATGCTTATACTTACAAGTCTCTCGGTGTTCATTTACAATATTATCTAACATGTAAAACCCACATCAGGCCGATTCTTTAGCTTCCGCTAACCGCTCACTCGGCTACAGGAACGGAGTATCAAGCATGCTCTCCCTCACCTGTGCAAGCTAGCTTATCTATCACCAATACCACCTCAGGTCGAATATGCTCCCACCATTTCGTACCCTCATCATGTAAATTTAACTAATGATATTGAAGCCCAGCAAAACCCTGCTGCTTGACTAATCCTTTCTGATTACTTACTATACGGAAGCGTAACAGCACTAAAAGGACGCGCCAAACTCTAGGACCAGTCATACCATCGTCAAAACAAGTCGCCCTATTTCAAAAGCGCTATTATAACTCCTCACTTCATCTCAACGCGACCAAATATGCAAATGAAAGCTTCAAGTTTCGTGCATCGCTCACGCCATTTCGGCGGATATTTCATTCCACGAACACTACCACATTGGAATAGCCTGCCACAAGACAGTCGCTGAAACTGATCCTGAAAAATTCCATATGTCCTTTGCGTAGCTCATGTAAACTGGAACGCATTTCTTTCTTTCAACGGGGTTATCTGCGGGGAAGTTGTCATTCGTATTGTTAGTCGACGCTGGGGTGCGATTTTGTAGCAATTCTATTACTTTTTCCATGCCTTTTGCCGCCATCACTGAGCAGCCATTGGTCGAAAATGACCGGGCCGCGCCCATTTTGTCTGTCAATCACGCGACGTCAGGAACCCGCAAAAACTGTAATCGTCATCGTGACGTTGAGGCACTCATTATGCGGAGCAAAAGGCACGGATTTTTGGAACGGCCTGAGGCAGGGTCGTTTCCGAAGGCATGAAAAAAATGGCCGCCCCTCTGATCGCTATGGCCGTGGCTCTTCGCCGTCGCCGGCGTGAACAGGGAGAGCCAGACGACGCGTTTGACATGCCGGATGACCATTTTCGACGGCGTTTTCGCCTCTCGAAGGGAACGGTGCGGTTGTTGTGCGAGGAACTGGCGGGGGAACTAGAAGCTGAGCGAGCGACGGGACTGTCGGTGGAGCGGAAAGTGTTGTGTGCGCTGCGCTTCTTTGCTACCGGGAGCTTCCAAGCGTCCGTTGGGAGCGAGGAGACGATCCGTGTGTCGCAGTCGACGGTGAGCGAGTGCGTGCGACGTGTGGCAGAGGCTGTCGTGAACGCAGGGGCCCGCAACAAGTGGGTCCATTTTCCAAAGACAGCCGAGGAAAAGGCAGCCGTGAAGGAGGGTTTCCTTCGGCGCGGCGTTATCCCCGGCGTCATCGGATGCGTAGACGGCAGCCTCATAGCCATCATCGCACCCAAGGGTGAGCGCAAGGCTGTGTTCATGTGCCGCAAGGGATACTACGCCCTCAACTGCATGTTCGTAAGTAAAACTCACGTTTTCTGCGATCCTTTTTGAAAGTTACGTTGCTCTTGCCAACGGGCACTTTCTCTGGTTTACGTTTTACCTCAGATCTGCGACGCGGACATGAAAATCTTGGCCTTGGACCCTATGCGACCGGGGTCGGACCACGACGCTTTTGTCTGGCGGACGACATGGTTGCGCCGGCGGTTCCAAGCGGGGCGCATCGTGAATGCCGGGGAATACCTCCTCGGTGAGAAAAAAACATTTTTTTTTGGCGCAGTCACGCTTCAGCAGCGCAGAACGCCGTGTCCGCTCCAACCCAAACTTTTAACCAAACCACAAGAACATCAGTAATTCCGGAGTAAAAAAAGAAAATTAAGACATTGACTGCCACCATTGGCAATGTTCGAAGTGTTAAGTTACAAGCACATTATGTGTCTGCGAGGAGCTGACGAAAGCAACACGTATTAGTGCTTTCTGCACCCAGTGACTGCCAGAAGCAGAAGAAATGAACACACATTACTGCTACTACTGTCATTGATAGCACCAACAAGTGTTGATTTCTTGTTTGTGGCAGGCACCGCGTACACTTGTAAATTGGTTAAGAGTTTGTGACGGGTATGGACATGCTCAACTCATGCTTTTACTTGGGACTTGCAACCCTGAAGTCTACCTTTGTTGAATGATGCTGTAGCTTTCCTCAGTTGACAACTTGCCTCTCGTCAGCGGAGTACTCAATGTACTATTTCCATCTTTGTGCAGGTGACAGTGGCTACCCCTTGGAGCCGTGGCTCCTGACCCCGGTTCCTGGCCATCCTCCAGTGCACACAGCCGAGGGGCAGTACAACACAGCACATGCCGCCATGCGTTCCGTAGTGGAGAGGTGCATTGGGCTCTTAAAGAGCCGTTTCCGCTGTCTTCAGCGATATCGCACCCTCCTCTACGAGCCGGAACGTGCAGCCAACATTGTCGCGGCATGTGCTGTGTTGCACAACCTTCGCCTTTCTGAAGGCGACGAGTCAGGCGATGACAGTGATGACGACAGCAGCAGCAGCAGTAGTAGTAGTGAGCTTGACAATAACGGCGACCCCACGCCACACAGTCTGCCCCGTAACACGGGCTCTAGAATGCACTACTTGAGAGGGCGGGCTGTTCGCGACAATGTCATTGGCATGTTTGGCACAACCCGTGCGCAGCACATGCGTTATTTGAGGAGCGTGCGGCGGCAGCTGCGACGTCAACAGCAGCGTCAGCATCGTTAGGTGCATGCACACAGTTTTAAGTAATTGCATTGTGCATTTCATGCTGTGAAATTGCAGATACATTTCCCGTGCTAAGTTGTAGTTGATGTCTGCGTAATGCAAAGCATTCATGATTTGTTGAGAAATGTAAAAGTTGTTAAAAAAATTAAATTATGGGGTTTTACGTGCCAAAACCACTTTCCGATTATGAGGCACGCCGTAGTGGAGGGCTCCGGAAATTTCGACCACCTGGGGTTCTTTGACGTGCACCTAAATCTAAGTACACGGGTGTTTTCGAAATGCGGCCGGGATTCAATCCCTCGTGCTCAGCAGCCTAACACCATAGCCACTGAGCAACCACGGTGGGTACATAAAAGTTGTGTAGTGAAGGGTTATGTAAAGCCTGCACTTATAGTAAGTAAAACAGTATCGTTAGAGGTGACACATGAGATTGAAAGCAAGCTAAAAATAAGTGCATATTCAAAGTGTCTGCCACAATTTGCTTGTTGCTGCTGTCGTCATCTAGATGCATGTAGCCTGATTCTTACTCGTATCCCCTTACGCATTGATGGACATAAGCGCCTGTCTCCTCACTTTCTACTAGCACAGAGAAGCTCACAGAAGCCAAGATGTACAGTGCACGTCACACCTTCCGCTCCATGGAACGTGCTGTTGCACGCGCAGCTTCTAGGTCCTCCACCATTTTGTCTCGCAACAACGGCAAAGTTCCTTTCGAGTGACGAAAATGCCGTCCAACTGGTCATCCGACATGTCAAACGCTGTGGCTCCCGCGAAGTGTGTGCACGCACGAGCAGTTGACAGATTTCAACAAAGTGACCTCACTTGTATATAGCAGAACTCAGCAATGTTAAACAGTAATATTTGTACAGTGCAAGCTAGCACTAGAAATGTGGTTGCGATGTGTAAATAAAAGCACTAGAGGAAAACTGCACCTTTCTGTATTTCAGCCTTCAACATACACTTGTTTATGTACACATCACATGCGACAGTCTCTACATTGAAGAAGTGTGAGAATCATGAGTACTCAGTAGTAGAGACATTATGCAACATATCACAGACATGTTGGAATAAATATCGGATCACATTGTTCTTGCATCATAATATATCACAGGTAACGGCATGCATCGTTTAAGAAAACTGTTGTACACTGCACAAGTACACAGTAATAACAACTGGCTTAAACTGCACCAGCAACAGAAATGAGCAGGTGCTTAAATCACATGCCAACCGAATATTTATCACAGCGAAATGTATAGGTACATCACTACATGTGAAAGGAACATGCTGTTGTGGTGCTCAAAGTGAAAGAGCCATAGCACCATATTATGATATTCAGTAAGACAAACTGCATAAATATTACACACAAATTGCACCACAAGGGCTAAAATACAATGTATCACAACCTGAAAGATTACTGAATGACAACAAATTGTTTGATAATGAGACAGATGTGCAAGAAAAGAGACATTCCAGCTCAGTACGTAGTGACACAAACAAATATGCATATGCAACAAACAAAAAATAAACATTACAAATGAAAAGAAGGAGCATAGGCAAGGAATTTTCATAACTTTTTTCTTTTTTACTGTGTATATTGACAGGTTGCTTTCGACATTATAGTAAGGCCTGAAAATTTCACCATTCGATGACAAGGATTAAATTGTAGAACACTTGCAGTGTGGCGTCGTGCTTAAATTGACATGACAATAACTAGGCACCTCAAAATTGCAGTGCCACAGTCGGAATGCCCACACACACCAGGCCTACAGGCACTTTTGCAGGTGAGCCTGATGGTGTGCACGCTCTTATGGCTGAAGTAAACCTTGAAGAAAAAATTCATGCTGCAACGGCTATGCTACTTATGGTTGCATTAAAGGGTGACTTCAGCAATTATTTATTTGCAAACTAGCAATATTTGCCCTTCATATCATTAATACATCAGCAAATTTTAAGATAAGTTACAAATTCCTTGCCTATGCTACCTTTAATTATGTGGGGCCTGAGAGGGGGGAGGGGCTTGGCTGCCACCATGCCCCAGTGCAGCCAGCAGCAGCTGAAGCAGGCGCTCGTTGGTCTCGTGCGACCGACGCGCCACTTCGAGGCGTTGCCGCTGCACTTCGAGGCGCTGAGACTCCACTTCCCGCATTGCCGCCACCTCCTCCCCGAGGTGCCGCAGGCTCTCCATGTGGGCCTCGTGGTGCTGCCGCAGGCTCTGCAGGTGGGCCTCGTGGTGCTGTTAGCAAAGATGTGTAATTAGTTTAATTACAGAAGCTCAGTAACAGGGCCTTTGTGTGTTGCATTCATCCCCATTTGCAGGCTATTGTCTTGTCATTGTATATTCAAACACTGGAAATATCTTTCTGGCCCATCAAACTTGTGCCGTCGCATTCCATTAAGAAGTGTTACATTGCTATACCTGCTTCCTTGAATTCAACGCCACTTTTTTCTTTTTGCCACATAATTGCGTAGATATTTACACATGTTATATCACGCGAATGTGTACAAGATATCACCACAGGACTACACGTATACATTATGCTTGTTCACTGATTAATATAATTTTTAGAGAGGTCATATGCTCATCAATTTCATACGCAGAAAAATATACATCTGTGGCCTTGCACATACCTGCCGGTTTTGTTCCAGCAGTTGTTGGCGGAAGCGAGTGTCCTCTTGAACTCTGGCTTCCTCCAACTGGCTCTGGCGAACGTATGCGGCAGTAGCCGTCATCACAGCACCATCAAGTTCCTGCTGCCTGGGCTGTCTACGGGGTGCCCGTGGCTCTCGAGGGGTAGGCTGCGGCACCTGGGGGGTAGGCTGTGGCACCTGCGGGGTTGGCTGCGGCACCTGCGGGGTTGGCTGCGGCACCTGCGGGGTTGGCTGCGGCACCTGCGGGGTTGGCTGCGGCACCTGCGGGGTTGGCTGCGGCACCTGCGGGGTTGGCTGCGGCACCTGGGTGGTAGGCCGCGGCACCTGGGTGGTAGGCCGCAGCACCTGGGGGGTAGGCTGCAGCACCTGGGGCGTAGGCCGCAGCACCTGGGGCGTAGCCGGTGGCTCTTCATGCAAGGCAAAAGCAAAGACTGCTCATTCACTGTTATCCGACCTACACAGATTGATTGTCCTAACCAGTCACTTTGAAATGTCATTATAGCTGCATAGCTACAATAATGATACACAAAACAGGTAGTTAGAGCAAAAGATGCCACAGAAAGTTGCTGGTAGCAGTAACCCATAAGAAGCACAAGGAATCTCTATTACAACATCAAGTCATTTGTAGTCTTGCATTTCTCCTTCATGAATGAGAGCTGGATGTTGGACACAAAGGTAATAACAGCAGAGTGACGTACTTTACTTCATAGCAAGATCATACAGCAACTGCAAACAACAATGCTACTACAAAAGCTAGGTCACTGCCTTACGTGTAAGGCCACTTGGCCCAGCAACAGCTGCAGGGCCCGACACCACGAAAGCAGTTGTCGCTGGTAGATTTCTGCGGGAACCGCTGGGCCCTGCAGCTTCCTCTGAACTTGCCTCGTCCTGCAATCAGAGTAGTGTTCAGACATTGCGAGCAGTGTGTGCAATGCGCATCATGTACACAAGTTGCTGCTCAGAGTACATAACCTATATTGTCACTTGCACAAAAAAAAGGGCTTAAAAATTTTGCAATATTGTGTTCCAATGTAATGCTGAAAATTTGTGAGGTCACAGCAGGTCACACAAACAACACTTTTTTAAATCCAATGTACGCACCTCGCTATCGGGGAAGTACTCAGGGGGGGAAACAAGGACCCCTCCTGTCCTCATAAGGACGTCGAGGACGCGGCCGTCCACGCCACCCACTTTGCCACCTCCAGTAGCCCTGCAAACACGGCAACAACGACAACGTGGAACTACGTTACTGTCAGCATCATTAGAAGCTCACCTCTTCTCGCTCGCGGCCCTGGCCGCTTCTTTTTTCGCTTTATGGGCCATCTTGGCCCAATGGTTCCGCCAACGGCTGGTGGCCTTTACGGCTGGCCCCTGTGCGTTAAGCACCGCCGCCACCTCCTCCCACAGTTCGTTTTTTCGAGCAGCAGTCATACGTGGCGAGAACTCTGTAGAAGCTCTCGCCAGGTATGGGTGCTGCTCGATGAACTGCACGAGAATAGCCGCCTGCTCTTTGGACACCCGCGGCCCTTTTGCTGCCATTTTCTCTTTGTCAAATTGGGAATTTCAGCCGGCCCGCAGCACAGTAAGAAATTTAGAGGCAAACATTCTGTCTAAGCTAAGCGCCTGCATAAAGTGCTCACTACGACTTATTTCTGCCTTTTTATACCACTAATGTAAAAAAAGGTGAAGTCACTACTCACATTTAATGTTGTAGCAGCTTCTTTCTCGGAGCGTATCAGTGCAGGAAGTATTACCGATGCAGCGATAACTTTAAGGAAGCTATCGTTATGTCATGGCGGTGCCCTATGGAAAATGCCTTGACAGTTCTCGATCCACTATGTTGCAAAGTTTCACCTCGGGGGCTACGGATAATTCTTCTTGGCTCTTCCTAAAGAAGAAATTATCACACGTCAGACATGCAGCGAAAACCACACGACAATGCAAGCACTACACGAGCAATAATTACTCACCTCAATCAGTATCTGACGGGGGCGGGGCCGCAATTACGGGCACGCAAGGGGCTGTCAGCTGTTCAGACAGACACGCTAGGGGCTGTCAGCTGTTCACAGGTAAACAAAGGCTGCCATTTTGCTTGCGCTCAACGGCATGGATTGGATGCACATCCGACTACTATGTGGCTACGACTTCAAAAATAGAGCACTTGCGTTTGCATTTCTTTGGACTGCGGCAGCTTTTGCGTTGTACTGTAACAAAATGAATTTGCTTTACGCAGCATGGAAGTCCGCTTTTATTAAGTGCCGTTTTACAAAACAAATTTGCTATACAGTCCCGGAAAAAGAGAAGAGAATACGAAAGAAACATCCGGCCAATGAAGGGAGCTTCTGATTGGACGATCCAAGAAAACGTCGTGCCTACGTACACACAATTTCCAAAATCGGTGACGTCACGCGAGAAGGCATTGGCATGAAAAAAGTCATTTCTACAAAATCGCACCCCTGCAGTTGTTTTTGATTGTGCCTATCGGTCTTCCTTCTTCTTTTTGCTGTATTGAACTTGCGTTTGATTTTCGTAATTGACCTGCAAATAAATACTGAATGTGATCTCTAACGTTCCCGTGTACTGTACCGTGTATCTTTGTTTGTACACATTGTATCTAACTGTTCGAGCTGTACTTTCGTTGTTTTAACAATTTGCAAATATAACTGTACTCTATTTACTATCCGCCCCCCACCCCTCTATAAGTTACCTGCCCAATTTAGGGTTACTTTAATATAAATATTTAAATAAGAAATAAATAAATAAACAAATAAATGAAAAAAGAAGAATACTTGGTCTGGGACCAGATGCGTCGCTAACTCTCGCTGTAGTTCCTGGGGTCGACAAATCACAATTACCGTTTATAGGCGACGTGCAGCTCCGGACGTGCGCTCAGCTATCGTCCCTTCATTATTCTTATCCTTTTATTAGGCTGTATCTGAGTAAGGCATAAAACCGGACGTGCGTGTAAGTGACCTTCCTCCTCTCCCTTTCCATTGTCTGCCTTTGCACGCGTCGCACAGCCATGCTGTGGGCTGCAAACCACGTGGCCGCAAATTGTTTCATTTGCTCAAAGAAGCCCAGGTGGTCAATATTATTACGGCGCACTCAAATACGGCGCTTCTTACACGCCGAGGCACCGCTTCGGCAGGGAAGACACGGTCAACTAATTGTTTTCACGGAATTCGATAAAACGGTTCTCCAAACGGGTAAAAAGCCACATTCATGCGCGTCTTGTTAAGTAAAATGAGCAAAACGAGAACAAGGTAAAAGCGGGAGCCAATGTTTCGACAAGTGGACTTGTATTTTCTAGGCTGCAAACCGCCCTTTGAAAAAGACAACTTCACTTGTCGAAACGTTGGCTCCCGCTTTTACCTTGGCCTCGCTATGCTGATCGTCTTGAATTTCCATCTCCCGCTTACTCCGTGTTTCCCCATGTTAAGTCAGGTATTCCGGAATTCTGAACGATTAATATTTCAGAAAACAGTGATACGTCGAAACTGACCATATAAAAAAAGGAGAAAGTAACTTGTCCGCCTTATACTTGCGTATTCTCAGTATTAACGTACAATGTCTTGAATAATTTGCCAGTAAGAAAAGAAAAGAATATCACTCCCGTATAAATAATTGAGGCCACCACCTGAAAAGTGCGCCATCAAGAATAAACTTTACAAATTCATCATCAGAGTCGCATTTAAAATTGTGTAAATCGTCTTTTTGTGTCTTTGTTCTTTCTTTTCAGTGAAACACAAAGAGAGAGAACTGGCGAGGAGAGTGTCATCTCTGCCAGCCAACCATCCCTTCACTACATTTCTATCGCCCTTACTTCATTTTTTTTTCAATGCTTTGTGCTTTATTTTTCTTGTGGCCGAAAGTAAACAGTTCCTTCTCTGCGTAAGGTGCTTGTTTACAATGTTCGGCATGTTTTTTTTTTTCGCTTAACGAGAGCTAGAGTGTAAATTTGCTTCCTTTTTTTTTCTGCGTTTCGCGAGTGACCGGCTACGTCTGTCTCTCCTTACAAGCTGAGCGATAATGTTTTTGACGGCCGTATTTGGAATGTGAACTCCGAAACACAAGTCCATGACGTACACATTTTCGGGAACGCTTTAAGCTGTTTTCTCCGTGACCGTTACTGAAGAACATAAAGCAATCTCACAAATGCAACATCGTCTGTAACGTCAGATGCAATGTTGTAGGGAGGATATGTTATACCGAATGCGAGGTCATGCGAGTGTTTGGGAGAGCGGGCGGGCGGGGGGTGGGATGAGGCAAGGGAAGGAGAGGGAAGGGGGGTAGGTAGTACTTCTCCAGTGACTCTTACTTAACATACTGACTACGCCACTGCATCTTATGGTACAGTCGACGCTGCGTTTGTTAGCTTGCTTCATGTTCTTCGGTGACGATCACGTTCAAAATAGGTTACAATTTTGACGAAAGAACGGAGGTGATCAAAGTTAATCAGGAACACTTGACTAAACGGTGTCTGTCATGGCCCCCTTGTTATGTGACTTTAAATATAAATAAATAAATAAATAAATAAAGTTAGACGCATTAGCGTTGAAACACCAGCAGGTGTTTCCCAGCTCCCATCCTGCTCCCAGACTGCTGCCAGCCGCGCTTCTAATGCGATTCATGACAGCTCGGAGAAAGCACTGCATGACAGCGGCTCGCACCCCGAGACAGCGTCTTGCATCGCCACTGAAGGCCGGCGCCGCGTCAGCGCGCGGACGACCGCTCTCGGGCGATGATATTCAAGGGCGCACGTGCCGTCCTCGCGCCCTTTCTACGTGGGCGAGGAGGCTGCCGACGCAATGCATGCAGACAGCGCGGATGGACGCGCCGGCGCCCACCCTGCCGACGTCGAGACGGTGCTAGCTATTCTGGACGCGCTGCGATTTCCCTGCGAAATGACGCAAGAGTGACGTGTTCGGCGCGTCGGCCCGAGAGCCTACGTGCACGCATGCACAAAAGCCGTCCGCGCAACGTGACCGAGATATTTGCGAGAAACTCATTGAGACCCGGCAGGAACAGATCGCGTGCCTAGCGCCCGATTAATCAATCCCGGCGAATGTCCGTCGCTTTGGAGCCGAAATCGCACCTCAACGATGCGGCTTCTTTCGCGAATATGCGCTGTACACTATTGGTGGATCCACACTTCCTCCCCCTTCCATTTTCTGTATGCTTTGTGGGGAAAAAAGTCAAGAAACAAACCAAAGGTGAAGCATAAACACGGGAACGTTTTCATTCGCTACAATGTAATCTCAGTTCGGAATCTTTACTCGTACATTCTGTCTATAAGGTACAATCAAAACATAGAGAATAATTAGCAGATATTACCTTATTTGGCAAAGTTAAAATCCAGGACCCCTGTATATGCCATGCGCAATAAAGAGTGCTCAAAAGTGCCCTTTTGCGGGAAAAGATATGGTGAGGAGAGCTTTCAACAAACGCTCCCAGTTTTCCTAAATTTATTCTGTCAACAAAGCATTCACAACACTGACCTCACGAAGTCCGGTTTACACAATTTGTAATAGTCCGATGAGATCGTTTTATTTTGACATTAACTATTTTTCTGAATTTTTATTAATTGTATTTGTTTCATTGTAATGCTACGTGCCTGTTGCTGTATTGCTCGAGGTACCGCTCTATAACTCGTGTATGTAACAATTTCTATAATTAATGCTTTGTGTGCATTTAAGTACGGTACATATCTACATTCTTGGTTTAATACTTTTCATGTATGCTTTTAATGTATGTAATGTATTAGTATAGTGCATACGCAAATACCAGACTCGATTTCTTTTCCAGTGTGCTGGAAAGTGTAGTATGTCTAAACATTGGCCTACTTCCTGTTTGCCTTGCACAGGGGACTCGAATCTCTGTAAAGTAGTAAAATGTTCACTTTCTTCTTCGGGCCTTCCTCCATTTTTTACAGAAATAAAATTGAAATTGAATTAACACCGCCTTTTAAAAGCGGTGGTGGTAAATTAGTGTAAAATATAATGCTCCCATAAATGTACTTTTGTGCCCCCGATATTCCACCCCTTTCTAGTGGTCTACACTGCAGATCCCTTCACATTGCCTCGACTATCCTTAGAAGTCTCGGAAAGCTAAGTTTTTTTTTTTTTCTTTCTTGGATTGGAGGTTTGCCATATGGCCCAATATTCGGTATAGTTTGTTGCATGTGGGCTGTAAGACCTGTGTTGCGTAGGAATTAAACAGGTGTTTAGCAGTCGCGTCTAAAAACGCCCTCATTCGCCCCCGAATAGCCATTGCGACATTCCTTCTCCTCCAATCATCCTCTTACACCCTACCTCCCTTCTTTTTAGAGGGTCAAGAATAGAAAAAAAGGGAATAAAAAGAGCCCTACAGTTTTACCAACATTTCCATAGGCTATGCATGAATCATTATTTCTGGTTAATTTTCTCTATATGACTACGCTACCTCAGAAAACCCTATCTAGCTTTCGAGCAGTTGGCTAGTGCCTTTCTGTATCATAACATACTTTCGTTCTGATTTCGTTCTTTTTTATCCATTGCACGCAGCTTCGGTGCAGTTTTCCAACTTTTATGTGGGACTCATGGTGGTGTACTTCACAAGCTCGCCCATACTGTTTGATTTCACGAAAGGATGCGACTTGTGAGCACCGACCACTAACGAGTACACGCCTTTTCTATGGGAGGCAACGGAAACAATAGGGCTACCTGCTCGTTCTACACGCATCTTTTTTTCTGCGAAGTGTGTTTTCCTGTGCCTATATAGGGCTATCGTGTACCCGCTATCTTCAAGTACCACCTTACTATAGTGTTTATCTGTAGGCAGTCTCATTGTGCAGTTGCTGCGAGCAATGAGGCTCCGTGAAAAAGTGGTGCAATAGGAGTGAAACATGTCTGCACTTTTCTGCGAGGCGCAAACGTCCTCCAGCACTACGCACGTCCACGGGAATTTTTAGTTATCATTACAAGTCACGTGCCTCCTACAGACTGCCACTTCCACGCATTAACAAATGCGAAACTTTGCCCGCGGTAGAAGCTCAGTGTCTACAACTTACTGCTGTTTCGATCCTGGCCGCATTCTCGATGCGGCCACATGCGAAAAAATTTGAGCACCGAGCATTGGCTTTGGCTGCACAATACAGAACCTCGCGTAGTCGTTATTATTCCCGAGCAGCTGGACTTCGGTGTCTCTGCTCAAATATATATATATATATATATATATATATATATATATATATATATATATATATATGTATGTATGTATGTATGTATGTATGTATGTGTGTGTGTGTGTGCGTGCGTGTGCGTGCGTGCGTGCGTGTGCGTGCGTGTGCGTGCGTGCGTGCGTGCGTGCGTGCGTGTGTGTGTGTGTGTGTGTGTGTGTGTGTGTGTGTGTGTGTGTGTGTGTGTGTGTGTGTGTGTGTGTGTGTGTGTGTGTGTGTGTGTTTGTCTTGCGGGCCGACAAGCGTTGTTGTTGTTACATTCTGTGCAACAAGTTGATGAAGCAAGCGTATACGGTGCGCGGGGTGTGTTGATGCTGTACAGTCTGTACTCTTGCATGATCTGTCACTAGGTCATCGCCAGGCTACGCAGCTTGACCCGATAACTAAGTGCTTCAATGTATCGAGGCAGCAATTTCCGGGTGCAGTGCTCAAAAATGTCATTCCCCCACTCGAACGAGGATGTTCTCATCACTGTGCACTGTCTCCGTGAGATTATGCCAAGATGCGACGATATTGCTGTTTGTTTGCCCCCTTCATGTCCTTTTCTCAGATTTCTTTGGGAGAACCTTATAAGGTCTTGTTTTCAGCGGTCCGGAAACGTTTTCATACAGGAGCATCACAATATGGCCGTCGTTGTACACGACATTTCTATTGCTAAAGGAAAGACACTGTTACGAAGGTCAGCGAACTACAAAAAAATTTACTCTTTATTTGTTGATTCTCGTCACTAAACAAATAATCCACTATGCGAAAGGAAAAGAAAATGAAGCCAAGCTGAATCCATATATAAAAGAAGACAACGTCCGCCTGCAATCATAGCGCAATCCATTTGCGGTCACAGACATTACCCATTGCACGTACACATCAGCGGCAGGCTCCCAGATTGGCAGCTGGATTTTTTTACTTTAAAAAAATTAATTACTAAAATCCTCCCATGCCCGGAAAAGTGAAAGAAGCATATTATTGCGCACGAAAGCGTCTTCCTCTTGTTTTGTTTACTGACATGCGGTGTCAAAGACCACAGTAAAACATAGGACGTAAATAAAGGGCGGGCAGAAACGCTTGCAGCTGGTACTGCCAGAATGACTTCCTTGCTGTATACGAGCCAAATAGCAAAGCTTTCTGGTTGCGTACTACGAAAGCGTGCTTCGAGTTTGTGAACTAAAACCATTAATTTGTGCCCGACTCCGCAGGGCTCGTTCTGTTAATAGCGACACACCGATTGCTCCCACTCACGTGCCACATGTGGATAACTATTTTCAAGAAGAAATGCAAAGTGGCAGACAATGCTTGTCCTCGACGATACGCTGTTCGAAAAACCAGAAGCCTATTGTAGCTCGGGCTGATATGGAACTAGGCCAACGAATGGGCGTGGAGTCACATGGCAGGCCTCCAAACAGGGTTAAGATATTTCATAAATGACATCAATAGTCAAGGAGTGTTATCGTGTACATAATAACACTTTCGTTGCTCTGTCGTGAAAAAGTATGCCTTCAGCGTGAATGGATAACGAGAATGTTGTGGACGTTTCACGTGGAATCGCTAGAAAGGACATTTGCGCCATGGATCAAGCGACATAATTTTAACGCGAACATTGTTGCGATGCCGTTTCTCGCGTCTCGACCGACGTTACTATTGAGCAGCGTGGCGTTGTCGGCAGGCTTCAGGCGTCCGGGAGACCATGGCGACCAGGCAGGGACGAGACGATTTCTAGTGCGAAACTTGCACTGTTTATTCAATGGTTGGTGAAGGATATGAAGAAGAGAATGAACGAATTGAAAAAGTACATTGCGGGGCCCCTTAAATAGGCCCACTAAAATCGTAGGCTGGATCTTGCTCACGTCAATGTCACGTGGCATGCACTGAGCCTGGTCGGGGATGGGCGGCTGATCCTTTCTCCCAGGTGACATTGCACGAGCTTGCCTCCTCTGGCGGCAACCCACAGGTCCTGTTTGGTTCGCGGAAAGGGTCTCCCCTAGAGTTGGACAGTTCGCGGAAAGGGTGCTCCCCTGGAGTCGCACAGTTTGTGAAAAGAGTTCTCCCCTAGAGTCGCACACACAAAGGGGCCTGTCATCACTGCGGGGCGCCTGCCAGACCGGCAACCACTCGAGACAACCATAGCAAATTAGGAATCCATCCTCCGTTTCGGCTAGGCATGGTCTTTGAGCATCCTTTTTGCCCGGGGTGTTACACGCCAATCGTAACAACGTGGGCCTCCACAAATCAGGAGAACAGGTAACCAGTTCAGGCATACGTAAATCATTTTGGAGTTGCATACACAGATGGAAATAATTATTGTTGGCAACTTCTGCGAAAGATTGGCGATCATCCCTCGTAGACGTCATCATCATCATCACCATCATAATTTATTTCCCCTTAAGGGTCCCTAATGGGGCATTACGTAAGCGGGGGGGGGGGGGGGGGTAAGAAATGGTAACCACTAGTCACAAAGATAAAGCACACGAATACGGGTTGCAAAACACGTAAAGACAGTAAACATATGATAATGAAAAAGCCTATAAACACGAAAAGGGCTTACTAATGGGGCTGTGGACAATGTGCGCTACCACTCATTCACATGAGTGGTGTCGCTAAGTCATCGCGAGCGAGCGAGCGAGCGAGCGAACGAACGAACGAACGATACAGCTTTCTGTTGCTCAATAGGTGCTACATAAAAGTGTTTTTCACGTTTTCAAGTTTTTCATGTTGGTCTACCATTTTCGGATTGACAATTTTCATGTAATTATAATATTTGAGAAGTTGATTAAATAATTAAGACTGGTTATGTAATTAGGCGGAATATAAAAATAATACGAGTATCTCCAAGCGGCGGCAAATAACATTACCTTGATTCTGTCCAGCTATATGTGGCATTTGCATATTTTTGAATCATGGTGCATGATAGTTGGGACACCCTGTATATGCCAATGTTTTCAGTGCTGATTACGCTAATGGGCGTCAAATGCCTCTAACTGCACTGTTTCGTGGCAGCTATTTGGTAATGTTGGCGTGTTGTCAAAAATCGGAAAGCACTCTTAGTTATGCGAAAATACCTGCGAGTTCCAGAAGCTGTCGCACATTTAGTGCGACAAAGGACACACACACACCATAGAAGAGGACGCGAAGGCAACCTGCCGCGGTGGCTCAGCCCCAGGGGTGAATCTGCGCATGGCTGACATTGGCTGTTTTGAAGCAGACGCTCTTTTGACATTAGCGCCAACATCCCCTTCAGTTACGGCCCTAACAGGAGGGCGATGCTTTAGCAAGATGGCGGCGCACACGATTGTTTACGTTGTTATGGCAACAGGAACTGCAGCCGTGCGGCGCCTCCTCTCCCTAGCGTTTTTTTTTTCTTTTTTATTATGCCGACCCGTTCCCTCTCCACCTTTCGCATGCCCCGCGCGCCTTTACTTTTGCTTTCTTTTTGCCTGTCTGCGGCGCGTATTTTTTTCTTTTTTTTGATCGCGTGTGTGCGCTACCCCAGGGATTGTTTGTGATCTGGCGAGTGGTGCGCAGTGGGTTCTTTATGCGTTAGCACGCACGCACACGCAGTCTTGTCCATACTTTGAGTATGCCAGCATGTTCCAGAACGTATATAAGTTCCACTTCCAACACAACAGATCTTTGGCCTCATTTTATTCACTTCCACTTCCGAAAACAAATATTTTTGCATAAATTGGTATGATACACGCTCAGAAAATAAAAGTGAAAAAGGCATGACATGTACATGACTACTAAACAACACAAAAGTTCAGACAGTGAAATAACAAAATATAAATAAATAAAGCTCGAGAAAACGCGAAGGCCTTTTCATGTACACACATATAACATTTTTATATAATGCCCTTAAGACCAAAGTGTAGAAGAGCGTCTGACATGCGCACTGAGAGCTTCTGATATACTCGCGGAGATATTGCACAAAACAGGACGGCGCGTATGACATAGTCATGAGAACTAAAGAAAGGGAAAATTCACTGGTAATGGCAAAAACAATGACTTGCAAAATACATAAATAAGAGAATAAAATGCTAAGATTGTTTTATTGACAGCCATACCAAGAAAAAACACAAGAACTTACTTATAAACCTGCATAAAAGTATATGAAATGCGTGACATGGTCATTACTACTGAACAAAATGAAAAAGACATGGCAGAACAAAAATAACATTGCACTAAAAATGGAAATACACATTATCACATTATTTTGCACTGGGCCACAAATTTAGTAACGGTGGCAAGGGGAAGCAGAAGGTAGTCAGCCTTTGCAGCAGCACATACCAAACATTCGCAGAAAGGCCTATTCTTCAATCAAAGACCAGGTGAAATAAGCCAACAACACGACTGTTTTCTTTTCACCACGAATGCAATGCTTAGCAGTAAAATTACGTCACTTAAGGCACTAAGTCATATTTACTGGGCACTCCATTGTCTAATAAACACGAACTGCAAAAATCTGCATATAGGACACTTGCAAGGCTCATGCTTTCCAGAAAAAAAAAAGAAAGCGTATCATGCCTACACATGAAGGTTGTTCGCGCGGTTTTGCCGTCGTCAATTACTGACATAATACATAAACACGAACGGTAATTTTTCAGCTGCTAGTACGTTTGTAGAATGGTGACACACAGGAAAAGCACTGAGGGCAGAATGGAAAGCTGGGCGAGTTAGTGAAGTTGCAGAATGAGAGTTGATGCAGAAAAACAAGTCATAGACCAGGTGACAATGAGGAGGAACATCTATTTGTCAGCTTTCTCTAGCGGTAAGAGGGACGCGTGTAGCACAATCAAGGCGCAACGACGTCCGGAGACTCATGGAACACACACATGGATAGGGCCGTGTTCCTGTAGACGCGCCTTCTGATGTCCTGGATCTGCGCGCTCACCCGTTGTCTTTAAGCACCCGGAAGAACCTTGCAGGGCTTGTTTTTGATGTATTCGTGCACCACGGCACGATGCACGAGCGGTGCGAGTCGTGAAACGGGGGAAACATCGCGGAACACAAGCGCACAGCTATGAGGACCTCGAAACTGACGAAACTGCCCACGCCGGTCAACGCACAGCAGCGCTCGCTTCCCGATAACCAGCAGATGACGAAACATGAAACGTCATGCAGCGGGCTAAGCTGGCGCCGGGCCGGCCGGCGGGAGGGAGTTACGAGGGAGGGAGTTACGTGGGAGGCCAATGGGAGAGGAGTTGATAGGCGGGGCAAAAGGGCACGGCTTCCTAGATCGGTGCGCGCCGTGCGCGCCGATCTAAGAGGCCGTGCAAGGAAAGCGGAGTTGCTTTCCCGCCCTCCCGATGGATGGCGCCAATTACCTCTGCCACGGAAGCGGCGGAGTTTCCGAGGCCGGGCTTAGCGGCTATAGTGTTGCGCTGTTCAGTAAGAGGTCGCGGGATCGAATCCCTGCCGCGGCGGCCGCATTTCGATGGGGGCGAAATGCAAAAGCGCCTATTTTCCCTGCATTGGTGGCACGTGAAAGATCCCCTGGTGGTCAAAATTAATCCTGAACTCCCCACTACGGCGTGCCTCCTAATCAGATGGTGGTTTTGGCACGTAAAACCCCAGAATTCAGGAGGCGAAGACAAGCGGTGCTATAAAAGGTTTAATTGCAGGAAGAGTTTTACATATATATTCATATTGTCACGCATGCGCACGAATAGTATACAACGCTATCGTACGATCAAAGACTGTACACGAGAATGCATGGCTCATTCACGGCTCACTTATACAACAGTATCCGTTTTCTTTTTTTGATAAATTAGGCTTCCAGCACAAGTCTTGAAATGGTGTTACCGCTCTTGCCCAAAAGGCTTGTCTCCGAAAAACGATCCTCGTAACGAAAAGCAGTAGTGTCGGCAAATGTGCGCGCTTGTCCTCTTTCTCGCTTACCTTTCTTTGCGCATGCTCCCGTGAGCAGTCGTTCCAGAAAGCGTGAAAAAGTTCGCGTCGCCATGGACTCGGAGGCAAAGCTTGCTGGCGTATATAGCAATACATATAGGCGCAGCTGTCACGTCTGCCGGGAGACACTAGAATGTAAGGTTTAGCTAAAGTGGCAGATTAAACTTATTAAATGACAGATAGGTCAGGGTCTTACAGTAAATGGTGACCAGTCAGAGAATTCGGAAATGCAAAACCGCAGTACACGAGTCGCGACAACACCTTGAATTAAGCGCGCTAGCCCGCTGAGGCAACTGTTTTTTGACAACATGCGCCATGTGCCTAGTTGAATATCTATCAATAAAGAATAATAATGTTGCTTTCTAAAGCAAGTAAATACTCCTGCTCAACGATTTTGCGGCCCTCAACTGTACAAGGAGGGTCCAGATACGTGATAATACAGAAAAATCAGTAAAGAAAGACAAATGTTTTATTTAAAGTTATATCGCTTCAGGCAAGGCGCAAACCTGTTTGTTTGCGATTCCGCAAAGGGCATCCAGTACGTCTCGTTCGGGTGCGAAGTACAGAAACGGAAAGCTTGGATGCATGGCTCGGCCATCATCCGAAGCAGGGCTTCTCGACATGCATTACCGTGGGACCTCTGCTCCCGTTTTCATTGCGCCACGAGCATTTATGTTTCGCTGAAAGAGCGCAAATGCAGGGAATTGGTGTTTCACTTTCATCTGGCACTTAGCATCATAGTCGTAACAGTCGCAGAAAGAAAAAAGATCATGTGACAGTTAGGATGAATTGGCCTATTATAACTAAGACGCTATCTTCTTTTCAAACAGCTGAATTCGTCCAGGTTTATGCCTTGCTCCAGATTCACACTTTGATGTTTGGAGTTGGTGATAAATGCATAGTTCAGCGGAAGCTTGTCTCTGGACCGCCGCTGAATATGCCGTGACACCCATATGTGTCGCTTTCCACACAGCTCAAGAAACACTAATTTAGAAGTAAAAGAACACTTTGATTAACTTCATTTCGACATGCAGCAGCCGAGGGAATGGAATGATATCAATTCGGCGAATTCTGGTAACACTTGTTGCTGCCGTTCCGACGTTGGATTGTTAGATGCATTAAAAACGCTGTGAAAATAAAATGTGCAGCCACTTATGTATCCTTGCATGATTTCAATGCGAAAGCGTAATGACTTCTCTAATTAATTGGTTACGTCCACGATAAGTGATGTCATAAATTATCACGCGTCCTTCACCCTTGCTCGAATTTATACCAACCTTAATCCACCATAACCCACCTTGATCGAATTTATATTAACTTTAGTTCACCCTAATCCACTTCAATTCATCTAATCCACTTTAGTTCACCTTCATCCCCTTTACTTCCACCTTAAGTTACCTTACTATAACTTGCTCTAACTTAAATTCTGCATTACTGCTGACGCCATGCAAGACACTGGTAGCGTCACTGATGATGATGTTTTTTTTTTTTTTTTACCATTCATTGCGGAGAACGCCGCCTTTTCTGCCTCGTGGGATATATAATGATTTCGCATTTATCAATAAGTGTAAGCACGTATAAGAAGTGCTTGGCTGGCGGGACGACACATTAGCATTAAAGTTTTAAGAAATAATGTATTCCCTGGAAAACCGGTGAAGCTTCCCGCGATTGCATTTGTCGCAGTTCACAGATACGTGTGAGACAATTGCGTGAACGAATGTCGAGGAAGCGTGAACGTACAAAAACAATGACATTGTCGTATCGCCTCAGGCGCTTAGAGTGCTTTTAAGCTGCAATTTATGCACCTTATCTGCGCGATTACGCAGCGAAACTGGAGCGCGAAAAAGTGTGCGGGACTCGCTTGACAATGAGAGTGCTGCCGCGGCGTCGTACCCCATGCAGAATGCGATACCATCACAGCTCGATACGCGACAACAATCGACCTTTTACGAGAATGGATACCACTACGTGATTTGATCTTGAACTTTCAGGGGGTGGCAGTCGACGCGAGCGTGCTTTCTGGACAACATGTTGCCCTGTCAACTGCAGCGTTTTCGTTACCGCTATCTGTTTGTTTTACTGCAGCGAGCAGTTAAAAAATTAAATTATGGGGTTTTACCGGCCAAAACCACTATCTGATTATGAGGCACGCCGCAGGTGGGGCCTCCGGAAATTTGGACCGCCTGGAGTTCTTTAACGTGCACCTAAATATAAGTACACGGTCCGATTGAAATGCGGCCCCCGTGGCCGGGATTCGATCGCGCGGCCTCGTGCTTAGCACCCAACACCATAGCCACTAGGCAACCACGGCGGGCATGCAGCTAGCAGTTAATAACTCGGAAACTGGAAACTCGTCCCGTCACGCCGTCGTCGTCGGGCTACCTCCCCATTTTCAGGTTCCCCCATCCCCTATGGCGAAGGAAAACATTGTTGCAAAAACGATCGCACATGAATGTCAAAGTACGCGAATACCTTATGCGGGCTGCGGAAATCAAATGGACATGCTAGCAGTACTTGAGAAGTAGGCTGCTAGCGTCGGTGACAGTATTTGATGACGGCGGCACAGGTTATCGTCGACCTGTTTTGGTGGACGGCATGACAGCGTGACAATGATGGCGCGAAGACGATGATACGACGACGATTTGAGGTGATGACGGCGCGATGACGACGGCAACGCATGACCAAGGCGGCACGACGGCAACTGGTTGACGACCGCGTTGCGACGATGGCATGCGAACGGTTGCGCACCTTCGTAATATTTTCCGCTCGTTTACTCCACGGAGGCCAGATGCCCCTCCGACAATTCGCTTTAAGGTCCTGTCTATCCCACGCATATTGTGATAGTCGGTATAAGTGAAGCTGTGCGGTAAGCCGGCAAGTCGAAACGGCGCATCTCGACGAGAGACGCGCAGAGAACGTCTGCGACGACCGCGGCCCGCAACTGTCAGCCAAGGCGGCGGAGAAACGCGACACAGCCGCCAACACCGACCACAGCATGTAAATCTTCAGACGCCCCAAAGCTGTCGTGCAACAGCAGGTGCGTCTCAAAGAGCTGTAGTTGGCGTTCGGTGACGAACATGTTGCGCGAGAGCAGGTGTCCCCGTGGAGAAAGTCTGCCCACCACGGAAACGGGGGATAGAGCCAAAGAAAGCTATTCGTTTTTTTTTAACACAAAACATCGTCCAACACTGCCATCGGAGATCGAACTCGTGCCTGTGCGGCAATGTGCAGCGAACAGCCAGGCACGCTAACTAGGCTATAAGCTGTAGCGCAGCTTTAGCGTTTAACATGTTGTGCAGAGTTTCGCGTGCGACGCATACTATGAGAGTGGTGGGACCCGTGCATGTATTTAGGAAGCCACAGCGAGGGCAAGGCACAGCAGGAGGTCCCTGCTGTAGCGTACAAAGACGACATTGTGCGCATTGCAAAGTTATTCTCAGTGTGACGATGGCGGTGTCCACAATGAGACCAAGCTACAGTCGCTGCAGCAAAGGAGTTCCGAGCTGGAGTAATGCGTCAAGTCCGTTGATTTATTGTAAAGTCTCGAGCACTTATAGGTAGGGGAAAACAGGATTGACCATGCATGTTCTTGTATTCACTGCTTTTGGGGAAGCTTTCACTTTTTGTGTGATGGAGCGACCAGAGCTAGGCATGGCTGGATCGACGTGGGGCATGCATATATTGGCAGTGCACTTGACAACTATGGCACATGAAAATAACACTGATGGGAAGTGTGCAATTCCTATCCCAGTATCCGACTCTGATGGATACCGGGAGGGTGGATGCGTAATAAAAGTGACATCCCCGAAAGTCATTAATCGAGAATGCGGCCCGGCTTCCAGCCCTGTCTCTGTGGCCTAACAGCGCCCGTTACCGCTCGGCTGAAGTAGTATTATGACCCCACGTTACAACCCAGGATAAGAGGCACGGCAACTTGCCGTCGTATATCAGTCGTACGGATCCTACGGTTGCCAACCTAACCTGCTCCAATTTGCTTGACGGGAAGATTTGCCATGCACAGCCAGGTGCCTTTTTCCTGTGTACAGTTACAATGCATGTCTGAAGTTGTCTAATATTAGGGTTGGACGTCCCAAGCTATTCCTGGACTACGAGGCGCGCCGTAGTGATGAGCTTCTACCAAATGTCAATGTCCTGAACTACATCTTACTACATGGGCACGTTTGCATTCCGCCCCGCCGTCTAAGTGCGGGTGCTGTGGCCTCCAATCAACCCTACGACATCTCAGTCGACAGCAGAGAGCGCCATGGCTGCTTAGCCATCGCAGCGGGTATGGCGGCAGCTTTTAACAAACGCAAACACCTGTAAACTTCGTTTTAACAATGATTACAAGTGTCCACATTCATGCACCTGGAGACGTCGTTTTAACATAACTTTCAGGGTGAATCAAGACTGCTAATTGGGCTAGTTGGAATGTTGGATACATGGTTACGAAAATTCAGCGCAAGGCACAAGGGACAAAGAAGGAAATGCCCGACACGAGCGCTGCGACACGGCTCTCGTGTCGCGCACTTCCTTCTTTGTCCCTTGTGGTTTGCGCTGAGTTTTCGTAGAACAAAACTTTATTAGTAGAAAGAACTTCGTTGCCCCTAAAACGGGTAACGCCGTGTGGTCGGGCCCCTATTCCAAGGCACCGCTGGCCCTCGCCATCCTTTCTGCCCTCCGGACGAGCCTGAGCTGATCCCCGAGGGCGGAGCTGGATAGCAATGCCTCCCACCTCGCTCTCGTGTTATTATCTTCTTGTTCTTCTGTGTGAGCTGTGCACTCCCATGTGATGTGGTAGAGCGTTGGTGTGCTCCCACACCACGGGCATATGTCCTTGTATGCTGTTGGGTAGTATATGTGCAATTTATGTAGGCTTATGTATGTGTCCGTTTGGAGCCTGCGTAACGTCGCTGAGTCCACGGCTGAAAGGTTCCTATGCGGGGCTGGGTAGAGCCTTCTGAATTCCCTGTAGTGTTGCAAGATCGCTTTATAATTTGGATCGATGGGTGTCGGGTCCTCGACGATGTTGCCATGGGCAGCTCGGCAATTAGTGAAACCTCGAGCCGCCTCATCTGCATGGAGGTTCCCAGTAACACCCTCGTGTCCCGGGGCCCATGTTATCGTTTGGGTATACCTGATGTCAAGGTCTCTGTTGATTTCGGTAAGTATCCGGCGTGCCTTCGCGCCGATTTGTCCTCTCTGATAGTTCCTACATGCGGCCTGAGAATCTGTGACTATTGTTAGTGGAGCATTGCGCTCTATGCCTTCTCTTATAGCTAAGGCGATGGCTATCTCTTCGGCTTCTAAAATGGTTGCTCGGGAAACCGAAGCACAGGCCGTGATTTTCCCTCTACGGTTTACGACAACTGCCACCATGTTCTTTGCGTTGGCCTGATATGGTGAAGCATCCGTGAATCGTGCAGTGTCCAAGTATTTCGTAGTTTTGTCTATGTATTCTGCTCTAGCTTTTCTCCTTCCTGCGTGTAATGTCGGATCCATGTTTTGCGGTATTGGTGATACCCCATACAAAGCTCTAATCTGGCAGGGTAGACCTTTGGTTTTGATATATTTGTATGCATTCTCCAAGGCCGATTCTTTGAAGAAGAGCTCTGCCGACTGTCGTTTGCGCCAATCGACTCCTCTGCGCTATGAGTTGGGCTTCAGCCAGCTCATCAAATGTATTGTGGAGGCCGAGGGCTAGAAGTTTCTCATTTGAAGTGTTGCGTGGCAACCTCAGGGCTGTCTTATATGCCATCCTTATTATTTTATCAGCCTTTTCTTCTTCCTCCCTTTTCATGGTATGGTAAGGTAGGGAGTACATTAGTCTGCTAATGACCAGGCTTTTCACAAGTCTGAGGGTGTCTTGTTCCCCCATTCCTGTCCGATTATGAGCCACACGGGCTATCATCCGGTTAATTTGTTGCGTTGTTTTTCTGATCGTGTTTAAAGTGTGTAAACATCTGACATTAGACTGCAGCCACATCCCCAACACTCTTACTATTGACCTCTCAGGAATAATTTTCCCTTCCAGCCTGATCTCGAGTTTGAGTCTTTGTTGCGTATAGTTTTCTATTATATTGGCTGCCCGTTGGAGCTTTTCCTCCTTCTCTCCCAAGTTGCCCTTGGTTATCCATATCGTTATATCATCCGCGTACAGGGAATGACGGACGTCGGGGATTTCTTGGAGTTTTTTAGCTAGTCCAATCATGGCTATGTTGAAGAGTGTAGGCGAAATCACCGCACCCTGTGGCGTTCCTTTGTTAGGAGGATGGATGACTTCAGATTCATCGTTTCCTACTTTGATAACTGCTGTTCTCTGGTTGAGGAAGCTTCGGATGTACTGGTACGTCCTTTGACCGCAGCTGGTCTCTGCAAGTCCATCCAGTATCCCTTTGTGACTTACCGGGCTGGTTTGTTTTGCTCGGCAGTTGGTTGTTTTCGTCGTAGTATCTGGCTGTTATGTGTGCGTATTTTCCCCCCCATCGGTATGTCTACAGTAACACGTCACACACTCGGCCGCTTGAGCACCTGAACACCTAAACGCCAGTCATGACGACGTCTTCATAATGATCAAAACGAAATCTGGGTTTCTACGTGCCAGAACTGATAATAACTACACTTAGTTTCATGCGCGTTTTCGATAACGCGAGAGCGTTTAATTCATCCGCATTTCCTCGTGTCATCGTCCCGGGGAAACTGTCCTCCTGATGATATCGCTTCTTTATCTAACTGGGATGCTTTTCGTGACTAGCTACACGCGGTGTATTGCTAACCATTGTGTAATGTTCTGTCACTGCTACATTTTCTTTCTTTTTGCGTTTTGTATTCTGCCCACGTTTCCGCTTTGCGTTATCACTTTCTGGTAATTTGACATTTCTCTTTACCATGATCCTTCTATAGTATTGCTTACCCTTTTTATTAGTTTGGTGATGTAGACACGTACTTGGTTCATCGACTCTCTGGTAACTTGACATTCCTCTTTACCATGATCCTTCTATTGTATTCGTTACCCTTTTTATTAGTTTGGTGATGTAGACACGTACTTGTGTCATTCACTCCGCCTGTTTATTTCGCATCAGTGAATTTTCTATCACTATGTTGACAACGGACGCAAGAGAAGCAGCACCGCCATAAGAGGCATAACAGCAAACTTAAGAGTTCGCAATCATGCAGTTGAGAACGGGCACGGCATCGGATTTAAATGACTGCGGTATCATTAGAAATGACCGATCGGATGTCGCTGCTTGATATGCACGTGACAGCGTAGAGAATGCAGCGGGTTGGCTATAGTTGGTAAAGCTCCTTGCTGTACAGGCGGGGTTATAGCCTGGCAGTCCCCGCGTACTGGCATGCACGCTTGCTATGCTATAGCCCAACGAAGTTCGGCTGACTTTGCAAACTAATGCTTTAATTCCCTGAATCCCCCACCGAAAGCTCCACCTTCCGCGCGGCTTACCACGGTGTCATGTAACTCTCGTGCATCGTCTATGGTTTGGAGTAGCATTCACGAATGCCAGCTTGTTTCTCATCGGCGTTACCGCCAGTCCCGAATTCGAAGTTTGTGGGCGCATACAGACGACGGCGCGCCGTAATGTTCGTGTTGCAGAGCGCGAAAAAGCACCGCTCTGCACTAAGCTCCACAAACTCGACAAGCGTCCCCTCACGGAAGTAGAATCAATGGATTCTGTTTCTAAAGCCGACGTAAGCCCAAGTTGCTTTAAGAGACCTGATGTGTTTTCTGAAAGCGTCGGGACTGCGTGAACGACTGAGATCGTTGTCAGGCTCCTCATCGCGTTTTGTGCGCACGTATGGTTTTTTTTTTATATTAGTTTCTTTTCTCCTTATCTTTTCTACGCTGTCTTCTTCATTCCAGTTTAAAACAGCCCGGACAGGTAATCGGATTAAAGCCTCGGCCTTTCATATTCTGTTTTCTTTTTTTCTCTCTCTTACGATGATTATATAAACTGCAGGGTGGCGAAAGAGAGAGAGAGAAAATTCAACGCCCGTCATTAAAACCACACAAGACCCGCCGTGGTGGCGTAGTGGTTATGGCGTTGCTCTTCACTATGTCCGTGGGCGCGGGATCAAATCCCAGCCGCGGCGGCTGCGTTTCAATGTGAATGAAATGCAAGAAGGCGCCCGTGTACCGTGCATTGGGTGTGCACGTTAAAGGATTACAGGTGGTAAAAATTAACTCGGAGTCCCCCGCTACGGCGTGCCTCATAATTAAATCGTGGCTTCGGCACGTAAAACTCCAGGATGTTTAAAAGTACAAAAGGAGCGCCTCCCAAGACTTTCAATCGCAAGCCGCCATCATGCATACTGCAGATCGATGTGTTTCGCGGGCACATTAAACATTCCCTTGGAGCTGGCGGCTTCATTTGAAGAAATATGGACTTGTCAGCTTTAAAATTTATGAGTAGCCGTAGCTTTACCTGAAATGCGTTACAGGAGGCAATTTGTACGCCAGGCGCCGACTGCATGCGAAACCAAGTGACCGCGCGCCGAGACTGCGGAAGGATCACTGGACGGATGCCATCGGTATACGCCATGGTCGTAATGAGGTAATTATCATGATTACCCGCGTAATTATTAAGCGCCTCCCGTCGTAATACTAGACGCGCCAGGGCGACCCCGTTGGCCGGCCGCCAGGGAGGCGCAGCTCTATCGCGGCGACGCTCAGGCGCCGCCGCGCACCCGTCAGTTCACTTTCTGGCGCGGCCGTTTGGTAGGCAAATGCATCGCCCTTGCTTATCGGGCCACGCCAGCACGTGTCCGGACAAGAGTTCATAGAGAGAGCGAAAGCTGCGACATGAATAGACAGACGTGTAAATATTAAACGTGTCGTCGCACCAACAGTAAGCGCAATATTGACCCGCCGTCGGTGCGACTTTACTTATCTTATCTGCCAGAAGAAATTGCGTCAGACATGGAGTGTGGTCTGTCGGCTCTCTTTGCCTCGCAGGGGTCTCGTGCTTGAACACGTGAAACATGGAGAAGGAATTATATGGCAAGGCAAATTAACACGAGAGATTAAATAAGGAGGGACAGAGAAAAGGACAGTTCGATGAGTTGAGACTGCAGGAAAGCTATCCTGCACTGCGGGGACAGAAAGAGGGGGCAAAATGAAAGGCAAATGCAAAGGCAGACAGTGAAGGCATGTACTCGCAAACACGGGCGTTCATTAATTCTGATTGATTAATTGATTGATTGATTGATTGATTGATTGATTGATTGATTGATTGATTGATTGATTGATTGAGTTTAATCTCCTAAAGCATCACATGGGCTATGAGAGACTTAACGAGCTGAGTTCACTAACATTCTAAGTACATGGGCGTGCTTGCATTATACCCGCCGTGGTATCTTAGTGCCTGTGGTGTCGGGCTGCTAAGCACGAGGTGGCCGCATTTCGATGGGGACGAAATGCGAAAACACCCGTGTACTTAGATTTAGGTGCACGTTAAAGAACCCCAGGTGGTCTAAATTCATCCGGAGTCCCCCACTATGGCGTGCCTCATGATCAGATCGTGTTTTTGGCAAGTAAAACCCCATTCTTTGTATTTTTTAAAAATTCGCTTGCATCCGGCCCCCTACGGAATGAGGCGGCCGTGGCAGGCGAATGCAGTCGTAGACTCCTCGTGCTTTTTTTTTTTTTTTTTTTTGGAACGGCCTGTCCTTCAAACTGCTTTGGCTAGCGCGGAGACACCTTCTGGTTGTTCAAGGGTGTCCAGTGGGAAAGGAGCGGTTATGCATAGTTGGCGCACATTTAAATTGGAACGCTAACAAATTTACTAAATGCCCGACTGGTCACGAAGTGGAAGTATGTTATGTACCCAATGTTCGCAAAGGCTGGATCCATGGCTCACTTTGGTTCTGCAGTGCGCGGTCGCCGATACCGCCAGTTCGCGCTTCATGCACTTCGGTTCCTTCATCCGGTTTGCGGACTGGCGGTTCATCCACAAGGCCAGGCTCAACCTCCTTCCCTTCAACGGAGCCTGCATGTGGGTGACGGCTGAACGCGATCAGCGATGCAGGTTGTGCGGTTATGCCAGGGAGACGCTGCCGTACGACCTGTGTCACTGTATGCCACAGAGTGCACAGTACAGGGCCCGACGCAACCACATCGTGGCGCGTCAACGTGCTGCATGACAGAGTCGGTTTACCATCATCAAACGGAGACACCAACCTTCGCCGTAACATCGTCCTGGTACGTGGCGAGGAGGCAGTCGTCATTGATGTCTGTTGTCCTTTCGACAACAGACATCCGGCTGAGTCCTTTCGGCTTTCACCGAGGCGCGCCGCGCCAAAGTACTCTCTCCTCGTCACAAGTGGCTGCTGTGCACATCTGGAGTCTCTGGGCTTTGCTCCGGCGTTGCCAGACGGGCCGGGTTCGTTAACGTTCTTTGCATCCGATGCGTTCGATCTCGATTTGGGTGATCTGAGCACAGAGATTTCCCCGCACTTTCCTCGCTGAGCCCTTTCCCGCTCGCTGCCGGCCGAAACTCGCCGACATCAGTGCCTGGCGATGTCATCGGCTGGCTTCATCCGTTGCTTCCATAAGATAACATGTCAGGGGGAGCAGTAGCTGACAAATTCTTGACAAATGCAAGTTATAGGCGAGTAGATTTACGTGATGTGCAAGATGTGATCAATATCGTTGTCAGTGTCGTACTTGCGAATTTAAGTGCCACTCGATGAGTGTGTGACGCAGATGCATGCTTTATTGCTGTATTGTTCTCCACTTTTTTATTTCTCGTTCGTGTTTCCTTTTTTTTTAATTCTGTCTCGTCTCCTTCACTCACTGTACCCCCTCCCTTTTAATCTCTTTCTTACTCTTCACCCACTGCATCCATTTCTATGTGCCCTTTTCTTTCTGTAGAGGAGACAGGCGTTGTGCCCCGCTGGTGTAGAAAAAACAGAACGCGTATAGCATTTCATCTCGACAAAACAAACGTTCGTTGACATATTTGGGATGCTTGCCTTACTGGAGCTTTACTCTTCGTCGGAAATGCATGCGTTGGACAGGAGAAAGGGCAACCATGCATGGTCGGCGTCACACGGGCACGGTGCACGGGTTCCACTATTAAGCTGAATATCCGTGCAGTTGGTGCACTCATCCAGTAAAACCGTACAGTATGTGGTGGTCGCGTATTCTATAATGTCCAAGCTTTTTAGCTATCGCGTATACCTCGTGCTCCGTAAACTTTTGGGGGCGATATTACATGCTACGATATTACGGTATTATACATGGCCGGCTGATCCAACCATTTTACCCCTTCAAGGTGCGCGAGTCCTTGCCAGCATATCAACCAGTGAATGAGACAGGAGAGAAATTCGATGCGAGCTCGGAATGTAAACATATCTGATAATGTATGTTGGTGCTCTAGTGCGTACGACGATAGTGTTCTTACGCGGCGTACGAAGGCGCCCACGAATTCGCGCACACCGGCGTTTATCTGTTGATGCTCGAACGTAATGTCGTGCCAGCAGAAAGACAATAGAAGTCGATGGTGTATGCATTTGATCCTTCTCGAGTTGGCGCTTGTTTACTCAGGTTATACTTCTTATCTGGCCTCTGGGCACCAATTGCTGAACTGATAACCCGTTACAGTATGCACCCAAGGGCAGCGTTTCCAAGCTCTGCTCACGTGATGTGGCCCTCAAGTGCCCTAAATTTGTCCTTGGGTTGTTTGTGGCTCCGTCCTGCTGCTCGATTCACGCACGTTGTGATGCCGAGAGAATTGTTGATAGGCACTCAGCCCTCCTATTCTCACCTATAGACACCTGTAGAGGGAATGGGCGCGCTGTCTATGAACAGATCGTTCAAGCAGTCGCACCGTAACCGCCGCTACTGCTTCGCTGGCATTGGCCTACTTCCCGCTGCAATCGATTTGGTCGTTGATATTTTTATACTGCCATACTTTTTTTTCACCTTTTCATAAATTTATTCTGACGAAGACCCTATGCTTATGATTTGAATATCCAGACTTGTGGCCACCGATAAAGAGTGATTCGAGAAGTTCTGTATAAGAACAGAATTTGTTTATCGCCTTTTTAAGCTATTCGTCGTTGGAGGGCTAATGTATCAGAGGAGTTGAGCGGCCATCCTCGACATTATCTAGCCAAACGGAGAAGCTTTGAACAACGGAGTCTTTTGCGGGAGCTATAGGCGAACATTTACTTCATCCTTGCAAGATCGCTGATGTCGAAACTTGCTGAGAACAGAGCGCCTATGGCATCCATCTCGCCGCCCCCCACCTTTCTTCACGCTGCCACCGCCACCGCTGACAACCCCGCGAGCTTTTCGTCATTTCTTTCTTTCTTATGGCAAGCATTATTGCGTTTTGATGCCGGTTGCAGCGTATGCTGACAGCGGAAAACCTTGCTGCGGCGTAGAAGCGGTGCCAGAAGGAGGAGGAAGTATACAGAGAAGGCAGGGATGTTAACCAAGGGGCAAGAAGGAATTATGAATTTGGTGCGGCACCGGCATCAAGACGCTACATTGCCGTGAAAAGTCAAGGTAAATACGAATGCGAGTAGTAAGACAACCGGCTCATGGAGCCATGCCAGTCAGTGGTGACAGCGTGATGACAGGTGGGATAGGTTAGATCGATCTGCATAAGCACCCCCCCCCCCTCACCTGAATGCCCTGTTCCATTTATTTAATAGTCAGTTCAGCGAGCGGGCGACGGAGAAATAATTGTTCGTGTAATTCTTACAGAAACTCCTTCGTTCAAGATTTCGTTGTCCGTCCAGATAGCGAATCTCGAAATGTAACGCATTTTTCCGAGGGCTTAAATACGTTAGTAAAGAAAGATAAATAATTCAGCATTGGCCAGGAACCATCGAAGGATGGTTGTCAAAGCGATAGCTTCCCATGAGACCTGCTGAGATATGCTGCTGGGGACACTTACTGGTTAGCTCAACTAGTCGATACTGTGAGGCACTGTGCCATTGCACGGCCTCTCAGCCCGAGTGAGAAACCTACGCGAGGACACGCACCGGACACTGATATCAGAGTCTGCCTTCGCCAAGTTTTATCGGCTCAGTTTACTAAGCCAGATTCCGCAAAGGGCGGAGAAAGAAATGTTCACACAACTCGTGCGTAACTGCTCAAGTTATCTTTTATCTAAAGGCTACAATCTGGACGCTAAAGTGTTAAATATGAAGTCGCTGTGATTAAAACTGCCGAAAATGTATATGCATCGCAGAGCGGACGAAAAAAAAAAACAATTAAGAGATACGCCGTGCATATCGCAAGTTGCGAGACACTTTTATGTGAACGAAGGTGTCTTAGATACAACACACATTTCAAGTGGCTGGTGGGTGCTTTCCAAGTATGGCCAATCGCAAAAACTGCGGAAAGTGCCCTTTCCTTTTGTTTTTTGTTTTCTTTGTGGAAATGGTGGTCCACGCATGTTTACAAAACTGGTTTATTTCTTTGACGCGGCAATTTTACCTAACATTATTAGTCTTTAATTCGCAGAGTACAATCAGCCTCTCTATATGGCTTTCATATATTACGAAAAGGCCTTTGATTCAATAGAGATACCAGCAGTCATAGAGGCATTACGTAATGAAGGAGTACATGACGCTTACGTAAATATCTTGGAAGATATCTACAGAGATTGTAGTGTAGATATCTACACAACCACCTTAATTCTATACAAGAAAAGGAGGAAGATACCTATAAAAAAAGGGGTCAGACAAGGAGACACAATCTCTTCAATGCTATTCACGGCATGCTTGGAAGAAGTATTCAAGTTTTTAAACTGGGAAGACTTAGGAGTAAGGATCAACAGCGAATATCTCAGTAACCTTCGATTTGCAGATTACATTGTCCTGTTCAGCAACACTGTGGACGAGTTACTACATATGATTGAGGACCTTAACAGTGTAAGAGTTGGGTTGAAGATTAATACGCAGAAGGCAAGAAAATGATCAATAGCTGGGTAAGGGAACAAGGGTTCAGGATCTCCAGTCAGCCTCTAGAATCTGTGAAGGAGTACGTTTACCTAGGTCAATTACTCACGGGGGACCCTGATCATGAGAAGAAAACTTAAAGAAGAATAAAATTGGGCTGAAGCACATACGGCAGACATTGTCGGATCCCGACTGGAAGCTTACCATTATCATTAAAAAGAAAGGCGTACAGTTAGTGCATTCTACGGTTGCTAACATATGGGGCAGAAATTTGGAGACTGGCAAAGAAGGTCGTAAATAAGTTAAGGACCGCGCAAATAGCGATGGAACGAAGAATGTTAGGCGTAACGTTAAGAAACAGGAAGAGAGTGGTGTGGATTAGAGAGCAAACGGGGATAGCCGATATTCTAATTGACATTAAGAGAAAGAATTGAAGCTGGGCAGGTCATGTAATGCATAGGTTAGCTAACCGGTAGACCATTAGGGTTATAGAATGGGTGCCAGGAGAAGGAAAGCGCAATAGAGGACGGCAGAAGACTAGGTGGGGTGATGAAATTAGGAAATTTGCGGGTGCTGGTTGGAATCGGTCGGCGCAGGAGAGGGGTTATTGGAGATCGCAGGGAGAGGCCTTCGTCCTGCAGTCGACATAAAATATGATGATGATGATGCTGCTGCTGCTGCTGATAATGATGATGATGAATTACCACCATCTCCAATCTTATGTGAATTAATCCCTCAAGCAATAAATGTGCGGTGCTCCGAACTGTTTTTTTTTTTCTTTCCAAAATTTAGCGCAAACGAGAGATTTGCGTCAGATCTGAAGTCAGAATTATTGGCCCACGCACCGGTTGTTCCAGAAACATAGGAACTAGCAAGAGGATGATAGGGCAAAAAGTGAGCCGCGATGGCACCAGGAGCTTCAGTATAGTGATTAACTTTGCATTCGCAGACGAGATTAGTGTTTCGTACTTTAACCTTGCCTAGGTTATCGTACCTAGCTACTGACCTGGCCATCAGTTCAACTCACGAGGTCGAAGTGCGAAGCTCGTACGCGTACCACGCGAGGTGGCAACAGAAGCTCTTTTGCTTATACGGATGATCAATTCGCTTTATAGCCTCCGTGCGGGACGCTGTAGCTTGCTGGCATCAGGGTTACAATGGCTGCTATTGTTCGAGCCGCTGTGTCTCCCGTCTCACATCTACACATGACGCATACTCGTTGTGTAAAACAACGCAGACGGCCACGTGATTTCACTTTGGCTGTGTCCTGTCTCTGTACAAGTGATGCTGCCAGAGGTGCTTTTGCTCAGAGCGGCAAGGCATATTGCGGAAGCGCGGTGCCAGCAAACAGCCCGTCAACCACTTCTGCCGCGAATGCCGCAACTGAAACGAGTTAAATTTAGCAACGCAGCAGAACAAACATGATGCGTTTTGTTGCAGTCGCCTTTGTTAGTTGTTTCCAATTCCTTGATTTACAGGCATCTCCCTTTCTAGCAGACATATTTATTTTCGGTTTCTGGATTTAGTCTGGTTTTAGGCCCTTTTTTATTCATGAAATTTTTACGCATTCTCATATCGCGCACGACAAGGCAAATAACGAGAATGCGTGTCGTAGTAGCAGTGATTGCACGATCCGCTTCTGTGACACTCGGTGCAGAGAATTAAATTAAGCGTGCCACATACAAGTTCACAGATGTACAATCATCCGTTTTTTTTCTTTTTTGAAAAAGCTGATTACGCTGCTGTCGACATGCATAGTGCAATCGACTCCCTGCTGTATGAAAGGCTTGCTTTGTCAGAACGGGCAGCAAGAGTCCGCATTTCCTCAGCAGACAAACAGGCTGAATTCCCATTTATTATTATTATTATTATTATTATTATTATTATTATTATTATTATTATTATTATTATTATTATTATTATTATTATTATTATTATTATTATTATTGTTGTTGTTGTTCTCTGAACTAACTATATATAAAGGGAGCACACCACCATAATAATACTTCTTGTTAATTGCATCAGACGCCAGAAGGCTCACTATTTAAGACTCACTGACTGCTCGCATTAGGTTAATAAAACGCTCTTATTTACTTCATTTACTTACAAAACTGCCACTTTACATTGAGACCCTAACAGGTGGACAAAGTGTGGGTACAAAATGCAATGGTGGCTTTTTTGAGCGTGCTGCTGGTGCAGAGTTACCGCGTGGTGTTTACGGGCGCGCGATCGAATCGTATCTTACTGGCACTTAAACGGTGTGCGTTCACAGCAAGGAGGAGGAATGTGTGTGTGCAAGCACTGGGCTCCGGTAGGGGGGGGAAGTGAGGGGCGGCCGCCGTCTACTCCCGCGCTCTTCTTCGTATACCTGCTTCAGGCCGTGCGCGGTCAACGCAACTCGAAGCGCCGTCCCGTTGGCGCCCAGGTCAGCTCGGGAATGCCGGGCCGCGACGAGGGGCGCTGGCTGCCCGCCGACCAAAACACCGCGATGCGCTCGGTGCGCTCACCGTCGCCCTGGCGAAACCTGCGCGTCTATAGTGAGCACGCTTGCGCCATGGGGCGGTGGCCGTGACACCGAAAATAGCGCCGGCTGGCACATTCCGGTGAAAGCAACGCGCATTCGAACGCGGCTACTGTTTTTTTTTTTTTTTTGCACACCGTGCTTATATGGTTTCGATACTGGCAGGGTGCGCCGGCGCAATCGCAGCGCGTTCGTTTTTTCTGTATTACTTTCTCTCTTAGGAAACGCATAAGACTGTCGTTGGTAAATATACGGAAAGCCTTCCGTGGCCCACGTAGTTGGTCCCGGCCTCAGGTGCGCATAGCTGAAAAACTCTGCATCTCGTTGCCTGCTTCGCAGTGCATTCCTGATGCTGGGACTATACGACGAGAAAAAGAAAATTAGCACGCGCTTCGCAGGATCGCAGTGCGCTGCATACGTCAACAACGGGTAAACGGTCAGACTGATGGTCTATCGAAACATGTGGCTGAAGTATAATTATAGGCCCACTGCAACGATCAGGTGGCGCTGTGACACTGTCATTTATGGCTACAACGTTGCAAATGCCAGCCGCTTGGTTCGCTACGAAACTCGCAACGGACACCCACGCTTTATCGCTCATCAATGTTTTACGCGCCGAGCTTTCCCGAACTTAAACTCGGAAATGCTTAGACGTGCGCAAAGGATGCGCACTCCCATATTTTCAGATGTAATCGTTATGAACTGTGTGTATTGGCGCTGCTGCTACTGCCCGAAGTTTCAGCGCAAGGTGCCTATGCAGGAGCCACAGCGAGAAGTTGTTGTTATTGGTCTTAACAGCAACCATATGGAAAAACACGAAGTGTTTGCTTTCGGAGTCCTCTAAACATGACGCATAGTTCACTGCAGCGGCAGGTAGAGTTGGTTCTCTTACAGCGCTAGGAGGCCTCTTTTTGAACTGTTTTTGTAAGCATGCCATGCCACTCCCTTTCCCCTTTCTTTATTACATCCGCGTTTTCGCCAGTTGTTTGAGGATGTACCCGTACACGCGCTACGTAATATGCGCGGCATGCCGCCAGTGACAAAGGGCCCACCAACTGAGCTGCTTTCCTGCCGCCTTAAAAATGCGTCACGAAAAAAACGAACTATTGTTCTATTCAGTGTGACTCCTCTCAAAAGCTAACGAGGACTTCGGCGAAAATCAGAGAGAAGAAAAAAAGAATGTGAAGGACTTTGCGCTCGTCCTTTGACTGGAAGGTGGGCTAACCGCACGAGTATAGGGACGACAAATGAGCGCACGAAATCTGCTGATGGTCTGTTGTGAACGGACAGGTCATGTTGCAGGCTCTCGGTCACGTACGTGAGTTGAAACTTGGAGCTTTTAAAGCGGGCTAAAGCGGTCTCCCTTTAAGGCTGGTCTCTAGAGACTATAGGAACCTGGAACTCTGCCCGTCGGAATGCTGACGGCTGTCTACCTTACTGAAGGCGGAAGAGAGCACACTTTTGTGTTAGCGAAACCGGGGACAATCACAAATGACACCCGCCGCGGCGGCTTACCGGCTATATAGTGTTGCGCTGCTAGGCACGAGGTCGCGGGATCGAATCCTGGCCGCGGTCAAAATTAATCCGGAGTGCCCCACTACGGCGTGTGCCTCATAATGAAATTGTGGTTTTGAGACGTAAAACTCCAGAATTCAATTCAAGCACAAGTGAGTTGTTCGGTGGTTTTGTCACAGACAGGTGCTTTATAAGTGGGACTTAGTGTCACGCCAAAGCGAAAAGCATGGGCGTTTGTAAGCGCTACGCCGAGCCACAGACCACGAAGGAGCGTTCACTGTGACTGATTGCTGGCGTAGCTCCTCCATTTCCTTCTTTTTTAGTATCTCCTTTTTAAAGTGAGGCTTTTTTTTTTCGAACTCTTCCAGACTTTCCTGACCGTAGCTGCTGCTGTTTCGAGGAGCAGCTCTTACTTCAAAGAATAATAGTAAATTACGCACCTGACTGTGGGATCGAACTGGTACCCAGCACAGCAAATACTGAAATAAAGTTTTGGGTTTTACGCGCCAAAACCATGATTTGATTATGAGAAACGTCATAATGAGAACTCCGGGTTAATTATGATCACCGGGGGTTCTTTACCATGCGCCCAAAGCACGGTACACGGGCGTTCTTGCATTCGCACCCCCATCGATATGCGGCCGCCGCGGCCGGGATTCGAACCCGCGCCCTCGGGCATAAGTAGCGCATCGCCATAGCCACTACGCCCCCGCGGCGGGTACCCGGTACCATAGAGTTTCATACAATAATTACTAGCGGGAACTCTGGCACTGCAGTCGTCGTACCACCATGGCAATGATGGGAAGTACATGGATTTGTCTGATCTTGGTGCTTGTGGGTTCAGACGTTCTTGTGGATTCTTATATTACGCTATATAAATCTTATTGTCGCAAATTTCCGCGCAATGTATACTCTTCGAAGTGCAGAAGACGCCGCGAACACGCACAATTGCTATTAATTGCAACGATTGAGCTTGTCTAGGATCGATGGCTAAATCGAAACGCGCCAAGCGTCCCAAGGCAGTGGCATGCCTGCGATAAATTTATAAGGGCGTTTCATTCGCTTGTCGATGCATGCGTACGTGGCTTAACGATTTCAACATCAGGCTTCTGTGCTAGAGTTCCTGTGTTCGAATCCTGCCGTTGGACAATTTTTAATGATGTTAATTTAATTATTTATTACACAATACATTGTTGAAAATTACCGGTTTACAAAGTCAGAAAGCCGTTTGAAGCCGAAAGGACGAAGTTTAGGCAAGTCCATGCACTTCCCATAATTCCCATGCTGGTAAAACCGCTTTAACTGCAGCTCCCGTAGGCACTAGCGCCAGAGTTCCCTCTCGTAATCATTGTACGAAACTCTATGGCCAAGGACGGCAGCCCAGTGTTCGAACCCCGAGGGCCACAATCGCGCTTACACTTACATCGTGCCAACGCCTACTAGCTCTTTGAGATGACGGCCACGTGTGTCATATTGCCTAACACGGTTGCACGAGAGCACATGCGCGCGCGCCAGTTTGATTTACGGCAACGACGCGGTAATGAAATGGGGAGATTTATAGCGTTCGATTAACTTGCTCACGAAAGCTTCGCTTCACATAGATTTCAACATGTGCGTTGCGAGTACCTGCTTCATTCTTTTACATCTCTGTGTTTCCACTCTGCCACGTCATGCAGCCAACCAGATTACATCTCGGATTAAACCACCTAACTTTTCTTTTTGCTTTTCTGTCTGAACTTGGAGCCGCGATAAATCTCCTGACGCGCCAGCAGACTTTTCACTAAACGGACGCGATACCCTGGTACTGTCGCACCGAATGGCTGGGAAGGGTTGCCCCGCCCCCTTGCAGGGAAAGACATCTCTATACTTTCTTAATTCCTGCCACAGTCGGTCAGTCTGTCAATTTACGCAGATGACGTCAGCATCTTGGCGTCAGGAGTAACTCGACCGCAGGTTTGCCGCGCAAGGTTACAAAAGGCTGCAACGATAATGCGTAATTATCTTCAGAGACATTTCAATAGAGAAGTGCGCATTAGTTGCCTTCACGCAAAAATCGATGACTGGATACCCGGTGTCTATTAATGGCAGCCTATCTTATACAAGACAACCCACCGATTTTAGAAATGATTATCGACCGCGAGATTTCCTGGAGCCCCCATGTATTCTACCTAAGGGAGAAAGTCCTCTCAGTCACCTTTTCAAAGCCATTGCTGGAAAAGCATGGGGACCGTCGTTGCGTTCTATGCTTCAACTGTACAAAACGCTCTTCATGGATTTCTTGCATTACAGCACTCCGGTGCTGTCAAGCACCCGGAGGACAAATCTCAAGAGTGCTTGACAGTATGCAAGGTCAAACGCTTAGAATAAGTCTGGGTCTACGGCGGTGCGCTTCAACAGCCGCAACAATCGCCCCATCGCCAGGGAACATCCCATCAGTGCATATATCGTCATAAACACCCTCAGAAATCACCTTCGTCACCTTTTCCGACTCCAGTCTGAACGCCTTGCTTCTCTCTCGGAAAGTAGACCAGACGCAGCTTTTTCGGGCATTGTAGCCTCGTATTGATCCTCTCTTCCGTCCAATTTCACGCCTGCAGCAAGATCACCTTGTTCTCTGTGGTGTCTCCGGCAGCCACAAGTGCGGCTTTCCAGTCCAGGAGTTGGAAAGAAGTCCGACTTGCCAACTTGTGCCTTGAGTCAAGCCGCTCTACATCTACTCCATGATTCATACTCCAATCAAGTTCACGTTTATACAGATGGCTCCTCGGCTCTAACCAGCTCTACTGGTGCGGTAGTCATTCCGTCGATGTCAATCTGCAAGAAGTTCAAGATCAGCCACGTCACAACATCAACAGGATCTGGACTTTCCGCCCTCTGTAACGCAGTGCTATATGTGCAGTAACAATCACCAAATCACTGGGCTATATTCTGTGATTCAGAGGGAGCCCCGCGATCACTCTTATCATCTCTGCGCCACAGCCCACATGAACAATTGGCAGCAGAGATACGATTACGCTACCATCAAGCGGTGGACGGCATTGTATTTCAGTGGCGACCCGGGCAGTGTAACATTGCTGGCAATGAAAATGCCGATAAAGCTGCCCGTAAGACACATGATGTATGTGAAAGCACCTCGATACCATTGTCGAGAACGGATGCAGCGCGACATCTCAGAGGTATTGTCCATATTATTACTGTGAGGAAATGGAACACAACGGGTGTTCGCCAAACGGCGCCTATGTGCTGCGAACCCGCATATGACATTGCAACTTTTACTGGTTGTAACCGACGGGAAGGAACGCTACTCTGCCTCTTGCGAGTGAGTGTTTCTTTCACAAACGCTTAATCGTTCCTAACTGAAATGGCGGACAGGCCCAATTGCAGCAGATGTGGTGTCGAAGAAACGACTAAACATATCCTGTGTGACTGCCCTAGATACGAAGATGAGGGGAGTGCCCTTCGTACAGCTTTGAAGCACTTACACGACCGTCCTTTCACAGAGGAGAAGATCTTGGGCCCGTGGCCTCGTGGGTTTGCTATGTGCAAGGCCACAAAGGTGATTGTGCGTTTCTTGAAATGCACCAGCCTGTGTGACCACTTGTGACTGACACAGTGGTGCACGCTTGTGTTCGTAACAGAGGAGAGCTGTGACCTTCTTTCTTCCTTCTCCTCTTTCAATCCCCTTTCCCGCTTCTCCAGTGCAGGGTATCTCGCGAACTTGTGCTTAGCAGCCAAACACCACAGCCACTAAGCAGCCACGGCGGGTGTGGATTTAGCAGGTCTCTCAGAAACCCATTGCCTGCAAAAACCATCTCTACCATAGAGTGTTTACGTAGTAACTTGTTTGTACGTATAAATGGCTATATAAATGGCTGTGAGTTTTTAAGGCTAGAACTCGGCCGCTCGAAATTATAGACAGCTTGAAATGATTCCCTATAAATGCGGGCACACGACAACGGAAGCTGGCTAAAAACACGCTTATTGCAAGGGCGCTATCTTATCGTTTAAATAAGGTGTTTGTGCAGAAAACATGATAGTCATGGCTGGGTGATGCCGTCTGCTTATTAACAAGAAAGGAAAAAGTGTGTCGCAACCACTGATATTCTGGCTTGTTGACGAGAATTCAAGGTCACGCATGTTACGTTTGAGACTTGTGAACAATGGGTCGCGCGACGGCGCGAAACGAAGTCGTCATGCCACTACCATCCTGCCTGGAACGAAATCAAGAAACGGAAGTCCCTCCGAGCGAGGTACATGCGAGCAGCTTGCTTTCCATGGCGCGTTGTCCTTTTTATTGCGTGCTGTTCGTATGCGTCTACGTGCTTGTATAGTGAACAGACTACACCGTGCACGTCCCTCTGACCTGGGCGATGCACGCGGCACTGCGCACAATCAGTCGTTTCCCGGGCACGAGTTCATGCATTGCACTGCATGGCGGCGGCCACCGTGTTCCCACGATGAAAGGCAAGCGAATCCGTGAAAGACGGCCATTGTGCGCATGTCACTGTTCCCTGTGTTCTGACAGCGGGGCCTTGTGCGGGACAACCAGCGGTTGGCGCGCGTTTCACCATCAGAGCACGCATCCTCCTGGATCTTCGGCGACCCGCCAGCGTGCATTGATTCCCGCTATAAACATGAAGGACCCAAGATAAAACCGGCAGGAACACAATGATATTGCTTATCACGCGTCTGCAGACGGCCGTGGCCTTCTTTTTGGCCTATACGGCGTCGTTTTAGCTCAAAGCCGAGCGTGGCCGAAGCATTGCCCAATTTATCTCTTCTTGCGTATCTGATGGCCGATTGGCGTAATTGTTACTTTGTGACGCTGACTGTCATGTGCACGCCGCGTGCTTAACTCACTTTAACTTTGTAGAGTGTGCGCCCCAATTTCGCTGATACCTCTTGACAGCGTCGAGCGTTGCAGGCTCTGCGGGCATGGGATTAGAAGGGACAAGACAACATTGGCTGATACAACATGACTAAAAAGGGCAGAATATATGCATTCGCAAGTCTAGATAGAGGTATATATACAACGGTCCTAAGTTAAAATTAAGCGGCCATCATTAACAAAACTCTCTATTGAAACTACTGAAAACTCCTCGGGATGTTAGAGAACGGCCTTCCAGACGTTTTGAACAAGTGCTCTGTAAACACCTATCCGAGAAATATAACTCCAGAAAGGGCCACCGGATGGGGCTAGAAACATTCAGTTCGACACTCACTGTGACAACAGCCTCCTCGTGCCCTCTCGGAAGTGGTCGTGCTCCATCCCCTTCTGGTGTAACAAAGTGTTACAGCGAAATGTCACGTCCTTTTCTGCAATTGCTTGACTGAAGAAAGAGGTGTTAATTGAAAGAGCAGGATAAAGTGAAGCATATATAGGCCCATGTGCTTTTTTTAAAAAAATCTGCTTGACAGTTTTACAGTTGTCACCGTTTCCTGTCATCCGGCGACGTTCGGTCCATGGCTTTGTTCGGTGGACAGCTTTACAGATACAATCATCGTTCTTGTTTTTGTGTGTGTGTGTGTTTTTTTGTGTCCGCCCGCATCCGACTGCAGCCTATGACGTCAGGACCACTAGTGCCAAGGTGCGCCAGCTGCAGTGACAAAGAAGACGTCACCATGAGTTTCTTGTCAATTGGTGGCAGCAGTACCTGTGCAACGCAGGTGCCGCTTTTTATCCCTGACACAATTTAGCAGCTGTTCTGCTTCTGCTGGAACCGGGACTTCCTCCGGCGCTGCCCTGTAGCCCTGTAGAGATGATAGCATCTTTCTCAGCTGACAGTCGCCCGTCCGCTCCTCATGACAAGTACAACATAGCGAACTGAGGTGGCGCACCTGCAGCTTTATATGTGTGTAGAAGGAAATATAAAGTACCTATATATATATATATATATATATATATATATATATATATATATATATATATATATATATATATATATATATATATATATATATGAAGATTTGCCACGACGGCTTGGCAGCTACGCAGCAGCCAAGTGCAAATGTTATTTTCAACTATAACGTTACATGCTTTGCAAGTGTCCTTAATACAGTGATTTCGCGTAGTTACCACGGCGGTGCAGTACTGACGGGCCATGAGCGAGTGTGCTGGAGCAGCTGCGCGTGCGCATGTATCGCCGGAGCGGTTCGGAATAGCAGATCGCGCTGGCTATGAAGCGATGATAAGTTGTCAACTGACGCGTTTGTTTCACAGCTGTTGGTGGCTTTCGCGCATCTTCATGTCTCGCCCTGCACACTGCCGAAGATCTTCGTTGATATACAGACAGCCATATCAGCAGTATTTCTTAACCCATAGCATGCTGAAGCTCAAACAGGTTAGGTCAGAACCTCAAGACATGCTATCGCTGAATGGCGTACCTAATAGTTAACATGGATCATAACATGTGCACATTTCGGTCTTCCTTTTTATCTCTCTTCCTTTCTGTCATTTCAACACCGCCAATCGCCCTGTCGCGATGTAGACACTAGTGCTTACTGACATGGCTATTTTACTTGGCCCTCTTGTGTATTACAACCTCTGAGCACGCTTGCGCCAAGAAGGAAGGGCATTTCGACAAATTGCGAAGGTATCTGCAATGCCTTTATGTTAACTGAAAGTGGTCCACGTTGCAAGAGCTCGTAAGGAAGACACTATATACAAGGCACCCGGGAAGATGGCCCCTGGCTCCACAGGGCGTGTGTCAGTGTACTTGTGCCACTGGGTATATGCCTCTCATCAATGAACCACTTTGTTTTGTTTTTTTAATTATGGAGTTTTACGTTCCAATACCGCGACGTCGTAATGAGGCCCGCCGTAGTGGGGGACTCCAAAAATTTGGACCAGCTGGGGTTCTTTAACGAGCACCTAAATCTAAGTACACGGGTGTTTTCGCACTTCGCCCCATAGAAATGCGGCCGCCGTGGCCGGGATTAGATCCCGTGACGTCGTGCTCAGCAGCCCAACACCATAGCCACTAAGCAACCCCCGGCGGGTAATGAAGCACTTTAACGCCAACATCCATGAGTCGCCGAGTATGTGCCACTATAGGTATGCGCGGACTCCCTGGAGGCGCCGCGTGTCCAGAGAGAAGGGCGATAGAGAAGCCCGGTTGCAGTACTCGCCTCAGTACAACCACATCTAACTAGCACTCGCTTTCTATGAGTTGTGGCAAGTATCTTATTTTCATCTGTGTTGGTGCTATGAGCCCCGAGCGAAGAAAGCCATTCTACCGTTTTCATCAGCGCATTCCAAACTAGTTAAGCGGGTCATCATTAATCTTTGTTTTAATAACGCTCTTCCAAAATCCTGCCATCACCTGATACACAGAAGCTTCGAAAGTCACGTTTCGCGCCTAAGCGCAGCTGGCTGCCCCTTGCAAATGCTGACAGCAGTGGCTGGCAGCTCGTTAAGAAAACGTGATGATCACCCGGATTCAGCTGCCCAACAGAGAAGAAGCAGAATAGTGGTTGTCATGCCGCACTTGCACTAAGCTCGCCATAATATGAAGAAAATTGGGAATCGTGTTGGCGTTGACGTCGTCTTTTCAGCCCCTTTAAAATTGTCTGCTTTGTGCACGAAAGTTAACCATACTATAAAGAGGCACCATGACTGCAATAAAAAAACGCCGAGAAGCGTTTGTTTCGTGCATGAAAGGAGTGGTGTACTGTATTTCTTTAGACTGCGGGAAGGAATACTTTGGTCAGACGGTAAAGTGCCTCAATGATTGCGTACGGGAACATTCGAAAAATGTTAATAATCTGGCAAAGACTAGTCACCTAGCCGCACACTGCTCGCGTTGTGGCTGTAAACCCTTGTTTGACAAATCACAAGTGATGCCTAGAAACCCATATCAAGTGACCAAGGAGATCATCGAGGCATCCGAAATTATTAGAAACAATAACTCTGTAAGTTGCCCATTGGTAAATCGCTGTCAAAAAAGTAGGAAATCATGTTCTTGCCGCGGCAGCGGCCTATGGTGGATTATTTTGCCGGAAATAAATCTATGTTGCGACAGTGACCTTTTTTTCCCTTCCTGTTGTACGATGACGTATATGTGGTAACCATTTGGAATAAAAGATCATGAGCCATTCCACTCTGTGAAAGTGGTTAGCCAGCGAAGCTGTTTAGTACACGACACGGAGGTGACACATAATTTTGAACAAAGATACGAACTCATTTATTGTCTTGATCGGTGGTCATTATTTCACTCGCAACCGCAATCACATTCTTTGATCATGTCAAATCGGTGCACATACGCCACTGGGTGGTCAGTTGGGCCGAATCGGGGTGCATGGCATCGCAAGGGAACACGTAACAACACGGAACGCGTAAACCGCTCCCTTTTCGGTACCGACACATTCACATTGAAATCACAGACAACGACAACAAGGGTAGTGTCATCGCAGCTAATTCATGCAAAGTGAGTAGCCATGAACCTTACGGGACTACGAGTCCTTGCATTTTTTGCTTGCTTACCGGGGGTATGAGCCATTCATGATGACAGTCTTTGTTCACGAAGAACAAATATGCACGCAACCCTAGCCATATAGAGCTCCTCTCTACGTGCTTTCTTGCGCTTTGCCTCAAGTTATGCAGTACTAACCAGCCCACCGCTCTGTTCTCTTGATCTCATTTTCGATTTCATAACGCGGGGCTGGCGCACACGCCAAGCCCCACTACCAAAAATTGCATGTCCCATCTACCCCAGTTTGGGGAAGTGGCGTACGTCAGCCACCCGCAGTGCGATGGGAGGCCTCGGCACGGGGCCCCGGCCACGCTGACCGCCGGAGGGCCCGACACCAGGTAAGTATGCTGATCCACCAGTCGGAAAGGCAGGCCATTCCATAAGGTACAACACATTGCACAGGTTGTGGCTGTGGTTTTCACCAAGCCATAATCGCCACGAAGCACCGAAATGCCGCAAATTCAGGCATGCCAACTAAAGATGCGCGTGACTTCAAGCCTGTAATCCTACTTTGCCAAAGTTTGCATGGCAGGGACTGTACTGAGGATATTACTGCATGCTCGAGTGTCGGGAGCAAAGCAGAGAACATTTACGTGCATTCATACTGGCTGAGTGAAGGACTAGTAAGTTGGCACGTGTCCTGGTGCTGTGCGATAGCTTCGTGGTGCAAAACTGCTGAGGTGCACAGTGTTATCTGATACGAGTGCGTGTGTAACGATAACGACAAGACGACGACGGCAACGATGGGATGAAGACGACGGTTTGACGACGATGACATGGCAGTACGACGTCGATGATGGTGAGATGTAGAGGGCATGGCGGGAACAGAATGACGAGAATGTGAAGAAGACGACGATGGTATGACGACGGCAGGATGACAAAGACGACATGACGACAACAGCATAACCACAGCGTGGTGACAGTGACGTTGTGACGACAGCAACGTGACAAAGACGGCATGACGACGTTTTCAGCGAGGCAAGATGCATGCGTATTATATGGCGGGCTGATCCCGGAGATGGTGCAGTCTAGAGTTATGTGCCCCTTTGGTTACTAGCTATTTCATTAGTGGCACGAGCATCGAGAGACACTCTTGTTTCTTGCGCAGCACTTCCGGTTCACCTCCTGAGACGACCGGGGAGGAAAGTCAAAATAAATAAAAAAAAAGAAATATATAGTACAGTACAAAATTAATGGCCTTCATTATAGATATGATATTATAGCATAGTTTAGTTATATGTTGGGTTACAGAAGTGTCTGGAATAATTAGAATTATATAGAAATCAATGAGCCGACCGGGGACTAAATTCAAAATAAGTCAGAAAAAATAGAAAAAATAAAGTACAGTACAAAATTCATGGGTTTCAATATACATATGATATCAGAACATAAGTTTAGATACAAGTTGATTTACTGAAATGTCTGGAATAGTTATAGTTAATTAGAAATCACTGAGACGACCGGGGACGAAATTCAAAATAAATCAGAAGAAAAAAGAAAAGAATTGTATAGTATAAAATTCATGCATTTCATTATAATATGATTTCAGAGCATAAGGTTAGTTACAAGTGGAGTTACTGAGGTGTCTAGAATAATTAGAATGAATTGGAAATCACTGATTACCGCACACCAAAGCACAGAATCATAGTCTTTAGAGATCCACCGCGTGAGCACGACTTTGGCGAAATTCTTGGAAAACCGGAAGTAGAAAACGGAAGTCATGACGTCACTAATGAAGTCACACACAAGAAGGTGACATGGTATTTAAGCGGCTAATTAATGGAAAACAGTTGCTCCCGATTTCAGTTAGTGCGTTGCGTTCGCCTAAAGTTCACCAAGCCGAGGTGCGAGTGCCACTAAGAGACACCTAAGTCAAGCTTTAGGGTCGCCTACCGTATCTTTAAAATTTAATTTATACGTAGAACAGGCCCTCTTCGGCTCCATTGAGTAGACACTAACGAAAACAAAAAATAAGGAGCGAGAAACATGTCACTGAACAAGCAGTTGGTTAAACCTAATTGAGATCAGCTAGGACAGAAAACAAACCAGGCAGTCAATGTTTTCGAACAATAAAGTATAAAATATTAAAGGTATAGCCTACATACAAAATCACTGCACAGTTTTCGCATCCCATACATGCACGCCAGAAACCATGTGATAATTTTTATTACGTGTTTTCTGCGTGACTAATCCAAACATTATTTACTTAACCTAATAAATCCTCCTAAGCTACTAGCATTAACCACACTCTATGGTAGTGTGTTCCAAATAGAAATAGCATGAGGAAATAGGGAAAATTGCGTCATATTAAGAAGGCTGAGAGGGCCTACCTTATAGTTCTATTTTGGTGCATTTTGGGGAAGGGGAGAGGGAGGGAGGGAGCGTAGGAGTGGCTCCTTTATGTAATGTTTACGCAGTAACTTAATGTGATCATGCATGGTCAAGTTAAAAGAAGAAACTTTAATCGAGGCACTGTTCGGCGCTTTATGTGCCCCTGGGGACACTGTCGCCGTGATGATCCACATATATGTGTGTCTGTCTGTGTTTACATAAACAAATAAAGATGAATAATATTATCCGATGGCTGGATTCGAACAAAGGACCTAAAAAATTATGGGGTTTTACGTGCCAAAACCACTTTCTGATTATGAGGCACGCCTTAGTGGGGTACTCCGGAAATTTAGACCACCTGGGGTTCTTTAACGTGCACCTAAATCTAAGTACACGGGTGTTTTCGCATTTCACCCCCATCACAAAGGACCTCCAGCACAGCAAGCCCTATACTGTAACCAATTACGCCACGGTCAAATTATTTTTTTTTTTAGTACCATATTGAGGCGTGGTCACACTGATGCATGCCTCGACAGCCGGAATCGAACAACCTTAAGAATTTCCCCTTAATGTTTCGCTTTACGTAGAGGTCAACCGCAGTTGAGGCTGAAAATTTTTTTTCTTTTCCATTTTTTCGCCTTTGCCCGCCGCGGTAGCTCTGACGTTGCGCTGTTGAGCACGAGGTGGTGGGTCTGACTGCGGCCGCTGCATCGGCATTCGAAGGGGACGGAATTCAAGGACGCTCGGGTAGCGTGCACTGAGTGCACGTTATAAAACCCCAGGTGGTCAAAATTAATCGAGAGTCCTGCACTACAGCGTATCTCATAACGAGATCGTGGTTTTGGCACGTAAAACGGCATAACTTAAAATTTCATTTCGTTTGCTGTTTTCACTGCAATGGAAAAAGAAAAAAAGGCGAGATTCGCGCGTATTAATAAAACGTACTGTTAAACGGAGGCGCTTTTTTGATGTCCTATAAGTACTTGCGTTGTTCACTGAAGTTTCCCCAAAAGCCAAATATTAGCGCCCACCGCGTTTGTTTTGTTGCCAGCGGATGCGCGCTGGTGTTTTCCCTGCTCCTCTTGGCGCAAAGCCAGGGCGCTCGCTATCTGCTCGAAACTCGCGCTTATCGTCGTCCGGTCCCCCTCGAGTACTGCCGAGAATTCGCTCGAAGCATCGCGACGCTCGCTGCTTTGCTAGACGAAATTGGGCTCGGCAATGTAGCGGTGGGAGTAGGCGTGCCCTCCTTCATTCCCTGAGCAGTTCGCACGAAGAGTGCAATTTGAATCGTGAATTGATAGTCGCTGCTGCACAGCTTCTAGCCATTAGTTTTAGACGTTGTCTAAGCGCAGTAACTCCAAAATAACGCCAAGCTTTGCTGCCCTCACATGACCACAAAAGGTGAAGGGCATGTTTTTAATGCGTAAGCATAATTTGTCAAGTGCCACAACAAAATATGCCCGTCACGCGAAAGGTGCAATGCCTTGTATCTGCGCAGAAATGCATAATTTGCGAAGTTAAGACATTTAATCATTATAATAGTATAAATGTAGACGATTGGTGGCTTTATAAGTCATGCGGAACAATGAAAAAAAATGTTCGCCAGAGGCACTTAAAACTGCATAAGTGTGGGAATACGAAAACGCTATAGTCCCTTTCGTAAAATGTTTTTTTTTTCCCAGCGTTCCTTGTCCGTGCAAGCTCTCGCCTGCGTTCTAGTGGCACTTCGCTGAGGCCAAATCAAAACGCGCCAAGCGCCTCAACGCGCTCGCTTGCCCGCGAGGAGTTCATAATTCGAAACACCGCTCAGCGCAGTTCATTGTACAGTAATGCTTTTTATTTTACACACTCATTTTATACACCTCCTCCCCGCTGGCTGTGCTTTCACGTGTGCAATGCACACTAGGCGCACCTTTTTTGCGCCGTCGACCATTTTTGGTGCCATTATTTGGTCACGCCAGCTACACCGACGGATTTTCGCGTAATGGGGCATATACTGCTGTTGCATTAAAATAAGATTGATCATAGGGAATGCCCATACGATCAGATTTATGCAGACCCATAGGGATATATAGGGCTCCATGGAAAATGCACGGGAAGCCTATAGTAGGGGTGGTACAACAGCAAATTTGAGGGTGGGCCAACTTAAATTTCGCGGTGGGCCAACTTGAAATTTGGAGGTGGGTCAACTTAAATTTGTGCGTATGCTTACGCATACTTAGACAGCTCAAATGAAGTCACTGCATATATTTTTCAGTTTAGTTTTTTTACGATACCATAGCCTACGTCAGAACCATGTGAAGTCAATGGATAAGGAAGGCGAGTGATTTTTTTTTTCACTGAAGTGCATAATTATGGAGGTTCAATTTGCGATAAGTTTCATAGCCCAAATAACGGTAAAGGAAAGCGAAAGTTGAAGACAACCTATCGCTTGTGGGAGCCGAACCCACTACCACCGCAAGACGCGTGCGGTGCTCTACCAACTGAGCTACGGCGACCGCCGGCCGTCCGTCCGTCCGTCCGTACACACACACACACACACACACACACACACACACACACACACACACACACACACACACACGCGCACACGCACACGCACACGCACACGCACGCGCACGCACACGCGCACGCACACGCGCGCGCACACGCGCACACGCACACGCGCACACGCGCACGCGCACACGCACACACGCACACGCACACACACTAGAAAAAAAGGAAAACAGCATATGCCAGATGGTATATGGGATGCCAAAGGGGGTGAAACAAATGTCATTACACTACGTACGCATACACACGTACCGGAAGAAAGGAAAAAGGATATGAGGGCAAACAAACAAATGGGGAAAATAGCTCATACGAAAAGGTATTAAGTAAAGACACGTTGAGTGCTTTGCGGAATCTTTCGAGGTTAGGAATAGCGGTGGTTAAATTATTATTATTGTTATTATTATTATTATTAATATTATTATTATTATCATTATCATTATATGGAAACATACAGGCACACAAAGCAAACAGGGAGGAAGCAAGCTGATAACTGCCACAGAAAGGGGCACAACGCCTGCCTACTCTTTCGGGAGGAGGGAATAAAAAGAGGAGAAGAGAAGAAGATAGGGAACAAAGATAGAGGTAAGAAAATAGGAAATAAACAAATCACAGAGACACAGACAAAAGAAAGTAGGAACACGGAAAAAATGTCTATAGACGGAAGGCCAAGTCAGTTTTCTGCATGAAAGTTAGCAAGGCTCTGTGGGGCTGGTCGCGTTGAGAAGCCCTTTTTCTCTATAACAGGCAATCGTCAAGGATCGTACACTTGAGTCCAGTCAGACCATAGTCCTCAATTAGCAGTGCGCGTTGTGTGACGAATGCGGGACACTCCAATATATGGTATTCAAGTATCTCACAGGAGCCACAGGACGTACACGACCGACTGTCCACACGTCCTTGACGATACAAGCGTTCGCGCGCCAACACAGAGCCAATTCTTAATTTCACTAACAATGCTCTAGCACCAGCGAGGCAAGCAACGACCACGAACACGAGGAGGGAACGGGCCGTTTGCAACACGGTGGTTTGGATGCTGCTTTAAGAGGTATCGGCGGATTAACATACGGGCGTTCTCAATCGTACAAGAAATTTCTGGGTAGTCACACCCGTTGTGAGCACAAGTTGAAGCGAGGCGATCAGCCTCTTCATTTCCAACAATACGCACGTGCGAAGGTATCCATAGGCAATGAGGGACATCCCACGAGAAGTGATTTTGTCGGCGGACTCTATTACACTGTGTAGAATTGGGCTATTGGTATCCTTTCTCAACAACCTGCTAAGGGCAGCACGGAAGTCTGTAAGGATGACGGCCTTCGATATGCTCTTTTCTTTCTGTACGTGCTTCAGAGGAACATCAATCGCTGCCAGCTCGCCAGTTGTTGATGAGGATGGATGAGCTATTCGAAACACCTTTTTCATGTCAGTCGAAGGGTAGAAGAAAGCGGCTGCAGCGCCTTGAGCGTCGCTGCTTACCGATGCGTCCGTAAATAGTTTAAGATGCTCTCCATATTTTTCAAATTAGTGCAGCTGGGCTGGTTAAAGCGGGCAGGTGATTCCAGTCACGGTAAGTTTTGTATAGAGAGGCAATCGTAATATGTTACGGTGTTTGTCCCAGGAATATGAACTTTGTGAGCGGGATCAAGGCGAGGTGACATTATTGCGTAGCAAAAGCGCCGAGGACTTCACGTCGCCGCATTAGACTTCAAGCGAAGGGTGATTCTGAGAAGCCGTGGCTGGGTCACGTGATCGCAGAGGGGTCCGATACGGCAACAGGAAAGTTACGGAGAGGAGAGCCTACTTCTGGAAGCTGACGAGACAAGCTGTTCGGGGGAAACTGCCTGCAACTTCAAAGGGGTCTGGGGCTCCAGATCATAGGTCCCGTAAGGACCCTTTGTAAGGACCTTTTGTAACATTAAGAGAGTTAGCAGATCACACTATCACAACAATATGTAAGAGGCCGGCTGCATGTACCCAACGCGATTTAGGTACACGATTGTGATAACAGATGCTGTGAAGAAAGGTAGACGCGAGGTATCTTCTGCGCATGGCAGGGGAAAGGAGTCTGACACTAGCTTTTACGGTAGCTACACGGGATTCTCGATGGTAGATGCTGTTAAACGTGCCAATAGATTCTGAACAGCTTCAAGCTTGTTGATAAGAGTTACCTGGCCGGGGACTCTTATGGATGAAGCGTGTTCTAGCACAAGACGAACATAGGGGACAAATAACTGTCTCTTTAATGACGATGGTGTGAGGGAAAAGTTTGGTTTTCAGTAACTGAGCATACAATTGGATTTGAATGTTATGTAGTCAACGTGATTAGACCATGACAAAGGGTTGGTGACGTGTACACCAAGATACAAGACCGAACAGATACGAGTGGGATTGCGTTCGAAGTTTACGAGTAGCTAGGGGGAGGTGCGTGATTACGGAAACTCTCATAGTTTTGCATTTAGAAATGTTTATCTCCATCTTCGAGAGGTCGCCCCAATGTGTAACAATATCAAGGTCTGTTTGAAGGGATTCGATGGCGGGGCCATTAACAACGTTGCGGTAGGTAACGCAATCGTCAGAAAGAAAGAGATATAGATGAATTTATATTATCGGGTAAATAATCGAAATAAATTAAGAAAAGTACTGGGCCTACAACAGAATCATGAGATCATTCGTGGAGAAAAACAGTGCGCGGTCAGAAATAAATTCTTGTATCTACTGCAGCAACCGAGGGCCCATACGCAAGCGGTGTGGTTTTGGTAGAAGCAGCTGATGGTTAACCTTACCGAATGATTTTGTAAGTCTAAGAAGATGCAGTGGATCGTCGCACCTGTGTTAATGTCGACGTGCAAGTATATAAGAAATATATAAGAGTATATAAGAAGTATATAAGAGAAATTTCGTTTTGCATAAAAAGAATTCACGAAAGCCGGGTTGTGAGCTGTAAAAGAAGTCATTTGAGTCCAAGAAATTAGCCACATGGGTGTAAACAACCTGCTTCACTATTTAGACGAATCGAATATAAGAGAAATAGAGCATTCGTTACTGGGGTTAGGCCAGTCGCCAGATTTATGGAGCGGAATCCTTCGGCTGTTTGGATAGCTATCTGGCTTATGCCAGATGAAAATGCAACCTAGTATTATAGAGCTATATTCTTTCGTATTCTGAATGAATTTAGAATTTATTCGGTCAGTACCACAGTAGAACGACCATTCTAATTTAGTAATTATGGCCGCAATGTCGCTGGTATCGAAAGTAATTTTATCCGCAGAGAACATTTTTAAATCGTGCGTGTACGAACAATGAATATTGCTAGAATCAGAGAAGTGAGAGATAAGGCACCAAGGCGACAAGTAAGTAAGCTCACCTAAGTAACAAATGACATAATAAAGAAACGACAAAGCATGGAAACGTACAATTAAAAAAATCTGGTAAAATTGGCTCAACTGTCAAAGCAGATAAACAAGAAGAAAGTGGTGTCCGAAATTGATAACATCGCTAAGATTTTGGCAGCAGTAAAATGTGGGGGCAGCATGAATTCAGTGAAACGGGAACTTGTCATAGGAAACAGTAGGATGTATGCAGTGAAAGATAAGCAGGGTAAGGCAATCATCAATTTCAATTACATAATGAAGGTAGTATATTAATTATATACTGAACTGTACAGTACCCACGAGCACCCACGCCTCCTTGTCTGGAAGTAGTGACGAACAAGATACAGAAGTTTGATCTGTAAATAGCGATGAGCTTAGGAGGGCTTTTCAATAGGTATGTTCCGGCGAAAAGTGACAGGAGAGGGGAAAACAGTCGATTTCACCAAAGATGGAGGGGATATACTAGAAGAGCTTCCGACCCTCTATACGCAATGCCTCAAGATTTCAAGTGAACCAGAAAGTTGGAAAAATGGCGACATAATACGAATCCATAAAATGAGAGGAGATATGAGATATGAGGAGATATGAGATAAAATATGAGATATGAGATAGAGGAGAGGAGATATGAGATAGAGGAGATATGAGATAAAATGAGATATGAGGAATTGTAGGCCCATTAGATTGCTTTCAGTATTATAAAGAAACCTTCACCATGGTAATTTCTGATAGCACCAGAGCAACACTTGACTTCAGTCAATTCAGATAAAATGCTGGGTTCTGGAAGATGTATTGTACAATGGATCACATCGATGTACTATAGAAGCACAAAAGCGCCTTCACCACTTTATGGGCTTGTGCGACCATCTGTGACTATTAATGCAATTTCTATAAGACCACACGCGTCAGCGAACTCCCCGCAATTTCCTTCTTTCCTTCTCTCCTCTCTCTCCCTGTCATCTTTGTTTTCCCCTTTCTCATTCCCCCAGTGTAGGGTAGCCAACCGAACGTTATTCTGGTTAACCTCCCTGCCTTCTGCTTTTCTCTTTCCCTCCCTCCTCCTCGATGTACTATATCAGGTAATTACGAAATACACCCAACTTCTTTATGTGGTTTCATAAATTATGAAAAATGCATTTGATTCTGATGATATTCCAGCAGTCTTGGAGGCATTGTGTAGTCAAGAAGCGCATCATGAAGCATACGTGAATATATTAGCAAAGGTCTATAAAGACTCCACAGCCACCTTAATTCTCTACAAGAACACAGGGAAAATAGCGATAAAGAAAGGGAACTGGCAATGAGACACAATCTTCCCAAATGTTATTCACTGAATGCTTGGAGGAAATATTAAGGCATTACAGAAGGAAGGATTAAGAGTGAGGATTAACGGCGAATATCTCTGAAACCTAAGGTTTACAGATGACATTGTCCTGTTCAGCAACGATAGGGATGAATTGCAACAAATGTTTGAACACCCTAGCCGAGGAAGTGTAAGAGTACGTTTATCTAGGCCACTTATTCACAAGGGAACCTTGATCATGAAAAGAAAACTTACAGAAGAATAAAAATGGGTTGGAGCTCATACGGCAGGCTTTACAAAATCTGACCGGCAGCTTACCGCTATTCTGGAAAAGTATATAATCATTGCATTCTACTGGTGCAAACATTTAGGGCAGAAACTTGGAGTTTAACAACGAAACTTGAGAAAGCGTTAAACACATTTCAATGAACGTGTGAACAAAAATGTTAAGCGTAGCCTAGACACAGGAAGACAGCGGTGGGGATTAGAGAGTAAGCGGGGGTAGCCGGCGATCTATTAGAGATACAAAATGGGCGCCAGGAGAAGGGAAGAGCAGTCGAGGACGTCAGAGAACTAGATAGTGTGATGAAATGAGAAAAATTTGCAGGCAAAAGACGGAATCAGCTGGCGCAAGACAGGGGAAATTGGAGTTCGCTGGGAGAGGCCTTCATCATACAGTGGACTAATGGAATGATGATGATTATTATTATTATTATTATTATTATTATGATGATGATGATGATGATGAGTAACCTAGTCCATGGAGAATTAGCCATCGTTGCTGACAGTCATGGCGGCGGATGTGAAATGGTTGTGAGTGGCGCTGAAAAATAAATAAAAACTGAATTTCTACTGTATGTAATTCCTTGACATCATTGTCTTCTTGCCTTCATATGGTTGCTATTAATGATACAGCCATCGATTAATCTCCTCTTTAATTTACGTGACTTCTATGAGTGCTTCTCTTTTGGCATAACATCTTTAAGGCGCGTGTTCTCATTATCTGTCCGTTGTCCAATTGTGCAGTTCGGCCTGGCCGACCGTAGCGGCTGAGCGGCCATTACGTTCCGCTGCTGAGCACGACGAGGGTATATGTGTATATCGCGTTCCGATATGTACGCAATGCAAAAACACACTGGTGCACTCTGCTTTGTAGGGGCGTCAGCATAGTGAAATTTCCGAATCGAATCGAATACGAATAGTTAGGAAAAATTCTCGTCGAATATCTAATCGAGTGTCGAATATGTTTCCATTGCTAACTCAACGTGAAATACGAAGTTTGCGCAGAGTCTGTTTCTAAGTAGCATGACTCATAACTGACATGACTCTCCTTCTCAGTACATCACAGGCGATTACCAATTTACCAACGAGGAGCCATGATGTCAAGAAGACAACGCTAAACCACCGTCGTGAAAGAGGCGTTGCAATGATTTCGTGCCTATGTTTTTTTTTTTTTTTTTTTTGCAGTATATACGGCCACGAGCACACGCGGCCAAGAAATACTATATAACAAGCTTGTCTTCCGACGAACTCGTGATAGCTGGGGAATGTGCCTTCTCATAAAGCATTCCCGCTTCGAAACATTTGCTACAAGTTAGGCGAAAACTTGTCGAGTTGCTTGTCCTGCGTTTCCTATAGAACTATCCCGAGCGGCAAAGAGGGAAGATAGTCTTGATATTAAAGCATGATATTAAACACTACGCTCGTTAACAAAGAAACCTCCAGCAAAACTGTATTCCACACGCAGTGCCGTGTGCATACAGCCAGTCACGACCTCGTCTGGTTGTATCGAGCAAGAGCTTGCCCAGAAGCGGACACAGACCACCCTCCACCCGGTAGTAGATGGCAGACATCTTAACTGCCCTGATCTTTATCGCTGGCGGCCATGGTGTCGTGCAGTAAAGAGTGGCACTTATTCATATTTATAGTATGTAAAAAATGTGTTGTGATGCGCGGACGCCCTTCTATTGCCGCGGTGCACGGGGAATGGGGTGGACATGAAGCACGGGGAGTGGCGATGGCCGAAGCGGACATCGCAGTTACGGGACATAAAGGACGCTGCGTTGCATTAGAGGAGACATATTGGCCGGACGAACTGGGTGCGAGCACTGCAGCCGAGCCTCGAAGCACGGGCCCCGATTCAGCAGCCGGGCCTCTCGGAAACGGCGGCACGCACAACGTCGCCTGGCAGTCGAGAGCCGCGCACGCATGCGCGGCATGGTGGGCATTCCACGACAGAGCGCGCGGGGCCCTTCCTTTGGCGGCGCCGCGGCAGCAGACGGTAATCGGCGGCTCGTAGTGCAGCAGTTGTATCGTCCTCCCTCCTCGCCCGGTGTAATCGCGTAATTATGATCGAATCTCGCGGGATGCGAGCGAGCGCACGGCCTATTCTTCACCACCTGTACAGCGTTAAACCAGTTTCCGCAGCGGCTTTTGTGTCGTTGGCTTTCGGCGGCGGCCAAGATAAGCGGTGCGAGCGCGGCGTTGCGATGGCGATGCCGGCATCGATGCGGCACAAGGGCGGCCCTATCTGCTAAACAAAGCGAGTGAAGGGGAACAACACGCGCCGCCCGTGCAGACGGGGCAAGTAAAAAAAATTAAGGAAGGACCGGAGACCGTCTGAGAACGGGGGGTGGGGGGGTCACTCGTTTCGCGAGCCGGTAGCTCTCGCACGTGGGCGCCACATCCGGGCCTGTGATTGTTATGCACAGAGAGGAGAGCGGCACAGCTGTGCTTGCGTTGCGTTTCGCGCGTTTGAAGAAGACAGTTCGGAAAAAGGAGCGCCCCTGGTCTTCCCGAAATGAACTCGCTCACACGTGGAGGAGGCGGAGAATTAAAGAACCCAACGAGGACCACAGAAAGGGCCACGTGGGAAAACAATGTGGTAGGGGCGACGAACGACGGCGTTCTGCCTGCCGCCCCGCGTCTACGTACACGTAAAGTCAGGGTCCTTCAATACCTGAGGTAAAGTCCTCAAGCTTGGTCGAAACGTTGAAAGCGCCGCAGTTGCGCCAAACATGATTCGGCAGAACGTTTTTCATGAGAGGTGGCTCCGCCCCAGGAGTGGTGGAGAATCAACCGGGATTAAAAACACCGTCACTGTGGGAACAGGCGTCTTCCTTTCGTACTCAACCTGGTCAAGGAGGTGGCAATGTCTTTGACAGTTGAGATAGTGACGCTTAGGTGCGAGGGAACGCCAGTAAATAAGGTCAAAAAGCGCTACAGTGCTAGAGCAACGCTAGGACGTAAAACCCCATGATTCTATCGCTAGCACAACGTTTGTTTGTCTGACGCAAGCTGGAGCGTGTGGATCAGCTTCCGGCTTCCAGTGGGCTTGCTCTTCACGAGTGTAAATATGCACCTGGCGTAGTGTGATTCGTGCGCGCGCTCTTCGCACCGACGAGAAAGGCCTATTCGCCAGCTCCTCTTAAATTGCGCCAGGAGGCAACGTCTTCGCGATGGCGCTGCAGCTAATTCGTAAACCGGCAGTTAATACATGGTTTCGCTCCGTAGCCGTCACGTGTGCAGACCACGCGCTTGAACTTGTTTCGGTCAGTTCACCCACACAGTACAGTGCTTGGCACGACGCCGGTCCTGGAGCCCTTCGCGAAAATATTTATAACAGCATACGAATAAGTCCCTGTTCATGGCTTCTTTGCCAGCATTCAATAGTGCAGTGAATCTTTGACAATGTCGAATTTAGTGAACAAGCTGTGCAATGAATGGACTGCTGGACAGCACGCGACATCCGTCTAAGACCGGTAGGTTTTCTTTGTGCAAGTAGGCTGTACTATTCAGGGTGTTTCAGCAAACACTTTCAATTTTTTTTTCAACGAATTACCCATGACAGATAGCGCAATTCTAGTTCATGAGCTGGTCTACTCGAAGAGGCGAACATTACTTGCACAAAATATTGAAATGCATAATGGACTAATTAATAAAAAGTCACTAATTAAGTTTTAACTTTGTTGATATCAAATTCACGAAAATTTTGGCAAGTGGTAAACAGTGATACTAAACAGACAGCCGAATTAACCACTGCCAGCGATGTTATCTCCAGGGATGATTGTTGCTCTGTATTTGACGCTGCGTGCTCGAAGTCATTTGTTAATACTGAACCAATTTCATTTGCTAAAATTACTAGATATATATTTTTTTCCAATGGACCCCCTCATTATAGATTTTGCTGGGGTAAGCCACCTAGTCCGTGACATAAAGCTTTCTTCCCCTGGTGTACACAGTATGAACCCAAAGTTTCTCAAAAAATACTGAAACCGACTCATCCATAATACTTTCTGTGATCTTATTGCAGTTCCTAGAACATGGTGTGTTAGCTCCCGCGGACGATTGGAAAATCGGGAAGGTGGTTCCTTTGTATGAAACCGATAGTAAACATAGCACTGATAACTATAGACCCATTTCACTGACACGTATATCTTGCAGACACATGGAGCATATCATTTATTGTCACCTGGTAACATTTTTGGAAGCAGACTCTTTCTTCACTACACAATAACACAGGCTTAGAAAAAGTTTCTCCTGCGAGACACAAGTTTTGTCTTTCACTAACGACTTATTTACTGCTTTAGATCGTTCTTTCTTCGTAGACTGCGTTTTCATAGATTTTGCGAAATCATTCGATTCGGTGTGTCATTAATTACTACTCTTTACCGTACGCGCGCTTAATTTAGACCGTAACGTACTAAAATGGATAGAGTGCTTCTTGTTTGGGCGCATGCAGTTCGTGACAGTTAACGGCCACCACTCTGCTCCTTGTCCTGTGACATTCGGAGTACTGCAGGGGTCAATTCTAGGACCCTTGCTCTTTCTTGTTTACATTAATGACCTGCCTAACAACATTTGTTCGTCCCTAAAACTGTTCGCGGATGATTGCCTTATTTATCGTGAAATGTTAACTGCTAATGACTATTTACCACTTCACTCGGACCTAACTAATATAAATGCATGGGGTGAGAGTTGGTTAATGAAACTGAATATTAATCAATGTAAAGCAATGAGAGTTACTCGCCGTACTTCTCACGACACCCCGTGTACTTATTCTCTTAATAATTTTTCCCTAGCTTAGGTTTTCACTTACAGATACATTGGTATTTATATTTCTCAGAACCTTTCCTGGCAAACTCATGTTGACCACATATCTAGTAATGCTAGTCGTACTCTTGGTTATATCAAACGTAATTTTAGTCTAGCTCCCACCAGTTTGAAACTCTTGCTTTATAAAACTCTAGTTAGGCCCAAGCTTGAACATGCATCTTCCATTTGGCATCCTCATCTAAGTTCACTTAACCTCAGTATAGAAGCCATTCAGAACCGTGCAACACTAACTATCTAACTATTCGCGTACAGCAAGTGTCACTTCAATGAAATTCAATCTTGATTTGTCTAACCTGTAACTTCGTCGTAAAATTTCACGTAACTGTCTATTTCATAAAATATATCACTAGAATCCCCCTTTAAGCGACTCTTTTGTTACCGCCATTGTGCATTTATTCCAGAAACGATAATCAGTTCAAGGTCGAAATGCCATGTTGCCGCACTACTTCATTTCAATTCCTTCATTCCAACAACAAGAGGCGACTGAAACCACCTTCCCGCTTCCGTTGTTTCAATCGTCAATGCAAACGAATTAAAAAAGGCCCTTGCTAACAACTATCTGTAGCCCTACTATGCTGCTAAAATATATATTATTTCTTTTTGTTTTGATACCAGCCACTCCTCTCTATAATGCCGCGGCCCTGAAAGAAAATAAATGAAATGAAATGAAACCGATTACCTTATGGCACACATTGCAATTTACAAATTCTAGCGGCTGAGACTGCAAGGCATATCCGCTTGAAAATAACTGTGTGGATGACACGATTTACGACATATGCGCCGTCAAACTTGCGGTAAAAATGCAGTGTCGTTCCACTTTCTTAACAAAACGCCGTTTTATACATTGAAGCACAAAACTAACTGTTTCCGCAAAGTTCGGGAATTGACATCTCGAAAGTGGTGTCATCCTGAGAGTTCGCTCCAAGTGGATTGTCAACTTTCCGCTGACTAAAGTAAATGGTCACAAGTACTTGGAAATAAAAATTCAATCCATCCAAGATGGGAGACTCACATTGATAACATTACTAGCACAGCTTTGAAGCGACTGTTTGTACTCAAAAGACGTCTTAAACTAGCACCACCTAATACCAAACTAATAGCTTATACAACGCTTTTCCGATCTGTACGAGAAAATGCTAGCCCTGTCTGGTTCCCTTTTACCCAGCAGCAGGTGAGCAAAAGAGAGGCATTAAAAAAAAACAATAAGGTTTATTTTCAATAACTATAGACTTACAGACTCACTAGCACAACTACTTAATAACGCTGGCATCCTAACACTACAAAACCGAACCAAACTAACACGGCTAAAACTTATGTTCCAGTTCATACACAACATGATAAAAACTGACACCTCAACAATTATATCTTACTCAAATGGAAGGCCACCTCATCAGAAGCACGCCCGCACACTAGCCGAATACTCTTTCAATACTGATCGCTTTAAATACTCATTTTTCCCTCCAGCAATTCAAGACTGGGACTCATTGAAACTCACTGTAACTAACGCTTCATCATTAAACAGATTTATTAGCATGATTGAGCATGAATTGCTTGCTTCACAAATAGCCTCATCTTCATCGCAGGAACATTAAACTGACTGAGTGTCTAGCCTATGTCGTTGTTACAAATGAATTGTTTTTCTTTTACGTGTATATAGATGGTGCAACCAAAACCATTTTCTGATGTATTGTTCAAATAGTAATGTATGATGTTATGTACGCATGACTCTGTGAAAGCAACAGACATTTCATGTACCTTCCTTGCTATAATCTCTGACGAGATTTGCAGTATTCTTAAATAAATAAATAAATAAATAAATAAATAAATAAATAAATAAATAAATAAATAAATAAATAAATAAATAAATAAAACGTCCGTTCCTATCATATCATTCCCGTTATGTTGAAAGCGTAGTTTCCATTTACCCACTTCATTCACTGTTTTCCTGTAGGAGGCACCCATTAAGGCAACGCATAAATACTTCTGTTAGGGGAACTGTGTGCAGAGAGCAACACACTAAGTAAAGACTCGGCAGAAAGCATATCACCCCTATCGAAAAAACTCGTATGCTCCATAACTCCCATATCGAATAATCCCACATGAAATATGCGAACATATGGGTTATTATATAGAATTCCATATGCTTCATATGGAATTTATTGGATATGGGAGTTACGATGCTTATGAATTTTTTTCGATAGGGATACCATTGATCGACCAATTAAGATGATGTGGTTTTCTGCATGGCGGCTTACTGTTGTTCTGTATGGAAAACGAAGTTGGGACAATGGAGAATGACTGTATGCAGATTGATGAAGAGTAAACATTTGCGTATGGAGAAGAAATGATAGAGAACGGCGAATGCAGTATATATAAAGACCTTGTGGAAGTAGATAATAGAGTAGCAGATAATTTATTATGCAGACTTGATATTGGAGCATGAGAAATTGTAATATCGAAATATTACAACTTCTCATGCCCCAATATCCAAAATGTAATATTGTGTAGAAATTGAAATATCGAGAATGCAGCACGAAAAATGGTGCGGAGAGTGGATAATGAAGTAACGTACATAATAGGGAAAAGCGTATTGAGGATGGAGGATAGACAATGAAAAATAGAGATATTGCGAATATGTATTAGAATACAGGGAGTAAGACTTAAAGAATACATATCGGAGTACGGATGGCGGAGTAACGAGTGCATGGAGGGGAAAGTGAAATTTGGAGCATACACTTAGGGAATAGGGTTTGGAGAATATATAAGGCGTTGTGGAGAATTCACAATGCTTAACTGAAGATAAAGACTGAAATGCAGAGAATAAAGATGCGGAGAAAGGAGCATAGAAAATGGTGAGCACCGATAGAGGATAGATATTTGGGTATGCCGAATAGAATATGAAGAGTGGAAATTGTATTGGCAAGGGAGTACTGAATGTGAAAAATGGGCTATAGATAATGAAGAAAGGAATGTCGAAAAGCAAGCCTGTAGATTGGAGCGTGGACAATGAAGTATGCTGAATGGTGTATCGAGTGGAGACACTTCATATGAAATACGCAAAATGTAACTATAGGCATGTGAAGTCTGTCTATTCTGCAAATGAACGGCGTGTTGCAGAACGAAGTATAGTGAACGGAGTAGTTTGCGACAAGCGCTGAAAATTGTATGTAGAGTATACGGGGCATACACCATTTTTTTTATTTACTTTTAAATTATACAGAATTTTTAAAAATCGTCGGTAACAGATATAGGAACAATAAAGTCCTTCAGAGGCGGGCATTACTTCCACAAAAATCGACAACCAATTTTGACTAATGAACAAAATTTCGCTACATAAATTTTAACTCATTACTTTATGGCATATATTGCAATTTACGAAGTGTAGCCGATGAACTTGCAAGGCGTATCCACTTCGAACGAATTCTCAGGACTACCCCAGTTTTGTGATATTCCTTCCCGAGGTGTGCGACGATATAAATTGATTTTGAGCTTCTATGCATAAAACGACGTTTTCATAAAAAGAAAAAAAAAGTAAGTAGAACAACAGTGCATTTTTGCCGCAAGTTTGACAACGCATACCTCGAAAAAGATGCCATTCTCAGAATTCATTCCAAGGGGTATGTATTTCAATCTCACGACTACGATTCGCTAACTGCAATATGTGCCGAAAAGTAATTAGTTGGAAATTTCACTTGTAAAATATTTGATTAGTTAATTATGCATCTCGATTTATTGTGCAAGTGACGTCCGCTTCTTCGAGCAATCCAGTTCAAGAATTTGAATTATGCTATCTACCACGGGCCAATTTAAGATATTCTGCATTTTTTTAATGCAAAACGTAGAATTGATTTAGACAATGTACAACTGAGTATCCAGAGTGGACAGCATAGCATTGAATATAGATAACGTAGTACGAATAATGGTGATTGGCGCAGGATAATGTAGCACGAAGATAACAAAGCCTTGAGATACGGAGACGGAAATGGGGATAACCAAGAATTGAATATGGACAAATAGCAAATTTTGTACGAATAATAAAGCATACGGAATGGCAATGGAGAATGCTGTACAAGCAATGGGGTATACAGAATGGAATACGGAGAAAAAGGTATGGAATATGGGTAATGGAACACAAAGAGTGGTTAACGCGCATAATGGAGTAAATAGAATGCAGAACAGACAATTGGATCTATAAAGCGGAGTGCCGAGCATAAAATAAGGATCATAAACAGGGAAGTAGAGCAGAGATAATGCAAGGATTTAGTTTGCAGCATAAATATGGGTGAATAGAACGCACGGAAAGGAGAGTGGAGATTTGAAAAATGATTACTACAGGGCTAACAATATAGAATGCACCGACGACGGGGAATAGTGTGGCCACATGTATGCGAATGAGGTACGGCATGTGGAGCATGGAGTGGCTTAAAGAAGAAAAAAAGAAGAATAGACATATTCGACTCTCGAATAAAAGGCAACTTAATTGATTTATCTAATTTTGTAAGTTACCAGAGCGCCAGTTATCGATCTTCCGAGCTGGAAACATCAAGATCGACCTTGGACCACGGAGTTCCAGTCAGTGCAAAAACGGAAACAGGGCGACCTTGGCGAGCGACTACGTCGTAGAGGCTGTCTGGTATTGATTACATTCAATGCCCGATATAGGACATCCATTGTGCCCGACACCAACGAGCGGCAGCTTCCTTGCAGAGGCACAACTGCTACCTTCGCAGAGTGTCCAGAAAGTTCACTGCTTCGGAGATTAGGTTATTAGACCGCTGTAGTAAACAACTGCTTTCTGCCATTACACGTTTTCATAAAGCGGCGGCTGTTATGAGTTCCCAACATATCTTCATGTCCGCGCGTCCTCTCCACGAGGTTTCCACCGGTCGTTAAACTGGTAGGGTAGAGCCCCGCTAAGTTAGGCGGTGTTTGTCGCAGCGTCTAGAACTGTGCACACGTACGCATTGCAGTGCCGCCCTCAGCAGCAGTGACGGTCCTCCCGCACGGCGTTGAGCTACGCATAATGCTACTACCTTAATTACCGACGAGTAATACAGCGACAAGACGTTGTGTCTAGTGCCGTGGCACGCACGCGTCGGCAAACGTAAAGGAAACGAATAAATAGGAGCGACAAGCTACCAGCTGCTTTGAGTGGCATTCAAAAGTTTTTTTTTTCATTGGGTATTTTGTAAACTTTAAAATTTTTTTTAACTTACTGCAGGGAATAATAAATCTTCGGAAGTTGCTTTGTGGTTCCGTCTAATTGGAGAGAAAATACGGACATTCCTATTAGTTATGCAAGCGTTCATGTCTGCAACATTCGCGCCAAAGGAGGGAAAGGCGACTTACGTCACGTGCTTCAGTTCATCAGCTGATTGAGTTTGACGTCCCAGAGCAACAGATGGGCTAAGAGAGATGTCCTACTGTCCGGATGAATTTTGACTACTTTGGTTTCTTTAGTGGGTACTCAGTGCTTGGAACACGAGTGTCCCTCCTTTCTTATAGAAATAAGTTAGCTGGAGCATCTCGTATAGCGTTTGGGCAAGTATTTCAGCTTTCAGCAATATTGTTTCAAGGGCACTGACGTTGAGTGAAGAGATTTACAATAATAATTCTTCTATAGTTTAACATAATAAAGCTGCACTTCGGCTATGAGAGAAAGCGAAGTGTAGAGATGTGGATTAGTTTTGATTACCCGATATACTTTAATTGGCACCTTTGTTTTAGCGCATGAGGGTTTTGCATTCCGCTGCCCATCGAATTGGGAATCACAGCAGTAGGAATTCGATGCCACAGCACTGTCCACCACAGGAGAACGCCGTGGCAGTTTAGCCAGTTTAGCCGCATCGGAGAGCTGAAAATGGGAATGCGCGTGGAATGTGCGGTAGCGCCGTGTGTCAGCTGATCGTGTCTTGGCTGACACACAGCGCTACCTCACATTCTTCTCCGACCGACGTTGAATAGCAGGCCTTTATTTTCAGTTGTACACCCTCGGCCGCTAAGACAACCTCTGTTGTTGCCTCGACCACCCGCCTTACCCCCTCTTTCCTTTAGAAGAAGCCCACCTATATATACTGTGCCGAGGAAAGCATATGTCGCCTTGAAAAAGACAAATAGAAGATCACGGTCAGGCACGCACAAACAAGGACAGAGTGAGGAGTAGACAACACAAGCGCTTACTTCCAACTGATCGTGTATTTACAAAATTGCATCATATGAACATTTTCCTTAATGACCCCACAAGACCATGCTCACAAACTTAGGCCATGGTCAGAAACTTAGGCCACAAGGCCATGCTCAGAAACTTAGTACCTTTGGACGACAGAATAAAGGAAGGTGCGCTGGCAAACGATACACCCGCCTTTCTAATGCAACCTGCTTCAATTATCTCCCTAACATCCTGGTTCTTATTTTTGGCTACTTGTTCTCGTTTTGCTCCTTATTTCGTGTGGTGCATGTTAAAATTAAGATTGAATTTGAACTTCGGCGGAAACCTCGATCCACTTGGGTGATCATGAAGTCTGTACAATGTCGCACAATTTGTACGTAGCGTAAGCTGCTACGCGATACCGTGGCAGTTCAATGTCTTTCTAAGAAAAATGCAACATGGTATACCATCCGGTGAGTATCCCATGTCCGAACCATCTACGGGTCGTTACGGTGGTCCTGCATATTTGTTAACTGAGGTAGTCAGCCGACCACTGCGTTCCAAGTCCGTACACGACAGACTTGGAATGGCGGCCGGAAGACGAACCAACTCGGCCACCCTGGGCGCAGGCGTTCCTTCGTGTCGACATGCTTATATCGACACATACGCTGCATTTTATGAACATACATTGAAAAGTGCGACTTGATAAATTTGATACACTCTGGAGAAACGCTGTTTGAGGCAATGAAATATCAGTTTGTTAACCTTGTACAACCACCTTTATATTACATTTACTCAGTGCTTTCCACGAGTTGTCTTTTTCTGCATTACATTTTATTATGTTCACAGGCTCCCATTGTACAAATTTTTTTCTGTTGCACACAAAAGAAAGAAAAAAAATCGCTCGCAATATCTTATACTGTAATTATGCGCAAGCCACGACTCTATTATTACCGCCCTGCATAAGTTCATTGAGGCGTCCGGGATATTACGCTGCTAGAGTACCGACCGTGTTGTCCTTTATTCTATTTTCAATTTTATGATTGAGCCCTCTCAAAAATTTTCCCATGCTTCAGTTGCTTAAGGTTTCGTTATTGATTGTTTGCTTTTCACCTCTCTTTGTCTTATATTGGGTGAACTTTTCATTAAATGCATACATATCTACTACTCCAGTGTAGTCTATCCCCCTCTCGGGTGTGCACCATGTTTTAAGGCAATAACAACAACAACAACAACAATACAGCTGCAAGCGTGACAGGCGGTCAGGCGAGTAGCATTTCCAGCCTGCTCCTTCCTTGCTTTTTGACTCTACGTTTGTATACATGATCAGTACGCATATTCAAATGTTGAATTCCAGCTCGTTCCTTCTCATTCACGTTGAACCCTTTTAATACTCATCAGAACTTCAACCGTCGCTTATGCAGCCTCTATCTACCATTACAATAGACCATTTTCAGGCAATCCCACAGTGCCCCGCGGGCTCGCGTTGCATTATGGGGAAAGAGCGCACGTCGAGCGACCAGGCTCGCTCGGGCGCCTGCCGCCCATTTGCTGCGTTGGCACCATTTGCCTTTTGCGGTACTGTTGGCACCGCGTTGGCCGTGTTTGCCGCGTTGGCGTGGGAGTACGAAGAGAGAGAGAGAGAGAGAGAGAGAGAGAGAGAGAGGCGCTGATTCTTTTTTGACGCTCCTCTCGACACAAGCACACATGCCCACCAGTATCAACATTTATATCTCTCTGCAAGACATGGGAAAGTAAGGAAGGAAAAAGTGGAGAAGGAAAGGCAGGGAGGTTAACCAGTTTAGCGCAACCGGTTTGCTACCCTACACATGGGAGCGGGATGGGGGGGATGAAAGATGGGGAAGGGATGGGAAATAATTAACGCAGTCTATGGGGTAATCACCGCGCTGCCGGCCTTTCACGTTGACCTTAGCTCGGCCGTAAGCATATCGCCTCCATCGTTTAAAACTTCGTTTGCAGGATGACGCGTTGTAGGATGGCGCATAAACAAAGGGACCGTGGCTTCCTAAAAGAAAACTTGTCTATGTCTCTTCTGCTACCACATTTGAATTATAAGAGAAGGTCATATACGTTGTGATGTTTTAGAAACCACCACGGTGCTAACCGGTTGGTTGCTCGTAGGTTAGGCGCTCATGTATTCATATAGAAAAAAAAAGAAAAGAAAAGAGAAACGGTTGCCTATACTCCCCGTCTCTTTCATGAGAAAATACTGTGCTAGGATCAAATTTATGGCCCGCCTACTACAAGTATTGCGTTCGTGTGCAGCGAACTAGCGAAATTAAAGGTATAGTATCTCGCAGTACCGTTTTCATTTGAGCGCATTGGTCACAACTGAAATATATTGCTCCTTCGTTGTGATAATCTCTTTGAAAATCAATGTAATTAGCTGCACTACATAAAAAGTTAGTAGGGCGTTTTCATTGTCTTTTTGGGCACGTTTTGTACGCAGCACGGTTCAGACGTTAAATCGCAGCTATAAGTGACATGCTTCGTCAGAGCATTTGCGCAACATCGCGAAGCACATTAAAATTTTTACGTTTCACTCTCAGACGCAGCGCTAGACATTTATGAAATGGCGCTCTTTACACTGCGGTAAACAAACACGGGACGAAATGAATTGATTTTATTCAGCTTTAAAAAAATAAGTGCGGGACACTGAAGCGAACTTCTCTCCTTCCACCTCGAATTGAAAAGTCAAATAATGTTCGCTTGTAAAAAACGGAATATTAAACAAGGCGGACCATAAACAAGCCTACCTGACAACTGTCCCTGGAGCTGTGGAACACGCTGCTGGTTTAGTATTCAATCTGCACATTGTTTTGCCTAATTTCGAATTTTAGTCATCACCCATTACTCTTCAGAGTCGAAGTGTGTGCACACTAAAGAGGTGAACGGGGTTCGCAACTCAGCTGAAAAAAATAATAATTGAAAAAGCAGTGGCATGCGAGCTCGCTAGACTGTTTGGCGTTGCAAAGAGGCGAGAGGGCGACGCAGCTGAACGTTAAAAAATATGTTCTTGTTTGAATTAGGCACTAACATACGCTTCCTTGCCAAATTTGCTTCAGTTGCTGACAGGTGCTCGTACGGCGCAGAAGAGCCAAAGTGCGACACCCGTCTCTGGGGCGTCACACTTTTCCAATAAGCACTTGCGTGGCCGTTGGGGGCGCCTCCGTGCCAGAAAAAAAAATGTATATTGAATGAATTATGGCGCTTCACGTGCCAAAATTACGATTTGATTATGAGGCACGCCGTAGTGGGGGACTCCGGCATAATTTGGACCACCGGGTGTTCTTTAATGTGCACCTAAATCTAAGTGCACGGGTGTTATCGCATTTCGCCCCCGCAGAAAAAGGTCTCTTCCCGTTACCACGAAGTCTCTCGCGATATGAGTGCAACGCTACTATGTCGGCTGTGGGGGCAGGAGCAGCCTTGCTTAATTCATTCAGCTATCGCACTAGAATGGCTCAGTCACCCGTGCGCTCTCAGTGTAGATGTGAAGAGACGAGCTATCGATCATCTCCTCTGCCACTGTTCCCACTTCGACAGACAACGCCAGACTCTGCAGTGTGCCTTGAGTAGACCGGACGATCCGCCTTTTACCGAAGGAATGTTCCCGGAAGCCTGGCCACACGAGCTCATCGACATTTAGTACCCGAAGGCGACAGACTTCAGTGCTTGGCTGTACAGAAACACTGCGCTTTAATTGTTTAGTGCGCGTGACTGATATGAACTCAAATCTTCTCTCTTACTTTCACAGTATACCCGGGGTTCAAAATTAAGCTTAATGGTTTTCTTGAAATTAGGCACTGGGAGGCACGCGAAGACCACCTGTGCAAATAAGTTATGCGGCCAGGGGGACACAAAGTGAGATGATAATTATCGCTGTCAGCAGCCCAATTAACTAAAATTGAATAATCAACTTTTTGTTGACTGCAGTAAGTGGGTATGTCTGTATTGAAAAGTTAGAGGCAGTCGTGTTTGTACACGGTATCCGTTGGAAGAATTCTAGCGTGCCTGTGCTCCGAGATATCCGACTCCAAATTTTAATTGTTGTTCGCACGATTACGCATGCAATAGAGTTAGCATCGGCGCAAAGCTCCTCCCTGATGTGACGCGGCTGTTGCGTGCGGCGTTTAGTCTGTCAACGGGGCGGAGGCATAGGCAAAAAAAAAAAAAAAAAAAGATGATAACGGTTCCCCTTCCCCTCTCGGCTGGCGAAATCAAGATATGACATCGCCGTGTGCCGTGCAGTTCTTGCTCTTGATTTCAATAAAACTTACGCTACTTGGAAATCAGCAGTCACATTATTTGCGCAGCCCAGGCAAGGACCATGCCCGCTTGTCTAGTCACCATTACGCACGCGCTCTGCCCTCCGCCTCTCCACTCGCGCCATTATCTCGGCATGGCAGCTGCCGCCATCGTTAGAGGCTGCGCGGTCGCGTACGTGTTACGACAGCGGTTGCGGGTTCTTCGATTTCTTTAATTCGCCAGCCGAGAGGGGAAGGGGGACAGTTATCATCTTTGCCAATGCCTCCGCCCCGTTGTCAGACTAAACGCCGCACACAACAGCCGCGTCACATTAGGGAAGAGCTTTGCGCCGATGATAACTCTCTTGCATGCGTAATCACGTGAACGACAATTAAAATTTTGCACAGACACGCTAGAAGAATTCTTCCAGCTGATACTGTGGATAAACACGACTACCTCTAGCTTTTCAATATAAACATATACCCACTTACTGCAGCCAACAAAAAGTTAATTATTCAATTTTAGTTCATTGGACTGCTGACAGCGATACCTATCATTTCACTTTGTGTCCCCCTGGCCGCATAACTTATTTGCACAGGGGGTCTTCGCGTGCCTTCCAGCGCCTAATATTAATTGTGTGCGTGCGTGTGTGCGTGTGTGTGTGTGTGTGTGTGTGTGTGTGTGTGTGTGTGTGTGTGTGTGTGTGTGTGTGTGTGTGCGTGCGTGCGTGCGTGCGTGCGTGTGTGCGTGTGTGTGTGTGTGTGTGTGTGTGTGCGTGCGTGTGTGCGTGTGTGTGCGCGCGCGTGTGTGTGTGTGTTTGCTTTCTGCTCGCAGCAGCTAGAGGCGCTGGTTGTTCATGTCCAGAATTCCTTGTTCTTATTGATGCAGGGGAGCATTGTGCAAGAGCGGCGAAACGCGTCTACTAAGAGGAAATTGTCCATCACTGCTGCCGATGAATTGCTACAAGCGTAGTGCGCAGACGGCGCTGCGTGTACGCGTACACTTCGCTTTGCGGACAAATATGGTCGCACATGCGCGGTATGCGCACACAAGCAAACGCAGAGCGCAGAACAAGTGTTTGTCCTCGTTCGTTCTCTCCACGCTGTTTGCGTCCGGGTCGATATGCGGCTAGAGGTCGTCGCGCGAGGGGCCCCTCTCTGCAGCTGCGGACGGAGTCGTGTGCGTACAGCTATAGCGCTCGCCCGCGCGCGCGTGTGTGTGCTTTTCAAAGACAAGCCGCGAGGGAACGGCAAATAATACGGGCAAGCACGACGGACTGGCGGGCGTGCGCCGAGGCGAGCCGACGTCTGCCCTCGCGAGGCTCGTGCAGCGGCCCCCGAGCCTTCCCGCCGCGGGCCAGGCCACATGCGTCGTCGGGAAACGCACGTGACGGCATAATTTCGACGCAGTCATTAGGCGTCCGCGCTCGGACAGTCTCTGCCCCCTTCCCCCAATCCCTCTCCGCCGTTAGGTTTCTCTAATAGGTTCGTGCCGCGCGCTCGCTTCACGTTTGGTTACGCGCGGTAACCAAACGTGAGTGGTCGGTGGGACACTCGTGACGGCTCATTACATGCCGATGCTACATACCGCGCGCTGGCCGCGGCTAATTTCTCTGGCCGCGCGGCATACCTTCGCGTCCGCCGGTCCCCCGATTATTCCGCGCTCTTCTTTATCCTTCTCGTAGGTGCCCATTACTCCGCTTGCTTGCGTCATCGCTACATTCTGCGCGAATAAGATAAATAAAGCGGCCGGCACCAGCGTGGGATAAGAGGCAAACGAGCGCGCCTACCGAATCGGGCTTCAGCGTGTGTGTTACGCACGCCGATCGAGTTTGAGAAAGCCGATCGGGTGTGATCAATGACGCAGGGAAAAAAAAAAAAGTATCTTTAACCGGCGGATCGAGGAGACACACGGCGGCCTGTCCTGCAGGCTGTCATTATCCGCTTTTAGTTTACGACGAATATCAAAAGAAACAACGAAAGCTCGAACGAGAGAGAGAGAAAAAAAATGGTTCAGAATTATTATCCATCGCCCCGCACGCACGCACACACGCACGCACGGTGCTACCACTGTGCCGCGCAGACAGGGGCTTGCCGCGCTTCCGTGGTTGCGCCCATGCGGTGTGCATGAAGTGGCGCCGACCAAATTGCTACTATGACGCAACTGTCGCCGAGCGCGAGCTTTCCCGGCCGCGGCGCCTCTGGATTTTTAAAACGAGACACGGCTACCGCTGTTCAACAGGAAGGCGTACGTTCGCCCCATTCCACCTCCCCCCCCCCCCCTCTTTATTTTTTCTTTTATTTATTCCGCCGTTGTCCCCGCGATATATGCAGGCATGCGGCTCCCCGCGGAAGTCTAACCGGCGCGGCCACCGCGCGTGGAATTACAGAGCGCAAGTGTGCGCGGCCATATTTCTCGACGGGTGACCAATAGCTCGTGCTTGAATCCATTCCTATGTTCCATTTCAGCGTGGGTCAGCTCCCGCAATACGTATTCTGAGTTCGCGATCCTCTCAGACGCACGTGGAGCAGTTGTGCTCCGAAGATGTGATCACTGCAAAAACTCATCAGATATTTGGAGGCGCCCTCACGAGCGACTTCATATAGTACTGACTGGACGCTGCACGGCACTCGCTAGAAGAAGGCACTGACGCGCCTCCGAAGCTATAGTGAACTCTGTTCATACACTACTTCGCATACTCCGCGAAATACAGGAATGCTCGAACTACACAGTGCGAACCGCAACCATCCAAACGATGCGGGAACGGGCAGCTGCATAACACATAATTCGGAAACGCTTTGAAGTGGTGGGTTTTGACGTTCCAAAAGTGACACGCGGACTATGAGGGACGCCGTAAATAGTGGGAGGCTCGCGATTATTTCGACCACCTGAGTCTTCTTATCGTGCACCTAAGGCCTCACAGGAGCCTTCTCTCGACCAAATGCGGCCGCGGCGGCCAGCAATCGAACCGACGACCTTGTACTTAGCACCAGAATGCCATGGCCACTGAACAACAACGGTGAACGAGCTGGAAACAACATTGACCGAATTTAGTAAACTCAGAGTCTCCGCCCGTAGGAAGCTCGGCTGGCACATCTTCTGCCATCCGAAATGGTTGATTTAACAAGTCCAATAAGAACGCAACTGCCAAGGCCAAGGTCTCATGCTTATATTTTGTAAGGATGTTCATTATAATAGCCCCTCACCTTCTCTATCGCTCTCTCGCACTTGCATCACTTACAAGGAAAGTTAGAGGCTCTGAATGTAGTGAAAACTGGGGCTTTTAATCTGGCATGATAAAGGAAATAAGGAGGGGTGGGGAAGGGAATGAGTGCGGTGGTGTACTTTACCCAATGCAGAAGGCGAAGCATGCAACTCAGCTATGTGATAGTGACGCCCTTAAAGAAGCAGCACAGTGGCGAAAGGTGTTGTCGCTCTCACATTCCCCCGATCAAACCGTTTCGTAATGGAAGTTTTCTATCTCCGCGCACCTATGAAGGAAGTGATAAAAATAAAAATAATATTGCGAAACTCAAGGCCCTGAAACTGCACAGTGGATTATGGGTAGAGACCGGATGTTTCAGCATTAAAAAAAAATATCGGATTCTCGATGACGTCGGTTAAAGACGTGAAGTGGGCGCAAAGTACGCTAAGCCACCTTCAAGTGTATTGTCGCGCTACGCTGCTTGAGCCCTTCTCAGAGGGATGCTCTGGTCTGCTGCGAAGCTTTTAACAAGAACCGTTACTCCGGAAAAGTGCTTGTGGTAATAATAGACTGCCTTCAGCCAAGTTCCCCAGCATGCTGATGACATCATAAGCATAATATGGCGGGGTAAGAACGCGGAAAAAGGCATTCTTAGGCTCTGAAATATAGTATAGGCACGAACATCGCGATAGTCATCTGCAGGCACAGTAAAAGTCATCTAAAATGTTTCTAGACCCATAATTTGTGTTTACATGGTTAATAGGCGCGTTAATGACGTAATGAAAGAAATTGGCATTTTGCCTTAAGTTCCGGTCGCTAGTTATTAGGACGCCGCAGGGGAAGACATTGCAAATAGGTAAGGCGCGAGCACGCGAAGACAGAGATAAGGAAAGGTCCTGCCTCGTTCCTTACACTGTATTCGTCTGCTCGCGGTGTACGTACTTACGACGGATTCATTTTGACCACCCGGGTTTCTTTAATGTGCGCCTCAATCTTAGTACACGAGAGCGTTTGCATTTCGCCCTCATCGAAATATAACCACCGTGGCAGGGTATCGTACCCGGAACCTTATGCTCAGCGGCAGAACGCCATATCCATCGAGCCGCCGCGGCGGGTGTGAGAGGAGCCTCGTGTGGCGCACCAGCCCGATCACCGACAAGAATTTCCCGGCGCGGTGACGTCACGCAATAGACAAGTCGTACGATAGGTAAGCAAGTAAACCATGAAGTGTAGGCAACCGGTGCACATCTATAGAGCCGACATTCGATGGCAACGCTATATTGTAGGCAGTCCGTGTCAGCCCAGGTATCTGGGAAGTATGATGAAGTGGATGGAGGTGCACCGCACTCCCTCCCCTGTTGAAGCAAAAGCAATCTCTGAGACCTCCGCTGAGACGTGGTTTTCTCGATGCTAATCTGTAAGCGGCTGACCCGCCTGAGCAGGAGAAAAAAAAAAGTGGGATGGATTTGCATTCCAGTACGTGTAAGCAGCCTGAAGGCACAGTTCAAGATTTCATTTTTGTTTTCTTCTTGAGGTCGACCGGCCAGTGTGAACGCCTGCGGTTGGAACGTCTTTCCTGTTACCTGTTACTGTTCCTGTATTTCTTTTTCTCTCTCTTTACCCTCTTTCAACCCCTATATCTCCCACATCACTGCAGGGTAGCAAACCGCAAACTCTTCTCTGGTTAACCTTCCTGCCTTTATTCTCTCTCTCTATTTCTTCCTGTGAGCTTTTTTAGTTTATGTGTGTGTTTGCAGAGGTGGGCGGGGGAGTGTTGGACATGCGTCATTCTGCAGCTAACAGGATGTCGTAAATAAGTTATCGAATTAAAGAAAAAAACATGATTGTAATTTGAAGGTGGTTGCACTATATTGCGAACACCTTCGAATTGCATTCATGTTTTTTTAACAAGTACAGTTAGGGCGTTTATAAACGCCCTGGCTGTGCTTGTTCAAAGAGGCTTTCTATTGCTTCAAACGCCAATGGTACCGCAGCACCATTCTCAAGGTGTTCCGGACAGCCTAAGCTATATGCTCAATAAATGGGGACAGGCGTGTGGATGCCAAGAAACGTAGTGCAAGGTAACACACTACTAGGAAGGACACATTATTGCTCAACAGTGTCGGACTGGCGACGGGTGTCATCGCCCACTGAGTCTGGTCATCGGGGAGTTAGGTGGTCCAGCTAGCCCAGCTGTGAGGCATGGTTATTGGTGCGTGAGATCAGGGGGCGGGGGGGGGGGGGGAGGTGAGAAGAGAGTGCGTGGACATTCCCAGCAAGTACTGACAGACCTGACAGATGAGGGTGGCCTGGTCTACGTTCAATTCGATGAATGATTTCATCATTAGGGAGAGTGAGGGTCGGCGATTGTCGGATGAGAGATGCTTATGCACATGGAAAGAGGTGTGAGGGAAGACCATGCGGGATTCGCGGGCCTCTGAGTCGAGAGCGACTTTGCTTGCGGCGCTCAGCTCGTCAAGGGGGATAAACTTCTGGCCAATGGAGTGGGACCCCCGGTATGTCGACGCGGGCTAGCGAATGAGGTTGTTCATTGCCTTCTGTCCCGTGATTGCTGGGAATCCCTTCCAAGAGGACCCGGAGGTCTGGATGAGATAGCATGTGTGGTGGTGGTAACAACTTTATTGAGACTCTGCTCAGTTATGATCTGGCAGGCCTGAGTCCTAGAATGGCCCCTCATGAGCGATCCTTTCGGCCCAGGCAACGAGGGCTTTTTGTACTTTTTCATCCGGCGTTCTGAGCAGCTCTTCCCACGTCTGTTGTGAGGGAGCTGGCAGGAGCGACCTGGGAGGGGGTAAGCCCTCGCACCCCCAAAGAATGTGATTTTGGGTAGCCAATGTTTGATTTGTGCAGTTTTGACATATTGGGTTTCATTGCCCGTTGGTAATTATGGCTAGCCAATGTGGGCTGGGGAACGAGTTAGTTTGGATTCGACGCAGGATCGAGGCTTGCGCTCGCGTGAGGCTTGCGTTTGGAGGCGGGTAGATTCGCCTTTTTTGCTTGTAATAGTTTGTTATTTCGTGGTATGTCGTCGGTGCCTCATCCATGGGATCTCCCTCATCCATGGGATCTCCCGGTTGATTAGACCTCGGGCATGTGTGTGTTTAGGTGATCGCGAAGGCGACACGGGAGGGAATTTAGCGCGAGATTTCGGAGCGCGTTTTGGCCGTCGAATTGTATAGTAATTGAGCCGGTGTCCTGTGTGGGTTGGCCGACGGAGTCTGCAGCGGCCTGCGTTTCAGCATCCATAACAGTTGGCACGTTTATATGAGAAATTTGAGAATGAATACGATAGCCTCAGGACTGCCGTTACCGTTCACTCCAGTGTATGGGCAGCATCTGCATAGTATGTGGTGTGCGGCGGTGTGGCGAGATGGGTGGCGCGGGCCTGTCGGCGGCCCTGGTGAATATCGGCGTTCATGTTCCGAGGACGTACATTAGCCCTAGGAATCGAGTGCCATGGTGGTGGGGTTGGTGGAAAAGGTGGAAGGCTGCGATCTCATACCCAAGGCGAGCCAGAATGGCCCGGCCTGATGTTGTGGCCCGGTCATGATGTTGATCTTGGTGATGGTTTTGGGTTTTTTCTTCAAGCGCACTGTGCCGTGCAGTGGCTTTTATATCACTCTTTCGTGCGTAGGGGGGAACACACAGTTCTATGCGCAGGAGCTTGCGGAGCACGGCCTGCAGCTTCGCAAGCTGTGTACGCGTAGGGGTCATGTATGAAAAATAATACATTACGTGAGAGCCAAACAGTGGCTTCCATGAAGTTTTTGCAATTCATTGTCTTTTAGGCCTGACTTGCGCCTAGTTACCCTTGTCATCCTCTATAGAACCTAGTGGACTTGTTGTATTAGATAAACGATTCCTCCACTGCGTGCAGCTATACCGTTCTGGTGCAAATGGAATCCTAGCACACGGATGTAGTGCCGACATGGGATTGGTTGGGTACCTATTGTTAGCTTAATCAGATGACCGGTCTTTCTGCGTTCTTGTGATGGAAGTTAGCACAACAACGTATTCGGATTTCTCTAGGGTGTATTGTACGCATATGTTCTTTGTAAGTGCGCTGATAATATCGAGGCCATCCTGCAAGGTTGACTCCTGCTGTTTGACGTCACCTGTAGCGCAATGGAGAGAAATGTCCACGCAGATGGCGTGAGTAAGATTACGGATTTTGTCACCGAGAAGAACAATGACATCTTCATCGATGACTCCTCAGTAGATAAAGGCATTGGTTCTATCACCCAATTTTCTTCATGCGACTTAATCGGCTTTATCAAATGTCTCGTCGTCGTGGCAGCCACGCTTGCAGGACAAGGACTGTCAGCAAACACGCCTTAGTGCTCGCCCAGCGTCATGGACTGACCGACCGACCAACGTCGAACAAATATTTCGCACTATAGCCAGCTTGTCTGTCAGACTGGAACCAGCAATTGTTTGGTTTACATTTCCTTAATTTTTATGTGTATTATTTGCTAGAATTAAAAAGCCTCAGAGCCTATTAAAGGAGTGTGATTGAGCGACGATCGAGTACTTTGTGCTGGCACAGAATCATTTTGCAGCTGCTTCGCGCATCGACAGGAATACAGAGTCTTGGTCACAGTTCGATGGAGCCGCTTCCTCGCGTCATCACAATTTCCCCTTCTTTCGGCATATGCGAGGCCAAGCGAAGCGGTGGCTTTGACGTGTTGACACGATAGACCGCATTAAGAAATCTAGAACGAACCAGCGTAATTCGCCGTGTCCATCAACAGAATGTCAACTGCGAAACATGCAAGCTATCATTTGAGGGGCGTCGCGACAAAGAGCGCCGTTACGCAGCTGTATTCCGTTTTTGCTTTACGACTCTGAGACGAAAAGAAGTCGAAGTTATTTTCAAGATAAGAGAGAGCTCGGGGAGCTCTAACATTTGCTCCACCAGCCATACAAGTTTGTTTCCAAATCGAATTTATTGACCAATCCATTTTCTGTGCTAATCTCAGGCGCCTTTCAGTGCAAGCATACGGGCTGATTAGAAATTGTGAAGGCTGAACATCTACGCGATTACGTATGAATAAGAAGCCGTTTATTCATTTCTTCACCTAATAAAATGGAGCGTCTAGAGTAAATGAGCCTCCTGATGAATGGAAGGCAATTTATAGCTGGCTCATCTATAAAGCGAGCTGTCACCTGTAATTACCGCAGCTTAAAACACTGACTTTGTCTGCATATCTGTGAGGGGCAAAAAGCACAAATCACGCAAAAGAAAGTAAGTTTAAACGTCCAACGCTACGGCTGCGAGCATGTGGCTCCAAACCAGTCGTAGCGGAATGACCAAAAAAGAAAACAAAATAACGTGGGCACTCACCATCAGCCTAGGTTTATTATTGCTGGCGCAAAATATATAAGCAAGACGACGCAGCGAAAACAGAAGAGCGACAAATAGAACCGACGCCGGGGGCTATACATGCCGATGAAGGAGACGGTGCATAAAGGAAAATAAAGATCTGTACTGCCATTACGTGTAAACTTCACGACTGAGCACCACTCTCTTTCACCTAATAACTGAACGCATCTGTCTTGAGCAGTACACGAGATAGTACAGGGGCTGAACACGACGGCACGTGATCGAGAACGCTGCTTGGCACGAAGGGCCCATCCGGAGGTATCTCGGTTTCGTAAGGCAGTCAGCGTAACCAAGGCAGGTTCTTGGTTAAGTGGCTTCTTCCCGCTTCACATGGCGTTTTAGTTTCTTCAGATTTTGTGTTCACCTGATGCTTCTTATTCAGAAAAAAAAAGAGAAAAATAATGCAACAGCTTTCTTGACTCACGAGCGACATCGAGAAGTTGGCAGACTGTAACCGGCACGGAGCCGGTTAGGACGAGAAGCCCCCTGCGTGCTCCTCGTCATAAGGAGAACCTAGTCATACCACGCCGGCCAATTCGTAGCACAGACAACTTGCGTAGTTTGCAACAGAGAAAAAAAATGCCTGTAGCAAGGTACTAATTGGGCCGAAAAAATATTGTCTAACTCTACACAGAGAATTGGCTAATAGAGGTACGTCGTTTTTTTTTCTTTATGCCATATTTTTATTCGTAGCCAGTTTGGCCGCACCAACTGAATGTTGCACGCCGCCAAACCGTAAGCGCAGTCCTTAACTGGCACAAGTTGTGGAGAACGCTGAGCGGGTCGCCTACTCGAGGCGTTGGAAACTGGAGGGCAGAAATGTGCCCATTTTCATAGAATTATCACAGTTTAAAGGCATTATTCATCTAGCGAAATACACTTGAAATTGCAAACAAGATGGACGTCAGGCTGGTTGTGGTACTCACCACCCGCGATTTCCCTATAGTAGACAGTGTAGACCCCCCCACTAAGCTTTCTGGACCCCCCCCCCCCCCCCCCCCTTGAATCTCTAAATTTTACTCATGTGAATTCTTGTATTAAACGTCTGGGTAGCTTGTCAAGCGCCAATAAAAGGAGGAGTGAAATACCACGTTAGCATCTAAAGCGAAACAGAAAGAGAAAATACGCACCTGTCTACTTTAACCTAAGGGGTTTTACTTCCAACCAGGGACCAAATTTCTGTGCAAATATGAAGCCTCATAGGAAGCTTTAGCTGCAGTTGACGTCAGGTGAAAAGAAAAAGGAAGGGATGTGGTTCGAGGCATGAAACTGTAAATGAAGAATGTTTTTAGATGCAAACAATGCTAATCAATATTGGAAACCAGTGACAACCTAAAGCAAGTTTTATAACGAAATTAAATAAAGAATAACAGCATGCAGCCGTGGTGCTTCCAATATAGACCCTTATAAGAAAAAATCTTCACAGGTGGCGCCACAGGCTTCAGCCACCTAAATTACAGCCACCAGAAGACCTCCCAGAAAACTTCCGGTCTATCATGTTTGCCTGTGTTCACGCTTGGTTTACGTGGTCGCGTCTCAGCTTTTCTGAGTAGGCTGCCGTAGTTTTTTCGCTAAAATCTTTTCCTGTAGCGGTCCTTTTTCCTGTGCCCCCTTTATAAGTGCTGCATAATTCGTGTACTCCCTAAAGATTGTTTTAAAAACTTAAATCTCGTCATTGCCGCTGGCAACAAGCTTGAAAATGTCCTTATACACTGAAAAATGGTCAGACATTTAAAAACTGAATACTGACCTTTTCGGTAAAAATTGAATTTATTTAAAAATAAGCGTTTTTTTCAGATTAAATAGAAAACACCGCCACCCAGGTGTATATAGAGAAAAAGGGAAACATACGTCATCAGGATGAGCATTTGGGTAGTAGACGCTTACATTTAACTAGTGGACCAATAAAGAAACACTTTGTATAGTTTATTTAGCCTCCCGCCTAGAGGCGACTGGAGGTCTGATAGCAGAAAAGTGAGAAGACCACAAAATTCGCAGCAGTGGCTCAGAAAGTTTGATGATGATAATTCTTTGTGTGTGTGTGTGTGTGTGTGTGTATGTGTGTGTATGCATTTTGAGGAAGATAGGTAGGACATTAGACAGAATAAGAACAAGAGTGTCGTGGCGCAACCCACCACCCCGTTTCAAAAGAACGCGCATAGATCCATCCATCCATACATCCATGGAAAGGTTCAAACGAGTTTCTCGCGTCGCCTTTCCTCTCTTCCACGCTCCTGCCATGTATATACATGCTCTGAACCACCCCGCGACGCGGCGTGCAAGACAGCAGCAGCAGCGGCGACGGAAAAGTACAGGCAGTATGCTTCAGTTGAAATTAGCGCTTTTTACTGATAGAAGCGATGAAAAAATGCGAATCAATAAACGCTGGGGAAACCCGTCTTCGTGAGTCACTCGATACAGAGACAGAATCGTACGAATGAGAGCTATATAGATAATTAGCTGTGATACGAGCCGGCAAACATTTTTTTACTGTGCAATTCGATAGGTTGGAGATTGCATTTCATTAAAAAAATTGTACGAAGAAATCGGTGTTCTTTCACTGACCCTTCCTCCTTGCTGCGTCTTATAGCACACACCCTTCTGCCTTTTATCGTGTTGCTGCTGTTACTTTGTATTCCTTCATGTATTCCTTTTTAACTTGCTATTTTTGTTGCGATTTATTTTTTACGCATGCGCTAGTAACATAGACAACCGGAAATAACTATAGTTGCTCCTTTCGTATTCCTACAGCGAAGAGCTCGTTACGCACTCGATCTTCGCCGGCGTTCGTGTCGATATCTGAGCCCGTGAAGGCTCATATCGCCGCCTTGGAAACAGGCCCATCGCGCACACCTGCTACCTGGAGAAGGATAACCACCGCTGTTGGTAAGCAGCATATTTAAAAGTACGCCTTGGGCTGGAAGGCCTGATTCACGCAGCCGTTATCCTTCCCGTCCCGTCACCATCACGGCGTCTGTGATGAGAGCGTACTTCTTCGGCGGTTTATCGCTTATTGAAAAAAAAAAAAGAAGGAGGGATGCCGGCGTCGTTGGTCGATGCTCTCAACGTCCCCGGCGCACGAAATTGCAATTTAGTCACTAAGGGCAGATTTAGGTTATTAGATTGTCGGCCATTCACCCTGACAAAAACTAGGCGACTTGGCCCATGGCCGACAGTGGGTTAGACTAAACGCGTTGTCGCTTTAAAAGTATTTTACAAAACACCAATATCTTAGGCTTATAATAAATATTCGTGTCCTCTAATATATACGCAACAATGCTACCATTGACACACATTTCGTGTCAATCTAAGTTTCTGATACGTTGTTAAGTAGCTGTGTGTGGTATGTACTTTAATTACACGGTATTTGCGTTCGCCCACTCGTCTGTAAAACCGTGAATTTCTGGGCGCGCTCTCGGACAACTTCAATGTGACCTTACTTAATTATGCGATGTATTTTTTACGCATGCGCTAGTAGCATAGACAATGGGAAATAACTATAGTTGCTCCTTTCGTATTCTTACAGCGAAGGAGCTCATCGCATAAGAGCTCAACGAGATTTGGAGCGCCTTGCGCCCTTTCCCTTTTCGAAGAACCCCGCCTATATATACTGTGGCGAGTAAAGCATATGTCGCCTTGAACAAGACAAGTCCACTTGTCGAAACGTTGGCTCCTGCTTTCACCTTGTTCTCGTTTTGCTCATCGTCTTGAATTTCCATCTCCCGTTTTCCCCGTGCTTTCCCTTACTTAATTAGGGAATTGTGCGCCTTTATACGCGTTTGGGAGTATTCATGTACTGTCTTTTGTCGCTTCCTGGACTCGTGTGCAGAACGTTGCATATGTGTTCATACTTTGTGACTGTATTCAGCGTTTTTCCGCGCCCAGTTTCCGATTTCAGTTCACTTTCCACGCAATGTGAAGCAACTGGGGCCACCTTAAAATGTATCATATAAATTAATAAGAATTTAAAATTAATTTTCAGTTGAATTTTTTATCAAAGCTAGCCACTACTACGAAGGTCAACGAAATGGTGAGCTCAAGGTGTCACGCAGGTAAGTAATGTTGATGCAGATCTTTTGCAGCAATACAATGCGAAGATATTCACGACAGTCAAAGAGCAGAGGAAGCTGCAAATGTGTTTTCACGGAAGGCACACTGGCTGTGCACCTCTAATGATTAGCATGAATGTTCGCGGCACCCGGCGTGGTGGTTTTGGTGCTGCCGCATTTCAATGGGGGCGAAATGCAAAAACACCCGCGTACCATGCACTGGAAGCACGATAAAGAACTCCAGATGGTCAAAAATAACCCGGAGTCTCCCACTACATACGACGTGCCTCATAATCATATCGTGGTTTGGGCACGTATAAACCCCAGAATCTTTAATGTTCTCGCGACGTTATCCTGTGCTTGCTTTAGTGATTGAGCTAGATTATCTCAGTGGATGCCGCGTATTTTAACCTACTGCGAATGTACGTTTTCAACGAGATTTGTTTCGACGATAATAAATCAGAACAGAGGTTACGACTACGGTGAATAGAACCCAACGAGCAGCTAGCATTGTTGATTATAAATATAAATCTTCTATAACAATTTTCTTACGAAAATACGCTCGAAATTTCTCAAAGATAGGGAAAGTACGATAACTATATAGTGATTTCCTCGTGATTGCTTGTACCACAGGGGGCGTGCATTTCAAAATGGCTCGAGGTAGCATTTAGACCAATACTTCTTAAAATTAGACTAAATAACTCTTTCAACGAAAGAGCCGGACCGTTGATCGTAATTGGTGAAGGCCCGTCACCCGAGAAGATCGTAACCGGTTCCAAGGGTGCAGAAAGCTGCGGCCGGGAATCGAAACCGCCACCTCGTGCTCAGCACCGGTGCTCGACTACCACGGAGCTACCGCCGCGGGCAATTTCACAATTTGTAACGCATTCATTGGCGAATAAGTACACGTTAGAGGAAATGCCGTCAGGGAAATCATTAGTACAGATTGGAAAGTAAGGGGGCCCGAAACGGATCCACGGGAAAGCCAAAATCAGTGGGGCTAAGCGAAGCGGTGTTTTTCTTGCGTTGCGAATTACTTTATTTCCCATAACGTTTTACAAATTTATCGTGGGGTTTCAGGCAAAAGTTGCTCATCGGCTGCTTACTAGCCCAAAGTCCTATATGCAGCAGCAAAGAGGGGGCGCAACACACACTCAACAATTAAAAATATAAACAAAAACAAAAACAATAATCAAGAAAGCAGCGGTATCAAACTTAATGACGAAATTTTGGGTTACTGTCTTTACAACGGTTATGATAAGATCCCAAACGAAATCAGGCAAAGGCAGCTTGACTCAAAATCTGATACCACTGTACAAAGCACATTTCAGAGCGTTATACAACCCTAAGACGACACTGCATTGGTTTCAGTGGAAACAAACCAAAATAACATATAAATTTATAAATCCAGTTTAATGCAACAAACTGTCACCGGCCAAGAAGAACGTGAAGGTCAGGGTAGAGATCTAACTTACTAAGCTTCAAAAGAAGTAACTTATGGGAAACCTTGTTAGAGGCCTTGGCAAGTAAAAACAGATGCAGGATGCCATTCGCGCAGAGAGAGAGAGAAGTGGTTCTTGTGGGAAAGGAGGGAAGGCTGGCACTATCTTCTGCAACCCATGCGGGAGCACGGCTCAGCGCCAGCAGGGTGGGGGAGATGGGATTAAAAGAAAGAGAAGGTAGGAGGGAGAAAGGTAGAGGGTCGTCCCAGCAGCATCAGAGCAGCCCGGCCGGGAGGGCCCAGTGGTTTCGACCGGAGGAGTAGGCTGGATGTAGACCGTATAGGAGGTGGCCCAGTAGAAGTGAAGTATTGGCAGATCAGGAAGCCCGAGGTGGTGGGATGGCCGTTAGGCCATCCGTCTTTGTAGAAATTTGCTATAGTCTCGCCGAGAGCCCCGACGAGTCGAGGTACTTGACTACACTTAGGAAGGCCGGTAGCTGATTACGACAGGGGAAGAGGATATGTTCCTGTCGTGAACATGGGGAGCCCCGGGCGGTGGAACTCTTGCAGAAGTCGGCCGCGGTGCTGCAGGAACGGTTTTCAAAAATGAGGGGAAGCTAGCGGGAGAAAGAAAGAGATTTAGTTTCACACGATGAGTGAATGAATGAATTAATTGAATTAAATTGAATGGACCATTATTGAAAAGATGGCTCATTAGTATAAGTGCTGAGGAGGTGGCAGGAGTACAAATAAATAAATAAAAGTTGGGTCAAAAAGGATGAAGGAGGAGGGGTACCAGTCATGCAGTATCAAATCATTGGTATAATTTCCCGTCTCTGGCGAATCACAGAGCGCCAGGAGTCGTTCCCGGGTCTCTACTTGCGCAGGGGATCCACTCGTCCACCATTGGCATTGTCCCCGTGTACTTTTGGCGGCTACTATCAAAGGCAAGGCATTTGCATAGTAAGTGGCGCATGTTTAGCCTCGCTGTTTTGCACAGAGGCACAGCCAAGTACAGGGTCGGGCATCAGGGTCTTGTTAGCTAGGTTAGATGCGAAAGCATCAAATGGCCCATTGAGAAAAAAGCCGGCGTCTGTAGCAGCGAAACGGCACCTAGATTCCGATTGGCTGCGATGCCACGCCACGTGCGCACCTCGACGCAGCATAACGAGCGATAGGGAACACCTGCTGGCTCGCTGGCGCGCCAGTTGTTGCGTGAGGGGAGAGGGCATCGCCGCGAATCCACGTTACCCTCGCTCTCACTCTCGGAAGCCTGTGTTATCGGCGTGTTCCTCTTCCGCGCAAGCTCTCAGCTGCGTTCGAACTTTACGTCGGTAATCGCTATAAAGAAATTAATGTACAAATATATATATATATATATATATATATATATATATATATATATATATATATATATATATTTGAAAGGAAAAGCGTTGGCGGGCAGTACATTTCAAACCTACGGCCCCACGCTGACAAGCCCAGTGGCTTACACCCGGGCTAAACCAGTGCCTCCTAGAAGCAGGCCTGTGCACTCTGCTTCATGGCATCATGCTACTTGGACCGAAATTTCCATTGCCAAGCCAGCGCGACGAAATCGGTGGCGTCTAAACCACCGCGGCTTACTCGGGCGCATCGCCATTAGAGTCCGTGGCAGTCGGGTAAGGCAGCATGACGTCACTGATCGAAGTACACCGACCTTTTGCTATCTAGGAGGCGTTGGCCAAGTGTCGCAACACGTTCGCTTGCCCGCGAGGAGTTCATAACTCTAAGAACCGCTCAGCGGCGTTCAACTGGACATTACTGCATTGACATTCACAACTAATAAGAAGTGGATGGGTGTGCTCGGATTTTCTTTTGGTCGTGCGCCAGCCAACATCCAAATAATGTCTGGCGTGAGGGCAAAGCCTGTACAGACTCTGTGAATTCCTTGACAAGCCCGAGGGCAGAGGATGGGCGTTGCTGGAGATGGTGTTCTTCCTGCATTTGCGCAGCCCAAGTCACTCGCCCGTGATAGTGGGTGGAAGTAGTTGGCTCCGTCTCTGGTCGTTAGGAGGCTGGTGTCGCACATACAAGCTGTCTGCGGGTGGTAGACATCGGGCCTCTTCGATTATCCGTCCTTGACAATCTCGGACTGCTCGAGGTGGTACTTTCAGCTAATGAGCGTTGCGTACGCAGCATCTCGGGCAGTCCTGGACACTCTGGGACGACAAATTGAAAAGGCCTAGCATTGTGCATGCCGTCCGGTGTGGTTCTTAGTTACCAGGGCTCTCACAGAGGCCGGGCATCCGTTTAATATCAAGTCTTGCGAAAGCTACGTTGTGCCGGCGGGAAGAATACATCTTCTAAATGTTTACTTTGTGTGAGGGATGCTGGAGAGCGATATGGGGGCGGCATCTGAGAGGTCAGTTTCTGTTCCCGGACTCGGGAAGTGGGACCACGTTCCATACTCAGAAGTCTTCAGGGGGATCATGAGTGTGGAAGGATTGTTGAAATGACGAGAGAAGAAGAGACCGTAGTGTTCTTTAAAGAAATTTGCCTTAACCCGGTAAGAACCAGTTTATTATTATTATTATTATTATTATTATTATTATTATTATTATTATTATTTAGATGGAAATACAGGGGTTTTCCCCAGTAACTGGCGACGGTTGCTCCTTTTCACTTAGTTAGTACAATAAAGTAAAATAAGGAAAAATATTACTTTTTGTATTAGGTGTGTTTAGAAAAGGTTTATTTCGACAAGAGACGATACGAACACTGAGTCATAATCACGGCACAATTCCACCGGGACGGTTAGTAAGAAACAAAACACAGCACGTTTTCAACGTAAGTAATCTCACGCACCAACATATAAACACATATACCCACGGAAAGGCACAGTTACACATAAACTAAATGCCACATGTACAAAATGATTTTCAATATATACAGTGTACACAATGGTTATGTACAATGATGATGTGATAGACCCCTTTACACAATTTTGAAGTGATGTGCACGAGATGTGTATATACAAAAATGATCATGTATACGAGAGGACACATACAGAGAAATCACGGGCACCTGCATTCTATGTGCATTATATGAATACTTCTGACGGTCTGGCTACAAGAACCAGGCTGGTCGAAAATTCAGCCATACGCGTCCATCAGCCACCGACAGGAAACGACATGACCACTGTCGAAGGAACTCTTCTTCTCCAAGGAAGAACAACTCCTCCGACAGAAACGACAGTAGCTCAGAGTAGAGCCTCTCCATAAGTGGAAACAGAGCGCGGTGGCGACGTCCCGTGGCGACTGCCTCGCACCGGTTACACCATAGACAGAAGGCCCCCGCAGCAATTAAAAGTCGCGCGAAGCGGCCACGTGAGCAGCGACCAGATGTAATAAAGCGGTTAACTCCAAGGCCACGAAAACCAGTATGCACGGCCCTCCAAAATATCCTGGCAACAACGCATTGCAGCAGTACATGTTTATTGGATTCTTGAAGGGGGCAATTGGGACACAGCGAAAATGGGACAGCGCCGCACCGCTCAAGCCTGTCCCGAGTTGGAAGCACTTGTCACCCTAGACGCCACATGAAGTCGCGTAGGTGGCCAGGCAGAAATGACGTCGTTATCGCATCCCACGACACATTATTGGAACGTGCGAGGCGCGCTGGGGGAGCTAGAGGAAGCAGTAAGGCTGACATAGTATCTACTACACGGTGTTGGAGAACGTCTACATCAGGACATACCTGTTGTATGTGGCGATAAAATGCCACGGCCGTACGGTAAAATGTAGGTGCGTTTAACACTTGTGGTTCGTGATTTAAGTGTACGCCCGGTAACATGTAGCGAATTTTTGTGCCTAGGAAATAGCAAGCGAGTTCACGCGCTGGACACTGATCATGCTGTAACAGACGGAGCGGAAATCGCAGAGCAAGCAGCCGGCAGCGGACAGACACGGATGGGAAGGCGAACCCACCGCGAGAGCGTGGTTGCCCAAGCGCCGCGCGACAGACCAGTTCTGTACTGCCCGACCAGAACAAGAAACCAAGAAGGGACTGCAAGGACCTAGTAACCCGTAATGGTGGCTGTACGACGTGACAAACGTACCACACTCGGCCGCAAAATACAGACTGCGCTAAGTACCTTCTTTCTGATTGGGGTAAATCAAACCCTTGAACATCTTCAATATTTCGCCTTACATCTTCAAGAATTGAGAGCCACACAGAGTCTGATATGCCATTAGAGGTGTAGTCAAGGCCTAAAATGCGAAGAGAATCGCTCTTTTGAAGACGGAAAAGGGGACTTAGGCGTGTCTGTGGTGAACCAATGAACAAATAACGACATTTTGAAAAATTTAGTGCAGCACCTGAAATACTTCCGTATTCAGTGAAAATTCGAAGGCTACGGGTTAAGCTATCTTCATTCCTGAGATATAGTGCGATGTCATCGGCGAAGGTTGTCACCTTCACAACACCGCTACCAGGCAGTGGGAGACCGCATACGTAAGGGTCTCTCACTATTGAGCGCAGAAATGGTTCAAGGCTGAGCACAAAGAGTACTGGGGATAGAGGGCACCCTTGACGAACGCCACGAGTAACGGGAAACGGTGCACTTTCTCGACCATCAAGGAACAATGTACTTCGGATATTTGAATAGGTATTCCTAATAAGTTCAACAAAATTTGACGAAAAGCCGAACGAGGTCAGTACATTAAGAATGTAGTTATGTTCAAGGCGATCGAATGCCTTTTCTCGATCTAGTGAAACTAAGAGACCACGTGCCGACCTGGTCAGCGTGTATGTCATTATGTCACGCGTAATGAACGAAAGACTGTCTATCTCTCTGCCAGGAACTGAGCATGCCTGATGGTGTCCTATTAGGGAAGGCTTCTCAAGCGCCGGGTGAGAACAGCTGTGAAGGTTTTGTAGTCAACGTTGAGAAGCGTGATTGGCCTCCATTCCTCTGGACGAACTTATGACGGATCGTGCTTAGGTATCAGCACAATACGACCGTCCCGAAAACTAAACGGGAAATCAAAGTTCTCAAAGCATTGGCTGATGACAGATACGAAAGTGGCACCAATATCGTCCCAGAACGTTAGATAAAACTCAACGGGTAACCCGTCCGGCCCTGGGGCCGAGCCACGTTTCATGGCAGATAATGGTGCCTTCACTTCCTCGGCTGATGGTCGTGCACAAAGACGGTCAGCTACCTCAGGTGGAACCTGAGGCAGCCCACTAAGCAATGAATGAAATCCTCGAGAGCCAGGATCTATTTGCATGGTCGTACGCGCCATGTTTTCAAAATGCGTTACAAAGAGCGAATAATCACGCGTGGGAGGTGGTGTAACAGGAAGTACTCTTGGGGCCGCAAAACCGAATACATTCAGCTGTCTAAAAAGCGAGTTTCTTGAAAAGCGCAGAACTTCGGGGTGTGCACACGGATTACGTCTGCATCGCCAAGCAGCAGCTGACAAAGACGACGCTACGATGAGGCGTCGGAAATGCCTCCGTAGCTCACGCTGCCATGACCGCATCAACGGAGTCAGTTGATTGACCCGAAGGGCGATGCGGAGCTTCGTGGCAGTATCCGCCAGTTCTTCTGACATACGTCGTCTGAGTGCACGTCCTTCAACTGAACAGTGGAGACGCCACTGCACCTTGAGCGCATCCCATGACTCTCGGTCAGATCTAGAAACAGAGGCGCCCAAAACTCTTGACAAACAAGAGCGCGAGCGCGCGTCATGTAGAACGCGGATGTCGAGACGCCAAGGTTTTACTGATGAGGAAGCAGGGAAGTGAATTTCAAGTATAACTGGTTTGTGATCGGAAATATAAACAGGGGATGAAGGTAACGTTATCACATCAGACCGGGTGACATACTGAGCTAAACTGCTTGGCACATAGGCACGGTCTAACCTGCTTGACAACGCACCGCGTCGCCAGGTCCAGGCAAATAAAGAACCATGAAAAAGTCGATATGTATCCAGCAACGAAAAATGCTGGACGAGGCGACGCAACTTCCGTGAGTTCCAATCAGGGCGACCCCAGCCCGGGCCTTGCACATCTGCTCGCGTGTCTAAGACGCAGTTAAAATCCCCAACAAGCACCACGTGACGACCGTCAAGGAAATACACGTCCAGGTCACGAAAAAAATCATTGGACTTAATGGCCTGCGCGGGTCCATATATGCACAAAATCCGTAACCTAAATGAAGATAGTACACAATCGAATGCCAATATTCGCCCAGTCTCATCATTAAAGACATGATGATCTCGCAAGAGAGCTCTGTTGAAAATAATAATACCAACTCCACTAGATCGCGATGTCGCGAAGGAGAAGAAACAGTCTAGGTTAAAAGTGCGTTTGAAAGTAAGGACATGTCCAATGGTGAAAAAATTTGTTTCTTGTAAACACAGTATGTCACAATTTTTTGCGCGGGCCACGCTGATAATTTCGGCTTGTTTTACAGGACTTCGCAACCCTTGTGCATTTAATGAAATAATCTTCAAGGTGCCAACCATATTTAATTAAATGTATCACCAAACTGACCATGGTCGTGTTGTTCAAGTCGGCGCCCCGGGAACAAGTCCAGGAGTTAAGCAGTGCACGCGTCACTTCTTCGACCCTCTCGAAAAAGGCCGAGGTTTTTTTGGGCCGCTGTAACTCGGCACGGCGATCCGGGCCGCCGTCCGAGCCACAGGCTGACGCATGAGCGAGCTTTACGTCTCGCGGGGCCGCCATTTCTATGTCGAGTTCATCCAGGCTTGGCGAGAGTCCCAACACTGCTATCAACTCCGAGGCTGAAGCTGTTCTCTGATGAGGATGATGTCCGTAGCGCTAGGGCAGCGGGATTGATTTCATCGTCGCCGGCAGCTTCGGCAGCTGGGGGCTCATTTAAATGTAGTGGTTGCGCCGTTGTAGGAGATGCAATTGAGGTGGATGAAGCCACAGCAGATTTCGTGGGTGTATCGACTGTAGTGATCGCAGGGTCAGGTGTTTTATCTGCATTTAAAACTTTGCTGCGATCAGGAGGAGTGATGGTAGCAGTCGAAGTGGAGGCGCTTTCGGCCACAGCATGCGTGTCCTTCGCTGCTTGGAAGGCCAGCGAACATGGCATGTTGCGATCCGCCACGTCACGGTCTTCTTTTTCAGTAGAGGAGGCCGGCGAACATGGCGCGTTCTGCCTTCCCGAGTTGTATGCCTCTTCTTTTTCATTTGTTGACGCTGGTTCATGCGGTGTCAGTGCAATTTCTTTGGTTACGGCGTCACGCGCAGTCGCAACCGTAGGTAATAGTTCAATAAAACACAAAACATTGTATCGACACTAAGGGTAGGTCCCCCTCTATAAGTTCAATTGAAACAAAGTCCACGGCGTCTGAGGTACACAGTTTTTGCTTCAGGCGCGCGAATGTTAATCTCGCAATTACACATGGTGCTATGGAATTAATATTCTTCACACATGCGTGCACCTTCAAAGAAGCATCGAAGTGTTTTCATTGCTTCGTGATGCAGTAATTTTGATGGCCATGGACATAATAACTTGGCCAGCGAAAGAAAAGGTGAGTCAAGTAGACGGAGTTGTCGTTTGAGGCGCTGTCTATGTGCACTGTGCTTGAGACGCTCGAGGGGTAGGTGGCATACCTCCCCTTTGTCGTGTCTCCGTCATGACCGAGGTAACATATAGAAGAGGACACACGCGCAATGCGAATAGGTACAGTGCTTGCTGTAAGCCGCTTCGAGGTGCAGACGAACGTAAGAGTCATGTCGACGCGTCGTGAGAACTGAGGAACTAGTTGGTTTTCAAAATGTGGGTCGACTGCATATACGATGGACTTTATTGTGCTGTCAGTATGACCACCTGCGAGTAACTCAGCGATGAACGCTTCTGTGTGACAGTGCATACTGTGAACTTCTTTCTTCCTTATCCTCTTTCAACCTCCTTTTCCCTTCCCCAGTGCAGGGTAGCTTTCAAGGCTCAGCCTGGTTAACCTCCTTGCATTTCTATTATAACTTTTCCCCCTCTCTCTCTCTGTACAGGCAGCTTTCGTCGTATGTGAACCTAAGCGGTACATTTCATTTGCTTTACATCACGTGTGTGATCTTACATCGCGTGTTCAACCGGAGACCTTGCATCAGTCTGTCTCCTGTGACCGTGCTTCGAAAAGAAAGCGAGTCGCGTGCCAACTTCATTGTCCTGTGTTCCTGCTCTAAGCCAACAAATTACGCTTGCTGCCAGTCATTCAATGTCGGCCGACAACATTAAGCCACAAACTTCGTACTCGGTATCAAAACTCAACAAAAAGAATGTTTTTTTTGTATGTTGCCAGTAGGCAACACTGGCCCATAATGGGTTACAGCATAGGGTGGTTTTGTCCAACACCCAGGTTCGGTCACACCGTCACACATTTTTTTTTTTTTATTTATTTGCTTAATCATTGAAGAGGGCCGACTCGAGACAGGAACGCGCCTATGCCGCAACGTGCCCGGTACGAGACGAAGAATCGTTCCCATTAATAAATTACATCATGGATGACACCTCAAAGTCGCTGCTGCTAAATCTGTGCACAGTTTCAGCACGGCCAGCGGAAACGTAGTCTTTTCAGGGCATGCAGGTTACCGCCGCAAGTGCGTGGGGCAAAAGCACGTGCCTCGCTCGACGATCGGCGGCCGCACCGCAGGTGGGCTCGCGAGACAAGTCAACTTCGTCGTAACTTCTTCTTCGCTGTGTGTCAGCACCGAGAAGACTCCGTCAAAACATGCGTCTGTGCATTTGCATAAAGCAGAGCTTGGTCCCCTCCCTCTGTGTTCTATGGGGGTGCTCACTGAGCTCACTATGGAGCGATCGAGGATGCATTGGCCCTCCGGGCAGCCACTGGCTGTTACGGAGTCGGCTTCCTCCTTGCGCTGTCTGTCGTGCGGCGGAGTGCTTGAAGCATCTTGCTTCGCCTTTGCCTTGAACTCTGTCGGAGCTTCTCCGGGATGACAGCCCGGCTATTATCGCCTCCTTTCCCTTCTCTTCCTTTGATCCCTCTTTCCTCCTACCAATTCCCCTTTCTGAGCCTCCGCTATTCCCCACCCCCTTCTAAAAAAACAAAAAGCAGGCTATACATCGCATACCGTGGGACAGCATGCTAAAATATCCACCTGCGCTGTCCCAAATGATTTTAAGGCAAAGCTTTTCTACGCTCATGGTGAAGTTTGTGCCGGCAGACCTGACCGCCGGAGTGTCCGCCGAAGCGTCATCACGCCATATGAAGACAGATTAAAGACACATTAAAGAATGAAAAATGATTGATATTGAGAGTTAGCGAATGATAACGTTATAATAGAGATTGATAGATGTTAGCAGTGACTAGTAATGACTAATAATGAATAGCACTGACTTGTAGTGACTACTAATAACTCCGAAATGACCAACATGTCTAACTACGGCTTGTAATGACCACAATTGAGTAGAAATGATTAGAAATGTCTAGTAATGAGTAGTAATTACAAATGAGTGCTAATGACTTGTAATGATTACTAATGACTACGAAATGACCAACATGTCTAACGATGGCTTGTAATGACCACAATTGATTACAAACGTCTAAAATGCTTAGTAGTGAGTAATAATGAACAAAAGAAAAGAGAAAGAGAAGAGGTAAAAAGGAAAGGCGAATGATAAGAGGAGGAAGAGTAGGCTTTCGCCATTCACCTCTTAAGTCTTAAGAGACCCTGTAATTTTTTGAGCGACAGGCCGAGAGGCCTTGGACTCGAGGTGACGCCGGTGGGACCCACTGTTGATATAGTAGAGCGGTCGACAAGCGAGTTCCTGGTCCTCAGGGCTATCTTACAGGTTTTATGTTTTATATGCAGTGCCTACTTTAGAGCGGGAGACGCTGAAGGGGGTTGACGCGCGAAGAATCAAAGCCGCTGCACCCGCCATGGTTGCTCAGTGGCTATGGTGTTAGGCTGCTGAGCACGAGGTCGCGGCATCGAATCCCGGCCACGGCGGCCGCATTTCGATGGGGGCGAAATGCGAAAACACCCGTGTACTTAGATTTCATCATCATCATCATCATCAGCCTGATTACGCCCACTGCAGGGCAAAGGCCTCTCCCATACTTCTCCAACTACCCCGGTCATGTACTAATTGTGGCCATATTGACCCTCCAAACTTCGTAATCTCATCTGCCCACCTAACTTTCTGTCGCCCCCTGCTACGCTTCCCTTCCCTCGGAATCCAGTCCGTAACCCTTAATGACCATCGGTTATCTTCCCTCCTCATTACATGTCCTGCCCATGCCCATTTCTTTTTCTTGATTTCAACTAAGATGTCATTAACGCGCGTTTGTTCCCTCACCCAATCTGCTCTTTTCTTATCCCTTAACGTTACACCTATCATTTTTCTTTCCATAGCTCGTTGCGTCGTCCTCAATTTAAGTAGAACCCTTTTCGTAAGTCTCCAGGTTTCTGCCCCGTACGTGAGTACTGGTAAGACACAGCTGTTATACACTTTTCTCTTGAGTACACTCTAAGTACACGTACACTTTCTCTAAGTACACTTTCCCTCAAGAGAAAAGTGTACTTAGATTTAGGTGCACGTTAAAGAACCCCTGGTGGTCGAAATTTCCGGAGTCCCCCACTACGGCGTGCCTCATAATCAGAAAGTTGTTTTGGCACGTAAAACCCCACAAGTTAATTTTTTTTAAAGCCGCCGCGCGCCAGTCAAGTATTTTCTCTTTAAAGAATTACATCCTTTGCATGCACTAGCTTGTATGTAAAATCTATCTATCTATCTATCTATCTATCTATCTATCTATCTATCTATCTATCTATCTATCTATCTATCTATCTATCTATCTATCTATCTATCTATCTATCTATCTATCTATCTATCTATCTATCTATCTATCTATCTATCTATCTATCTATCTATCTATCTATCTATCTATCTATCTAAATAAATAAATAAATAAATAAATAACCATTTACTACTACTACGTATCCTGTCTCTCTTTATCGTTCAATCATCTTTGCAAAGTTCTACATGTAAACGGAAAGTCGGTAGCCAGTATGAAGTGATGACACCAAAACTTTTCTTCATCCGCATTTTAGAAAAACGAGAGAAAGAAACGACTTTATCATACAACCTTAATTAGGATGCTTGTGATAAGACAAGCCAATGGAAACTGACCCTGACAACCTTTAACACCCGAACTCTGTCGAGTGAGGCTAGCTTAATAGGACTCCTTGAGGAACTATCAGACATTGTTTGGGATATCATTGGCCTTAGTGAGATTAGAAGAACTGGTGAGGCTTATACAGAGCTAGCGGCCATGTCTTTTGCTATAGAGGTCTCCCACATAAGAAGCAATGCGGGGTAGAATTCTTAATCCATAAGGACATGGTGGGCAATATTGACGAATTCCACAGCATTAATGAGAGGGCAGCGGTAGTCGTAATCAAACTTAATAATAGGTATAGATTAAAGGTAGTGCAAGCCTACGCTCCAACATCCAATCATGATGACGATGAAGTAGATGAAATGAAGATATTGAATTAGCGATGACAAAAGTGCAAACTCAGTATTCTGTAATAATGGGCGACTTCAGTGTAAAAGTGGGGAAAAAGCAGGCTGGTGAGCAAGCAATGGGCAACTACGGCGTCGATTCTAGGAACGCTAGAGGAGAGCTGCTGGTATAATTCGCAGAAAGGAATAAGCTGCTAATAATGAACACCTTCTTCAGGAAGCTTAGCAACAGAAAGTGGGCCTGGAAAAGCCCTAATGGTGAAACAAGAAATGGAATTTATTTCATACTTTCTGCCGATCCCAGCACTGTGCTGGATGTAGAAGTGATAGGAAGGGTAAAGTGCAGTGATCATAGGTTAGTGAGGGCTAGGCTTCACCTCAATTTTAAGAGAGAAAGAGCAAAATTGGTCAAGAATAAACAGACCAACCTAGACGCAGTACGGGTTAAAGCAGACCAATTCTGGCTGCTACTTGCAAACAAATATGCAGCCTTAGAACAGAGAGATGAAGGCTGTATGAAACCGTAATTAGGCTGGTTTCAAAGGCAGAAATTGAAGTAGGAGGCAAGGCACCAAGGCAACCAGTAGGAAAGCTCTTCCAAGTAACTAAGGACCTAATAAAGAAATGACAAAGAATGAAAGTGTCCAACTCAAGAGATAAGATAGAATTCGCGGAACTGTTAAAACTGATCAACGAGGCTAGAATAAGGGATATTCGAAATTATAACGGTAGGAAGACTGAAGAAGCCGTAAAAAATGGGCGCAGCCCGAAATCAGTGAGAAGGAAACTTGCCATAGGACATGTATGCACTGAAAGATAAGCAGGGTAATATCATCAGCAATCTTGGAGGTATAGTAAAAGCAGCGGAAGAATTCTATACTGACCTGTACAGTACCCAGAGGAGTCAGGATACCTCCATTCGAAGCAGTAATGAAAAGGATACAGAAACTCCTCCTATAACTAGCGATGAGGTCAGAAGGGCCTCGTAAGACATGAAACGCGGGAAAGCGGCAGGAGAAAATGGAATAACAGTCGATTTAATAAAAAATGGAGGGGATATTATGCTTGGAAAAGTGGCGGGTGGCTCTCTATATGGAGTATCTATCGGCTTCAAGGGTCCTAGAAAACTGGAACAATGCAAAGATTATACTAATTCACAAAAAAGGGAGACGTTCAAGAATTCAAAAATCATAGGCCGATTAGCTTACTCACAGTATTATATAAAATATTCCCCAAGATAATTTGCAACAGAATAAGGGCAACACTGCATTTTAGTCAACCAAGGGAACAGGCTGGCTTCAGGAAGGGATACTCTACAATGGATCACATCAGTGTCATTAATCAGGTAATCGAGAAATCCGCAGAGTACGGTCAGCCTCTCTGTATGGCTTTCATAGATTACGAAAATGCATTTGATTCAGCAGAGATACCAGCAGTCATAGAGGCAATGCGCAATCAAGGAGTACAAGAGGGTTACAATATGGACTTGTTGGTGACGCATCTTCAGGGGGTGTACGGTAGCGCGATTGAAAGACGGGACAGAAGAAGACCCACAGGGACATACACAGCGCTGTGTCCAAAGCGATGTGTGTGTACCTGTGTGTCTTCTTTTGTCCCGTCTTTTAATCGCACTACCGTACACCTCTTCAAGGGGTACAGACCGCTTACGTAAATATCTTGGAAAATATTTACAGAGATTCCACACCTACCTTAATTCCACACAAGAAAAGTAGGAAGATACTTACAAAGAAAGGGGCCAGACTAGGAGACACAATCTCTCCAATGCTATTCACTGCGTGCTTGGAAGAAGTATTCAAGCTATTAAACTGGGAAGGCTTAGGAGTAAGGATCGACAGCGAATATCTCAGCAGCCTTCGGTTTCCAGATGACATTGTTCTGTTCAGCAACACTGGAGACGAGATACAACAAATGATTGAGGACCTTAACAGAGAGTGTGTAAGAGTGGGGTTGAAGAATAAGATGCAGAAGACAAAGATAATGATCAATAGCCGGGCAAGGAAACAAGAGTTCAGGATCGCCAGTCAGCCTCTAGAGTCCATGAAGGCGTACGTTTACCTAGGTCAATTAATCACAGGGAACCCTGATCATGAGAAGGAAATTCATAGAAGAATAAAAATGGGTTGGAACGCATGCGGCAGACATTGTTAGCTCCTAATTGGAAGCTTATCATTATCATTGAAAAGGAAGGTGTACAATCAGTGTATTTTACCAGTGCTGACATATGGGGCAGAGACTTCGAGACTGACAAAGTAGCTTGAGAACATGTTAAGGACCGCGCAAAGAGCGATGGAACGAAGAATACTAGGCATAACGTTAAGAGACAGAAAGAGAACGGTTTGGATCAGAGAGCAAACGGGTATTGACGATATTCTAATCGACATTAAGAGAAAGAAAATGGAGCTGGGCAGGGCATGTAATGCCCAGGTTAGATAACCGTTGGACCATTAGGGTTACAGAATGGTACTAAGAGAATGCAAGTGCAGTCGAGGACGGCAGAAGACTAGGTGGGACGATGAAATTAGGAAATTCGCGGGGGCTAGTTGGAATCGTTTGGCGCAGGACAGGGGTAATTGAAGATCGCAGGGAGAGGCCTTCGTCCTGCACTGGACAAAATTAGGCTGATGATGATGATGATAAGAGAAACTCCCGTCAAACTATCTCAGCAAATGGCTGGCCAAAAGAAAAGTGACCGTACTGAAACGCAAACACATTGCTTTCGGGAACATCTTAGCCTGTCTGGACCACGGCGGGAAAAGCAACCCCTCACCCCTTACAATTTCTCTTTTTCCTTTCACCATCTTCGACGAGCATCGCCAATCCTCGAGCAGGGTGATGCCTCTCCTCCTTGCGTTTCTGGAAGACACCTTCTTTATCGGAAGCTTTCCGGAAGACAAAACGACGTTACGGTGTAACCCCTTGTAACAGCACCGCTACTATGCTTAAATATGATTACCTAGAAGTGCTTCGAAGCACTCGACTCAAAAAGTGGGATCAAAGCATTACGAATAAAAGAGGTTGAAGATGCCTGTTACAGGGCAATGAATCACTTGCGACTGCTTTTGTTGATCAGGATGGAATGTTGGGCCAGTTGGTAGGAGCTGCCCCATAATCCGAAGAGACTGCGAATGCAAGAAGAGTTGTACAGTATCCCGACTTCTCTGGATGTGCGTGGGCACGAAAAAATCAATCTATTCACTCAAGTATAGGCTTATTTACAGAGTGAACTCTATACGTTGCTTGACTTTGACAGTCTGCAGTAACCGCCGAAATTGGCTAGAGACCTCCAAAGCTCGCAGCGAGCGCTCCCTCCCTCACTCCCTCCCTCACCCACTTACGACAAACGGAGATCTCAGCGCTTCGTCTCGGCGCGTACTGTGCAACAGCACGCGCAGAACCACCTTGGCGCCCGTCATTCATCGCCGCCCGCCGCGCTCGCTCGCTCATTGATCTGGTGCTCGACTCCGCCGCCGTCGGACGCTGACACGATTGCGGCGAGCGCGTACGCGAGGCCGCGTCGGCCGGTACCATTGAGAAACGGCGTGGCGAGGGCGCGCTCCACTCGCTTTCGCCGGCGGCTCTCATTGACGGCGTCCATTGACCGCGCGCACGGCGAAAGAGGAGGAGAAGGCCCACACCGCCGCCGCGCCGATTGGCGATGCGAACGCGTGTCCGGCGCCCGGCCGGTCGTGGTCCAGCCGCCGCAGTGACCGGCGGCAGTGACAGAGCACCCTTCAGCTGCAGCAGGCGGAACTCTCGCCGCCCCGACTGGTCGCGGTCTGCGGCCGGACTCCTGACAGGCCTATTACTCGGAGGGCCGCGGCGGCCCCCGCATACGCTTCATCAGTGTCAGCGGAGGCCACGGAGTGCGCGCGCGCGGAAGTGTTCGCGGGTGCTCGGGGGGCGCGCTGCTAGAATTACGGGCCGGGCCGTTCCCGCCGAGCGGCGGCAATTACAGAGCGGAGGTGGCGGCCCGCACCGTGTTCATTTATTACGGCCGCCCATCACTTCGGGACTCCGGGTCGCCAGTGCGGGCCGAAATCTATTCTGCGGCGGACGCGCTCTCCGGGTTCCGGGACGCGGCGCTTCCACGAGGGTCACGCGCCGCGTGTAGCGCGGGCGGGACGGCCCGTTGGGGAACGCTACCTGCGTCCTGGCATGCGCCTCAGCTTCGGCATTTAATTTTGTGCCTGCCAATATCGGGAAAGGTCTCGAGGCCGCATGCTATGTCGTATGAGACGCACGTAGTACGTTGCCTTAGCTCCGCGCGGTTACGGTAAGTCGCTTCTCGTTATAGCGCCCTTCTTTTTTTTTTCTGCCTTTTAATTCCGGCATTACATCTATGTCTAGTCGGAGCAACTATTTTACTGTCGAAATCTTGGTTTCCGGAGGGTGATGCGAAAGTCTGCTTGCTGGAACCTGTTACTGTGAAGCAACATGTTCCCATCACCATACCACCTATGCAGTTCTGCGTTTCCGTTCTGCTGGCACCCCCTCTGCTGTTCTAGTAAAGAAATGATTAGCCGCTCAAAGCGTCACGTGACCTGCCTAATTACACTTCCTCTTGAGAACGCTCGTACGCCGTGCTTTGGGTGGGCGTTAAAGAAGCCAGGGGGGCTTTCGTAGCCCCTTTGTTGCTTTGAGATGTCAAATCCTCTGAATTCACTGGGCGTGGAGCTCAAGCCAACGGCAACGGCACCTAGTTATGTGGATGAAGATGTGGGTTATTTTATGCCGCGTGCCACAAACTCGCAATGCCTCAACCGTAAAAACGGAGGCATGTGTGCGGCTGCAGCACGTACTTTATTCAAGAATGTGTTTACCTATTGCAGTGTTAATAATAATTCTGTCAGCATCAAAAACGATGACAAGCATTGATAGTAACCAAACTAGCGTATTCATGAACGGAGAAGTTGCCGTCGCCTGAGGGTCACTATGGGCTTGCTTTGTAGCATTATGTTATTTTCAGGCCGCTAACAAGAAATTTATTCGTAAACGACGAAGAAGCAGAAAACTCGACAATGAAGGAAAGAAAATTAAAGAATCTATATTACAGCCACTCCTTCCAGGTGCCCACTAACCCGACAAGCACAAGGGGCGGAATTCACTACGCAAACTTACGAACAAATAATGGCTCTTTCGTCATGCCGTACAAAGACAACCGCAGGCCCAGATGGTGTAACGTATGTGATGTTAAAGAACCTAGGTCCAGTAGGAAGAATGACTCTTTTGGAGATATTTAATGATATCTGGATAAGAGAGACTCTACCGGATTCATGGAAATTAGCTCGGGTAATTCCAGTGCTAAAACCAGGAAAGACTCCACTTTGTCTTGACTCCTACCGACCCGTCAGTCTCACAAGCTGTTTTTCCAAGCTAATGGAGAAGATGATAGACAGTCGACTGCAATGGTGGTGTGAACACACACATGTGTTTTCCGACCACATGACCGGTTTTCGACAAAATCCTTGTACAATGGATGCAGTATTAGATATTGCCACATACGTCGAACATGAACGAAGCTGCGGAAATGTGACAATAGCAGTATTCTTAGACATTCAAAGAGCATTCGACACTGTAAGTCACATACACGTCCTTGCTGGTATGTTAGAGCTTGGCCTACACGGCCGAACGCTGCGATGGGTGTCAAACTTCTTGAAAGATAGAAAAATATTTATGGAAACAATAGAAGGAGAAAGTAATTATCACAGCATCACGCAGGGCGTTCCGCAGGGCAGTGTTCTTAGTCCGTTTTTATTCAATTGTGTCATGGCAGCCTTGCCACAAAAGCTCCCGTCTGGTCTACGGTATTCTCTGTACGCAGATGACATCTGCATATGGGCCTCTGGTTCTAATATACAAGACATTCAAACAACGCTGCAAGAGGGCCTTGATAGCATCGACACCTTTTTAAAAGAAAGAGGCATGAGTCTTTCATACGCAAAGACAGCCGTACTTCCTTTCACTAGACGACAGATGATTAATTTCCAACTTAGGCTTAACGGGCAAGCTTTGATGTTTGTGAAAGAGCATAAATTTCTTGGAGTTATTCTTGACCGCCAACTTACATGGGCTTCACACATCCGCGCAATTGAAAAACAGACCAATGCAGTAATAAACGTACTTCGGCGACTCGCAGGCACAACGTGGGGGGGATCAGTCTCTTCGCTACTACAAGTTCATAACGCACTCATAAAACAAAAAATTGCTTACTCGGCACCTATTCTCCATGGTTTATCGCAAACTTCTGAGGAACGTCTTCAACGTTTACTAGCAAGGGGGCTGCGAGTGTGTCTTGGGGTTCCGCAGGCTACCTCGAGTTCTTTAGTAATTGCTGAAGCTCGTCACCCCCCATTTCCAGTCATACGAACGGTTGAAACATGCCGACATATTTATCGCATCTTAACCCAACACGAGAAGCATCCATTAAACCTCGCGCTCACCGAAAGAAACAAAAGCAAAATTCACGATGTTGTTCGAGAACATAAAACATTATTACCAAGATTTGAATTATGCAAAGTGGATGTTAGTTACCCTCCCTGGATGTTAACATACCCTAAAATAGAGTTATCGGTTGACGGGATTATATCTAAGAGAGACATGTTCATAGTAGCCGCACAGCAACTGGCACTCTACCAAATTTACTCATTATATCCCCAGTACATCCACGTTTATACAGATGGTTCGTGTCATAAAAATTCCTCGACTTCAGCATTCGTCATTCCACACTTAGCGCTAGAGCAAACATTTAAATTATCCCGGGAGACATCTTCCACCATGGCAGAACTATTTGCAATCCTGTGTGCTTTGCGTTTCATAACTTTAGAAAAACATTCGCAAAAATGGGTTATCTTTAGCGATTCGCAAGCCGCTCTCACATTACTACAGAGCAATAAGAACAATTCTTTGAACACTTCGATATTGTATGAGACGCTCAAAGAACTTACAAAAGCAAGCGCAATGAACCACGTAATTGCATTTCAGTGGATTCCTGGGCACTGCAATATTCCTGGTAATACTGCAGCGGACGCAGCTGCGAATCGAGCGCACAATAACGCAGAGACAACCAATCTTCCCCTATTGCGTAGTGAAGTCCGTCTGATCCTGAGACAGATTTCTTGTCGTCTCAGCAAAACTACCTGGTTTGACCAGCAAACTAAGAACTCGGAGTTGTACTCAATAGACCCATATATAAACTTAACAATGCCGGAAACTCTAAGAGACAACAGAAAATTTGAAACTTTAGTACACCGGCTGCGTCTTGGTACTGCATTTACGAGACACTTCTTGTACAGAATAAAACGTGTCTCTAGTCCGCAGTGTTCTTGTGGACATCCAGACGAAAATGTACATCATCTTCTTCTCGAGTGCTCGAAATACGATACACAAAGAGCGGTACTGCAAGCTAATTTGTTTATATTAGACAGAAGACCATTCACTCTGAAAAAGATACTTGGCCCATGGCCAACTGCGGGCCTTCAAAAAAGAGCGCTTCTTGCTCTGAAAAAGTTTTTAGAGGAGACCAACATTTTGGGAAAATATTAAGCATTGGATGATCCGAATACGCTAAATGAGTTACATATACGTTGTTCGTGGTGCATAGTTGGTTTATGTGGTGATCGCAACTTTTACGCAATACGTATAATTCTGTCCTGTACTTGAAGTGTATTACAAGTGTTGTTGTGTGTTTTGGCTGTTCAAAACATCGGACTTCATATATGCGTACGTGGACTGAACTCATGCACAGAACTTTGCGACTCATGTACTGTTGGACTGTATATTTTTTACTGATCCGGTGTTCTACTGAGTGTTATATTTAGTGTCGCTATCTCCCTTTTTGCGCAAATTTGTTTCGTCTGCCAAGTGACAAGGAGTAGCCGGTGCCACCACATAAAGGCGCCAACCTCTCCTAACATTCACTTCAATAAAAAAAAAAAAAAATGGCGTAAGAAAAATATTTGAAAAGAAGCCTATTGACAAAACTAAAACTGCCCATAAGATCAGCAAGCTTGTGACGCCCGCCGCTGCAAAGACGAGTGCTGTAGTCGAAAAAAAAAAAGAAAAGAAGGCGGATATGTAATGGTAGCAAAGGCAAGCACAGGTGTGAACTACAGTGCTTGCGCGGAAGCGTAAGTCGATTAACAAAACTTAAATAGACGTCGCAACTGCTGTCGTGCTCCGTGCCTACTGCGCAGTAGACAGGTCAACATGGCGTCATGAAAAAGTCGGTCACAGTGGTCTGGTATCGCTAAGTGAACAACGTGAAGCGTGCACGACGCTAAACGTGGTCACTAAAACACGCCGTATCAGCAATATCAGCGTTTTCGTCGCTCAAATTGTGCTGTGTTTTGTGTTGTCCCGGCGGCGCGCAGTTCGATTACATAATTCAGTGCATTTGGGTGAAGCTACGATATGTGTGTGTATTTAGAGCGGTAAGGGCACATCGTATGGATTGTACTGAAGGACTGAATGAGCTTGAACTTTATTTTTGCATCTATACAACGTACAGATGACAGGGGCACAGACAAAAAGCCATAACATCGGCTTGACTAGGCTTGACTTCTCATCAAGGCCGTGGTGCTTACAGCCTTCGGCTGATACGACAAAAAATATTTCATTTATGTGGAACTGCCACATTTATGTGTAACTTCCATAGCCACAGCGCACGTATCCGCAACTCCTCAGACTCACTTCGAATCTGCCTCAGTGACAGTTCCAATTTCGCACGTCCTAATTATTCACAAATGGGAAACTACTTATCAAGAGAGGGTTCGGGCAAGGATCGAGACACAATCTCTCCAATGATGTTCACTGCATGCTTAGTAGTATTCAAGCTGATAGAATGGGAAGGATTAGGAGTGAGGATCAACGGCGAATATCTCAACAGCCTTCAGCTTGCCGATGACATTGTCTTCTTCAGTAACGCAGGTGACACATTACAAAAGTTGATCGAAGACCTTAACCAAAAAAAGTGTAACAGCAGGTTGAAGATTGATATGGCATAAGACAAAGATAATGTTCAATAGCCTGTCAAGCGCACAAGAATTCATGATCGGCAGTCAGCCTCTGGAATCATGCAGAAGTGCGTTTATAAAGGTCAATTACTGATAGGGGACCCTGATAATGAGAATGACCATTACAGAAGAATAAAAATGGGTCGCACCCTAAATTAATTTACACCCTTAAAAGTGAAAAAGGGTGTAAATATGTCTATAACTCACACCATTAGGATGTAATGTATATAACTGACACCCAAAGGGTGTGAGTTATAGACACATTTACACCCTTTTTCACTTTTAGGGGTGTACATTATTTTACAGTGCGGAGCGCACACGGCCGGCCTTACCACATCATGACCGGTAGGTAGCTCACCGCTGTCGTTGAAAAGTAAATGGTGCAATCATTGCATTCTACCACTACTAACATATATGGGACAGCAACTTGGAGGTTAACAAAGAAGCTTGAGAACGAGGATCGCGCGATGGAACGAAGAATGTTAGGCGTAACGTTAAGAGACAGAAAGAGAGTGGCACGGATCACAGAGCAAACGGGGGTAGCGGTAGTTGACATTAAGAGGAAAAATTGAAGCTGGGAAGGCCACGTAATTCGTATAAAGTGGTCCATTAGAAATGCAGGGGAAAAGGGAAAAGGAATCGCTGTGGAGGACGGCAGAAAATTCGGTGGGGTAATGAAATAGGGAAATTTATTGGCACAAGTTAGAATCAGCTAGAGCAGGCCATGGGTAATTAGAGATCGCTGGGAGAGGCCTTCGTCCTGCAGTGAACATAAATATACGCTAATGATGTTTTACAACATCCAAAATTCGTCCGGAATTTGAACGCACTGTTGCTTTTGAGCCACAGTTCGCTTCGTACTGCGACTCCGCATTGGCATGTTTACAGAACGGTTTCTTTCGTCTCTTAAATACCACCACCCCCACCGTGTGTTCGTTATATATATGTGCAGTGACTGCTCCGAACAAGGTGTGTCAGTGTTGCAAGATTGACGACTGTAACTGGTTTGATCCGCAGCCACTTATAATGTTGAACCGCTATGTGCTTCGCGTGCGGTGTTGCGCAGTATTCTGACGGGCCCTCTAGCGTGTGTTCTAATGAAGCTGGTAAATTTATGGAAACGTTGGCGCTGATCAATGTGGTGGTGTTGACCGATTAGTATTGACTTCTACAAGGTGCCATTTGGGCTATGACAGACACCGTAGTTAGGTGCTCAAGGCCTTCACGTTACCAACCTATGATTTATTAGACAGTTTTAGTTACACGTACGTAGAGGCTTTGCGTACGTAGAGCTTCTACGTGTCAGCAGTGCGCATGCGTACAACGTAGCGGGCGCGCGCGTGTCTCACGGACGTACGTGAGATTCAATTCTTTGCGTGCGTTTCTTGCGCACGTAGACAGCTTCGCGCGGGAGTTCCGCGAGATCACGAACAAGCGATAGCGGGCCGCGCGCGCGCAGACGGCTCGCATCGAAACACGGCGACAGGATTGAATTGGCTACCGCCGTGTTCACATTTCCCGATAGATGGAGCTACCGGGTCCCTCTTGGCGTGCGTCGCGTACGTGTAGCTAAAAGCGTTTCAGATGGCGTGCACGTAAGGTACGTAGGCTTTTCACGTTTGCGTACGTGAAGCCTCTACGTACGTGTAACTAAAACTGTCTGTTATCGGGCTCTAAAATTGCAGTGTACGCGCCTTTACATTTCGCCTCTGTTGGAAAGCGGCCGCGCGAACCTGCAAAAGGAACTCTTGACTTGGTGCGCGGCAACATCTTGTTTTATCAGCTGAAGAGAGGCCAAGAAAAAGCAGTGAACACTGATACGACGTCAAAATAGGCAGTGAAACTTCCAGGTGCGGATGTTACATAGCGAAGTTTTCTGTCATAATTTTGGTAGTGTCAGTAGTCACGGCTTCATTCTGCATTAGCCTTTCAGGGCTGCTTTCATAGCTCTCCATGCCCTCGACAAGGATCCTGTGCGAAGGGAGCGAGCATTTCGTCGTCGGTTGGCTCTCGACGGCATCGTCGGTCCACCCCTTAGACGGTACCGGCTGCCTTAGCTGATACTTAGCCTGTATGCGCTGCATTAGAACCGCACCTGCAACCGTGTGCAGAGCGATCATATACCATCCCGATAGACGTACGGGTGCTGGGCCCCTTGCACTGAGGCCATATGAACTATTTATTATGCAGCTTTCTTTTTTTCCCTTTCCCTTTTTAGTACTGACATAAAGACGTTTAGTCGCTTTGTAATATGGTGTTGGTGATGTTGCGACAGGCAGGGTTAGCCTGGCCGACTTGGCCGGAAATTGCTCCGTCTGCGCGTCTCTATCTGCGCCAAATATGTCACCATGTGTCCATCAGTCCTGTGTCTCGCAGAAGTCTCATGAGAATGTGTGACACTTCCACTGCCATTCTTTTGATCGCGGTGCGGTAAGCGGTCGAGCGCACTTGTGCTTGTATAGGAGCAACCGGAAGCTATCAAAAAGAGGTGTGCAGTGATTTGCGATGAGAATGCAGTCTCAATTGCAGGTTCATGATGTGCGATTATGCTGTCAGTTGAGCGCGCTTCTTTCATTCCTCGTCGTTTAATACGAGCGTTGCTCCCTCCTCGCTCTCATACGACGCCGTTAAGTTATATGCGCTGCCACTTCGGTTGCACGCTTATCTTAACGTAAGAACATTTTAGCTAAGAAATTGCGTAACAACGACGCAGCTTAGTGAATTTCGCCCAGTTTCCTCCAACTATTGTTGAACAGGGCATCATGCAGTCAATGTTCACACTGATGCACCGCGCTGCTTCTATATGTGGCATGGAAATCAAGTATGAGAGGTCTAATTCACAAGAATTTCTTTTCTAACAGCTGTCCGTTTGATTGGCCTAAGAATATACTACTAATACACTAATAATAACTAATAGTATACTCTCTGGCCCGATTAGCCAGCCCCTGTTACGAACCAATGCGCAGCGTTCAAATTGCGGACATAGTTTACGATGAGCACAGCAATTCAGAAAGCGGTTTTATACTTTTTGCCGGGACACGGAAGGCCGAGTGCGTAACCTACAGTAAAGAAAAACTGGCCAATTAGCAAATTGTCCCAATACAAAAACAGCGTTCCCCGCAAACACAAAAGAAAGCTAGCGCTTAAACAGATTTGCACACCGTGTGTTTTCATTCTTTTTCTCATCCCTTGCTTTCCTTAATTTTTTTTGTCCGCGCTGGGCCGTTTTGATAATTGTGTGATGCCTAATTCAACCATCTCGCTCAGCACATATTGCGGGGGTGCACTGACCAAGTCGATATGGCATTTGACTCGAAAGTATGCTTTAAATGTAATTTCCAGCCGTGTGAAATGGATCAGTTCAGTAACGGTGACACGAAAGTTCCTTAGTGTGCCGTGAAACAGCTCTCTTGGCGTTTTTCCTGGACCTGCTTCTCGCCATGCGTTTATTTTTTCATTTGCATTGACTATTTTGGTTTTCGTTGTTGTACTGCACTGTTTAAAAACTTTTTGATATTTTACTTATTATATTAATAAGCAAAGTAACGGTGTCTCATAGATACACATGGAGATCCCTCACTAAACGTAGGCAAAGCTTCCGCCGTTACGAGTACTACGGGGTCTTCGCGGCGAAGTCTCTTCACGTGGTTTTAACGAAGAGGATCTGAACTGTGCGTCCGGCGTCGACGGCAAGCTGCGGCTTGCGCTGCGGTTCGTCCTGCTCTCTGCACATCGGTCTGCTGAGCCCGACGTTCCCTGGTTGCAGCCGCGCGCGTAGCTCTAGGATTCGCTTCTTCTAGGACACGAGCTCTAGGACGCCTCCTCGCTTCGTACCTTGCGAGGAGGCGTCATAACGTTTCAAACAGTCACCTAGCCTGCTTGAATTAATCAGGTATGACATACCTGTTTCTCATTCCATCAATATTTATACGTCTCCATAATCTTTTTCTTCCTCAAAACTTCCCTATATACCTTGTACCGCTACATATGCAACTGCTACATGAGGTGTCTCCTGGCGTAACAATATGCAACTACATTGCAAAGGGCGCACGTATAGACGCTATGAGGCGCGCATCTCGCATCGCAAGGCAAATGGCACGATACGATGATAAGGATGATGATTTATTGGCGTCCCCTTTGAAACGCGGCGGGGACATAGTCACCTATAGCCAGCTTGATTTAAACAGGTGCGTAATATATTTTCTAACCTTCTTCTACACATCTCCTTAAACTTCTTTTCCTTCCCTAATGCTTCCTAACTGCCTTGTACCGCTGTGCACGCATCGACGCTACGCGCGCATGTGATGACGAGAGGAGGCGCGCATGTGACATGACGCGCCTCCTCTCACACGCGTTTATAGGGCATTTTCCCGTGGAATGCTAGCAACCGCTGGCGTGGCTCGGATACTGCGAGAATTTAGATCAAAATATTTGTGGAAATTTCTATGGAGGACATCCCAGAATAAAATGGCATCTGTACAATCAATAAAGCATTGCTCAATAGTTTCAGGCACATCACAAAGGCGACATTTAATTGATGAAACGAAAACGTTCTTCTTTCGAAGCCATCTTCTAACTGGCAAGGTTTCAGAGTGTAATTTATATATAAAAAAGTTTTTGTAGAAGGGGGAACTGGTATATCTTGTTGTTCCGTGCGATGATGTACCATACGTTATGTTTTTACCGATAGGCTTGCACAGCCTGTGGAAAACTCGTGTGCAAAACAAAAATTCAGAAAGAACAATTTCTTCAAGATCGCATTTCGCTCCCAAATGATTACGCACTTAAAATACATTTACGATCAAGAAGAATGTCAGTCGGATTGGCATCAACTTTTGATTAGGTTTTTTTCTTTTCAACTTTCTTTTCAAGCTTTTGTTCTGATGGAAGGTCTTGCATTGGGTGACGTCTTCTTTCTATATACTGCCCGTATAATATAGTATTGTAAATAGTTCTGTACATACATTATTGCATTCATTTTAATAAATACCAGGCTTAAAAAAAGCGCTGGTGTGGCTCACTGGTAAAGTAGCTGACTCTCACACAGCGGGCCCGGGTTCAATCCCGGCGGGAGCTGAGTATTTATTTTTTCCTCCTTCCCGGCGATAGCTGCTACGGACACTGGACACCTGCGGCGGCGGACACCATCGCCAACCGAAACGGCTATTGGAATGATTCCATAACAGCTTACGCTGTAAAAGCCGGCATTTTCTCCACCTGGGCGAAAGAGGAACACGGTGCAGCAGCACGGAGCAGGAGTACGGAGTTCCAGCGCACTGACTGCCCGCTGCCGGGTGTGGTCAGCAGAACGTCGCCTCGAGCGGCGCGGCTTTGCGTTCTCTGCAGCCTCCCTTGTTTCGGTTTCGCGCGTTCTGATAGCCGAATTTTGTCGTGCCACAATTTCGAGTGTAATCGCATTTTTCTAGGTCCAAAAGTTGATACCGCTTGCACAGAGAGTTCGCCTTAATTTTTCCAATTATGATGAGCCCGCTAAAGCTAGAAGTTAATTAATATATTTTTGTTAATAAGTGACTAATTACCATGTATCACCCGTTGCCTAATGGGTGCCACCACTGACGTATAGCTCCGAAATAACCTTTTATTTCAAAACGGCTATTTTTAAATATTACTTAAAATTATTGTATAAACACCCTGTATAACTGCGAGTGCAGGTCTTCCTCAGCGTGTTCAGCGTTCTTTGCGAAGAGAAAGAGTGCAACTCCAAGTCGGCACACCACCACCACCAACAACAACAACAACAACGACGACGACGACGACGACAACAGCAACAACGACAACAACAACCAACCAACCAAACAAACAAACAACAACGACGACGACGACGCTTTTGCCTTGAAATCCAATCTGCCGCGCGATCCACCTTGGGTTCCGGGACGAGAGACCTTCGTGAGACCTCCCGCGGCATGCACCTGTGACGCCGCGCGAGACCTCGGCGACGACGCGATTAGGCTAACGAGTGAACGCGGGGCACGCGGCAGACACGAAGTCGATCCACTCGAGTTGCGAGCTGCCTATCTGAGCGAGCCAGCGCTGCGCGAGAGAGCGCTTGCACGTGTCCGCTTGACGGCCTCGAACGAAGTTGCGCGCGGACGCACTGCCCTTGACACGCGTGCGCGCTCGGTGGCTTCTCGAAAGGTGCGTCGAACGGCGAGTGCGTGTTGACTGACCAATCTCTCAAACGTTGTGCTTTGTAATATTTTTCTTTTGGGAGGGGGGATTCCGACAGCGGACACCACTGACGTGTCCACTCTGCAAGCACAGAAACGCGACTAGTAGAAGACACGAAGTGCTTGACGTGTTGCCCATGTGTCTATACAAGGTTTTATTGCTTCAGTTTGCTCCTGCGTTAAGCGACGTCAAGCGTGCTGGTGCTCTTAACCTACGGTAAGCCGTACAAGTGGCAGATTAGACATATAAGCAGAAGAACAAGGGGTGCACAGCACGAGCCAATGCCAGCCAGTGCCGGTTCTTCCTGAGGCCAGTTGGCGACTAATGCGGAAGACGTGTGCGGACAGGGGCACGAGGCTAGTAAATACTCTTGCACATGACCGAACCGGGCGGTCAATTGACGGCGGGGCTGGACAGATAGCGGGTTCTTCATGCAAGCGCTACAGGTATACACTGCTCCAGACGAACGTCAATGGCGCAGTGGAACGTCGTGAAACGCACATGCAGACGGATGTGTGTTCGACATACGAACGAGTCTGTCACGACTTAAGGCAACGCCGCAGCACGGACTCTAACGCACAGACTCAGGTCGTGAGTCGTCACCCGGAATATGTTTCTGCTTATTTGCCTTATGCCGTGCGGGACCCCACAGAGCGCTCAATCGAGTACATGTGGAAGACGGTTCATTGTGACTCGCAATGCGAACTCATGGGGTTTAATAAATAAATAAATAAATAAATAGATAGTAAAACCACTTCCACGCAGTGGAAGCTGTCAAAACAGCGAACCTGGGGGTCATTTTCTCAAGTTTGAACTCATGTTTAGCGCGATTTTCATGAAATCTCATGAAACTACGTCTCGGTGTCGTCGTTTTGCTAGATTCGAGCTTCGGTTGCGGATTGCGCACACTCTTCAGTTGCGTGAGGTTGTGTTCAAACTGCAGTCTATCACACACCTTGCAGCTGTGGCTGCACTCACGGTCGAGGAATTCTCTCTTGAACCGTCCATCGGCACCCTCCGTGGGAGGAACCTCCCTGCGTCGACGTCTCTGCTAGGCCTCCTACTCTCGAAGTTGGAGGTTAGCTTGCCTCCGCCGGCGCTTGGCTTGCGCTTCCCGTTCTCGATCCTCGGCGGTAGCGGCTCCTCTCCGCCGGCGCTTCGCTTGCGCTTCTCGCTCTCGAAGCTCGGGATTTGCGCGACGTCGGCGCTGCCGCTCTCGTGCGAGCTCCCGCTGCGGCTCGCGCCGAGCGGAACCCTTGGGGCGAAGGGGTGCGCGCCGGTGAAACACCTGCTCCTATACTCCTCTCCTCCCACCTTCCCCGGCATGCGCTCCACCCCCTGCCCCTCTGCGTGACACTGGACGACGGACGGCGAAGGCTCGACTTATAGAACAGCTCCGCCGTTAATAAATAAATAAATAAATAAATAAATAAATAAATAAATAAATAAATAAATAAATACAAAAAGAAAGGGAACGGTGAACCGTGGAGATGTGCAAGCAACTTCAGCAATTCCTGGATATCACTCTATTCCTCTAATTCTTTGTTTTCTCCCTTGTTCATGAAATGTTTAAGTTCCCATTACCAATGTGCTTAGCATGCGCGGAACCCCTGAGGTTGTATTTGCTGAGCTGTCCGTCTTTGGGAGGAGCTGTTACCCTCTTGCTAAGCAAGGAAAGGTTCGTCTAGAAGCATTATTTAACACAGCCCATAGTCGACGCTCAGTAGGAGTCACTATATAGGGCTCGCTCGGCACTTGCTGCATGAACGGCCATGAGAGCTGTTCTCGTGCCTCGTGTGGTACGTATATGCAGTGAGCGAGTCCTCGAGAAATTGGGGACGTGTGGACGCGTAGACTGCCGAGAAGCTTTCTAGCTGGGCTTCTTGTATGTGTCGGCAGACGCAGTGATTACGAGTGGTGCGAGGGGTATTCTGGGTAGTGACAGCAATAGGGTGGTGATTTTGTGAGTCGATGGATTATCAACGGCGCTAACAGAGAGCCAGTTTTCACTCGGCGGAGGATGCAGGCGCCCACGCAGCTCAGTGTGATGGGGCGAGGTGTAGTTTTCGTCTGTTTTCTCAGCGTAAGTTCAGATGCCTTTGTGCAACCAGCGGCCTTCCTCGCCGCTTGACTTCATGGCGCATCTGACCACAGGCCGAGGGGTCCCGAATTAAGGGGGAGGGGTATCACGTGCGACCTTTTTGCCCGAGATATCTGCGCATCCCCCAAGCTTGTCCGCGTGGAGATCCATTCGACGCGGAGGCGGAAAATCGCGTGGACGTAGCACCGGCAGACAGATGCGATTGAGACGCGAGCCGCGCGCAGCGAACGCTGCGATCGAAACTACTTTGAGTCGTTGACTGATAGTGAAGAAAAAGAAAAGTTATTCTACCAGTAAATGTTGCGCCAACGGCGTGGAAAAGCGCAGAGAAAGGGATACTGACATATATTCGCAGATGTATGTAGATACAGCATACTGAATACGCGCAATTCATAGGAAGCCAGCTATGGAACTATAATGAACACGGTATGAAATATAAATATAAATTTTAAAAATAATTCACAAGGTAGTGCATGCTGTACCAAGCCAAATCAGGGTGTTTTATATAATGCAGTTTAGAGAACTAATATTGCTAATAACTAATTGCTAATTGCTAATTGCTAACAATAATTGCTAATAATTGCTAATATTGCTAATAATTGTTAATAACGACTATTCAAGCGTAACATGTAGAAATAACACAAAAATGGTTGAACACGGTTTGTTAGCATGCCATAGTATCCACCCATAGGTAGATAAGGAAGCAGTAATCCAGGCCCGAGCCCTTTGACTTTAAAAACAGTAGGTTAAAGGTGAATCAGTTTACCTGCGTTTTAGAGGATGTCTGCAAGATTGGTGGCGTAGATGTATAGGGAATATACAAAGTGATAACACGTTGAGTTTTCAGTGGAATAAAATAATTAGGAGATTTTTAACGCGAACCGAGAATTTGAAATACCGAGAATGAACGTTGTATAAAGATAAAAATAGCAATCTTAGTGGCATCACCCCTACCGCCACTTTTCGTTTCAAAGAGAATATCTTATAAAAGCAATTCATCCTAGAGCACTGCACGGGCTTGATCTTTCGGCCCAGGTCTTTGTTTCTCCCATGGGAGCATCAGTCGCATGCATTTACGTTGATCGTACAATTTGGTCCCATGAGGTTATTTAGCATGCGAATATATGTGTATATATATAGGCAAACAGGAGAATTATATGCAATATATATGCAAACAGGAGAAACGCACAAGTAGAAAACGACATCCCTTGCTTTAGCGCTAAAATAATATAGCAGACTGGTAGCTTAAAATACCTTTTTTTGATCGAGGCTGATACCTCCAGCACGCATGGGATCCTCCGATAATAATTCAAATGTCCAGGAACTGCAGGTATCCATGTGAAGGCCTTTGGGTTGAGTTTCACTTTTGAGTTGCCTTCACATGAGCTACCAGTCTGCTCATTCGAAGCTTGTAAAAAGGGGAATTGCGAAAAACTGCCTGCGTGCTGCTCTTGATAAGTCCTGCCAGCATGAAATCCAACATAGCGTGTTCTTACAGTTGCAAAGACTGCACAGCGCAGGATTTCAGTATGAGATGGTCACCTCGGTGCTAGAAACCCTTGATAAGGAAGCGCGGGGCCCATCAGAGCTCCGCCCAAGCGTAGAGCCGAAACGTCGTAGACCTGTTGCCATCCCGTACTACCACCAAATCTCTCACCGCCTCAGAAAGGAGGCTGAAAAATGTGAGGTACCGGTGGTTTTCACGGCTCCCAAGAAACTGGCGGGCATGTGCAACATGGTGCAGGAAAAGAAAAAAAGAAATGAATGTGGTATCAAGCACGTTGACAGGTTCGTCCCATGCAGAATAGGGGTAGTGTACCAGATACCCCTCTCTTGTGGCAACAGCTACATAGGGCAGACGGGACGGTGTCTAAACGTCAGACTGCAGGAGCACCGCGCAGGAGTAGAAGGATTGGCGGGGGGTGGCAAATTGGCTGACCATTGTCGCCACTGTCGTAATTGCACGCCTAGGTTCCGCGACCCTAAAGTCTTGAAGATGTTTGCGTCACAACTGAGTCGAGAAATCTATGAAGCTTACTGTATAAAAATGCAATCTGGCAGCTGCGTAAGCAGCTCTTCAGTGTCATTGAGTGATAAAGAGTTCAAATATTTACATGCAAATTTGTGCCACTCACGCCCGCATGGCAACGTCGAGTGATGGTTGTCTGATGATTAGCAAGTGTGATTATGATACATGTATAATGTGGGATTTCCCGGAGTAAATCTCAGTTGAAGTTCCGCTCCTGTCCTGTGTGTTTCCTTCTTTGTCCTTTGTTGTTTGCGCGGTTACATGATGCATTCTATTAATTAGCCGCTTAAATATCATGCCACCTTCTTGTGTGTCCATGACGTCATTACTGACGTCATTGCTTTCGCTTTCTATTCCGGGTTTCCAAGAATTTCACCAAAGTCGTGCTCACGTGGCGGATTTCTAAATTATACGATTCTGTGCTTTGGTGTGTGGTAATAAATGATTTATAAGTAATTCAAATTATTCCAGACACTTCAGTACCTCAACGTGTAACTAAACCTATGCTCTGATTTCATATCTATAATGAAACCCATGAAATGCGTACTGTACTATTTTTCTTATTTATTTTGAATGTCGTCCTCGGTCGTCTCAGTGATTTCTAATTAATTCTAATTACTCCAGACACTTCGGTAACTCAACTTGTAACTAAGCTTATGCTCTGATATCATACATATAATGAAACCCATGAATTTTGTACTGTACTACTTTTCTGATTTATTTTGGATTTACTCCCCTGTCGTCTCAGGAGGCGAACCGGAAGTGCTGCGCGGGAAACAAGAGTGTCACTCGATGCTTGTGCCACTAAAAAGAAAAGGAAAAAAAAAACACCGTTCCACGCTCAGGGATAGCCCTGCATGGAGCAACAGAGCTCCACAAATATTCATACTGCAAGCAGGTATTGCCTGCCAAGTTTCGCTGATAAAAACATGGCACTTCGTTAATGTTGTTGCTCTAAAATTTCTAACACGTAATTAAGTTTGAGGCTGAAGTTCGAGTGCTTCGCGGGTGCAGTGGCTGTCAACAAAAACTAAGAAAACACGTAGATCCAACGCAATGTTGGAGTGTAAATGACGCAAAGCTTGTTTGAGCTAGACAGGTAGCAGCAGTATAGTGGATGGCACACGCACATCGTCGTCGCCTTTAGCTGTACCTGTTAGCTGTCTGCGTCTCGAGGACGCTTGTCGAGACGCTTGTGTATGATGCTTGCCGAAGGAAGAATGTTGATGATGAATGTACGATGGCTGTGCCAAAAGTTCGCGCTTAAGTACGTTTAAAAAAATAATGCACAAACTTACAGATACATCAATGCGGTCACCTTCAAAATACTACCCATTAGACACAATTCACTTGTACCCCCTATTTTTTCATTGCTGGAGGCACCCTTGGACCTCCTTCTCTGTTAAGCGTTTCAGCAGAGATGTCGTTTCGTTTTCAAAGTCACATTTTCAAAAGGCGACCCACGGGTCACCAGCTCACATTTGGGGAGAAAAAAAAAGGGGGGGGAGGGGTGTCGCAGGGGGCTAAGTTCTACGAGTACGGAGGGAGTGCACTGCTATAATTGCATGCCGAAAACCTCACGCACTGAAATAATGCAGAGTCCAGCGCCTCTCTTAAATTTACCGCTCAGCTCCAGCTTGAAATTATTATTTTGGTGCTTGGGGGTCTAGCATTTCTGCTTTCCGCGAGCTAATCACTCTCATTCGTAAAAACATATCAAAAGTTGCTTCATCGCAACAAGTACGCCCGGGATATCGCACGGTGTGAAATTTCGATCAGTTTTTTTCAGCGCTTGTTCTTTATCGTTGCCACCATGTCAGCTATAAATTCGACCTTGTGCTGATTAACATGAGCCGAGGATGACCAGTGACTGTTCTCGTCTCCGTGTGCGATTTCGGCATTGTAATAGTGCAGAAAAGTATTGCTTACTCACATCTCATTTCATTCTTCCTGTTGGGGTCGTTTGGTCACTTTAAATAGTACTCTGAGAAAAAGAAGAGAAGAAAAGAACCGAAATCCTTGTTTACTGCTACCACCTGAGTGCAGTTACATTATATCCCCAATTGTGTCGATCTGGAGGACTTCATTTTACACTTCGCCATAAGGCGAACACATGATTTGTGTTAGACGTTCCTGGTGGGGGGCTGACAACTTCTCTTAGGGTTCTCGTTGGGTTCACAATGACTTAATGTGGATCATCGACTCCTCCTTCTTAAACTGCCAAAATTAGGCGAATAAGCATATAGTGCCAAATAAATATGAAATAATTGCCGGCCTCATCTTGCTACCCTTATACTTAATATGCTTTTCAGGTAATTGAGGTACAAACATACTCGTCACGTAATCGTTACAGGTCCCGCCGAAGGAAGGTCCGCCGCAAATAACAAGGGAACATTATACGGAAAGTATGGCGTGAGCGGACCGCAGGGCGCTAGTGGAATTCTTGGGCCACCGCTGTCTGATTAAGTCACGAGATCGACTGCGGCCGGCGTTATCTTATCTTCGTCTACTATCTTCTTAGTGGGGTGGCGGTGGTCGGTGACCTTGATGCGCGCAAGGGCCAAACATTTGTTGAGAAACCGCATCTTGGCGCTAGGCTGTATACGAAGTCATGTAGTAAACAAGTCGTCGCCATATAATCATGCTATTTTCTTGCAGAGAGTTGCGGATCCCGCTGGCTGACGTCATGCATTCGTCAGCGAGGTAGTGGCGGCTTTGTTTGCCGCAAAGTATAGATCTTATTTGTTCAGGCAACAAGTACCATATAGCTATCATACTACCATATCACATATAACTACCATTAACTAACATATAGCTAGGAACTCGCTCATTTTCATACTTCAAGTTTGTTCATTCTACAGACGTGAAACTAATTACGACGGGCTATTCGAGTGAACATTTCATGTGAGAGGAATAATAAAATAGAATCAATACTGGAAGTCAATAACATCCAGCCGCGTGGTTTTTGTTAACTACTCACCTACCTTTCAAACCTTCTTTCCTCTGTTCGAGAGTTATCGCCATTTTCTCACCTCTTGTCTGCGGCAAGGGTGTCCAAAGCGCAAGCATTATGCACATGGATGACCTGGCACCATGAATTGAAACGCGGCTACTATCTTTCAACGCAGCTTCAGTGTCCAAACCTGATCTGGTTCATTGAAGGATGGGAACACATCTTATGCGGCTGTAAAGGTACGAACTAGAAAATTCAATTGACCCACTAAATTACCACTTACACCGCTCGGAGTTTGAAGAAATTAAAACAGACGACATGAAGAGTGTTCAAGACGTGGATGAAGCCTTCTTCGTTTAGATCACCTCACCCATGATGATCTGATGTCGCCTTTACTCTTTACTCGAGAGAGTGCTTCACTGATCGACAAAAATTGGGCATATATGATGTCACTTGTAGCTTTTCTTGGGACCGTAGCGTGAAACTTCGGTAAAATCGAACTTCGAATTAATGGCACAGTTGCGGGCTCGTGGTGAAACCAGCGAGGGCCATGTAGTCATTTATTTGCCCACTTTTTTGTTTCTTTGTTTGACCATAAAGGCAGCGCGATGCGCGATCAGCTAAACCAGTGAACGTCTTCGTGGCACCCGATGCGCACGTGCAGTTCGCACCTTGAAGGTGCGCATCGCGGATAGTAAAACACCCTAACGTGGGTGTGTCCTGGGAGTCCGTTCGACCATCGCATACATAACCTGCGCGCGGTAATGAATGAAAGTAGGGCACCGTCGGCGCGTAGGCCACGCATTACGCAGAGGCGGCCTCGGTGCGTCACGCCTTGGGTAAGGCGGCGAGATTGTCTTTCGAGAGGGTCGCCAGCTTGAAACTCAGCTCCTCGGTTTCGTAGCCAGAAGAAGCGCTGCTAAATTCGGGCGCATAAAGAACCCATGAGAAGCCCGAGGCAACCTGAAAGTGGTCATTGCTCTAATTTCCCCACGAAACAAACAAACAAACAAAAAAAGCGAGAAAGAACGAGTCTTCGTCTTATTTTGGCGTCAGAACACCGCGCTGCGTGGTGTTCCCGACGATCAGAGCTCTGCACGAGGCGTCGCTGACAGCGTCGCTTGGCAAAGCGGTGTCCGCGTGCAGCGGCAGCAACGAATAGAGGCATGCTATCCAGTCACGTCTTCATATAAGACCGCGCTTATTGCCAGGACCTTATTATTATTTTCTTCTTCAAATACTCATTTGCTGATCGGGGCCTCGGGATGTGGGTGATCCGAGCAGCGACAGCGCACTCACACACGCACCGTCTGCACTCGCGCCCGCCATGTCGTGCATGAGACGCAACAAATGGAGCAACAAGTGGCGCGCAGGCCGTCACCGCGGCGTGCTTTATCAAAGCCTTATTACCGCTGCGAGGGAAATATAGAAATTATCGGGTACTCGTCTCGGTTGCAGAAAGCTATTACGGCATGATAATTGACCCGCCTGCAATATGGTTATGAACGCGGTTTCTGTCTTCTTTTTCGTCCCACGCGCTTGCAGATGTATTTAATAACATCTCTCATCGGTCAAACCACTTCGCTCGATCGGAAATCCTTCTTTAATGATGGGAATGGCTCGGTGGGCTAGTTGGTTGGTGCATGCTTATGCTAGGAAAATGCCAGAGAACTTGAATAAGAGAAAAAAAAACATCGAGAGACAGACATAGACAAAGCGACAGGAAGGTGGCAGCCACACCCCTGTCGCTTTGTCTATGTCTGCCTCTCGATATTTTTTTTCCTTTTTCGAGCTTACTGGCTTTTTTTAGTGATACTTGCCACATAAAGAGAGAGAGTAATAAAAAGTTATTTCTTGCTTTTTCTCTTTTGCGTTCTTGGCGCTTAGCACGGTTGTCGTTTGGCATAGCGCTGTTGGTATTGTGTAGGGGTTTTAAGCCAAGTTAAGCCATCGGCTCTCGCGTACGCCTACTTTGCACGCAGAACGCGAATTCCTTTGGGCGCCGCCGCTCGGAACAGGATTTCCAGTAAGCTGCGCCTCAGCGGACACCTATATAGGACATTGCGTGTAGCACGGCGTAGAAGCCATGCGAGGTGATTAATTTACCGCCCCAGGAGTTAAAAGTGAAATAAGGGGCACCAGAGACAAATGTGAGGTTCAGTTAGATTAGGCCGTTATATGCCGAATAGGTGAGGCTCGTCGCCGGAGGCATTACAGGCCAGCAAGCACGCAAGGCCAAATAAGGGCAAGGACAGAATTTGGGCTGGCTGGTTAATTATCTAGAATCTTGCCCTTTATCGTGCAGTTCGAAATTCGTAATAATCGCGCCAAAGCTTGAAATTCCCGCATCGACTCCCCGCGACGCCCTGGATATGGACAACGTCTGTTCCTGGGAGAAGAAATATTCTTTAGTAGGACGTTCAAGAGGGCTAGTTGGTTCATACTTGAAGGTGGGTTAAAACTGCGCTTGTGTTGTGTGTTTCTTTCACTGTCCTCGTTTTTCGCGCAGTTTTAACCTACCTTCAAGTCTGTTCCTAGGTGGCCCAAATTTCCGGAGTCCGAAGTACGACGTGCCTTATAGTCAGATCGTGGTTTTGGCACGTAAAACCCCATAATTTAATGTTTTTAATTTATGCATTGAAGTAGAAAAGTAACTGCAACGCAATATGGGACATACTGAAGTATCGTTCCACTCTGCTGTGACACTTGCTTGTCTAGGTCGCCCGTGAGCATGTCAGTAGGACAACGACTGTTTGACGCCGACACAGTGACGACGATGGAATGACGAAGAATGAATGACGTCGATAGAACCACAAAACTGAGATGTCGGCAACGGCATGACGGCAATGAGATTATGATTCTTAAATGATGACGATGGATACCGATGGCAGCGTGACGCCGACGACATGGGGACAATGGGATGACGACGACGAGTGTATGACAACGATGGCGTGGCGTGAGGACAATGGCACGACCACGACGGCATGTAACGACAACATGACAACGGATGCACGACCACGACGATGGCATGACAACGGCGGCGTAATCTCAATTGAATGACGACGGGATGATCAAGACAGAATGACGAAGAAATTGCGTCGGTGGATCGACGAAGGCGGTATGACGGCGACGAAATGACAATGGGATGACGTTACTGAAACACTAACGAGGTTAAAACGACTGGGTGACGACGATGGCCTGACTGCAATGGTATGACGACGACTGTATGACGACGATAACATGACTTCGCTAAGAGGACAATGGCGTGACGACGACTGCATAAAGAAAAATGAGTGACAACGATGGCACGACCACGATGGCATGACGACGACGGTATGGCAACGGATGCATAATAACTGTCGTACGCAGACGCCATGACGACGATGGCATGACAATGGCGGAGTAATCACGATCGAATGACGACAGTACAGTTACAAAAGAATGGCGAAGGATCGGCGTCGATGGAAGAACGAATGTTGTATGACGTGGACGGCATGACGACAATGGGATGACATTACTGAAGCGATGACGAAGGTAAAACGACAGTGTGACGATGACGGCATGACGACAGTGGTAAGATGACGACTGTGTGACCATGACGGCGCGACGAGCTTCAGATGACGAATTTAGAATGACGACCAATAGAACGACCGCGATATAATGACGACGATGGTGCGGCAGCGAATGCGTGACAACGACTGTATGACGACGACACAATGATGACGATGGCAAGACAATGACATGAGGGCAATGGGAGTGCGACGGGTGTATGACGACAATAACGTGACGACGACTGTATCACGAAGCCTGTAAGCGGCGATGGCGTGACGACGATGGCATCCCGACCCCGAGCACATTCCTAGTGGCCCAAGCCATGGGACAACATGGACCTGTGGGTCGGCACAGAAGGCGCGACAACGACGGCATTACGATAGCCAGATGACGACGCTGGAATTACGACCACGGAACAACCGTGACGGCATCAGCTGGTAGACAACTTGGTTCTATCGGTCGGCGTAAGAAGATAGACATATTCAGAAGGGCTGAAATAGGCAAACAATGCTAGTCGCATGAATAAAGAGAATTGTATGCATCGCAGCTGCTTCCACAGCCCTTAACTGATTACGATAGCTTCCCTTCATATAATTTCCAACATGCGCGCTGGATTCGCATAATGTCTTATTGCAGAGGTGCGAAACGAAGCGAGACCGCGACCTACCTGCCGTATACAGAAAAATCGATTTTGCGAACGACTACATTTAACTTTCCATGGGTTGCTTCAACCACTTCTGTAAACAACCACAACGCTGCCAGCGCAACGTTCTTATTTTTTATTTCACAAAGCAAGTGCTTGCGCGTACGCCAAGCACCACTACCAAAAATTACGTGCCCTATCTATCCCAGTTTGGGTAGTAGCGCACTTCAGCCACCCGCAGTGCAATGGGAAGCCTCGGCACGGGGCCCCAGCCTCTCTGAGCGCCGGAGGGCCCGACACGAGGTAAGTATGCAAACCCACACGTCGGAAAGGCGGGCCATTCTATGAGGTGCAACACACTGCACAAGTTGTGGCTGTGGTTTTCGCCAAGCAATAATCGCAGTGAAGCAACGAAATGGTGCGAATTCTGGCACTGCAACAACAAACCCGCGTAACTGCAGGCGTGTAATCCTACTTTCCTCAATTTTTGTATTGCAGGGCCTGTATTGACGATATTGCTGCATGCGCGGGGGCCGGAATCGGAAAAGTGAACATTTACGTCTATTCAGGCTGGTTGAGTGATGATTAGCAAGTTGGCACGAGCCCCGGGTGTCAAGAGATAGCTTCGTGGTGTAAAACTGCTGAGAAGCCCAGTTGTGTGGGATGCGAGCGTGTGTGTAACGATAACGACAAGACGATAGCAGCGATGATGGGATGACGACGACGACTATATGACGGCAACAGAATGAAGACAGAGTGCAGACGAAGACGGAGCGACGGTGTGACGGTGATGGTATGACGACGACGATGTGATGGCGACTGCATGACGAAGACAGCATGACAACAATGTAGTCACGACAGCATGATGTCACGAACGACGATGGTGAGTCGAAGATGGAATGTCGGTGGAGGTGACGAAGACGGCATGGTGGCAACGAAATGACGACACCGTGACGACGACGATAGAACGGCGAAGACGGTATGGCGACGATGGTGTCAGGACGATAGAATGACGATGACGGAGAGGACAACTACGGGACGACGATGGTGGGATCATGGCACCATGTCGCAGACGGCTTGACTGCGTCATAACGATGACAGCATTACGATGAGGACTGTACGACGCCCATGAAATGACAATGACGAAGATGACAAAGACGACATGATGGCAACCGAATGACGACCGTATGACAACGACGGCGGTGTGACGAAGATATAATGGCAACGACGGAGAGCACAATGGCGCGCCGACGATGGTGGGATGATGGCAACATGACCACAACGGAATGATGACAGCATGACGACGACGACGGAGGTGACAACGGTGCGACGACGGCATAATGACAAAGACGACATCAAAACAACTGCATGACCACAGCGTGGCGACAACGACGGCGGTGTGACAACGACAGCAGCATGACGAATAGGGCGTGGTGGCAACGGAATGATTACAATGTGACAAAAATGTCGTGGCGTCGACGATGTGATGACGACAACGGAATGACGACCACGTGACAACGACGACGCGACGACGGCGGCATGATGGCGGCTGCATGACGACGAACACGGCATAGCGACAGGGAAAAGCGAATTCCGCGTAGGTCGGATACTCCAACCACAAAAACCACGAAATAGGAAGCGCTCAACTGACCCTGGCAAAATTTAACACCCGAACTCTCTCGAGTGAAGCTAGCATATCAGGCCTCTTTGAAGAGCTATTAGGGATTGTTTGGGATATAATTGACCTTATTGAGGTTGGAAGAACTGGTGAGGCTTACACAGTGCTGACTAATTGCCACGACCTGTGCTATAGAGGACTTCCAGATAAGAAGCAGTACGGAGTAGGATTCCTAATCTATAAGGACATAGCGGGCAACTTTAACGAATTCTACAACATTAATTAGAGGGTAGCAGTAGTCGTAATAAAACTTAATAAGAGGTATAGATTAAAGGTAGTACAAGCCTAGGCTGCATCCTCTAGTCATGATGATGATCAAGTAGGTCAGTTTTATGAAGATGTGCACTAAAGTGCAAACTCAGTATGCAGTAGTAATTGGCGACTTCAATGCAAAAGTGGGGGAATAGCAAGCTGGTGAACAAGCAATTGGCAACTACGACGCCGATTCTAGAAAACCTAGAGGACTGATGTTGGTATAATTCGCTGAAAAGAATAAGCTGCGAATAATAATCGCCTTCAGAAAGAGTAGCAAAAAAAATTGGACCTGGAATAGCCCTAATGGGGAGACAAGAAATGAAATTGATTTCATGCTTTCTGCCGATCCCAGCATAGTGCAGGATGTAGAAGTGTTAGGTAGGGCGAAGTGCAGTGATCATAGGTTAGTGAGGTCAGGATTCACCTCAATTTGGAGAAAGAGTAAAATTGGTCAAGTAGAAACAGGCCAACCTAGAAGCAGCAAGGGTAAAAGTAGGTTACAAAGACGGCGCCGAATAAAACAACACACGAAGAAAGGAGACACGAGACAAGCACGTAGGCGTCTCGTGCTTGTCCGTGTCCTACGTGCTTGTCTCGTGTCTCCTTTCTTCGTGTGTTGTTTTATTCGGCGCCCTCTTTGTAATCATGCTTAACCAACTAGCCCACCAGCACATGCTCGGTAAAAGTAGACCAATTGAGGCTGGTACTTGCAAATAGATATGCAGCCTTAGAACAGGGAGGAGGAAATAGAAAAGCAGAAGGCAGGGAGGTTAGCCAGAATAACGTCCGGTTGGCTACCCTACACCGGGGGAATGGGAAAGGGGAAACAAAGATGACAGGGAGAGAAAGAGAGGAGGGAAGGAAAGAAGGAAATTAGCGGTGAGTTTGCTGACGCGAGTGGACTAATAGAAATTGCATTAATAGTCACAGACGTTCGCACAAGCCCGTCGTCCTCAAGAAGCACAAAAGTGCCTTCACCGCTTTATGGGCCGACGAGCGATGGGGGCGGTGTTCCAGCAGCACCTGCACAGAAAGCGGCCGATTGTCAATTTTTTGGAGAGCATTAGCAAGTTCTTGTCTTTCTGGGGCATATCGTGGACAGTAGCACAGCAGGTGGGCGATATTTTCTTCGGTGTCGCAGACCTCGCATGCTGCACTGTCGGTCACTCCAATTAATGTAGAGTATGCCTTTGTGAAGGCAACTCCTAACCAAAGGCGATAGAGAAGCGTAGCTTCACGTCGAGGATGTCCGAGTGGAGGTTGGAGTTGCAGTGAAGGGTTTAATCGATGCAGCCGTGTAAGTCTTAAGTTTGGCGAGTTACACTCGGTCAATGAGAGACTGCGTGCCAGGTGTCGAAGCTGCCTTGCGACGTCTGTCCTCGAAAGCGGAATTGGAACGCTGTGCTCTTTTTGATGTGCTGTGCGAGCAGCGTTATCGGCGGAATCATTGACACTGATTCCACAATAGTCAGGTACCCACTGAAAAACAACTCGTGACCTTTTTGTTGGACGTGATGGTGAAGCTTCACGATTTCGTATGTCAACTGTTCATGACATCCACGTCGGAGAACTGACTGCGTGCACTGTAATGCCGGTTTTGAGTCAGAGAACACAGCCCATTTTCTAGGTCTTTCAGGATCAATGAATTCCAGTGCACGACGCAGAGCCGTTAGTTCTGCCGCCGTTGAGGTCGTGACATGCGATGTCTTGAACCGCAGTGTTATTCCTAGAGTTGGTATAACCACCGCACCACCAGAACTGGACGACGTAGTCGATCCATCGGTATAGATGTGCACGTGGTTGCTGTATTTTTCATGCAAAAGAAGTAAGCTTAGCTGTTTTAGAGCAGGGGCCGGTAGATCTGTCTTCTTCTGTAGTCCTGGAATCATTATATGTACTTGTGGACGGCTCAAACACCACGGAGGAAACACTGGCTTGGCCGCAGGTGCGTACCCTGAAGTAAACGACGCACGATGTGCACTGACAGTAGCCCTAAATGTCGGGCAGAGCCTTTCAGCAGTGAGGCTCGCCAGGTGGTGGGAAGGGGTCCTAGCATTATGTATGAGATGCACACGCATTATCTCAACGGTAATGTGCGTCGTGATTGGGTAATCCTGCGCAATGGCAATGGTTTGAGCCGTTGATGCACTGCGTGGTAAGCCAAGAGATATCTTAAGGGCTTGGGCTTGAATGCTCTGAATCGTACGCAGGTTAGTCTTGCAGGTGTTGGATATTGCAGGCAGGCTGTACCGCAGGAATCCAGCGAACAATGCCATGTACAGCTGTAACATAGTGTGTATAGATACTCCCCAACTTTTTGCTGCAAGGAACCTGAACAGGTGACAGATTGAAGTCAGTCGCTTTTTCACGTAATTCACGTGCACAGGCCTCTGTCAATTATGACTCCCAAGAACCGGTCACTTCTGCTGTATGGTATAAGTTGTCCGTTAATTGATATGCCGTAAGCAGACATTGGCTTCCTCGTGAATACGACCATTGCGCACTTTCCGCATGAAATTTCAAGTCCTTGTTGACGAAGGTAGCAAGATATCATTGTGGCTGCCTTCTGAAGCCGAGCGCGAAGCTGAAGTCGTGTTACACCTGATGGCCAAATACAGATGTCGTCCGCATAGATGCAAAGTCGTACGGTGCTTAGCAGGTTGTCAACTAATCCAACAAGGGTCAGATTGAAAAGCGTCGGGCTAACCACTCCACCTTGAGGCACTCCTCGGCTACCGTAATGCTCGGATGTCGGGCCATTTTCTGTGCGCACGTAGAATGATCTCCTCTGTAAATAGTTACCCACCTACATATGTATCTTATATCTTACCACCAAGTCCGACGGCTTCTATCGCGCTAAGAATGGCTTCATGGATGAAATTATCATAAGCTCCTTTAACGTCTAGAAACAGAGCATGAGAGCACAAGTCGTTTACAGGCCTTTTGGTGTTGCACAAATGTTACCAAGTCAACAACGTTGTCTGTTGACGAACGACTACGCCTGAATCCGGCCATAGCATCTGGGTAGATTTCATAGTATTCTAAGTACCATTCTTGACCTGTTAAAATCAGTCTTTCCATTGTTTTTCCGACACAGCTGGCAAGTGCGATCGGACGGTATGAGAAAATGTCCAAAGGCGACTTGCCAGCTTTGAGAAGTGAAATGAGGCGAGTTGACTTCCACTCTTGCGGAACCGTACCCGTCTGCCAGGAGTCGTTGTACAGGAGCAAGAGTGCCTTCCGAGCTTGGTCTCCTAGGTTACACAGGGCACGGTATGTAATGCCGTCAGGTCCTGGCACTGAAGAACGCCTGCACAAAGCCAGCGCAGCTTATAGTTCTTCCATAGAAAAAGGGCATACCATGCGGGGATCGCGTGAGAACAGTGGGTGGTCGAGCGTTCCCGTACCCCTTCTATCGGAATTTGCTTTGCCAGCAATCCTTCTGCAGAAAGACTCAGCGACGTCAATATCTCTACATTGTAGATGGAGTGCCAGAGATTTAAACGAGTGACGCTGATCAAAGGTTGTGAAAATGCCACGAACTGTCCTCCATATAAGCGAAAAAAGTTTTCGCGGATCCAGGGACTCGCAAAAGGATACCCATTGTCGCGAAGCCAGCTTGTTCATGTGACGCTGTAATGTCTTTTGTGTTCATTTAGCCAATCTCAAATCATGATTGGACTTCGTGCGTTTATATCTTCGTTCCGCACGATGGCGAATTGCTCGAATTTTCTCGAGTTCAATGTCGAAATCGGTGCGGGAAGAACTCAAAAGCGAATGCGTGGTTGTTTGTATGGCATCCTTTATCGCGCCCTGTAGGTTATATGAGGTGCCGTCACGACAACAGTCTTCCATGATTATTTTGTATTTAGGCCAATCGGTGCACTGGATGGTTCTGGGGGACGTGGAGCTAGTCAAACCTTCGATCTTAAAATAGGTTGGGATGTGGTCACTACCCCACGTTTCTAAATCCGAAAACCAGTGCACTCTTCTCGAAAGCGAACGTGAAACGAAGGTAAGGTCCAAGCAGCTACTATACGCTGATCGCGCAGATAGGTAGGGCTTCCATCATTCGACAGGCAAAATTCGCGTTCAGAGGCAAAGGACACCAACGTTCTGCTTCTAGAGTTCACTTTGGAGCTTCCCCATAGGTAATGGTGAGCATTAAAGTCGCCAATGACCACCCACGGCTGTGGAGTCGATGTCAAAATTCCCCGTAAGCGCTCACGATCTAGACGGCTTGTTGGAGATAAGTAGGCTCCAAGAATTGTGAACGTGAGCTTTTTCTTCTTCACTGTTGAGCAAACTTATTGATTTACTTCGTCAGGAGGCACTGGGTGATGCACATAAGTCAAGTCACGGCGTATAAACACAACAACCTTGCTGCACTCTCCCTGGGTAGAGGACATAAAGCACTCATACCCGGACAGTCTGATGGGAGCTGACAGGTTGGGCTCGCAAATCACGATAATGGGGAATTGGTGCGTACAGACAAACTGCCTAAAGTCGGACAAGCGTGACTTAAGCCCTCTGGCGTTCCATGTACTCAAAGACAGATGCATTCTTGAGCTCCTCTTGAAACGACGGCATCTCTCGGGCCGTGGTTTTACCCAAGAGCCGCAAGCACCGGACTCAAGGTGTCCAGCACCTGCAGTGCACTCTGTGCCGACGGGGTTTTCATGGTGCTCAGTAGAATGCGCATGGCGTCCATCAGTGACTTCAGCATCACTATGACTTGGCGATCCTCAGTCGTCGTCGCATCCGCCGTTCGTGAGGTCATTGAGGGCGGCGCGATTTGATGTGACTCCGAGGCAGGTTGTGCTCGTGGAAGTGTAGGCCACTCTTCAGGAGTGCGAGTCTTGTCCCGTTCTTCGTTTTCGCAGTGTACGTCTTTGTGGAAGTCGGCGTTGATATGGTAACCGCTTTGCCGGAAGATGGTGTATCTCTATCGATAGATGCAACTATTCGTGATGCCCTTCGGTGGCAATGTCGTCGTCGCCTGAGAGTAGCGGCAGCCTCTCTGTGTGTTGAATGGTCCCGCACCATACGTTTGAGTACTGCTCGCTCGTTCTTCACCCGCGGGCAATCATTGGATGAGGCCTCATGAGTACAATAGCAGTTAGGGCACTTTAACACAGTTGCGCGGCAGGCATCTGCTGAATGAGATTCAGCGCACCGTGGGCACACGAGGTTATTCCTACAGACACTTTTACGGGTCTCATCTTGCGGCAGTTGTAGCATTGCAGGGGCTTCGGTATACGTATGGGCGGACTGGATGGTGGACGTGGCCAACTTTGGCGTGTGAGGGAAGGCTGTCTCCCTCAAACCCAAGCTTCAGGCAACGTGTGTTGCCAAGTCTTGTAATGTGCGTGATAAGAGTGCCTACTGTAGTTGTCTTTATTAATATTGGCAAGTCGTCTGTTGGTATAGAAATATCACCATCATAAATGACGCCGACAGTGCCATTGCAGCCTGTAGGAACCATGGATAGCAGTTTCACTTTGTCGATCTCCGTTGCGTGCCGCAGGCTTTGCAGTGCACTACGGTGTAGAACGTCTACTTCGAGGACATTCTTCCGTGCGTTTATTCTGACGTCTTTTATCTCGTTTGGCGCGATTCCCTCAAGAAACGCAGAAAGGACTTGCCTGTTCAGGAGTCGCGCTGATTGGACACAGGGTCCACAGGCATGAAGAGCATAGTGCACGGCCACCGCTGTGGTGTTGTCTTCATGCTGGAGAAACTTGGCGATGATGACATCCGTAGCAGTCTCCTTTTTGTAGTTCGGCTCATGACAAGCGTGAAATCGTCGTCCGACGAGTCCACGCTGTCCGAGTACAACTCGGTTGCCTCGCTGCCCGTGTCACTTGACGCGTTTCCACGCTTCCTGGACGCGACCCGACTTGATGGCTGGGCGCCAGGAAAGTCCTCGAGGGCTTCATTCATTGCCGCAACAAGGGAGCGGCAGCTCCCAGATTTTGCAGAGAAACAAAGCCAGACAAGGGTACAACTTGATGATGATGATGATGATGATGATGATGATGATGATGATGATGATGATGATGATGATGATGATGAAGCCTCAATTAATAGCACAAAACCACTATGGGGGATAGGCCAGCCTTAGAACAGAGAGATGAAGATGACATAGAGGCAATGAATGAAGCCGTAGGCTGGCTTCAGAAGCAGCAGTTGAAGTGAGAGGTAACGCACCAAGGCAACCAATAGGTAAGTTCTCCCAAGCAACGAGGGACCTAATAAAGAAACGACAAAGAATGAATGTGTCCAACTCAAGAGACCAGATAGAATCCGCGGAACTGTCAAAACTTATCAACAAGGAGAAAATAAAGGATATTCGAAATTACGAGAGAAACACTAAGGAAGCAGTAAAAATGGACGCACCATGATATCAGTGAGAAGAAAACTTGACATAGGACAAGGCAAGATGTACCCACTGAAAGTTAAGCAGGGTAATATCATCAGCAATTTCGAAGATATAGTAAAAGCAGCGGAATAATTCTATTCTCCATTCGAAGTAATAATGAACAGGTTACAGAGGCTCCTTCTATAAATCGCGATGAAGTTAGAAGGGCCTTACAACACATGAAACGACGAGGAAAAGCAGCAGGAGAAGATGGAATAAAGGTCGATTGAACCAAAGATGGAGGAGGAGGCATCATGCTTGAAAAGCTTGCGGCCCTTTATACGATATGCCTCATGACTTCAAGTGTCCCAAAGGACTGGAAGAAGAATGCCAACATTATACTAATCCACAAAAAGGGAGGCGTTAAAGATTTGAAAAATTATAGGCCCATTAGCTTACTTCCAATAGTGCATAGTATATTCACCAAGATAATTTCCAATAAAATTAGGGCGACACTTGGCTTCAGTCAACCAAGACAACAGGCTGGCTTCAGGACGGGATACTGTACAACGGATCACATCCATGTAATTAATCAGGTAATCGAGAAATCTGCAGAATACAATCAGCATCTCTATCTGGCTTTCATAGATTACGAAAATGTATTTGATTCAGTAGAGATACCAGCAGTCATAGAGACAATGCGTAATCAAAGAGTACAGGAGGCTTACATAAATCTCTTCGAAAATATCTACAGAGATTCCACAGCTACCTTAATTCTCCACAAGAGAAGAAGAAAGATACCTATAAAGATAGGTGTCAGACAAATAGACACAATCTCTCCAATGCTATTCACTGCGTGCTTGGAAGAAGTATTCAAGCTATTAAACTGGGAAGGCTTAGTAGTGAGAATCAACCGCGAATATCTCAGCAACATTCGGTTTGCAGATTACATCGTCCTGTTCAGCAACACTGGGGACGAGGAAGGAGGAGTAGAAATAAACGGAAAGACAGGGAGGATAGCTAGTTCTCAGACCAACTGGCTACCCTGTGTTGGGGAAAAGGGGTAAAGAGAATAATATCTAATAGAAAAGAGATGTTACCAGTTAACAAGAAATTATTGAGGACCTTAATACAGAGAGTGTAAGAGTGGGGTTGCAGATTAATATGCAGAAGATAAAGATAATGATCAATAGCCTGGCAAGGGAAGAATAGTTCTGGATCGACAGTCAGCCTCTAGAGTCGGTGAAGGAATCCGTTTACCTAGGTCAATTACTCACAGGGGACACTGATAATAAGAAAGAAATTCACAGAAGAATAAAAATAAGTTGGAGCACATACGGCAGACATTATCAGATCTTGACTGGAAGCTTACCATTATCATTAAAAATAAAGATGTACAATCAGTGCATTCTTACGTTGCTAACATATGCGGCAGAAACTTGGAGACTGACATAGCAGCTCGAGAACAAGTTAAAAACCGCACAAAGAGCGATGGAACGAAGAATGTTAGGCGTAACGTTAAGCGACAGGAAGAGAGCGGTGTGGATTAGAGAGCAAACGGGGATAGCCGATATTCTAATTGACGTTGAGAAAAAGAAATAGAGCTAGGCAGGTCATGTAATGCATAGGTTAGATAATCGGTGGACCATTAGGATTACAGAATGGGTGCCAAGAGAAGGGAAGCGCAGTCGAGGACGGCAGAAGACTAGGTGGGGTGATGGAATTAAGAAATTCGCAGGTGCAAGTTGGAATCGGTTGGCGCAGGACAGGGGTAATTGGAGATCGCAGTGAAAGGCATTTGTCCTGCAGTGGACATAAAATAGGCTGCTCCTACTGCTGCTGCTGCTGATGATGATGAATCATTATGAGCCTCTAGTAAACCAGATGAGGGCATCTCGAATGTGCTGTTAACGTGTCCACTTCATTACCAGCAGAGGTGAGAACTGTTTGTCAAACTTAGAAGAATGAGAAGTCCTGCGGTCTCTTTAGAGACTATCAGTGGACAGTAGCTTTCTGCAGACAGTGCAAAGGGGGCATTGAGTGCTCTGCGGAATGTTTTGTTGTTGTTTCGGGCAACCTTGCTTCAAAGTGCTGTAGCGTAGATGAGTTTGAGCCTTATAATTTTTTTATTGCCTTGTACTGAGTGTGCGTGCGTTTGAACTTCATTAATATTTTCAGCCTCGCGCTTAAGATGCGACGTCACGTCATATACCTTTTTGTTTCATTTTTTCTATTAGCATTTTTTCGAGTAATTTTCATCACTCATACTGCCTTAGCCAAAGTGGAATGGAGCAGCAGGAAGGCAAGTAAAGGCCAACCTCCCGAACTGATTCTCTAGCTAACTCTATCTGAATGTATGCAGAAACAATCGATTGTCAAAAGTAAGTGAAGCTTATATCGTTGTGTACCATACTGTGTTTGTCTCTGAGGTTGTTCTTTTTCGTTGTTTTTTTTTCACTTAAAGCGAACAGCTTTCTTTGGCTACCGGGGCAGTTTCTCCGCGGCAAGCTCTCTCCAACTGATGCGTGTGCGAGGCCACGTGGTTTGGCACCGGGTGAGAGAGAACGATTGTGTGACTTCCCATGTGCATAAACATTAACATTTCATGAGATTAAAGTTGTGACCTATGCGGTGCATAAACATAAACTTAGCAATTTGCACGACATTATACCTTACATTTTATTGAAATAAACACAGTCGTGTGCATCGCATTCAGTTGTATACCAGAATTTATTTACCCGCTTTACTAAAGCATGGACTTACATAGATTCCAAGATGTGCGTTGGATCGGCATATTTTCCCCCCTTTTTATTGCAACAAGGCAGAATCACTTCGCTTTCACATTCAGGACGTTTTTTTTTTTTTTCATCTGGCTGCATTTACATTTCATTCTCTCTCCCCCATGCAGTGTAGCTGGACGTCCATCTGGTTAAACTTCCTGCCTCTTATTGTTTATCTCTCTCAATTGCCATAAAAAAAATCTTATTTGGGTTCTCAGCTCTTTCGAGAACAGATGGCTAATATGCACCGACGTTCATTTAATAATTTTTCTCACTTATGGTCGGTCGGTGGGCGTCTCCTTTTGCGCATATGGGTACAGTCTCACTTAAGGCGGGCACTCGAGCTAATCCACTGCAGCAGGGAATCCATCTACACACGGAGCGCTAAGGCGAAGGGAAGGGAAGCACAGTCGAGGACGGCAGAAAATTATGGTGATGAAATTAGGAAATCTGAAGGCGCAAGTTGGAATCAGCTAGCGCAATACAGGGGTAATTGGCGGTCGCTGGGCGAGGCATTCGTCCTGCAGTGTACATAAAAATAGGCTGCTGCTTCTGCTGCTGCTGCTGCTGCTGCTGCTGCTGCTGCTGCTGCTGCTGCTGCTGCTGCTGCTGCTGCTGCTGCTGCTGCTGCTGCTGCTGCTGCTGCTGCTGCTGCTGCTGCTGCTGATGATGATGATGATGATAGTGGTGGTGGTGGTGGTGGTGGTGGTGGTGGTGGTGGTGGTGGTGGTGGTGGTGGTGGTGGTGGTGGTGAAGGCGAGCTCATTGAAATACGAATCAGAAATTTATGACTAACAAAGAAGACGAGCACACAAAAGACTATGAACACAAAACACTGTTTTATTGTGGAGAAGCACATTCGCCCATTACTGGGCCTCGCTCAGGTGAACTATAGCTGTTTCTTCGTAGAGCGTGTTCTTCTTGATAGATGAAAATTCTTTGAGAATCTGCGTGAGAGTACCACATTCGTCGATGCCACTCCGAGGGAAGGATCTCTGAGATTACCTTGTCACTTAATTACTTTCGCGCCAGGCCTGTTCCCTCTGGCCTCCACTAATAAACGCTGCGCCAGCTTATTATGAGTGCCACAGAGGCTTACAACGGTGCGGTCTTCAAGCCACCTTAGTGATGAAACTCTAAAACTGGACGCGCAAGCCGAGCAGCGGACGAGTTTCTAGGACGGAGTAGCCAACCCGACACCAGGTGGGCACCTTGAGAAACGCCGCCATGCTCCGCAGAACTCGCGCAACAATCCGTTTATGTGCACTCCGTGTGGAGAAGATTGAATGGGGCAAGCGGACCCGCAGAAACTTTCTCTGCAATTCCCAACCTTCATTCCCTTCGCCACCTCGTTTCCATCACCCGTGTTGTTGTACATCTCTTATCTCTGTCCTCGATCTGTTACATGTTTCTAGAAATAAGAGACTGACTTGTCGACCAACTTCTTGGCTTGTACTCTTGTCAGGGTTGATACAAAGTAAACATCTACTATACAACTAAAACAATAAAGCCGGTCGAAAAATAGAACACTAAATGAATGAGAGCCAGGGAACGACTCCTAACGCAGCAGGAAGGGTGCATGGGGTGTTATGTGTTGGGCAGGGCCACGCGGCGACAGCGGGGAGTGCCCAAAATAAAAGAAAGAGGGGGGCCCCTCGTCGGCGGCCGTTTTACTGCGGGCGCGCGAGATTTGTCGCGCGCGTGCCTCGTACTCAAAGGGATGTTGTGCTCGCGCGGAGTGTGCCGACCCCTCACCTGCAATGTTGCCGCGCACAACGGATCGAACGCGTGTCCAGCGGCGCGGCGGCCTCGGCGGCCGCCCACGGTCGGCGCAGGATGCGAGAGCGAAACAGCGCCTCCGGGAAGAAGTGGCTTCGGCGGCGTAATTTATGGAGCCGGTCGGCATGCATCTCCGGCTCGAAACGGGCCGCATGCGGCGCAAGTCGGCGCTATAGCGTAGCGTGCTTTCCGGTTTGCACGAGCTCCTTTTGGCCGCCGCGCAAAGGGAGCCTTTGCGGTAGTCGTGCCCCGGGGGATAAACATGGAGGCAGGGCCCCCCAAAGAAGAAGGGGAGGAATACCCGATTATTTTCGGGCTTCGATCAAATCTCAGTCGCTCCTCGCACGCTTTCCGATTTTGCCGTTTCAGTGCGGTCGGTCCTAAGCGGCTGCTTGCTCGTGTGCTCAGTCGCCGGCACGGCACTGCGCTGATGCATTTCATACTGAATCGTGTCTTCCTTCTTCTTATAGCCCTTCCTCGCCACTAGGAATAGGAAGCTGTAACTCTGAATGATGCGATGCGGTTTTCGCTAAAAAAATATGGTGCGCTGTCCCGTGCAAATGCGCACGGCACAGATTAAAAACCAGAAGCGACATTCTGTTTCTCTGGTTTTGCAGCGGTAAACCAATGATGAATCGGGCTCGTAGACGATAGCATGTGTTATTTATCTTTTTTTTAATACAAGGCGGCTGCAGTGTCGTTTGCGATTCTACGTGCAGTAAAACTAATGGAATACAAATCTTACCAAATCAAAAGCATCTGGTCTGCTTCATTTTTACCAGCTGGAGGTGGGCCGTCGCATGCTGAGGGCGCATTACAAGGCTTATGTAGGGCCTTCTGGCACGCTGCCTACTGCCGATTTTAGCTGCGTGTACCTCTCGAATGCTTCACGACATGTCGAACGCTGTGTCAGGTGCTTGACGGAAAGCTATGAATGGGAAGCGATGTCGCCGACATGCCGTGGAATGATTCTGCCCCAAGAGAGTGAAGTCAAGTGCAGCACCATTCTCTAGAGCGACATTCTGCGTAAAGCGTTTGTAGCTTTTATTTTTCTCGTCTTGTACTTAGTGTCCCCTCATGTCATTCTTCTTTTTTTAATTGTGGTCTTACTGGCACACCAAATAAGATTTTTTTCAGTTACGCAAATGTGTCGCAATCAGTGTTCCGTTGTCGGACGCAAGCAGCAAACTGTGGCCTCGTTATAAGCACTTCGGGTTGAAAAACGACGTCGGTGTCAAGAAAGATAACGTTATTAGACAGACAGACAGACAGACAGACAGACAGACAGACAGACAGACAGACAGACAGACAGACAGACAGACAGACAGACAGACAGACAGACAGACAGACAGACAGACAGACAGACAGACAGACAGACAGACAGACAGACAGACAGACAGACAGACAGACAGACAGACAGACACCACAAGTGTGGAACGCTCAGCTATATCGACAATGAGACCACCGCTCGGTCGTAAGTCGTACCGTTGAATGAGTCCTGCCCATATACGGAGAAACGCATCCTTCAGTGCGTGTGTGACTTGCTGGGAGTGTCCTGACGATTCGGCATCCAACGGCAAAGTGGGGACGTAAAAATTGGACCGGGTGGCCATGATGAGCTAGGGCACACGCGCTGAAAACATACACGGATATCGCGCGTAACACTTCTTTACTTTACTTTACTTTACTTTACACTTTACTTGCGGGTTACGAACGGGGACATCAAATTTTCTTTTACTTTTTCTTATTTCAGGCGGAGTCATCGCCATATAAACATCACGCAGCTTTCCACCCGACAAAAATAGGAAGCTATGCTACTACGATGAACCTGTGTGGTTTTACATGCTTCTCTGCAACTTCCCAGATACGCGGTCGTATATAAAAATGTCCCGAATAATTCAAGCTACATCTGGGTTGCTGGACTTTAACTTTATCAGCCCCCCCCCCCCTCCCCTTCTGCTCTTCTGCCTAAACGTCGACGCCGCTGACGGGAATCTCGGCGTCAACAGAACGCTCGAGCCGGACTTATCGCAAAGGTATGGGAAACTGGCATGGGCCGTGTTTGGCCTTGGCTTGCGTTTCTCTCCATCAAGGAATCGCGCGTCTAACGTGCCTCCCGTTCTGCGCGAGACTTCGGGTGACAGCCCGTTTGGGATACCGGCACTTCACGGCGTTCTAGCTCTGCCAGAGGACGAAGCCGTCACGTCACGTACGGACACCTCGCAGCAGGAGCGCGCGCATACATATTTCTGCTGGTTGCTGTCCTTTTCTCTCTCTCTCTCTCCGCAGTGGCGCAGTTCCTCTAAAGATAGAGTAGTTGTTAATCTGCGAAAGAGGCCGTTAAGCGTGGGTCGAAGCGGCAGAGTACACAGGTGGTGCATAGAGCGAAGGGGCGAACACAACGGCGGGTCAAAAGGGTTGTACGTCACCGTGTGCATACGTCCGTGACATTTTGGGTCGCTAGCAAACGTACCGCGGCTTTACTGTGCTTCTTGCCGCCAGTCGGGTCATGCTAATTCCAATCAGCCTAGGAGAGGGGCCCCTGCCTGGACGACCCCGTGCTAAAAACGGAGAGATTTTCGGGCTGCAGGAGACAAAAGACTGCGCTCGTCATTCGAGGTCACCCAGGTGACAGAAATAAGTTGCCGGCGGGGCGTAAAGGGCGACTGCCCCCGTGGCCACAACACGCCCTGTCCACGGTAGTGGGTCTGAGAGCAGTTGGCCGTTCAGCGAGCTTCGGTTGGTTGACGGTCGCGAAATAAATAGTGGAGTCGTTGCTGCTAAATAGGAGACGAAAGTGGCCGAGGGCAGGTTTTCGTGCTAAACTAACAGTGTGGTGTAGTCAAGAAGACATCACCAACGCTGCTGTATGGCTGCAGGGCTCAGTGTCCCTGGCACGCTTAGTAAAACGGAGGTACACGTGTGTGTAGGGGATGTCTAGCAGGTTACCTGCCACACGTTGTGTGTGTGAATTAAGGCATCTTCAGCAATGTATACGGTGTATCGCAGCATTGCTTGAATGCTCATCGCATTCAAGCCGAAAGACATCATGGGATGGGTCCAATCATGTATTGTCGCTAGTTCTCCAGATGCCGTATAAACGTTAACTCGGGGTTAACTTGGCGTACACTTGCATGGTCACGAGGATCGTTGGCAGATGTAAAAATCGCTGTATAGTTCCTGGGCACGCCCCCTCCCCCCGAACATTCTGTGTTAGTATGCGGCCTGCCCAGAGTCCTCCCCCTCCCCTTCACTGTACCCGTCTCCGTTCAAATGCATACCATCCCTTCCCCCTCGAAAAAGTTTTTGGCTACGCCACTGCAGTCATGTGTGCTGGTACAGAAGCTTAAAAGTTAGTCTGACTCTGATACTTTTGTGAAAGCTTTCATTAGTAAAACATCCCTAGCCATCCGGCACGATATTTTAATATATTCATGTGTCCGTGCCTAAGCACGGGAGCATAAAACCTTGCACAAGCCCTACGGAATTGGGGCAACGGCGAACACAAAGCGGTGTCGAGCACTGCGCGCGAGTGATATCTCCTCATGAAGGCCAGGGACATCCAAACAGAGCAGTTTCACGTGACAGCGCAGTGGGGATCACGCTTGCACAGTCTTTTCAATGGTGAAATGCGACGACTGGCTGTAGGAACACGGCCCTGTTATCAAATATGCTCCCGTTTCATTGCAGCCTAGCAAAAGTGCCGGCATCCGTATCAAGAGCTTCGCTTTACGTTTCACCTCATCAATGAAAGAGTCAAGCTTTTAATCTGGAAAGCTTATAGGGCGGCATGCGGGTTTTGTCACACCTTCTCTGTGACTGTTCTCGCTACAATTTACAGAGACGATCGCTCGCAAAATCGCGATAGCGCTTTGACCAAAGACCTCTAACAGAGGAACTTATTTTAGAATGCCGACATCACAACGGCCATCGCAGCGGAGGGCGACGAGGGCACTGTTGCAGTTTTTAAGGGCAACAGAATGGGACAAGTGGCTGTAGCCTGAACAGATGTTTATAGTGCTGCAAGTGCGACTGCGCTGTGCGGTGACGGTATGCGGTGATAGTGACCGACTGTGACTGTATGTCCATGCTTCTTTCTTTCGTTATCTCTACTTTGCTATCACTTTACCTCCCCCTCCCCTCTCTGCCCAGCGTAGGGTGGCAAACCGGATCCTCCCATCTGGTTAACCTCCCTGCCTTTCCTCTTTCTTCTGTCTCTCTCTCGTCATAGCTCTTCCACAGCCTCTCCAAACGTCTCCCGTCAGCGGTGGGGAGTCAACCGAACAAAACAAGAAAAGCAGGTAGATATAACGGAATGCTGGAACCTAATGGCGCGATGCTTGTTCAAGTTAGCGAGGTAGCAGCAGTAGTGAATGACACGGGCATAGCCTCGTGGCCCGTAGCTGTTGGCTGTCTGCACCACATAGATGAAGGCGATGTGTTATGCTTATTGAGGGGCAAATGTTGGTGAGAGGCGTGTGCACAGAGAAGTACGACACATATGTAAATACCCCTTCTCCTCACTCAAGGCGTCATAACTCTTGTGTCACAATGGCGCACCCATTCTGATGGATTGGCGAAGAATGGTAAGGATAATAAGAGGGGGCTTTTGTTTTTCTTTCGTTTCTGTTACAGAAACGGCAGTAAAAGCAATATGAATCGAAGCCTGACAGAGGCTCCTGATCAATTCGGAATTTGGCAAGAGCGATTGCTAACATTCAGCACAGAAAAAAAAATACAGTATTTTCAACTTACAGCACTACAGCAAAACACTGCATCTTCAACTTACATTGTACCAAAAGTATGCAAAATACTTACAAATAAATAAAACGTAGATTTATAACATGTCGGATGCATATACATACATACAACCATTAAAAAACGTAACATTACAGAATTATTAGTGTATTGCAGTCTTCATGTACGTATGTACCACCAGGGAATCTTTAACGTGCCTCCAACGCACGAAACACGGGCGCTTTTGCAATTCGCCCCCATTGAAATGCGGCTGCCGCGGCCGGAATTCGACCCCGCGACCTCGTGCTTAGCAGTGAAACGCCGTAGCCGCTAAGCCACAACGGCGGGTAAGAGCAAGGATGTCAACATTTAGAGGCGCACACCAATGAACCGACACGCATCAAACAGCGTAATCTCAACTTGCTAGGTAAACGGCTATGTCAATAATTCAAGAAACCGCGATCTCTTTTTTTCCGATAACGCCACCGAAGGCATGCATCCCACACTTTTCTTTATTCTTTTTTTCATAAGCCTCAAGAATTTCTCTTGTACTGCTTCGGGCCCGATTCAAACTAGTATTTTTTTCAATGACCGGGACGCCACCGCACTCCCGGCAACACATGCCTAAATGGCTTGAATTTTTTTTGGCATCATATCGATACTCCCTTAGCCTCTAATTAATACACTGGCCTGTCTGGCCGATATACACATGTTCGCACGACAAGGGCATTACACAACATTCTGTTAGCACTTCACAAATTGCGTGCAGTGGCTTGTGGTACAGGTGGTCGTCTCTTCTTTGCCCGAGTTTACTTTCGTGAAAATCCTCTGCAATCGTTCAGGAACAGCAAAAACTACGTCCACTCCGGACCTTCTCGCTATCCTTTTCAGATTATGCGAGATGCTATTTATGTAAGGTACGAATGCAGCTTTCTTTGCTCTGGTATCGCTATCGTACTCATTTCAATTGGCCTAGTACTTTTTGCTTAAGCCCTCCGCTACCGAAGTCAACAGTCGCAAGGGCTAACCAGCATCGGCCAGATGCTTGCCTGGCCCCACAAACTTGTTTCAACCTTGGGGTCGCATGACTTTATCAAAAAAATCATAAAAAAACATAGTATTGCAGTGTGTTTTACCAGTTTCGAGTATGCGGATGAGAATGGCAGCACTGGCTTATATCTCGGCTCATAGCTCCCGCAGACACTTCGTGATGAAACGTACAAACGTAAGGCTAAAAATCTTAAGACGTTGCCTACAGGCACTTCATGCGTCGACACCAAAGGGGACAAGACAGCAGTAAACGTGGTTAAGGTTTTCGAAACCACCGCATCAAAATTACCTGATTCGTTATTTGTAACAATTAAGAAGAAGTCATCTACAAATCTGAACACAAGAATAACGTCCATACTTCTCAAGTGGTCGTCAAGAGCTTAGTCACGGTTAGCTAGATAGAAGTCACTTAAGCAGGGAGAAATGCAGGACCCAATACATATGCCATTTTTTTGTTTGACAATATTTCCATTCCATGTTGCGTAAGTGCAGTTAATTTAAAGAAAAGAAATTCCAAAAATTGTTCACATGACCACCCAGAGACTGCTCCCCGTCCGTCAATACCGTCAGCTACGCATTTAATCAATTTGGTCTGCGGAAGAGAATAAAGAAGGTATTTCATGTCAATAGAAAATGCTGCAAGGCTGTTGTCTTGCCTGTGCTTAAAAAATGTCCAAAAATGCATGGTTAGCTGGTAGCAATTTCAAGTATTTCTGTATATATCCACAAATATATCCGGCGAGGATACGACGACGAACGCCAAACCCCGTCGAAGAGCCAAACAAAAGTTCATTTGAAAATCTTGTAGCACTGCTCGAGTTCCAAGTTGACTCGTGAACCTCCTTAACATTTTGCGGGCCTAGGACACTACGACCGCGTCACGAAATCAGGGCACAGGCTTGGAACTGCTATTACTTCCTGGAAAGTGCGTGGCGCATGCCGGAGGATTCGTGAGGAAGAGCGCGGCGGCGATAACGTATGCCCCTCAATCGAAAACGCTGAGATGGAAGCCGGTGACGATTTTGTGGCATGAACATTTCAATTACTACTGGCTGCATTCTTGTCGCCTTTCTTAGCTGTCATTTCATGCCAGGGAGTGTTGCTGTCAATATTTAAGCGACCGGCCTGACGCATTCCTCAACGAGAACGCCCGTGGTCCACCGCTGGTGGCAAGCCCCAAAGAGAGGCGAAGAAGGCGGGAGGTTGTTTCGGGGCATAAAAGTTGGTGGCCCCGAGTGCGGCGCGCTGACGCGAGCCAGCATCAAGGAAGATATACGCATTCATGCAACGCATGTCAGGTTGGTGCGTGGAGGAGATTGCATCTGCGAAACCTTTATGTACGACGAGCGGCGCGATGTGCATTGGCTCGCACTTCCCTGAAACTACATGCCGATCGGTTGAACTACACGACGGGGCGAGCCGATCGTTCACGACGCAAGAGTCTTCACGCGCGCGGCGTCCCTGTGCGTTGAACCCGAACGCGCAGCGCGGGCTATACGGGAATTCGTATAAACAAGCGCGGTAAGCCCGCCTGTTTCCTTCGTCATTCGCTCCACGATAACCGTCGGAGCGTTTACCGGCGGCTTTTCGTGAGGTCGGACGCCAGCACTGTGCACACGCGTCCATAGTCCTCTGCTCTAATTTTCACCCCTTCGTGCAGCCTATATGCGGCGCTCGTTATCGCTGCCGCACATCGTATCGTCCACCAGGCGGCGGCGCGCCGGGCTCGGAAAAGGCAGCACCTCGATCGCATACACCGGCGCGTGCAAAGGGAGACGCGCGCGGGCCCCATTAATCGTTGCGCGTGTACACGCACGAGGGGCCTAGATTCGTTGAGAGAGCGATGAGCTTTGATTTAGGAGCGCGAACCGTTACGCCGGGGAATGCCCGCCGTAGGAATACACGCTCGCCGCGAAGCCAATTTCGGTCTGCGCCGCATCGCATCAGTGCCGCCCTTCCCGCCCGTGCAGAGCTGCCCGTGACCCCACCTTTTGCGACGCGCGTGCAGTGCGTTTTGTCGGGTCACTTGGGCGTGTACCCCTGCAGTGGTGCCTAGAGCCGGTAAGGTTGGCCGGATGCGCAACGTAAACTGGCCATGCTTTATCTGGTTCGGAGTCATTTTATTTCGAAAGGGAATTGAATTTTGGATGCTTTGTAGTTTTACCAGCAGCGATACAAGTGAGGGGCAGGGGTGGTGGCGGTGGTAATGTGGTAATTGCGATGTTGCTACAGGCGAGGTTAGCCGGGCAGACTTGGCCGGCAATTTTTCCGAATTGATGAGCGTCTGTTTACGCGTCAAATATGTCACCACGAGGCAATCAGTCCAGCCACTAGCAGAAGTGTGAGAAGAATGCGCGACTACTCCTCGCTCACTATCCGCGGTCGTTCTGGGAAAACTAATTGTTCTGCACGCTCGGTGAGGGAACCCTCTGCTTCTCATGCTGTCCAGCAGTCTCCTCCCTTAAAGACACAAGCCCATTGCAGGACCAGATAAAGTACTCTGTATCGACCACTTCGTTGCACCGATTGTGGGATAGAGAAGCAGCACCGCTGAGCTTAAACATCTACGTAGTAGTGCAGGTCGATCCTATTCTCACTCTGTATAGGAGGGTGGCTTCCATGTGGCTAAATCCCTTTACAACTATTGGCTGATGCGGCGGTACGTTTCTAGAGCGAACGAGAGCGGCAATGAATTGTATTTTTAGGAAATGGGTGATTCACCGGAGCTCTCAATATTGGCTCTCCTTTGACGTGATTCAGGTGTCCGCTTCCTTGGCGCAATCCTAGACAGCGGACTCTTATGGCGACAACTTGTGGACTATGCATCGGAGACGTCACTGCAACGGCTTCACGCACTCCACCGAATCGCTGGCATCCCATGGGGCTTATGCCCAAGCTCGATGCTCAAACTGCACAGCGTTTTATAGTGATCAGCCGGGTAACTTACGAACTGCCGCTGGCGTGCCCACCAGAGACCAGATTTGAACGTCTGTAGGTTATACACAGGGAAGGTCTCCGCTTGTAAGAAAGACGGGCCATTCTACGCGAAGATAACTAAGTGCATAGTTTTCACAGACGAGTAGAGTATAGCCGCCAGTAATTTTTTGTTGATGCCATTAAATGAATAATTCATTGCAATTTGCTATTTTTTTTTAATTACTGCTCTGAATGGCGTGCTGTCATTGAAGAATTCGCAGGAAATTGAAAGAAACTTAGAACTGGCATGGTTTTCAACCAGATACTGTTTGCGCATTTATTTCTCCCGAATGAGAAAGAAAATCCGCAAAAAAAAAAAGAACATCACGTAGCCAACCGTCCCCCCGCATAAAAAAAGCAGCGCCCTCCGACAAGCTTCATAGCAGTTAATGGCCCATCTGGCGCTTTAACTGGCACGCCCCGTCCGCGACAGCGGGCGTGACAGATCACCCATCAAACTCATGTCGGTATTATATGCGGTGTTGCTCTTGAAAGCAACTTGTTTTTCTGTGTGACGGGGAGCACGAAGACAGTAGTAAGGTCAACAGTCGTTAGCGTTTTAGGCCTTGGTCAAGTTCTTAGCGCGTTCAATTCCTGCTGTGTCTGTGGCCGAATGTAAACTGACGCGTGCACACCTCCTCTCGCTTTCTTTTCGCTTCTTTTTTTTTAAAGAAAGTTCTTGCTGTGCCACGTCGCGCCCGGGCACATCGGTTCAGAGTGCTAGCTCGCGTTGGAACGAGAGAAGTACGTGCATGCGTCTCTGGCTCAATGGGCAGATCGTTTGGGCTGTTAACAGTGCTGGAGGTACTTGGTTCGAAACCTACCATCGGACTCGGAATTTTTCCTAAAGCAATGCATTCTTTGCGTACTCGGACCCGAAGCGAGGCGAGACAATAACCTACCTACACCGCAACCTGCATGGCATGAGGCAAAGAATGCTTCGCGTTACAACTGCGTTGTGTTGTGGGGAATCGAATCAGCGTTTATACGCCTTTAATATCGCTCTAATCACTGCTCCACGTTCGCCTTCTACTGGAATCCACCATTATAAGCCAGGAAATAGGCTAAACGTGTCCGTCTTTGGCTGAGCAGAGTCCCCTAACCGCGTACAGCGATGCGCAGTGAATCAGAAATGTGGACATAAGGTGGGCATAAGTGGGTGCGTGGACATAGATGAGCATAAAAACAAGCCTCGCGCCGGCTCTTATTAGCAGTGCAGGATGAGGCCACGGAAAAAGAAAACGCTCGCGATCTGACCGCACGATCTGACCGTCTTATGAGTTAAGGCAATCAAAGTGTCGCTAGAGCCTTCCAGTTGTTGTTTTCTTTTCTTTATTGTGTGTGTGTGTGTTTTTTGTCAGTGCAATAGAGGAATATCATCGAACTCAAACCATGCAAAATTCGATGATCACGTATGAGCATTATTGCCTGCTTGCAAGCTTCCCTTCGTCGATCATCTATGGCTGAGCTGAAACGCGGTTGCAAAAGATAAAACGTGAGAAGCATCGGCAGAAGGCTTAGGATGAACGCCCAAATTCGAGACTGGATGTCGTGCCTCATGCGTACGCATTATAACTTCTCGGAGGTAGCAAGCAGGCCCGATGCGCGCGTCGCGTTTTCAGCCCACGAGAAGTTTGTAAAACGATGTCTTCGCATATGCCAAACTAAGCGCCATGTGTGAAGTACTGACTTTGGAAGCATGTTAAAAAAGTAAGGACGAATGATTATAAGTATGCACATTGTTATCTGCATGTTTGAGCCAGCATTTAGAGAAAACAATTCTGAGAAGAAGCGCTAGCAGAACGGCGTGATCGCCTTTGGAGGCATTTTTCATAAGAAAGAATAAGAAATGACTGCGTCAGCGCGCCTTCACTGTGCTTACACTCGAAGGAGATGTCGTTATTGAACAAATCATGGTGATGTGCGCGTGCTTTATATGTATATATTTCGTTATTTGATAACTGCGAATGCGTCGCGTAGGCTATAATCCTTTTGCAGTTTCAGCACTTGGCATCGTCGCATTTCTTCATGTGCCTGTGTCCCTTTCTTACCGTGCGCATTGTTTAACAGCTCGCCCGACAACAGGTTCTATTGCCGGCCTTATTCGCCAGGCTAAACCCGCCTGTTGCTACAATCCACCACCACCACCACCACCACCACCGCCAACAGGTTCTATTGATGCACAATGTTGAAACACCAGTACATTGAGAATTCCAGGGGAAACAATGTGATTGAAGTTGTTGAAGTTAACTCGGAGCTGTCCAACACACCATCCTTCACGGTTAAGGTGTAGCCCTGAGGCGTAAGCACAAGACAATCATAAATGGCATTTATGGTTTTGTTAAACGACCTTGACATTCTACTCGCTTACCTGGCAGGCGCTGGGCAGGTAAATGAAATGTATGGAGAGGGCAGATTTTAAATTCCGGGTTGTACTAGGTCTGACGCCTCCTGTAAAGTTGACCGGCTTTTCAAAAGCCTTTGCCAGCGCTTCCAGTGTAAATTGAAGTGTTTTTGTTCCGCACATAACCCAACCTCTGAGTTCATTAAAGCTAAAAAAAAAAATTATGGGGTTTCACGTGCCAAAACCACTTTCTGATTACGAAGCACGCCGTAGTGGGGGACTCCGGAAATTTGGACCACTTGGGGTTCTTTGACGTGCACCTAAATCTATGTACACGGGTGTTTTCGCGTTTCACCCCCATCGAAATGCAGCCGCCGTGGCCGGGATTCGATCCCGCGACCTCGTGCGTAGCAGTCCAACACCATAGCCACTAAGCAAGCACGGCGGGTCGCATTCATTAAGGTTAGAATACGTAGTTACAGCAGGCCTTTCATGATGCTTCTTTCGTCCTTGCATTCAAGGTAACTAGGAAATACTTAACGAGATCCTCGTTACGTGCAGTGCAAACTACAAGCAACGAATATTGCGTGGCGCAGAAAACTTCCTACGCGCCACTGCGTCATTGAGGTTGAACCTCGAAAAGAAAAAAGAAAGAAAGAAAATAAGGAACACGCAGACAGAGAAAGAGAAAATAGCTTCCTAAATATGAGCGCAGAGTCACAAATGAGCCGTCTAAACTTCTCTTAATGGACGTTGTTACGTTGGCAGTATGAACATAATAATAACAGAAAGAAAACAGAAAGCTTATGCAGTCATTACAAAGAGTCTGCGTAACTGCAGACTCCGTGTTGACACACAAAAAAAAAAGAAAAGGAAAAGAGGCCTGTATTACTTATTTCACCATCTATTTTTAATCAAGTTTATAAATTTTGTAGACGACCGTCAGAATACCCCTTTACGAAAATTTTTAAATGAAATGGATGTAAAGAAAACAGATTTAGTCACCTTATAACGGTGATAGCTCCTCCTTAGCACAGAAAATTCGCTGACGTCAAACATGACCTTACCGCACGATCTGAAAACAAGCCTGCCGTGTTTATTGTTGCCAGTCTGTACTCAGCGGTACTTTATGTTGTTCTCCTATACATGCGTATATGCAGGTCTAACCTTTCGAGAAGATTCGCAAAAATGACTCCGAAATACTTAGACACGCAAGTTTTCCACTCAGGCACAGCGTTTGAGTTAGAAATATTATTACCTGGCAATCCATCTGCGGAAATTGTGAATTTGCGCATTGGCTATCCATGTGCAGAAAAGAATGTGTTCATTAACGTGCACCTAAATCTAAGTACAGGGGTGTTTTCGCATTTCGCCCCCATCGAAATGCGGCCGCCGTGGCCGGGATTTGATCCGGAGACCTCGTGCTTAACAGCGCAACACCAAAGCCACTAAACAAAACCACGGCGGGTCGGGTGTGTGCGTGCGTGCGTGTGTGAGCGTGCGTGTGTGTGTTAGAAATGCTTTTACAAAATTGTAGTACAACTATAGGGTAGTCACACCACAGCAGAGATTAAGTGACGACTTTTCCGTCAACGTATAATTTGCGGCGGCGAACGTCTGGCCCAACGCGATAATGCTTGATGGATTGATGGAAGTAAGTGAAATTATTTTAATGGTCAGCGTAACGTGCGCCCCGTTATGCTTACAGAATTGAAAACAGCAAGGATGTAAAGCAAACCCATTCGCTTCAATTCTTGCGACAAACACCAGTTTCGATAAATAACCATACGAGATCAAAAGACAACGAAGCTGGGTAATGCACCTGGAAAATTAACTCCAGTTTAATGGAAATGCCGAATTAATAATAAAACGGGAATGGAAGCGGAAGAAAATACAATTTGCCGCCGGTGGGAGCCGAAACGACAACCTCCTTCATCGCCGTGATTGGCGCACCGACAGACTTGCTGTGCTACCGCAACTACGAATATGGCGCGGGAAAGAAAGAATGGGAGTGAGGCATAAAAAAAAAAGAAAAAGAAGAGGAAGGAGAAGAACGTACATTCACGCCCAAACGTGGTATGACAACTCTTCCCGGAACCTCTGTGTTGAGTGTTTAGTAGTGTTTCGATTAAAGTTCCCACTTTTCTAGCACTTTACGCCAGTGCTGTTAGACTTCTGAAGGACGGTGCTTTTTCGTAAGCTTTACGTTACAGTTCCTTTTGGCCTTATTATTTCTGTCGTTGCCTTTCCTCAGTTGTAATTGAAGCTGCATCTATGAATTATGTGCGTTCATTCGTGCTGTCATGCTTTCTAGGTTAATTAGATGGGCGCGGTTTTTTTGTTTTTCCTTTCTCTGTAGGTTTATGGATATTAGATTCGTTTTAGTTCTAATCGTGTCCTCCAAACGCATCCCTTTGGCTTCGGTGGCAGATGGGGAGCGTTGTTTCCTTGTTGCACAAGATTTCTGCTTTGGTTTGAGCTTTGAAGTCTCTGAAACTGTGCTATATAATAGATACTCGTTCTCTCGTGTAGCCGGCCGGCTTCCTTAATCAGGCGCGCACGCGTGTACCGTGACAACCCCAAGGCCATCTAGTTTCAGCTCCGGCAACGGGGCGTTCGTGTGTTCTGTCTACCGGTCATTTGGTGTAGGGCCCCACGTTTTCGTGTAAGGTTGGTGGCCAAGTTTAAGTCGAATTAGATTACGGTATCATTCTGCCGCACTGCTGTTACTCTTTAATACTGCCTTACGCGCAAATTTTTCAGGTGAGCATCCTGGTTCCACGCTCTTGTCGCATCATTGTATGCTTACGGAATCCTTGTTTCGATCCTTGTTTGGATCCTCCTGTTCTCGCGGGATAGCTGTTGTGTTCTGTCAGCTAATATTGCCTGCATAAAGGCCAGATCGCATGTTCGGTACATTTTCAAAGGTGCGTGACAGCTGCTTAGTCGCAATATTCCAGAGTATCAAAGAGAGAATTGATCCCTGATGCCCACCAGTTCTCAGCCGATGCATGAGGCCGGTATACTGTCCTATTTTACTTTCTATGTAGTTCGGTAATCGGGGAAGTTCTTTATGTAATTATAGAGGCGTGTTCTCAGCCTCTTATTGTTGAGTTTCGCTGAAATTACTGCGTGCGACCAATTGCCAAATGCTTTCCCGCTGTCTATACCGACGATCAGACTTGCTGAGCTGAACTGTTGCTGTCGTATACATCGTGTTTTGTCGTTAATCTTGCGGCCTTGAGTGAATACGTGTCGTCTAAATCCGCCTATCGTGACGTGTAGAACTGCTCGCTAATCGCGGTGCCATTACAGTCGCTGTGGTGTCATTCCCCCCCCCCCCCCCCCCCGTTAATTTGTGCAAGCATGATACCTGCGCTGTTTCCGCACCGGTGCGCTCCAAAAGGCGCCACGCATGCACGCAGTGCTCTGGCGTGTACACAAGCTCCGCGGATCGGTGGCTCGAGATCACGCAGGGCTTCGTGAGCGGCTGCGAACAGCTCGTATACATCTTGTATTACCATATTGTAACCGGCGCACGGCGCCTTGCCCACAAGCTCTCCCGATTCTTCGGCTGTCATGCTCCTGGCGCTCTTCGCTGTGTTTGTTTTTCTTGCGCCAGTGCCTCCACACTGCACACGCGGCAGTGCAGATGCCGGTCTCGCACTTGCACAAGCATGTACCCGCGCTTCGGGGCAATACGGCGTGCTTGGCAGCGGCCGCGCGAGGAGGGGAAAGGGAGGGGGGGGGGGGGTGCGACTGCTACCGAACGCGTTGCGACGTTTTCCCACTCGGAGGCCCCTGCACGCCTTTCTTGGGCGTGTTCCAGAACAGGTTCATCGCTGATTAAGTTTGCCGCTAATGACTTTGTAATGCTTTCCTTCATAACCTGCCTGAGCGGTGTCAGCGTTCTGTGTACGCTCGTGCTGGCGGGCCGGGCTGCGAAGGCGTTCCCTACGTCTTTATTGGAATGCCCTAAATACATCTTCACAGAATCGCTGTTTAAGGAGGCATGCGAGTCAATATAGAGAGAGCTCAAAAGGCGCCGCGGTAAACTAGCCGGGCATAGTTTGCTTAAAGAAAGGAGGTTAAGAAACCGAGAGCTTGTTGCGAAGCTAATTACGGGTGAACGCGATACGCCCGCGCATCTGGCGCGCTCTTCTCATATACACCCTTGTATGCGTGGCGACAAACCACCACCTGAGAACTGAAAATGACGCAGAGTTGTCATTGCGTCTTTTAGTGTTTGATTTCGCTACGTGGCAGTGAATCAGCGAAGAACGTGACCGTTATGAATTATCACTGTTAACAAAATATAACCTATTTAAAAATATATATATTATAGCAAATGAAGCTGCCCAGCATGAGTTCACAGTGGCATTCTTCAGCGTGTAAAAAGTGCCATCCCCTTTGCTCGACGTAAACTGCATTGCATTCTGGATCGCGTTTCGTGCGGTGCGGCAGGATACAAGCATTCTTTTCCCGACCGAGAGGTGCGCACAAGTGGTATGGTCGTCTCCGCATCAAGCTATAAAGCGGTGGCAAGGACTCGGGCCATGAAAAACACGACGACACAAAGCGCGTGGCTTCCTGTCTCCTTTTCTAACGCGCCAGTCAACCCTTTCAACAGCGGCTCACCACGGCCCGTCATAACAAGGCTCCGTGCGCAGCTATATTTTCCTTTTAAATTTACTCCCTTTCAGGCCACGTGCAGCATGCGCTCAAAAGAACGATGTCGCAGCGACTGCGTCGCCGGAAGCGCCACGAATTGGAAGCGTAGCGCGTAGTTTCATCCGCGAGTGCCGATTTTGCCTTTCAAACGCAGCCCCTGTGGATCTCCGGATGCACTTATTTTTTGTATGTAAGTGACAGATTACATCTTAGTGGTAAGGGAGAAAAAAGAAGTGGGGCTGACAGAAATCGTGTCTTGGGACTGGCAGGATGACACTCGCACGACATGCGACCAAGTGAAAAAAAGTCAACCCTCCTTACTTATACTATAGATGTAGATGCCAATGAAAATTTGATGATCCCTTTCATATTCAGCCGGGAACAGCGCTAAGTACAAAAAGTGGGCACACTGGAAAACGGCCCGTTTCTACATCGTACCCTCACTTTGGCCGTGTCCTCAGTGCTGTCCGCGCCTAAATATGTATAACCAACTAGCTGGTGCCACCACCTTATTAGATTATCTCATGCTCAGACCTAAGATGTGCCATCGCACTTCTATAGCGCCTGCTTTCTATATGCCCTTATATTACGCGTATTTGTATTAGAGTTAATTTCGCCATATTAATTCCTCCCGCGCACTATTCGATTAGGTTTCAATAGAGGAACCACTGCGCATAGAGCGTGCCCAGCATGCTCATTTTGCCAGCGTTTGCTATTGGTGTTTTACGCACGTGTTTTACGGCGGTATTTGTAAATGTATGTCACGGTTGCCACACCTATGCCAAATCTGCTCGACACTGTGTTTTATCAATTTTAGATTTTCATCAAGCCCCCTTGATCTGGCTGCCTACATCTTCCCTCCCTAGCAGCCGACTGTAACATCGACGCACGGCGCGTGGTGCGTAGACAAACAGCACCGCGTCCACAAAACACGCAGGGCCAGCACTGAGCCCGCCGTTGTTCGCAAAAGGCGGCTGCCCTGTTCGTGCTCAAGGTCTGGTGGCGGAGCTAAAGACAGCGTCTGCCATGTTGACAGGCTGCGTTCCAGAGGGGAGCGATGGGGATCGCCCACCTGGCCCAGTCGTCCTGGCGCCATTTGGCTCCGGGGGCGGGGCCCCTCTTTCACGAAACGCGAGCGCAGTTCTTGTCCCAAACGCGGCGAGATGCGGGCGTGCTGATGATCCGGCCTTGGTTCGTCGCCCACAACACTCGAATTCCCGTTCACAAACAGGAGGGAGATCGAGAGAGAGAGAGAAATACTTAAGTAATCGTTGTTGTTGTTGTTGTTGCTCCGGGACGAGGGCTATAAATAAGTGTCAAGAAAGCGAAACAAAGTGTCAGACCGACAGTGACGACTCTTGGCAGCTACACCTCGGCAAGGAGGCTGCAGGTGATCGTTATCTGGAGTGTTACAATACTCTCGTGACGCCTTCAGATAAAATGAAACGAAAATCTTAATCAGGTTGGTTTTTATTCTGAGCTGTGTTATGAAAGTTGAAGGCAATAGACAAAAGAAAGCTGGCACATATGCCAGTTTATTGCGCAATAGGACGTGACACCAAGTTTCTTGATTACTCTAATTCGGCTCTGCAATCACTTCGAAGAATTTCAGGCCAGTACAAATGGTAAGTGAGAGTTCGGGTGCCTAGTTTGCGAGAAACTAATACATAGGCTAGCAATGACTTCGATTCGGTCTTGTTGGGCCCCTGCACATCAAATGCACTGTCGGCCAACCCTGAAACGAGCGATGCGTTTAGAAGTGTTGCTTCAAAATGGGGCTTTCAATGATGTGTGTAAGTCAGGCCCGTTCTCGATACTTATTAATTATTTCAAGGTCCGATAGTATGTATAATCAAACTCTAAACAAATGTCGGTATAATTCATCTACATATACTAAACACTCGTTATAAGCAACGCATGCATCATACTAGATTAACTCAACCCGTGTGCATGAAGCGTTATAAACTGACCCTACACGTCTTCACACGACCCTACTACATGTGTAGTTCTGTGATCAGACTTTATGTGCCTTCATGCGTCTTTTTTATGCGCCTTTATGCGAGTTGTGTTGGTAGGCCATGAACTTTATGGGCCTTTGTGACAAGTGGTCGGAGTCTGCTGGACATATCTGTTCTTATTATTCATTTTTGTCTTACTGTATTTGCATTTATCATTGTAGTTGCTTTGCGTTCTTTTCCAATTTTCTAACGATGTTGCTAAATAAGTCGTTGTGTGCTTATGTGCATTGTGTACTACTGTATTTTGCATTTGTATGATCACTTTGCAGCCCCTCCCCTCTATAATGCTTAATAAAGAAGTCCTGAGGGTATCACAAATAAATAAATAAATAAATAAATAAATAAATAAATAAATAAATAAATAACTAAATAAATAAATAAATAAATAAATCCCCACCCAATAAGTGAACTATGTTAGTGCATCCTTTTTGTATATTCATCCTATGCGAAAATGCATAGCTAGCGCCTACTCACTAGCGTCGACGTCTCCTGATAAAAAGACAGCTGCTAAGCCCTAGATAGCGGGATCGAATCCCGGCCGCGGCGGCCGTATTTTGATGGGGGGCGAAATGCAAAAACGCCCGTGTATCGCGCATTGGGTGCACGTTAAGAGCCCCAGGTGATCGAAATTAATCCGGAGCCCCTCATTATGGCGTACCTAGTAACCAGATCGTGGTCTTGGCGCGTAAAACCCTGGAATTAAAAAAATAACGGACAGACAGACAGACAGACAGACAGACAGACAGACAGACAGACAGACAGACAGACAGACAGACAGACAGACAGACAGACAGACAGACACACAGACAGACAGACAGACAGGAAAACCTCGTTAAAATCTGAGCGCAGTCGTTCAGTATGAACACAAGAGCGTCCAATTTGGTCTTTGAAGCCAGCCGAACTTGTTTCGATTCAATGTTCCTCCTCACAACCGCTGAGTGAATGTTTTCCATGCAAGCCCACTTGCGGGGGCTGCTGCGGCACGCCTGCTGCGCCTCCCCAGTGATGACGGAAGGCTCGGACAACGCGGGGAGCGGCTGCCGGCTAATAGAGCGAGGTCGTAGAAAAGATTCCACGAGGCGGCGGCGCAAAAGCGGACAACCACGCTGCGCTCTGGTGATGGATACGACGCCACCTCGGACACCATACTCCCTTTTCTCCTACGCGGCTCTTCGTTGCAATGCACCCCAAAGGCAGCATTCTGCTTGCTTGGTTGGCTAGCTGCTCCCAGCCTGCCCCACTTTATTATTTCTTGAATAAAAGAGCGGGTCCCTGCTTCTCCTTGAAGGGACCCTAAAGCGGTCGTGTCCTCCTTCGAGCGAGTTTTAATTCATCGTAATCTTTCGTATCTGCTGCCGCACCAGGATGGCTTCCGCAGCGAGCGAAAAAAAGCTTGCCGGTTTACAAGCATAGAGTGCCTTGACTTATAGTGCATCAGTCAAAAACACACAAAACAAAACAACAGCGAAAAAACAAAACTGCAACGTGGTTGCACTGTGCACCACCTAGTTTGCCGCCATCCATTGTGCTTCCAATGTCGATAGAAGTGAGAGAGCAGCGGAGACGAAGTGACCAGCCGCAGTTTCGACGATTGGTATTCTAAGATGCTGAAAAATTTATGAAGTGCCCGTTTCTGTTTTTTTTTTTTTTCATCAGTTCGGCAGTCTATCTTCGGGAATGATGTGTGAAACAGGGGATAGAAAATCGAAGAGCCACAAACGGAAGGCTCGCCGTCGAGAGTTGTGCTACTCACGTCGCCGTTGATAATTCGCACCTTCGGCGGTACAGCTCCCAGATATTCTTAACATGTTCGTTTTCTGGGAGCTGCAATGCTTTCCATAGCTCACAACTTTCTGGTTGATTTATACTCGTGATAGTTCAAAATGATGATGATGATGATGATGGTGATGATGATGATGATGATGATGATGATGATGATGATGATGCTGCTGCTGCTGCTGCTGCTGCTGCTGCTGATGATGATGATGATGATGATGATGATGATGATGATGATGATGATGATGATGATGAGTCGGTGTTACGTGGCGCAAGGGCCAAGTATGGCAAAGGGCGCCAGGCTAGTGTTGCGTCAAAGTTCAAATTTGTTAATGCACCGTAAACATTATTAAACGTGCATGTTGTAGCACTCTCTTGGTGCTCATTATTTTGTCAAACAATGCCAGCATCGAATGTAACTGCGTGTGCCAAATCAACTATACCCGATGTATCCTTCTATTCAGGCCTGTTAAATAATGAACGCGCTTGAAGCTGGGATTGATAACACCTACACTGTAAGTGCAAAACAAAAAGTAACAAGCAGCCCGAAAACTTTGGTGATCGGTGCCGAACAAGCCATTCAGACTGCCAATACCAAGTGACTGTACGGTTCACATCTGCGACACATTTTAGTTCCGTCGCAAGCCCAGGGCCGCGTTATGATATTATGCGGTTATGCAGTCTCGTGGACGTGAAGGAATAATGTTGTTCGGGAGCTGATTCCGGGAATTCACCTGCGTTAATCGTAGCACAAAAATGGTTGAAGGAGAAAGGGGTAATACAACAAGAAAATTAAAATGCCTAGCCATGTAAACACAGCCAGAATTTTTTTTCTGTTTTAGCTGGGTGCTTTTCTCTTTTGTTTGGACGCACAATACAACAGCAGTCTAGCTAACGGCCCCCTCACCCTGCACACTGGCCTGGTTCACTTGTTCTGTTCAGGCAGAAGACGGATTGAAAACGCATCCATATCAGAAGCTGACTTTCTCATTAAAAAAAAAAAAGAGGTATAGAATGAGGTCGGCTCGTCCGATTTTACACAGAATCATTTTACGGCGCTTCTAGTTCAGATTCGAAAATAAGAAGCGAAATTTTGTCGAAGCGGTTTGTACGTGGACACGAGAACCTTTTGAATTCGTTTCTTTATTTGGGTCACAGAAAGGGGAAATAATTGAAAATCACTTATTTGTTATAGACACTTTCTAAGTATTGCCTGATTTGGATTCTTTGCTGGTCTAACACAACGCGTCCTCTCAGTTAGTAGACAGCTTTAGAAAAGCTTTCGTCACCTTACGTAAGCCTAAGAAGAAGAAGTATTTTAATGATTGGAAAATGTAGAGAGGTCGGCCGGATAATGGAGCATCTGGCCTGCTACTCTACGTAAAGGAAGGGGAAGAGGGGAAGAAAAAGGGTCACAATGGGGGATGATTATGGGAGGAACGAGGTGAAGGACATATTACACAACTGGTATCACAGGCGTGAGTCCAGGCCCGTGTCACCTAGGAAACGTGAAAGTGCACGCATTGTCTCTGTCGTCTGCCAACTCTGTGTACGTAAGCCTAAAGAAAGCACTCTGCAGGACGCTACGGTGCACGTTCCTTGAAGATACCCAACAGGGTTACGCAAAAGCTAGGGGTACGGTGAGGGACAGGACGTCATCTGGTGACTCGTGCTAAACCTCTCCAAGACAAGACAATCCACTAGCAACCTTTCTGTCGTTTCTATGGCAATGCACCTCGGCAGGCATTCCAGCATCGCCGAAAAGTATAGGCGCGCACAGCTATTGCACTTCAGGCGAGTTCAGAGGAAGCGAAATCTTACTTCATCCTTTATTGGCTGTCAGGGAGAACGCCGCCATCGGGGCAATTTGCACTGAGTCCATGTGTCCTGGCACGTTTTACAACGCTATTTCTTAGCCTATTTATTAAGTACGTTAAGCTCCATAAAGATAATGTACGTTAGCATAGTGTACGTAAGCCAGCCAAACCCAATGGAGCATGGAACATAAGCAGTGAGGGTGTGCTATTCACGTGCGTAAGGCGTTTACGTTTGCTTGGAAACGTTATTCTAAAACTCTTTTTAAAGCTTCCAGAGTGCTTTAATTAGACGTGTTTGAAGTCGTACTACAGCCACATCTGCACGCGAATTCCGCCAGTCATGTGGAGAGCGCTTAGGCATTGTGCTGCGGAGAGTGCAAAATCGGCATTGTTTAACAGTGGCCATTAAAGTGCGCAAAGACATATATTGGACAAAGCAAAATATGTGTGAGTTAGATTGCAAGAGCACAGGCATTCACTCTCTGCCCCCTCGCGCTCCGTATTGCCGAAGGTGTGGGTATGCACCCCCGTTTTTTGCGATACCATCCCATCATGGCCCGTGAAGTCATTGAAGCCTTTCATAGTAGGAGAGGTGTCATGGAGGTTATTCAGACCTATTTCGCTCTGCGCGATAAAAAATGTGAATATCTCGCTAGCATCTGCAGAGTACCATGAGTCTAACTTTTATGTTTGTTGTGTAGTGGTGATCATAACCCTTTCCTAATTTTCGCTCACCCATTTTGTGTACATGCTCCCGTTTTTTTTTTCCCCAATAAATATTAGTTGAGAGTTGAAAGCATCACCGTCCTGTTCGTATACTTTCTTCAGTTCTTGTCGGCCAGCAGCGGCGCCGCCATGCAATGAACGTTCACCAACTCGCCCAGTTTTGCTTTCAGTTTACTGCGGCACTGTCTCTACAGCCAATCTGGCATTTGACACGGCGGGAAACCCACCGAGCAGACGCGCCCAACCCCGACGAAGAAAACGTACAAGCGTTTGCAATTTGATAAAATATTTATGCACTTGAAGGCGTATCTATGTTGCCGTGAGGATATTTAGCTACCATATTATTGCCTCATTGCGCATTTTCGTCGAGTACAGAGCCGGCTACCGGCACATCTGTAAGGGTACTACAGATGGCTGCATATAAGCCCGTTCGTTATTAGAGCGCTGCCCTGTGTGTGGGCTATTTGGCACGATAGCATCAGCAGCAGCCGTGGTCAGCCAAGTTCCCGTGGTCGCCCGTAAACATAGTTTTGGAGCCGCTATTAAAGCGCAGTCGCTTCGTCTCTGTTGGCTTCGTACGACGGAGCAAATCGCTGATCCTCTGCGGCGACAAGCATGGCGTAGCTCAGTGCTACCGAATCACGCTGCGGGCACAGGAAGTTAGCTGCTCGCGGCGCCATTTGCTGCAGCTCAGCCACGTTATACGCTCAGGCGCGGCCTGAATCAGCTCTCCAGCCTAGGAATGCTTGCCTGGATCGGTGAAACAATACTTCTGTAATACCAAAATACGTCAGTCCTGCTGCTACCGAATTTTTGGTAAGCCAGACAAAGATGCAAAAGCGAAACACTGATGGCGACACAACCTCGAAATGTCCGCCCGTGGCGCACTATAGCTCGTCGAACGCCTTTTCCGGGGCAGCATGTGGCCGGCTGCCATCAGCCGGACCAGGAGGAATTCTAATTCAACTGCGTAAACTAGCTTTGCGTATGGGTTTCCTTTATAGATTCGTGCTACAGGCGGGTGCACGACAATTTTTTTTTTCCTTTCATGAACTGCCGATCATCACCCCAGCCTCGCCCACCTACATATGCGCCGCTGCCCACAACCACTTGGCCCTCTTCAACTGTGCCGGCTGGAACGAAAAGGGTGTCATTGGCGAAGGAGAACAAAGGGCGCAGCCACAAAATACGATTGTCCGCATCCCTTCCCGTTCTCCATCTCGACGGTGTTGGCGCTCGTTTTTCATACACGCGATATATCCACGACCGAAGAGCACGGTGACTGCTCGCTCGTTTATCTCGAGAGGTCGCGCAAACATCTGCATGGATGCACCGCGAGTTACGATAAAGCCTCGTTTTCCAGCGCACTGCTCGCTGATACGAAGAGGTACACACGGCCTCGTATACACTGGATATGTCCATACTCCAACCCGCTCTCGTGCAGACAGATCTCTCTATACGGGCAGATCTGATCCCAAAGCAGGACCATATGACGTAGTTCCATACCGTACCTCTCATATACGTGTACAGTGCATGTGCCAATTTATTATCCTCCCAACTAGAGTTGCGTCGCTTTCAACGGGAAAAGCCACCAGTTCAGTTTCACTTCGACACAAGTAAGCTGCACGCTTGTCCTCTAGAAACAAATGATAGCAAAATAAGAGCCCAGTAGGACGAGGACGAAGAAAAACTGTGACAAATATGTTTGTTGCACATATTCTTCCTGGGGTGTTCGTCCCTTCACGTTATTGTTTTCGCTGGGAACTCTGACAACCAACCCGCACACATGCCGCAGCCTTCACTAAAACATGGCGGAATAAAGGCTAGACACAAAAGAGGAGTATAGATGAACCAGGCTAGCGCTGACTCACGACCTATTCCGGAAACCTCCTCTGCGTGCGAGGACTCAAGCCAAAACGAATACGCATTAATCTATGTGTGCAGATACAGACAAATTGTCGGGAAAAAAAACACAAGTTAAATGCGCAAGAAATTCAACCGATAACATTGCAGCTGCGCAGAAGAGATGACGCACATGTCCAGGAGTAAAATAAGTTGGGCTTGCTAAAAGAAATTAAATTATGGGGTTTTACGTGCCAAAAGCACGATCTGATTGTGAGGCACGCCGTAGTGGGGCACTCCGGATTAATTTTGACCCCCTAGGGTCTCTTTAACGTGCACCTAAATCTAAGTACACGGGTGTTTTTGCATTTCGCCCCCATCGAAATGCGGCCGCAGTGGCCGGGATTTTATCCCGCGGCCTCGTGCTCAGCAGCGCACCACCAAAGCCACCAAGCAACCACGGCGGGTAAAGGGCTAGTTGGATTCCGTTCATCATGAATATAGAGAGCGCAAAAAAAAGAAAACTACGGAGGCGAGATACAGACGAGTGCTCAATCACAACCGAATGTTTATATTACGAACGTCATGTCACTATACGTACACATGTCAGTACCAACTCGGCAGGCAACAAAAACCACTTCACCCGCAGTCTAAAGCTAACATCTAGCCAAGCGCTTTCACAAGAACTAACTGAGCATCCGTTTACACCGACGTGATGCACAACAGTTGTACGTAGGCTTGCATGTAGTGGCAGTTGCTTGTGGTGCATCGGCAGTGGCGGCAACGAATGAATGAATCTGTGAACCGTATCTACTGAACAAGATCTAGTTTAAAAATGACACACAGACTGACTTAGGCAATTTGAGCAGCCTTGAGTCAGTTACTGCGTACTATAGTTAATGGCACGAAAACGACGACACAATGGCCACGACGACGCCGGCACGACGTACACCAACGACGGTGACTGTGCTGTGACGACGAAGGCGCGACAGCGGCAACAAACAAGGGGACCGAAGATTCTAAATGGCGAAAAAATTACTGAGCCATGACACAACAGGTGGTATATAGTTGCAGGAGTGAGCTTAGCCTTAGGTGACAGGAAATTATTCACAATCTGAAATCAGCTCAGGAGGTCAATTCCACTGTCGTACTGTGTCGGCGGAATACTTTATCGCGCGCACTGCCTCACGGCTTCCCGCGTCGAAGAAAGCACTTTGGAAGCCATAAGAGACACTAATGAAGCACAATAGCTTGTATCCCGATTTAAGTGCAATAAAAATACTCTAAATAAAAATTTGCACCCTTTGGGACTGGTCCCCAAACAATAACCGTCATCTGTCTAGCATGCATTTTATTTACTTTCATTAACACTGCGCTCTCAGTTCCCTTACGGCATACGCGTATCAGAGTGACACAGCGTTCCTGACTGGAAAGTAGCGATAGCAGACTGTTAAACGAAAAAAAAAATGCACGATAGATTGGTGGCGATTATTGTTTTGGAACAAGATAAGCCCTAATGAACGTAATTTTTCTTTTCTTTTCATTTTTTAGAGCGCACGTAGTTTGCGAGCTAACGCTAGCATTGTACGGTTCCTCTCAAAATTTCAGATTTCTTTTACGCTACATGATGCCACACAGCTTACCGACTCGCCCGTGAAAGCTGACGTTTCGGCGAGTTGACAAGGATGCATGGCGGGAAACAGCGCAACGTCACACGAACACAGAGAGACAGCGCCGGTCTATAGCTTTGTTTCTGCCCGTCCGTGTGTATAGTTCCACTGCTTGCGCCATGTAACTCACCGGGCACTCCGCTGGCGCGTGCACTTTCACGCAACTGTAAAAGGCCACCGCTCTCGCGGCCGGAGCGCACCAGTCCATGCCAGTTTGCGCTGTGCTCGCCAGCGCCTGTTTGCAGCAAGAGCGAAATTCAGTGTGAAGCCCACATCCGGCTTCATTCTGAATGCGGCCGCCGCGGTAGCGAGTTATTCCCCATCGCGACGGCTGCATTTCGATGTGAGTTTAATAAAAAAAAAAATTTTAAATGCGCGTATGCTTAGGTTTGCATTACGTTAAACTACACCAGCTGGGTGATCAACTTTAATGCGTAATTACTGAACACGATTGATTAGCCCCAAATTCAGACGCGAGAACACATTTAACGGCGATAAATGCGTCAGCGTCTATAGTGTTGCTGAAAAAGAGAAATAGTTTTGTCGAAACAAATTGATGCCTAGTTTGCATGCACGAAAGCTGTGACCGAGTATGACAACTGAGGGCCGAGTGATGTCTTTGCGTGCTCCCTGGGCAGCGAGCGACTGCACCTTATGGATGCGGTGATAATCTTGCACATAAGTAAATACTTTAAAAGTTTGGCGTTGCCTCTTTGGAGGAGCCCTGCTTTGTCCTGTCCAGATTCGGACGCCGGTAAATGCTGCTCCCCAATACTTGTGACCAATTAGCCTAGCATTCGTTCATTAAACGGGAATCTGAATAGCATTCGTTCATTAAACGAGAATAGGGAATGTGTTTTGTAACGATTAATTTAATTTTCCATTCTTGCTGCTCTTCGCTCAACAAGTAACCGTGTCTGCGCTATCGCCATGATCGGCCACTTTTTGGGAAGTGTAAGAAAGGAATAGAATAAGAGAAAAATAATCCTTACAGAAATACCAGCCCACTCCAGTGTATCCCATGAGGCACATCCCTTCGTGCCAAGCTCACGAAGAAGCTTACCCGGTTCCGTACACGCTCCTCCAAAAACAAGAAGGGGAAAAAAAAAAGACTGTACACTTGGCAAAACATTGCCTATGGAGCAGTCTATCCTATACTCAGTGAGGTTTTGACAGCTAGAAAGTAGTTCTTCAGGCCAGGGCCGCTATTTTGTAGCGATGCCTTATGCCTTATTCTGTGCTATTCTTATCATCCACCACACACGGCCGCCTGATCCCGTTGATAATGTGGGCAGACCGTCGCTCTGACCACTGGCCAAGCGCAAAAAGCCTGAAAAAGCATAGAATCGGAAAAGGCATCGCTACAAAATACCGGCCCTGTTCACTCTTGGTTCACTCCAAGACCAGGCCTGAACCACCAGGCCTGAACCAGGCCTGGTTCAGGCCTGGTTCATTCTTGCCGTGGCTTCAGGATTTGAATGCCTTTTGGAGTTGCAAACAATCTTCAGCAGCTGGTGGTGAGTACGACATACAATTAAATACAACTATGCTTGCGTAATCTCTATGCCGACTGCTAAGCAAGTGCTTCTGGTTCCAATGTGAGCGTAGTTTTCTTACTAACGAGCTGTTAAACGTTCTAGGATCGGGGACTACCTGTTTCTCTTCGACATTAATTGACTGCCCGAGAGATAATGACGCCAACGTCGGGCGCTATAGCGGCTTAATTGCCTTGTGGCATGTCAACCACGCGCGGATACTAAGTGGCTCTTCGCAACGCTGGAAGCTTTCCTTACACTCTTCAGATGAATTACAAGCGGCATTTTTTCACAGCAAAGTGCACTGGCTCAAGTGTTTCGGCGAAACAGGTCGAGAACTCGGAGCAGACACTGAAAAGGCCACAGAAAGCTTTCTATTCATTTTCGATCCGCAGTGGTGGCTCAGATGACATGTGGCATTCTGCTGCCGAACAAAAAGACGTGGGCTCGACTCCCCGCTTCATTCCGTGGGGGTCGAATGCTAACACTTTCATTTACCGAGGTTTCTGTGCACGATATCGGAATCCCAAGTGGCCATGATTAATCCAACCTTTCACTATATTGTGTCTCATAGCAGGTGGGATGTTTTGGAACACTAAACATTATGAGTCAGAATTAATCTTTTTGGATTCGTGGTTCTGGCGCTTACACTATTAGTTGAATCCTTTTTCGTAGGGTTAATTTCTTTGCTGCTTATCTCATGCCTAGTGTAGCAGACACTGCCCTGAAAGATTTTGCACTTTTTGGAATTGACGCATCCCCTGCCTTCACAATCGTCATAAAAAGCACACTCTCATCGACGCATCCCTGTAGTGTTGTTCCTGCGATCGGAACTGGATCCGAACGACAGGCTGTGTTCGGCATACCTTGAAGAATTTGATCCGTGGCAGATTGAAACAAAGCATGCACATTCGATACATCCTAATGCATTCGTCCCAACCGAAGTATCCCCTGGCGCTGCATCTTGAAAGTCATAAGTTGTTGTAAACGGCCTAGTATATAACAACGCACAAGATATGATGGACCGTGGCGGACAGTTATTGCGAAAGCATCGAATTTATGTATACAGGAACAAGACACGTTAGCGCCAAGCGATGCGAAAACAAATAATTTTTCAGCCTGTTAGCAAACATCATGGTACAGGACCATGAAATGGTTGCAAAATATTATTCTGCAGTTGTGCAATTTCGCCAAGTTCAAGATAAATGATACACATTCTATAGAGTACAGGACAGTAAAGTATTGTCCACCCTGCAACAACCGCGATAATATCGTCGGGCAAATGAAGCGGCTAGCGATCTACTTTGAAGTGCATATTATCTGTCACGTTATAATCTCTCCGGCGCTGCATGCACCGATGTATTCTTCGTCGGGACTACATATAACTAAAAGCATATAGCCCAATCGCAGTGTTGGGTGATGTTGCCGCTTTCTTCAGAAGTCGTAGCGCCGTTTTTAGTGCTTCTTATCACTCATTGTTGCATTCCAGACCACGGCACCCGGACGACCGGGGAAATAGCTGGGGCTCACTGCATTTATTCTCACACACATTCGCAGCGCGCGTTGCATATCGTCTCCGCTTTTGTTTCGCGGCGCGTCGGGCGCGGCGTCGCACCCCCGTAGCGCTCCTAATGTATCCGCAAGTGCACCCGCAAGTGCTCACAATGACCTGGTCGCGAACAAGGTATTATCACTAGATTTTGTCCGCTCGCAGTCCCGAGCATGCAGCTCCCGGGTTCTAGACAGGTGCAGTACCCTCTGTACAAAACATAAGCCAACCCTTAATCAGATTCATGCTCTCTGTGTAAACGAGAGCGCCAGCGATAAGGCGCTCGCACGTGCATGAGCAGTGTGGCGTAGAAATAGACAAGATACGGAGTCGTCCGGAGTCCCCCAGCACCGTGTGCGCCTCATAATCAGGTCGTGGTTTCGGCACATAAAACCTCAGAATTTAAAGTACTTGCGTACAAACGTATATGTGCGTACTACGTGCAGAGACAACAGTCTAAGGCCGTCAGACAAAAGGCAAATCAGGTGGGGCACATGACCCTCGTGTCTGCGTGTTGGCCGGCTGACGTCTCACTCAAACTGCAATGTAGGTCCAGCGGCTGAGCCGTCCACCTAAAGCGCCCACACAGAACATTCGCGAGCAGATTAAGGTCGCTGGCCGAGTGGAAACGCCCCGCGCGTTTGGACGCCTCGAAATTTCGCCTCCTACCAGGTGGGCTGGAATGAGCCTGAACATAAGCACAGTACTTGGCCCACAGAGCGTAGTCGTTATAAAAAAACTAAGCAGTTATATTATACCGGTCTGCAGTTATCTTACTTAACGATGCGACGACGGTGTTCCAGTGTGAGAAAACACCATTCAAATGCAATGTTGAAGTCTAAACGCTACCCGCCGTGGTTGCTCAGTGGCTATGGTGTTGGGCTGCAGAGCACGAGGTCGCGGGATCGAATCCCGGCCATGGCGGCCGTATATTGATGGGGGCGAAATGCGAAAGCACCCGTGTACTTAAGTTTAGGTGCACGTTAAAGAATCCCAGGTGGTCGAAATTTCCCGAGTCCTCCACTACGGTGTGCCTCATAATCAGCAGTTGGTTTTGGCACGTAAAACCCCACAATTTAAAGAGCGTAAGTTTAGGCATGTCAGTATTTCATTACTTTTACGGTTTTAGCGCACGAAAAGGGACGAGAGACGGACGTACGACGCTGTGTCCGCACTGTGTCCGCGTGGTACTTCTGTCTCTCGACCCTTTTCGTGCGCTAAAACCGTAAAACCCTTAATTTTTTTTTAAGTCTAAACGCTGCAACTGTAATATGTGGCTACAGATACGCTGGTTTACCTGCACAGCCACGACGTTGCTTCGCGATTCCAGTAAAGAAACGCTTGAACACAGTGGGTTTATATTAACACAAGGCAACTCAGTGACTGGCACTGACCTTTATCTGGAAGATAACGATGGCATAGCTAAATCAACAGCCATTGTATACAAATTTATGTATGCAAGCTTTGTGCTTGCTTTAACCCTGTAAGGTGCTGCGCTGTTGAGCATGAGGTGGCGGGTTCAATTGCCGGTGGCTGCATTACGTTGAGGGCAGAATGCAAAAAGAAAAAAAGAAGTCGTGCACCGTGCTTTGTGCCTACGTTAAAGAACCACAGGTGGTCAAAGTTAACGTGTAACCATCTACCATGCGGCGTCCCTCATGACCCACTGCGCAGTTTTGGGCACGTTAAACCCTAAAATTTAAATAGAATTTGTCCTCGCTTATAAGGGCACTGTGTTTAAACAGCTTGACTCAAGAAGCAATGTCTATCAGTGTTAAATATGACAGTTAAAAATAATGCTTCAAAATAAAGGTCATTAACAAAATAGAAATAAAAAGTATGGGGTTTTACGTGCCAAAACCACTTTCTGATTATGAGGCACGCCGTAGTGGAGGACTCCGGAAATTTTGACCACCTGGGGTTCTTTAACGTGCACCTAAATCTAAGTACACGGGTGTTTTCGCATTTCGCCCCCATCGAAATGCGGCCGCAGTGGCCAGGATTTGATCCCGCGACCTCGTGCTCAGCAGCCTAACACCATAGCCACTGAGCAGCCACGGCGGGTAACAAAACAGGAATAAGCTGTGCACAAATGCGCTATCACTGCTGGTGGTCTTTAAGAAACGATTCAAGCGGGCTAATAGGTGCCTTGAATAAGTGAAACTTGCCAATTAACTCTAAATTGGTGGCCTCCAGTTGCAGGGGCTGAAATGAAGCGAGTCATTAATGAGGCCCGGTCCCTCGTTGACTGGAAGGAACAAGCTGAATGAGAACCGCGCAATTTTCGGTTGCCGCGCGTGGTCTGGGGACGTTCTTCCGCGCGGTCGGCGGCCTGCCGCGACCACGCGGCAGGGCGCTTCGCCGTCGCCTCCCTTCCTCATTTCGGCGTGCCCTTGGTGTTCGTGCTGCGCGCGCTGCCAACGACAACCGTCGCCTGCGTCGAGGGCGCACCAACGTCGACAGTTCTGACGTGGAACGGAGCAACCTGACGAGAGAAGCATTTCCGACGAGCACGGAAAACGGGGCTCTGTCGAACTTCAGACTCGCGTCGTGTTTCCGCGCAACTGTAGAGCTCAACAAGAAAGGCGCAGTATCGCCGGAAGGCGAAGCACTGATTGTGACAGCAAAGTAGTAGATAGCTATACGAATTAAGGGTAGTAGTTTTATCGGCCGTATAAACTTCTAAGCATTCTCTTACTAACTAAATTAACAGGCATGGTGTCACGCGCGTAAAGGTAAACATGAACACATCTGACTCGATGACCGCGGCAACTCGTTGTCAGAACGGTGGCGTGAGCAAACGCGGCAGCAGCAGCGAGCGAATTAGCCTTCGTGCATCTCTTGCGTCTACGCGAACGAAACGTCGAAAGCACAGCGCATACGAGGCTACGGGCACTACGATAATCTGCAAACATCTCAGATCACTTTGAAGATGAGGCCCGCGCGGGAGCTGTAGCTACGCCGGTTACACGAACATCGACCGGCGTTACTATTGGGTAGCGTGGCGTTGTCGGCAGCCTGCAGGCGTCCGGTAGACCATGGCGACCAGGCAGGGACGAGACAATTTCTAGTGCGAAACTTGCACTGTTTATTCAATGGTTGGTGAAGGATAATGAAAAAGAGAATGAATGGATTGAAAAGGTGCATTGCGAGGCCCCTTGAATAGGCCCACTAAAATCGTAGGAGGGATCTTGCTCACGTCAACGTCACGTGACGTGCACTGACTCCCCATCGTTGCTTTGCGGCTGCTCCTTTTCTCCTGGGGGATGTTGCACGTGCTTGCCTCCTCTGGCGGCAACCCGCGGAGTATGGTCGAGTATGGGCGGCTGATCCTTTCTCCAGAGTCGGACAGTTCGCGGAAAGTCCTCCCCTTGGTCGCACAGTTTACGAAAAGGGTTCTCCCCCAGAGTCGCACACACACAAAGGGGCCTGTCATCACTGCGGGCCCCCGGCATGACCGGCAACCACTCGAGACAACCACAGCAAATTAGGAATTCATCCTCCGTTTCGATTAGGCATGGTCTTTGAGCATCCTTCTTGCCCGGGCTGTTACGCGCAACCGTAACAGAACGCACTTTGGCCACGTTGCAGATCGCTTTCCACATACCGCCCCTGCACGGCCGCGCCGTAAGCAGCAGTCGCCGGAAAAAAACGAGTCCCCCTCCCCCCCCGTCCCACCCACTTTCTCGCTTCACCCCCGTGCTTCGCGCGCGACAAAAGAGGGCGCGCTTCCGCCCCGCCTTCAGCGCTCACGCACGCGAGGTTGATCCGCGCTCTCCGGCTCACCCTCGCACGCTTTCACTCGCATACACAGCAAACGGCGCGCGGCGACGATTTTGTCGCCTTTGGACTTTATATACGGAACTCACGGCGTCGTCGACAGGGACGGCAGAAATGCGCCTGGAGTGTCCATATAGTTCCTATATCGCAATAAAAATTGCAGGATAAAGCTTCAATAACCTGACGAGCAAACACCAGCACCAACAGAAAGCGAAGCTGCATATATTTGGAACGGCAAAATTATTGTTGCCACGTCGCTAAAAGTATTCAAAATTTGCTAGAATGCTCAAAATACTCTCGTGGCTAGTACAATTAACCAATGTCCCTCAGTTCCCAGCAGCTGCGAAGCACCTGACCAAGGCGGCGGTCAGAGCTGCGATGCGGCAGAGGGTGCTAAGAATCTATGAACCCGGACAGGCCGTCACTAAAAACTGAACCTGGCAACGTTCAACACACGAACCCTCTCGAGTGAAGCTAGCTTAGCAGGACTATTTGAGGAACTATCAGGCATTGCGTGGGATATTACTGGCCTTAGTGAGGTTGGAAGAACTGGTGAGGCTTATACAGGGCTGACTAATGGCCACGTCCTCTACTACAGAGGACTCCCAGATAAGAAGCAAAAATTTGGAGGGCGCTTAAGTTTCGCCTTTAAGAGTGGAACGCGACAGCATTCAAAGATCCCTGACTTCTTCTCCCGGCAACTGGAGCGTATGTAACCGTAATGTTTACCGGGAAACGCTGGCCGCGAACGCTTTGCGCGAAGGCGGGCTTTCTGGTAGAAACGCGGCCTCTTGCGGGGGCCACGATGCGATGGAGCGAGTGCCTTTTGGAGGTATTACAAGGAACCGGGCGCGCCGCTCGCTGACCCCCGCGCGCCAGCGCGCGCTAAAGGCGAACCCCGCGGCCGGTCTGTGTATGGTAGAAACGCTGGAAAAGGGGTTTCTTTGAGTTTTTGCCTAACAGAATTATGTTTTGTCGTTTATTCAAATTACAGTCCGAGCGCTATCATGTCTGTAAGTTGCAAGTCTTAGTTTATAATTTTTTCACGTATTTTAACTTGAGAAATTTAATTAGTTCAGTAAATTCCTTTTGTCACATGGAGGGTCAGGGTATAGGTGGTTCGAAAATCTTCACGCCGAAATGACGTCTGATGGCGACACCGGAGTTTCTGCGATACGGACTCCTTAACGCTCTCGCGTTAATACGGGATATGATTCCTAATCCATAAGGAGATAGCGGGCAACATTAAAGGGAAGCTGAAAGGTTTTCCAGAAAAAATGAGTGAACATCTGTACATAATGGTTTTCAACCCTCCGAATTCGAATATCGTATCGAAATTGATCGAAAGAAAGCGCATATATATTTTATTTCGACGAAAAGTACAGCAGCGGACACGCCCAGCTCGCGCGTCTCGTTTCTGCCTGTGATTAGTCGGGCGCCTCGTGACGTCAACTCTAGTAACCGACCGCTGCCGCTACACATGAAGCGCGGTGCCAGGTAGTTTGGTGCTGTTTTTCTGAGACGGTAATGGAAAATTTAGAGAGACTGCGTTTTTCTGAGGAGTTCGGCGTTACTCCCTACATGTACGAGCCGATTGCGAAGAGCCGGCCTCTCGAAGAAGCAAACGATGCTGGTGCGAGCAGTGCTTTCGACGCGAACGAAAGCAAAGTCTTGGGATCTCCTCGTGTTGGAAATGCTCTTTGGTGAGTATGTTTTTTGCAAAGCGATCTAGTGATCTCGCCGATCTTTCGCCGATCTAGTGAGCTCGTTTCCGGTCAAACAACTGTAGTGTTGTGTTCCTGCATGCCTCCTCGTGGAACGTAAGCGGGGATGCCATCGTCGGCATTTGTGCGCTGTCCAAAGCTGTCGGCAATCTACAAAGACGGTTTAAACGCGTGAAAAGCTTCCCGGTTCATGCAGTACATGTAGTGACCTTCATCTGTTGACTACCACGTTGACTACCACTCACGTTGATTACCACTCACGTTGACTACCACGCACGTTGACTACCGCTCTACATACACGCAGACGCACCAACAAAGGAATGCAGGGTCGATCGAAGCAGATTACGATGGCACGCGCGCAGAAACAAGCGCGTTCAGGCACGGTCGCGGACGCTGCGAAGGAACGAAACACTAGAGTTGACGTCACAACACCACGGTTTCCGGTTTCCGCTCGCATCGCCAGCGTCAGCAGCAGCGCGCGGCATTCGACTGGGGGCGGAGCTACAGCGCAATTTCAACCGACGATTACGTCGCTCCTAATTGAGAAAAAAAAACCAAATTTTACCTACATGGTTTATAAGGTTCCCGCATCCGTATATGAGCGTCTTATTGAATTCGACAGACTCTTCAGCTTCCCTTTAACGAATTCTACATTATTGAGAGGGTAGCAGTAGTCGCAATAAAGCTAACAGGGGGACTATAGTTGAAAAAAAGGTGTACAGTTGTGGGGTCTTCGGGTCTCACAGGAGTACCGACCACCGCGGTTTCGAGCTTAGCGAGCCACAGGGCCGCGTCAGCCGTCAGCCTCTAGCGCCGCTGCGCGCGAGCTCAGGCCACAAGAGGCTACCGATCGACGCACGCAAAAACACAGTATTGCCCTAAGTTAACGGAAACCGTTTATTGTGTCCGACGACACCCGACACTGCACAAACGCCCCGTCCCGGGACGGCGGGGAACCAAAGGGGTCCCGCACCAAGGGCGGAAAATACAGTTAGGGGCGCCTGTAGCACGTCGCTGCGAGAGCACAGGCTCAAGCTGGGACACGCCGCTAGCAAAAGACCCGGCAGCTATGCTACTTGCTCTCGCGATAACCGATGGGCCAACTCGCGAGAGCTCTGGCAATCTCCTTCGGCTTGGGCCTCCGATGAGTGCGGCTCGGCGTGGTACGACCTCGCGCGAGCACTAGGCACCCGTTCTTCGGCTTAGCGTCAGGATAGGATCAACACGAGGTACGCGCTCCCCGCACGGGCAAAGGCACCGTGCGTAAGCTCAGTCCTAGTCACAAAGGTGTCGGTGGACGAGAGGAAGCATGTACGTACCGGGCGCCGTCCCAAGGAGCAAGAGCCGCTACCGTCACGGCAGTAGCCACTAGGGGCCGCTTCGTGACGTCACTAGCTCCGCCCTCACCGCGAACCACCGCGAGTGGAGTGCCACCACTGACAACTGGTTCGGAGCGAGGACGATGTGTCTTAAGGATTGCAGAACATGGGTGAAATGCGCCCGCGCAATGGCGCGTCGAATTCCGCAAATCCCCACACAGTCAATACATTCTACTGGTGCTAACATATGGGGCAGAAACTTGGAGGTTGACAAAGAAGCTCGAGAACAATTTAAGGACCGCACAAAGAGCGATGGAACAAAAAATGCTAGATCGTAACGCTAAGAGACAGGAAGAAAGCGGTGTGGATCAGAGAGCAAACGGGGATAGCCGATATTCTAACTGACATTAAGAGAAAAAAAATGGGGCTGGGCGGTCCATGTAATGCGCAGGACAGATAACCGGTGAACCATCAGAGTTACAGAATGGGTGCCAAGGCAGGCGCAGTCGAGGAAGGCAAGAAACTAGGGGGGGGGGGGGGGGGTGATGAAATTAGGAAATTCGCTGGCACAAGTTGGAATCAGTTGGCACAGGACAGAGGTAATTCGAGATGGTAGGAAGAGGCCTTCGTTCTCCAGTGAACTAAAATAGGCTGATGATGATGACTATCGTGGAATTGATAAAAATGCAATGATAATAAATGTATGCGAAATCCACCAAAATATTCACAATGTGCTAGAAGAATGTTCTTGCCGGTAAACAAACAAGAAATCATCCAGATAATATAGAAAATCGGCTGAAGGTGGCAAAATAGGCTAGGATAGAGCGTACGCTTTCGCCTTCAGTGATAACACTCCTCGCGCAGCTTTGTTGTCTAATTATTCAAACTCTCCTTTTATTGCAATAGCAATTATATGGGCACTCCAAATGCATTTCCGCCGTCGGCTTCGCCGTTCGCCGTGAGGTTCCGTATAATGTCCAAGGGCGATAACACCGTCCCCGCGCGCCCTACGCTGTATGTGTGAGCGAAGGCGTGCGAGGGGAACCGACGATCGCGGCTCAATCTCGCCCGCACGAAAGGGACGAAAGCGGGAAGGAGACGTGCCGTCTCCCGTGATGCGCGAGACACCCAATGTTGCGAGACACTGGGGGGAAGAGAGAAAGGGAGGGGGCGGGGGCGGCATTCTACTCCGGCTGCAACTACGCATGTGGTGGCTGCGCGTGGTCGCCCAGCCGTATCTTGAGAGCGATCTGCGTTGGGGGCAGGGTCTAGGGGTCTAGGTGCGTCGGCGGCTCGTAGCTTCGTGCGTGCTGTGTGTTCTGGGCGCTCACTTTTTGTTGAAGCGATAGACAGCACGAATGTCACTTCGCTCGCTGCTGCTGCCGCGTTTCCTCACGCCAGCATTTTGACAGCGAGTTTCCGCGGTCATCGAGTCGGATGTCTTCATGTTTACTTGTGCACGCGTGACAGCATGCTTGTTGATTTAGTTAGTGTGCCTATGTTTACAAGTTTATATGGCCGATAAAACTGCTATCCTTACTTCGTATAGCTGTCCACTAATTTGCTATCGCAATCGATGCTTCGCCTTTCGGGCGAAACTGCGACTCGTTAAAGCATGAAATGCTTTTAGCTCCCGGTGTCGGCGACCTTCAAGTGGCCTTGAGCCAAAAGCCAGAGCCCTTATCCGGGCACTTTACAAGGACATCAGGGCAAGTTGCGAGAAAAAAATGAGATCATCCGGGCAACCAGTCAAAACTTAATAAAATGCGGCCTCTGGCCCCCAACCCTTTGTACAGGACCGCATTACATAGTATGCGCTAGTTACTGCCCAAACAAGTTACCAAAAATATTGCTTCAGAGTTCTTCTTAATGTTTGTTCACGATATCACTCAAGCTGTAACTTCTAGTACGCTGAAGTTTTATTTGTAATTTGCGATAGCGACGTTGGAAACGTAGATACAGGGCACCATATACTTGATTGTCATCTTTTGGCGCTGGGACAGGGTTGTCTGTTCAACGCCAGCGCTCCGTGAGTTCCGCGGTGCGGGTTTTGCACCAGGTTCGAGAGATGGCGCCACGCTGCGTGACCTGGGTCTAAAGAGACCTCGGTTCAAAGAACAAGGCATTGCTGACTAATACCATAGAGCAAGTAATTAGAACAAAGAAAATTTCGGTTGGATGACGTGAAAGCAAGATGAACCTCATCTATAAAGGCAAAGCTGTGAAGGATAAGAGAAGCTCCTACTGGCCAGTTACAGTAACGTCGGTACTATATAGAATACCAATGCAAGCCATCAAATTGGAACAGTCGAACTGGATAAGAGAAATATTATGTACTAGGGGAACTGCAGAATGGGTTCAGGCTAGGCAGACGCTTAGAAGATAATGTTTGTACTAACTCAGTGCATAGAGATTTCCGTAGCTCAGAGTAGACCTATATCGATAGCATTCCTAGATATTAAAGGAGCTATGACAACGTAGACAGGGACTTCTTCTGGGATATTTTTAAGCATGAAGGCATAGAGGACGATTTTGTGGAGCTGCTTAGGGAGATATATAGAGACAACTAAGTACAAGTTGTATGGGAAGGTGTAAAAGGCAATGAAGTGGTGGGAATTCACCAAGGACAGAAGCAAGGATGTCCGCTGTCTCCATTGTTTTTCACGCTTTATGTTAAGGGCATAGAAAGACGACTGGAAAACAGCGAACTGGGGTTTGATTTATGCTATATGCGTAATGTACAAATAGTGTAACAGAAGCTCCTTGGACTGTTGTATGCGGACGAGATAGTGCTACTACCGGGCAATAAAAGATATTTACAGACACTCGGGTATATCTGTGGCAATGCAGCGACAAATATAGGCCTCGAGTTTAGCACAGAGAAATCGGGAATTCGGGAATTATGACCTTTAATGAAGATACGAGTAATTACGTGGTGTCAATTCAACAGTAAGTCATACCCACTGTCAAGTAATATAAATACCTGAGCGTGTACTTAAACGAAGGAAAGGCTTACTCGAGCACCCACCAAGAGAATCTGAAAATAAAGGGGAAGCGGAACGCAGCAATAATGAAACACAGAGCACTGTGGGGCCACAGTAAGTATGAGCTGGTGCGTGGGATCTGGAAAGGAGTAATGGCGCCAGCGCTAACGTTCGCAAATGCCATTCTATGCTTAAAATCAGGTATCTTGTCTGGGTTTGAAGTTAACCAAAGATCGGTAGGCTGGTTGGCTTTGGGAGCGCACGGTAAAAGCACAAATGAGTAAGTGCAGGGTGACATGGGTTGGGCATCTTCTGAAGTCAGAGAAGCGCAGAGCAAAATTAGTTTTGAAGAAAGGCTCAGGAACATGGATGAAAATAAATGGGCAGCTAAAGTGTACCAGTATCTGTACTTAAAAAGCGAGGACACAGAACAGAGGAAGAGGTCAAGAAACTTGGCAACCAAGTACAAGGTCATTGAAACTGCAAATAGTCAACCAGGAGTCATCAGAAAGAGAGAGAGACAGAGACAGGTAATGGATGCAAAGAATGGAAACAGAAAGGACCATGGAGATTTACAAGAATGAGAAGAAATTAGAAGAGAAAATCTGTACAATAACACAGGGCAGTGCCTTGCTATTTGAGGCTCGAGCCCATTGCCTAAGGACAAAAACATACCGGAGCAAATATTCGGAAATAGATCAGGCATGTGTAGGCTGCAGCAAAAATCGGGAGACCACTCAGTACATCCTAATGGAATGCGAAGAGATTGAACCAGAGGGAACCGTAGGTAACATACATCTTCCAGAGGCGCTTGGGTTTAAAGTGGACGGAAGTGTCAATTCATCAGCAGTCCAGATAAGCAAGAGATGTTTAGAGTATTGGTGGAAAAAAAAACAAGAAAGAGATTGATACGACTGTATCTCTTACAGTCATGGCTAGTGGAACAAGGTAGACCTTGAAGGGAAAAAACTTTAAGGAGATGTATACAAAAATGCTAGACAAAAAACCGTTGTTTTTTATCTGCTTGGCCGAGACGACACTCGCAATGAGGTTCAGTTCAAAACAGGTTCGTGTGGCGTGTTGCGGTGGGGTGTGCCGTTGCGAACATGCACTATACACATCTTAAAATTGTGGCTAGTATCATCTCCAGCCAATCTGCTTTGCCGGTAGCCATTTCATGCTTACATCTACTCTCCATTGCGGGAGAGCCATACTTCTTTATACCTTTTTTAGCCACTAGTAATACTCGTCTGTTTGGAATTTTGACGAAAAACGTGTTCTTATTCGTTCTTGGAGGTGTGTCGTTGTTTTTTGTTGTGGTGGTCGTCATCGCTTAAACAGATTACCTGTTGGTTAGAATAAACGTGAGCAGCGCCTGTAGACAAGTCCCAGTGACCTTCTTTCTGACGTACGTCGAAGCAACCGAACGACTATCACCACAGCTGTAATGTAGTTTCCCGGCTACTGAATAACAAATATAAGTGTCCTGTGCGGGGCGCCGGCAAGTTGAGAGGTAGTGTGTAAAAAGGGGCGTGCCTTTAACCCAGGCCACAGTTGTGCATGCACCCGTTGCGTTAAGAAGGTGAAAATGGTTTATCGGAGGGCGTTTCTCGCTTACGGCTGCAGCAGCATAAAAATTTGGGACATTGTGAGCAGCCCTTCCGGACAGCCGTGGCAGCTCTTGTTTTTGAAACTTATAGCAACCGAAGCGTCAAGCCTCAGTTAATATTCTCATTCGTCTTGTTTTGTCTATACCCGAGGACTTGAAAAATAACGCAATACGTCTAACTCATAACGATATGACAGAATTCGTCTTCATGATGAAATTTTGCCCTTGCCCTTCGTATCCTTTGTGAGCGTCACCTTTCATGGGTGTAGTTACTACAAGTGACTTTGAGCGTCACTTAAATGACTCAATTTAGATGCTTCAGGTGTTTTCAGATCTGGTGAACTTGTCGATTTTGCGTAGCAGTGGTTCGGCTACAGCATTCAGGCAGAATTCTGATCGCCGACTAATGTATATATTGTTGTTCAGGTTATCTGAATTTTAGTCCATACGTTTCTTTGCAATAACAAGACAGCGAATTCTTGTTGGGCATTCAGTTGTACCTGGCGTCAACTGTCGCCTCCGCCAGTGACCGAGTAACGGAACAACGATGGCTGTATCGTCGGTGACGACCGATCGAGTGACGGCGGCGGTATTTTGTTGAGGTAGTCGGTGCAGATCGACTTTTCCGGCCAGCATAACGTTGCACAGGGAAGACAGGAAAGAAACAAGAACGCGGCTAACTGAAAACTTAGTTTTATTGCAAGGAAAACTTGTAACTACGCGGCGATTCCAAAAAGACAAGTATAGAAAACAGGAAACCAAATATCGTTTAGGAGTGCTGCCGCAGACTTCATTTTCCTGCTTTCTGTAGAAACCTCTTGATTTATTTTGAATCGCTATATATAAGTTCTCGCGTACCTTCAATAAAATTCCGTTGTTAGTCGGCGATGTTCTTGCTTCTTTTCTGTCGTCCCTGTGTGTACTGTTATACTGGCCGAACCAGACGACGACGGCTCACTGTATGTGCGCCTGCATGTAGATAACGCGAGAAAGCACCCTGCCATAAATAGTGCATGTCATGCTGTCGCCCTCCTGGCGGGGTCTCGTTGGTCACAAAACTAGGACAGGGTCGTTTGCTTACCGCGAGCCTATCGTCCCCCAAAGCACGTCACGCGCACGCTGGCTATCTGCAGGCTGCTGTGCACGTGCTAGTATGCACGGTTTACGCGAGCAACTGAACGCGCAGTTTGTCGAGAACGCATAAACTGAGAGCGGTACGCGCCGTAAAAGTTTAAGGTGAATAGTCACTCTGCTTGCGCGGTTACAAACTGATCTCATCGTATTAACAGTCGGCATGTGTGTGCAACAAGGCGTCGGCGTTTCTATGCGGGCGCTTTGTAGGCAACTCGCGGCCTCGTAAATTTTGCTCCGTTGGAGGAAAGCACGCTACTATCCTAAGCAGGGCTCTGCCAGTGTTGAGCCGTAGCGAGAGGCGTACGAATGTTCCAGAAGTTTGTGAACGTATTCTGTCAATAAATGCGCCGCCTTCCATGACCAGCGAAAAAAATCGTTCATTTGGTGTCCATGGAACATGATATATACTTGTAGGCTACAAGTTGTAGCGCTTACCAGCGCCTAAACTAATTTTCAGCTGCCGAGGCTCGGTTACTGGCAATCAGTCTTATTAGTCATGCGCTAAAGGGGGGTTATCATAGCGATACACCAGCCGAATATTTTTTAACGCGAAAGCATTATATGTCCCATTACGGGAACATCCGGCGTTGTAGTCGGTGGCGTAACCGTATGATGCTACCAAAAATGGCCGACGGCAACGCGTAAAATCACATAAAGATATACTCAAATTCAAGTCAAATTTCTCAAGGAGGTTCCTGTAAACAAAGTAAATTAACGCCCTTGAAAAGAATATTATAGGTAAATTTCGGTCTGGGTGGGAATCGAGCCTGGGCCTCCGGGGTGCCAGACAGGCACGGCTCCTCCACGGCCTTATTTGACTGAATGTGTCCCTATAGCGCGCGCGTCATTGCGCACGTCACGTCGCAGCCATCTGGTGGACTAAAAATGTGACCAAGTGCGTGCGTTGTTAGGTACGTGACGGCGCAGCCAATAGATAGTAGGTGGCGCTACGTCATGAGCGCATAAAATGAGTGTATAAAATAAAAAAAAAGCACTAAGGTCGAATTGTACGCCACTGAGCGGTCCTTCGAGTTATCAACTCCTCGCGGGCAAGCGGGCACGTTGAGACGCTTGCCGCGTTTTCATCGAGGCGCAGTCACAACGCAGGCGAGAGCTTGCGCGGACAAGGGACGCGCAGAAAAAAAAAACCATCACCAAAGCGACTATAATACTTTCGCATTCCCACAGATAAGCAGTCATAAGTGTCCCTACCATTTTTTTTTTAATTTATGAGCTGCAGTCACTTCTGTCATGCAGGTCCGCCGCGAGCCTTCAATATATTCAATCTGAATAACCCACTGCGCCAACTGCGCAGCGGGCGTGGTGAGAGCATATCTAAATCGCGCGGCGAGGCCAGCTCATAAGGCCCCTTGCCGTTGCGGTAAGCTATTATCCGAAAAAGGGAGAGATACGGATTCCTCTTTTTAGTCTGTTTATCGGCACTTCGAACAAAGCGCGCTGAAGAGCGCGTGGCAAGGCGCTTAGCGGCCCAGAGATGGAGTGGCCACTCCTTGGGTCGACCTAGACTCTCGCGCGTGGGCACTTGACTTGTGACCGGTGACTGCGCGACACCAACCTACACACGGAGGCTCGACACCGCGGCAGCAACAAAGGCCGCGTGAATGAGGAACGATCAACTCCAGGCACCGGATTTGACAAGAAATGTTGTGCGCGCAACTTCTTTCTTTAAGAGATGCGCTTTAAGAGATCCATGCGGCCGCCTTCCATCTGGCCAAAGAGGGACAAATGCTCACTTTAGTCAGAAACCGGACACGTCCTGGCTAACAGCAGCCCGGCATGCCACTCCAATCGATGAGAAATGACGGTATACACCGTGTGGTACACCCACGAATGCTTACAAACGCACCACGCTAATTAATAATGATAATAATGATAATAATAATAAACTCGCGTTAAGACCTGTGCTTTCTGACAAACCAAAAGCGCCTTGACTCGGGCACCACGCAGGATGTGCTTCTGCAGAGAATTTCCTTATTTATTTCAATACCCTAAAGGCCCAGAAGGCATTACATACGGGGAGGATTATTATACAATCATAGGATACGACAAGGTTGCAGACACCAAGGAAAATAACAATTATAATAAGTACAATAGAAATGGAGCATTTACAAATCAAAGCAGTAGAGCTCTACAGATGTCGCCTCACAATGAAGAGATATACCGTATAAGATATCAATTTCATGCATATTGACGGGATTAAGGTTACTGAATGTCGACTCGATCAAGATACATCAGCAATTATGTCTTAAAGGATGACACATGAGTAAGAGTAACTATTTGTTCCGCCAGATCATTCGAATGATCTTAGAATGACCGGCCGTTCGAAGATCGAGTCGCGCTGCAAGTGTAGCGCGAACCTCACAAATTGCATTCTTTAAAGGTAAAAAATATTTTAAAAGATAAATAAATTTAGGGTCTTAAGTGCCTAAAGTAACGATAATATCTTAAGGCACGCCGTAGTAGGGAACTCCGAATTAATTTCGACCCCCCCGGAGTCCTTTAACGTGCACCTAAATCTATGTACGCGGGTGTTTTTTGCGTTTCGCGCCCATCGAAATGCGACCGCTGCGGCCGGCATCGAACCAGCCACTGTGTGCTCAGCAGTGCAACGCCCTAGAGTCACTGGGCTACCGCGTGGGCTGCGGAAAAAATCGTCATCCATCCGAGTGAAGCACGTAGCTACAGAAGAAACCCGAACGGATTTCTCAGAAAGAAAGCTCCGCAGTTGATGGAACTCCACTTTGAGGGCTTCCGCAGAACTTATTTGCCATATTCAGTGTTGACTTCATCGATGGTCAGAGTGAGAGCAGTCACTCTCACTCTGACAACGACATCAGCCGCCAAGGCTTGCGAGTGGTGACGCCAACGTCACTGCCTCGAGCGGCCAGTCGCGCGGCAATATTGCGTGTATTCGCGGGCTTCCTTCCAGTTTGGAAAAACACTTTTATGTAGCACGTACTTAGCAACAGAAAGCTGTATCGAGAGTTTCTCTCGATACAGCTCATTTCTCGTCTAATATATCAGAAGTTTATGAATTAACTGAGACTAATTAGGTTATGCGGAATGAAAAAAATAAAATAAGCTGAGTATTACAAGCGACGGCAAACAACATTACGTGGGTCTTGTCCAGCTACGTGGCATTTGCATGCTTGCAAATCGTGGTAGGTGATAGTTGGTGCACCATGTATATGTATATATTGTCACGTGGTAGTGACGTTAAAGAACACAGTCGCAGTACTGTGAAAGACAAAACTAGCTTTTATTGGGCGAACCTGTGCCCACAAAACAGGCTACACTTAAAGCACAACGATAGCGGCGAACACAGTCGGCGATCGTCGAAAATCTGATCAGCGGGTCAAGCGCGTCGGCTTTTATAGAGCAGTCGTCGAATGTTCCAGACTAATCGTTTGGACCCGCGTGCCTTCCACAAAGTTCTACACCATTCGCGTTACGCGATGAAATTAGATAACACAAGGTGCGGCGACAACCGACAGCCGGGTAGAAGCATCGATAACTTTCCAGAAACGTCGGATACATGCAGGCGCGTCCGTCGCTGTGCGATTACAGTTGGTAAGCGGCGAAACGTGGTCGCCCGATAAAGATAAGTACACGTGTCAATACCCCCCTCTTAAAAAGCATCGTCCCGATGCTACAAATATAAGAGAGCGAAACACAAAAGGACACTTATTAAACATAATTAACAAAACAACGAAAAGAAATCAAGTCCAAAGGTCAGTTACGCGAAGTCCCAAAGTTCGTCAACGCTGGTGGTACGGCTTGAGTCGCACAACGTGGACAATTTCAGGTCGTGAGCGGCGCCGCTGTGACAGCGAAATGCCGTCTGGCACGACCTCATAGTCCAGTGCGCCAATACGTCGGATGATCTTGTACGGTCCGAAATAGCGACGCAAGAGCTTCTCGCTCAGTCCTCGTCGGCGTATAGGGGTCCAAACCCAAACACGGTCACCGGGCTGGTACTCGACAAAGCGCCGTCGGAGGTTGTAGTGTCGGCTGTCGGTCCTCTGCTGGTTCTTGATCCGCAGGCGGGCGAGCTGTCGGGCTTCTTCGGCGCGCTGGAGATAGCTAGCGACGTCAAGATTTTCTTCGTCAGTGACGTGCGGCAGCATGGCGTCGAGCGTCGTCGTCGGATTCCTGCCGTAGACCAGCTTGAACGGCGTGATCTGTGTTGTTTCTTGCACCGCCGTGTTGTACGCAAAGGTTACGTACGGCAGGACCGCGTCCCACGTCTTGTGTTCGACGTCGACGTACATTGCTAGCATGTCGGCGAGGGTCTTGTTTAGGCGCTCCGTGAGACCATTCGTCTGCGGATGGTAGGCAGTTGTCCTCCTGTGGCTTGTCTGGCTGTACTGCAGAATGGCTTGGGTGAGCTCTGCTGTAAAAGCCGTTCCTCTGTCGGTGATGAGGACTTCTGGGGCACCATGTCGCAGCAGGATGTTTTCGACGAAAAATTTCGCCACTTCGGCTGCGCTGCCTTTTGGTAGAGCTTTAGTTTCAGCAAAGCGGGTGAGATAGTCCGTCGCCACGACGATCCACTTATTCCCGGATGTTGACATCGGAAACGGCCCCAACAAATCCATCCCAATCTGCTGGAATGGTCGGCGAGGAGGTTCGATCGGCTGTAGTAATCCTGCTGGCCTTGTCGGTGGTGTCTTGCGTCGTTGACAATCTCGGCATGTCTTGACGTAACGGGCGACGTCGGCGATCAGACGCGGCCAGTAATACCTTTCCTGTATGCTCGACAGCGTCCGGGAGAATCCAAGGTGCCCTGCGGTTGGATCGTCGTGTAGGGCGTGCAGTATCTCTGGACGTAGCGCTGACGGTACAACAAGAAGGTAGCTGGCGCGGACTGGTGAGAAGTTCTTCTTCACGAGTAGACTGTTTTGAAGCGTGAAGGAAGATAATCCACGCTTAAATGCCCTGGGGACAACGTCGGTGTGCCCTTCCAAATAATCGACGAGGCCTTTAAGCTCCGGGTCCGCTCGTTGTTCGGCGAAGTCTTCCGCGCTTATTATTCCAAGGAAGGCGTCGTCATCCTCGTCATCTTGCGGCGGCGGGTCAATGGGGGCGCGTGATAGGCAATCGGCGTCTGAGTGTTTTCGTCCGGACTTGTATGTTACAGTGATGTCGTATTCTTGTAGTCTGAGGCTCCACCGTGCCAGCCGTCCTGAGGGATCCTTTAAATTCGCTAGCCAACACAAGGCGTGATGGTCGCTGACGACTTTGAATGGCCTGCCATATAGGTAAGGGCGAAATTTCGCTGTAGCCCAAACGATGGCGAGGCATTCCTTTTCGGTTGTAGAATAATTGCCTTCCGCTTTTGACAACGACCGGCTAGCGTAAGCTATCACGTGTTCATGTCCATCTTTTCTCTGGACTAGGACGGCACCGAGGCCTAGGCTACTGGCGTCAGTGTGGATTTCGGTATCGGCCTGCTCGTCGAAGTGCGCAAGTACGGGCGGCGACTGCATGCGTCGTTTGAGTTCTTGAAATGCGTCGGCCTGCGGCGTTTCCCACTTGAACTCGACGTCACATCTAGTTAGCTGCGTCAGCGGCTCTGCGATGCGTGAAAAGTTCTTGACAAATCGCCTGTAGTAGGCACACATGCCAAGAAATCTACGCACTGCCTTCTTGTCGATGGGCCGTGGGAACTTTGCTATGGCAGCTGTCTTCTGCGGGTCGGGGCGGACTCCAGATTTGCTGATGACATGGCCTAAAAATAGAAGCTCCTCGTAAGCAAAGCGGCACTTTTCCGGCTTCAGAGTAAGTCCTGATGACCTGATGGCCTCTAGTACTGTTTCAAGCCGCCTAAGGTGAACGTCGAAATTTCCGGCGAAGACGACGACGTCATCCAAGTATACGAGACAGGTCTGCCACTTCAATCCTGCTAAAACCGTGTCCATCACGCGCTGGAATGTTGCTGGCGCCGAGCACAGTCCGAATGGCATAACCTTGAACTCGTAGAGGCCGTCTGGGGTGATGAAGGCGGTCTTTTCGCGATCTCTTTCGTCGACTTCTATTTGCCAATAGCCAGACTTGAGGTCCATCGACGAGAAGTATTTAGCGTTGCAGAGCCGATCCAATGCGTCGTCTATCCGTGGGAGGGGGTATACGTCCTTCTTCGTGATCTGGTTCAGACGACGATAATCGACGCAGAAACGTAGGGTTCCGTCCTTTTTCTTCACCAGGACAACCGGGGATGCCCACGGGCTTTTCGACGGCTGGATGATGTCGTCGCGCAGCATTTCGTCGACTTGTTCTCTTATAGCTTCACGTTCTCGCGGCGAAACTCGGTAAGGGCTCTGACGGAGTGGTCGAGCGCACTCCTCGGTGATTATGCGATGCTTGGCGACTGGTGTTTGTCGAATCCTCGATGACGTCGAAAAGCAGCCTTTGTATCGTCGGAGCAGACTTCTGAGCATCTGTTGCTTAATCATAGGCAGATTTGGATTAATGTCGTAGTCTGGTTCGGGAACCATGGTCGTCGGGGTAGACGCGGCGGAATCCGAGAGGACAAACGCATTACTTGTTTTCAGAATTTCCTCGATGTACGCGATCGTCGTGCCCTTGTTGATGTGCTTGAACTCCTGGCTGAAGTTTGTCAGCAACACTTCAGTTTTCCCTCCATGCAGTCGAGCGATCCCTCTTGCGACGCAAATTTCACGGTCTAGCAGTAGACGTTGGTCGCCTTCGATGACGCCTTCTACGTCAGCGGGTGTTTCGGTGCTGACCGAAATAACAATGCTGGAGCGAGGCGGGATGCTCACTTGATCTTCGAGCACACTCAGGGCGTGGTGACTACGAGGGCTCTCCGGCGGCATTGCTTTATCTTCCGACAGCGTTATTGACTTCGACTTCAGGTTGATGATTGCGCCGTGTTGGTCCAGGAAGTCTATACCGAGAATGACGTCTCGTGAACACTGTTGGAGGATAACGAAGGTGGCAGGGTAAGTCCGGTCATGAATGGTTATTCTTGCCGTGCAGATCCCGGTCGGCGTGATGAGGTGTCCTCCAGCGGTGCGAATCTGAGGGCCTTCCCACGCGGTCTTAACTTTCTTCAACTGGGCGGCGATGTGTCCACTCATTACGGAGTAATCGGCCCCTGTGTCGACTAAGGCAGTGACTGCGTGGCCGTCGAGAAGTATGTCGAGGTCGGTTGTTCTTTGTCTGGCATTGCAGTTAGGTCTTGGCGTTGGATCACGGCTGCGTCGTGTTGAACAGAAGCTGGAACGTCGTGTTGTCAAGTCGTCTTTCGTCGTCGTATTCTCTGCTTCCAGACTTCGTCGGGACGGCGGCGTGTCGTTATGTCGTCGAGTTAGTTTCTTCGGCGTCTTCGTCGGCGGCGGAGGATCTTCGTCAGTTCGACGAACAGCAACCGCACCTCCATCGGTTGCTGCTTTTAGTTTTCCGGATATGGGCTCGCAGAGCGGCCCCGGGCTGGGCCGGTGTATGGTCGGCGCTGCGGCGACAGGTAGCGGCCTGGTGACGGCGAACGGGACGGTCGTCGAGGGTTCCACTGAGTGGCGGCGAGGTAGTCGGCGATATCGCGAGGTCGTTCGCCAATCTGTGGTCGCGGCGCGTTAACGGCGAACCCTCGGAGTCCCATCTCCCGGTATGGGCATCGGCGGTAGATGTGCCCGGCTTCTCCGCAGTGATAGCAAAGCGGGCGGTGGTCGGGGGCGCGCCAAACGTCAGTCTTCCTCGCGTAGGTTCGCTGGGCGACGGGTGGGCGTGCTGGCGGCGGCGGCGGTGGACGACGGATTTGCGGCGTTACAGGACCCTGGCGTTGTCGCGGAGGGGGGACCTTGACGGCGGGCGACGGCGGCGTATGTCATCGCTTGCGGCTGAGGCTGCGGCGATTCAGGGGCTACTCCGAGTTGCTGTTGGAGCTCTTCACGTACGACGTCGGCAATCGAAGCCACTTGAGGCTGTGATGACGGGAACAGCCTCTGTAGCTCCTCCCGCACGACCGCTCGGATAGTCTCGCGCAGGTCGTCGGTGGCCAGTGACTGAACTCTGGCGTAGCTTGTTGAATTCGTGCGCCGGTTGAATTGCCGGTTCCGCATTTCCAGTGTCTTCTCGATGCTAGTGGCCTCGCGAAGAAACTCGTCGACGGTCTTCGGTGGGCTTCGTACCATACCGGCGAAAAGTTCCTCCTTTACACCACGCATCAGGAGCCGGACTTTCTTTTCCTCCGACATCTCCGGGTCGGCGTGGCGGAATAGGCGGCTCATTTCTTCTGTAAAAATCGCGGTCGTCTCATTAGGCAGCTGCACTCGGGTTTCCAGCAGCGCTTGGGCTCGCTCTCGGCGTACGACGCTTGCGAAGGTCTGCAGGAAGCCGCCTCGGAAAAGGTCCCACGTCGTCAAGGTGGCCTCTCGATTCTCGAACCACGTCCTGGCGGCGTCCTCCAAGGCGAAATAGACATGACGCAGCTTGTCGTCGCCGTTCCAGTTGTTAAATGCGGCGACCCTCTCATACGTCTCGAGCCAGGTTTCCGGGTCCTCGAATGTTGAACCGCGGAACGTGGGGGGCTCCCTGGGCTGCTGCAGCACGACGGGGGATGCTGGGGCTGCCATTGGGGTGGACTTGGTGGCAATCTTTCTGCTCGTCTCAGGTAGAAGTCCGTGCTCTGGGGGCAGTCCTTGCAGTCGGCGGCTAGCACGCTGGTCTTGGGCGACGTTGGTTTTGTCCTCGGGCTTCGGGCTTGGATCGCGGCTTTGCGGGGGCGTTCGGTACATGAACGCACAAGCACCTCCACCAGATGTCACGTGGTAGTGACGTTAAAGAACACAGTCGCAGTACTGTGAAAGACAAAACTAGCTTTTATTGGGCGAACCTGTGCCCACAAAACAGGCTACACTTAAAGCACAACGATAGCGGCGAACACAGTCGGCGATCGTCGAAAATCTGATCAGCGGGTCAAGCGCGTCGGCTTTTATAGAGCAGTCGTCGAATGTTCCAGACTAATCGTTTGGACCCGCGTGCCTTCCACAAAGTTCTACACCATTCGCGTTACGCGATGAAATTAGATAACACAAGGTGCGGCGACAACCGACAGCCGGGTAGAAGCATCGATAACTTTCCAGAAACGTCGGATACATGCAGGCGCGTCCGTCGCTGTGCGATTACAGTTGGTAAGCGGCGAAACGTGGTCGCCCGATAAAGATAAGTACACGTGTCAATATATATATATATATATATATATATATATATATATATATATATATATATATATATATATATATATATATATATATATATACACACACACACACACACACACACACACACACACACACAGGTTGACCCGCGTAACTTCAGCCAAACTTTAAAAATAGCTGCACATAAACAAGGTAATGTTGTTTGCCGTCGCTTGAAGATACTCAGATAATTTTTTTTATTCTGCCTAATTATGTAATTAGTCCTAATTAATAAATAAGCTTCTCAAATATTATGGTTAGATGAAATGTGTGGATGAGAAAATTGTAGAGCGACATGAAAAACTCCCGATACAGCTTTCTGTTGTTAAATGCGTACTACATGAAAGTGGTTTTCCGAGCGTGAAAGAAGCCCGCGAATACACGCAAAGTGCCTCGAGCTTCAGTCGCGGAAGGACGGACGGACGGACGGATGGACGGATGGACGGATGGACGGATGGACGGATGGACGGATGGACGGACGGATGGACGGATGGATGGACGGATGGATGGATGGATGGATGGATGGATGGATGGATGGATGGATGGATGGATGGATGGATGGATGGATGGATAATCTCTCTTCTGTCTATTTGAAGGTGGTTGGGCCCGATGCACCAACCAGAGCTGGTCATCCGAGCCGATGGCCCGAATAGAAATCTATCACGAGGAAAGGGATGGGTTGTGGATGGGGTCTACCACCAGGAGCTTGGGGCAGCTCCAGAAACAGCGGACGAGATATGTGCTCGGAGCGCCTGGCAGGGGGTGCAACGTGGAGAGTGTAGACCGGGGTGAAACAGATGCGTTAGGTATAGGGGGAAAATTAAGTGCTAAAGGGTGTCAAAATATTTTCCGCCGGGTTTTATCGAATCTGTAGCCGTGTAAGCCTGAACCCCTCGACAATGGAAAAAAATCAACTCGCCATTCCGGCCCTGTGAAAGTGGATGTCCAGCGAAGCTGTTGAAAACCACCACTATAACTGCTCAGAGGGGAATTCCAAGCTTTATGGCTTTGCAGTAATGGTAGTAGTTGTATCTTAGAGTAACGGTAATTTTGACGGCACGCCGCCGCCCATAGCGCTGCTGCAGCAACATTGAAATCAGTTGCTAGGCTGTCAATTTTATATGCGAAAGGCTAGGGACGCGATACGTCACGTCGCAAGCTGGCGTCACGACGGCAGCTAGCTCAAAGTCGATATTTGCTCAACGTGACATTTACCGGTAAACGTATTCGGGGAGCTCTACGTGCTTCGCATTGCTATCACGGGCCTATATTATCATCAGTTATGTTCTCCGGATGCTTGTTTAGAGCTTGTTCTTTACTTTTTCTCTCTTCTTTTTTTTTTTCGTTGTTATGGGGTTTTAAGTGCCAAAACATCGATCTGATTATGAGGCACGTCGTAGTGGGGGACTCCGGAAATTTTGACCACATGGGGTTCCTTAATGTGCAGCTAAATCTAAGCACAAGGGTGTTTTTCGCATTTCGCCCTCATCGAAACGCGGCCGCCCTGGCCGGGATTCGATCCCGTGACCTCGTGCTTATTAGCCCAACACCATAGCCACTAAAGAACCACGGCGGGTTGTTCTTTATTGAAACGTATATATGCCGTTCTGTAGCACGCGCGATTCCAAGAATGTATGCACTGTTCGCTTCACTTTGCTGAGTGCTTGTAGCATTGCCATTGTGAGCCATTACATTTTTTGCTTGCTTACGGGAAAAAAATTAAATTATGGGGTTTTACGTGCCAAAATCACTTTATGATTATGAGGCATGCCGTAGTGGGGGACTCCGGAAATTTGGACCACCTGGGGATCTTTAACGTGCACCTAAATCTAAGTACACGGGTGTTTTCGCATTTCGCCCCCATCAAAATGCGGCCGCCGTGGCCGGGATTCGATCCCACGACCTCGTGCTTAGCAGCCTAACACCATAGCCACTGAGCAACCGCGGAGGGTTTGCTTACGGGAATATGAGCGCTCAGTGTTTACGTGGGTGTGAGCCGTTGATGACGATAGTGTTCTAGTACGCATTTTTCGCGCATCTTCGCACGCGTACGATCACCTACCCTCGAGACTGGTGGTTCGCGCCGGCGGCCACTGGCACATGCGCGATAAAGGCGAGAAATTGCGCTGCCGGCAAACAAGGCGCATAGCGATCAATAACCGTCACTGTCCGTACGAATTTCATGACCGCAACGGCACCGATATACAAATCGAGCATATCTGCGGAGGCTCGCGAGCTCTTTAGTGGTGCGAAAGCATCAGATCGCCCATTGAGCGAAAAGGCCGGCGTCTGCAGCAGCGAAACGGCACCTACATTCCCACTGACTGCGACGCCACGTCTCGTGCGCGCTTCGCAGAGCGAGCGAAAGGGAACAGCTGCTGGGCCACGCTGAGGCGCCAGGTGTTGCGTGCGGGGGCATCGGCGCTACGCGACATCACCCTCGCTCTCGGGAGCCTGTGTTATGCGCACGTTCCTTGTCCACGCAAGCTCTCGCCTGAGTTCTAATTTCGCCTTAGTCATCGCTATAAATAAATAATGTTAAAAAAACTATAAATCCGGAATGAAAAACGCCGGCGGTCGGGAGTTTCGGACCTACGACCCCGCGCTCAGAAGCCGAAACCCATTGGGCTAAACCAACGCCTCTTACGTAGCAGGCCTGTACACTCTGCTTTAGGACATCATGCTACTGGGACCAAATTTCTATTGTCAAGCCCGGCGCGATGAAAGCAGTGACGTCATAATCACCGCGGCTTACTCGGGAGAATTCCCATTAGATTCCATGGCAGTCGGGCATGGTAGCATTACGTCACCGATCGAAGTACACCGGCATTGTGCTATCTAGAAGGCGTTGGTCAATCCTCTCAGCGTGCTCGCTTGCCCGGGAGGTGTCGATAACTCGCAGGAGCGCTTAGTAGCTTTCAATTGGACATTAATGATTTCGCATTCACAAGTCATAAGAAGTGCTTATGTGTTCTCGAATTCTTTCCCGAGTCTAGCCAGATAACGTGTGCAATTGCTGTTACTCGGCTAAAACAGTGAGCAATACTTGCTTTATCAGCCCGCTGAGTGCTCGAAAGTTCTACTACATGCAACTTGTGGCTCGACAGAAACGCGGATAATCGACATCGGATAGCATCTTAATCTGGCGACACGCGCCTGCGTCACACATACACCGCGCACACGTTCGCGCAGGTTGTACTTTCAACCACGCGCACACAATCATCCTCATCGCACGCACCACACCGTCTTCTTGGCGCCGAGAGGACGTCGCCCATGGCAACGTTGCAGACATAGCGGAGTCTTTCCAAGCGAAGCTACCGTTACTCCTTTCTGACAAATCACCACAATAGAGCGTCATAGTTTCCAGATTGTCACCATCGCAGATTGAAGGCACGAAAACAGCGCAGCCACATGCCGCAAGCTTCGTTGCACCCTAAAGAAGTTCATGTGACACCTTGGCGCTGCTCACTGCGTTACGACGGTGCCCATTCTCCACGTATGGTGGCATATACCGTCCACGCCGTCCATAAACGGCTGCCAACTGTAGCTCGAAAGGCGCTTTGATCGCTGTTAAAGAGAGACCCAAAGTATGCAAGAGCGGTCGGGTCTCATGGGTGACCCTACGCGACACTCGTAGACTGCATGGAAAGAAGGTGTGTTCCAAAGAGCCACGTTGGTGCGGCGCTCCGCGTCGTTTCCGTCGTGGCAAAACCCAAGTGCGAAGTACACGAAAAATAGCTGGTCGAGACTTAGGTCCTCAGCATTGCGCAGCCTCAGCTCTTGCCGCAGTCGCCGGCGATGGCGGAGGTTGTCGCGGAAAAGGCGCAGCACGGGAGCCAGCGCCAAACTGTCTTCGACTGGAGCCACCGTGAGCATGGTGCCGTACTGGCGGGCCAGGCAACGCCGCGCACGCACGCCCTCGTCCCAGGTGGCGTCCGTCTCGGCCCAGCCGAAGAGGAGCCGCAAGAGACAGCGCGCGAGTCGGAAGCCGGCCCGCGGAAGCTGGCTCGACTGCAGGTCATCCAAAGCTACAGCGCTTCGGTTGAACATGAGCAGGGGCACGTCGACGCGATTAGCCTGCACGTCCAGCACACAGTCGTTGTCCATTGAAGACAGGAGCCATGGATCTGGAGAGCGCAGCTTATGCTCGAAGGCGCGCGAATGGAGCCTACAGTAGGCAAGAAGCCCAACGTCCAGGTCATGCGGCGGCAAAGAGGTGGGAGCCGAGCCGTTCCGTAGCTCGTCGGGCATGAACAACCGTATGCGCGTACGCCCAATAAGCGCGGCCGCCTTGCGTCGATCGCCCGGAGAAAGCCACGACAGGCCGGGCAACGCGCGCACCATGGTGCGTCGAACGTCCTCGGCGAGCCTGGATGCGCGAGGGGGTGCGCCTACGGCTTCGATGCTTGCAAGCAAAAAGAGGTGCGGCAGAGCCGGTTCGAGTTGCAGCAGACAACCGCGCCAGCGGGGCCCTCGCGACTCAGCCAGCCGGAGACCGAGCTTGTCGGGCAGAAGGTAGGCGAGCCGTAGCAGAAATCGTAGGCCCATCAAGTTGAGCACAGTATCTACTGGAGTCTCCGCAGCCGTCGCCAGGACGCAGCGCAGAGCATCTGTCTCAAGCAGCACCTCTGTTCCCTCGTGGACGCCACTGCCCAGAAGACGGGCCAGGAACTCGACCAGTTGGGGGAAGCCTGCCAGTCGAGTCAAGTGAACTGCGCCAGGCCTGCAGCGCAACAGGCGCTGCTCCAGCCCGGAGACCTCGGCGGCGTACAGTGGCACTAACAGTCGCGGCCGAAATGCACCCAGCGCTGCGGTGAGTGCTTCTCGAGAAGTCGGGTTGATCAAGTTTGGAGGACCCAGACGTAGCACGCTTTGCTCCGGGCGTGAGCTGTGGGTGCCAGGCACGACGCTGAGCAGAGTATTGGCTCCAGTGAGCTTCAGCACTTGGGCGGCCGTCGACCAGAGCGAGACGGCGTGACGCAGTGGCACTGCGTAGGGCCAATCCGGTAGGCCGGCCATAGACAAGGCGTGGCGTAGAGCGTGGATGTCGTGGCGGCTGGGCGCCTCGCTGCACTGGCTGTAGAGTCGTCGCAGTGGTTCCAGCACGGGGCTGGTCGAGGGCCTTCGCAGCAGCGCCGAAAGGCGCAGCTCGAGGTCCCGCCGCAGCTGGGTGTCTCCCGATGTTTGTTCCTGCTGCCAGCCTTGGCAGACGAAGCCGTAAAAGTTCTCGCATGGGTCATACTCCCAAGTGAGCAAGTCCACGAGGTAGCGGCCCTCGGCCTGACACGAGCGTGACACGCACACTTCGTACGGTGGTTTCTCGAGGGCAGAGCGTGGTGGCCCAGCAGTGGTCACGGCATCGGGCAGCTTGCGACGCGGCTCCAGCACGACAGGCGCAACACCTTTGCCGTTCAGGTTGTTGACCACTGTGATGACGGCAGTTAGCACGGCCATGAGTGTGAGCAGGTAGGCGAACACCTCGCGCTCTTCGCTCCATGAGCTCGTCTGCACGGCGCTCGTTTCCCACTCTTCCTCGCTGGACTGCTCGGCGACTGCGGCGTCGGGCGCCTCTGCTGCGGCTGCCGCCGGCTCTGCGGCCGCACACATAGTCGACCCTCGGTGCCCGCCACCAAAAAACGGCGCTGCTGATGCCACGTGGCGTCACGGCACGAGGCCCTTACTGATAAAAAAAAAAAACGAAGCTAAGCTATTCTTCCCTTCGGCGCTCTCTTAGCCGCAATGGTCAATTCCTTACGAAGCTTGCTTGTTCGTTCTGTTGGTTCTCTTCTTTGTATCAGCATTTAATTGTCTGACGCCTATAGGTCTCTTTCAGGTGTATTTTTAGACAGCTGTTAAAGGAATGCTGACATGCTATTTTCTAATATCCCATTTCTTTTTTCTTTTTGCATTATATGAAGTTCCCAGACGTTTAAACCCCAGAAAAAATATACTGGCAAGCCTGAAAGTGCCCTAAATATTTTATTAGAACAGATTTTCTGAAGGCAGTTTTGGTTAGGTTTTCCAAGGTGGTTATTAGGTCGTGACGTCATGACGCAGCAGGCGATCGCGTGTGAGCAGAGTAGTGCGGTGTTCTGGCACTTGCTGCGGCTCGCTCGGTCACCTCCTATGATGCACTTCTAGCCACCGCCGTAGACACATATGGCGTTCGGCAGCTGAGCTCGAGGGTACGTCTCCCAACTGCGACGGCGCTTTCCGATGAAGGCAAAATGCGAGAACGCTCTTCTACCTACCTCTGAGGGCACGTTAAAGAACCCCTTCTGTAAATACCAGATGTCAACTACGGCGTCACTGTTGGGTTGTGACGTTAAACACCATTCATCATACGACATTCGCAAGCCTCTGAGACTGAACGATCGCAGAACGTACAGGTACTGCGGTGCTCTATGTGTACACGTATAAAAGATACCGCTTTCCACCAATTTCCATTTCAATATGGCTAATATGAGCTAATAAGGACACCTCTGCAGCTCTTTTACACCACTATCATGGCAAAAAGCTTTGGGATAAAGGCATCAGATCAAGTAAAGCTCAAACGGTCCACTTTCTGTGGCAGTGAAGGGAAACCTTCGAAGGCAAAGCGTACACAAATGAGAGCGCTTCTGAAAAGAGTGGAACATTCGGTAAGAGAAAGTTTCACTTATTTTTCTGCTTTCTGTCTTCCGCGTCCGAGCAAATGCGAAGCCGTAGCACACCCGTCGAAGTTATTTAGTGGCTATGGTATTGGGCTGTGGGATCGTATCCCGGCCACGGCAGCCACATTTCGATGGAGGCGAAATGAGAAAACGCCAGTGTGCTTAGATTATGTAGGCGCACGTTCGAAGGCAGAACCCCAGGTGGTCGAAATTATTCCGGAGTCGCACCATTACGGAGTGCCTCATAATCAGATTTTGGTTTTGGCACTTAAAACCCCTTTTTCAAACCGTCGCACGTGGAAGCTACGCCGATTTGGAACCTGCTCCAAGAACATGCTGCCGGACTACTTGGCGCGGTAACGTATGTGCCCCCGTAGCTTTCGCCTCATTGCCACAGGAAGTTGTCCGCGAGTATACAATCCAAGCGCGTTTGTCGAGTTGGTGTACTTGACAAAACACGCTTGCATAAGACGACCTCAAGTAAAACTGTACAGTTGCCGGCTTTCTCCTGCCAAATTACTAGCGCACGCCTCGGTTCCACAGTCGTGTAGAATGAAGAGTAAAAGCACTTGCACCGCCACACCTAAGACAGCAAAATCTGACCCACCCGACACAAACTTTATTCGCAACAACCAACCCCGTTCTGAAGCCCTTTGAACACACATGCAAAAAAAAAATTTTTTTCTCACGTACAATTGCAAAAAGGCCCCTGCACATGCCTGGTGCACATGTTAGCTTGTGTGTACGTGTGGCCGACTTCCGGCGCAGTCGATTACCACGCGTTGTAACAAGGAACAAGTGAGGGCACATGCTTTATAGAACTCGCGGCCAGCTCGCCAGCCCTTGGAAAAATTTCGGCCGCGCACCGGGACCATTCACCAGAAGTCACAGTTCTTGCGTGGGTTCATCGGAGTGCCAGCGTCGCAAGTGAACGCTCGCTGGAAGCCGCCGAAGTTGAGCAGGGCCAAATTGACGCGTCGCGCCACATCGGAGTCGGCGGTGCAGTGTCCGAGCGTGTAGTGGATGAAGAAGAGTTGGTCCAGGGACATGGAGACCGCGTTTTCGAGCCGGAAGTCGAGCGCCGGCATGCGTGCCTCGAATGCGGTGTGAGCCACGACCAGGGCGGCGCTCTCCTCGGCGGCGGCGGGCCGGTCGCCGCGGCTCTGCAGCGCGTAGCACTTGCGCAGCTCCGCGAGACCCTGGCGCGCCGCAGGCGTCCACCATGCTCGCGGGTCCTCGGCACGGCTGCCGGCACCGTCCAGGACCAGGCGTACGAGGCAGCGCGCCGCACGTTCGCCCAGCCGCGCCAGCTGCAACAACACGAAGGGCTCCTGAGCCGGCGCACTCGCATTCAGTGCCGTCAGTGGTACGTAGAGGATGCGGCGACCGGGACCTAGCCAGCACTGGTCGTCTGAAGGCGGCTGGCCGAGCCACGGGTCGGCGCTCTGCAGCCGGCGATGCATCAGATGCTTGGTGATGCGTGCGTACGATCGGAGGCCTTCGCCCACGATCACGTGTGGCGCCTGGCGAACGTCGTGCTCTGCCTTCGCTGTGTCGGTCACCCACGGTGGGAACAACAGACGAGGGTCGAGCTGGTGAAGCCTCTGTAGAGCACGGTCGCGCGTCTCGCCGTCCAGCCAGCGCAGGAGTGCCAGTCGTGACGCCAACGCCTGCTTCAGCACGCCGCCCAGGTCGGCCGCAAGCAGTGCGTCCAGCAGTGGCCGGTGCAACTCGTACGCCGCGCGGTAGAAAACCGTGGGCAGCGCGTGCTCGACAGCACGCAGGCACACCAACTGTCCCGGGCCACGGTCGCCCAGTCCCAGCTGCCGAGCCCGCAGAGGCACCAGCTTGCGCAGCGACTCGGGAACAAACGGCGACACGTGAACCAGCAGCCGGAACCCGATGTAGTTCAACACCACGTGCGGCGCCGTGTCATCCAGCAGGTAGCCGAGGCGGATAGCGTACTCTGGCGCCCTCAGGAGTAGCTCAGTATCATCGTTCACGAGGCTGTCATTCTGCAGGAAGCCCGCCAGCAATGCCCGGTAGCGAGGGACACTGCGGAGGCGCTCCAGCTTGGTGTCACGGCCCAAGTCTCCCGATGCTCCAGGCGACCGCACAACGCTTGCCAGCTGCCGCGCGAAGTTTGTCACGTCCAGAGCTATCGAGTGTTTGGCAATACTCTTGCGAGCTACTGAAGATAGGGCCAAGGAAATGGCTTCGTAGTACCAGGAGCTGTCATTTCCCGGACGCATCAGCAGAACGGGCTTGTCCAAGGCCAGCAGAGGGCTGCGTCCCAACAAAGGGTGTTCACTGGGCTCTAACAAAACTAGCGTGGCCAAGCCGAAGTAGCGCAGTGCGCGAGCCGCGGCCTGCCAGATAGCGGGCTCTCCTTGTGTGGTGAACTGCTGGTACGGCCAGTCTGCCAATGATGTAGCCTTGAACATGTGCTTCAGGGGGCCCCAACCTAGGCGATTGCGTGTCTCTTGATCTAGGCACTCTTTCCAGAGGTCTTGTATAAGCTTCGTTGCAGGGCTACCTGCAGTGGATGTACCTCGAAGCTTGCGCAGCAGCGAAATTTCCATGTCGGACAGAAGCAATTCATCAGTTGGTTTGACCGGGCTGTTCGAACATACGAACTCGTACATGCTTTCGCAGGGGTTCACGTTCCAGTTTAGCTGGTGCGACACGTAGCTGCCTTCGGCTAGGCATGCTGATGAACTACATAGCTCAAAGCCAGGTTGTCCGCTTACGTTGACAGGAACGCCGTTCTGGCCTGAGCCGTCTCTGAAACCCTTCATGGTAGCGTTGGGAATTGCTATGTAACTTCCATTTAATGAGTGCACAGCAGTACGTCGTCCGTAAATGTCCAATACCGTCCAGAGACCAATTATTGTGGCTAGTAACACTACAAAATAAACAACCATCTCAGTTTGAGAATTGCGCATTCTCGTTTCGATTGCAGCATGCCGATAGTTCTGTTTCCTATGTGCATGTGGGTGCGCATGCATGTGCGGTGGGAGCGGCGGTGGCTTCCTTTTTTCTATCAAGTTTGATGCAGCTGCCAATGATTTTGTGTTGACAGTAGTATTGCCATAATCTGACGGACTGACCATGTCAGGCAAGCTGCTTTTTGTACCGCTGAGCATCTTTCGGCGCAAGTAACCTCCGCCATCAGTATCGCTTCCCATGTCCCGAAGACGATTAATCTGATTGGCTTGCTGCATTCTTTGCATACGGTACTGTTCTTGCATCTGCTGTTGCATAAACATTTGTTCTCCATACGGGGGCAAAAGATTGGGCGAGCTTCGGTGCATTGGGACTGGGCTAGCGGGACTTCTTGGCGGCCTTGGTGGACATTGCAGGCGCGCTGCGGCCATCATTTGCTCCTGCATTTGCTGCTGCTGTTGGTCTAAGATCTGTTGCTGCAGCCTTGTCTGGAATTCAAGCTGACGCAAGTCGGGAAACCGCGGTGGTGGCGACCGAGGACTGAACGACGGGGAGGGGGGTCTCGGGGGAAGAGGAGATGGTGTTCTGAGAGGTGTGCACGAGCGAGGTCGCTGCATACCGAACGGAAACCTCGGAAACGGAGGCCCTTGCATTGTAGGTTCGTAGCCTGTCACAGGTAGCGGAATCTGCTGCATACACGGCTCACTATTTTGCGCTGTTTCCTGGAGCTTTTGGTGAACTTGTTTCGGCTGTTGCTGCTGCTCCTGCGGAGGCTGCTGTTGCTGCTGCGGTGTTTGCGCAGGCTGCGGGGATTGCGATGACTGCGATGGCTTCGGCAGCTTCTGTTTCGGTGACTGCGACGGCTGCGATTCTGGTGACGGCTGCGTTTGTGGCGACGGCTGCGTTTGTGGTGGCTGCTGCGGTTGCGGCGTCTGAAGCATCTGAGGCGTTTTAGGCTGCTCCGATTGCTGCACCAGTTGTGGAGTGGATTCACGAGGTCCGCCCTGGGAACGGACATGGCGCAAGAAGCTTTGGTGAGCCTGGAGCCCCGGAAGTCTCCTGGGTAGTATAGGCGAAGGCATAGGCATCATAAATGGTCGAGGAAAACGCATAAACGGCGATCCAAAAATCATTTCAGGGTACACCTCCGCTCTGGAAGGCGTCTGTGGTGTTAGCGCATGCGGGAATGTATCCGAGGGTGGCGACCTTCGCTGAGGTGTACACCAGAAGGGCGGCCGTTTCCCCATTTCCTCGGGGCTGCACCACGGAAAGCGCGGCATGCGTGGTTCGCTACTCCTTGGCTGTGGCATCCTCTCTTGTCGAGGAAGGCGAATATCCCGATCAGACTTCTGAAACATAACTACAGTGTGTGGTTGGGATCTCTGCCGTAGCAGCTGCTGTTGAAGCGGGTCCCGGAAACGCGTCTCTGCTGAGGGCTGGACTTCCATTCTTCGTTCGGCGATTTGCACCTGCGGCGATGATCGACTAGCAAGGAGACCTTCCTGCATCATTTCATTCAAAATTTTCACTGAAGGACTTGGTGCTACCCTTCGAGGCATTCCATGGCTGAACGAAAGTTCTTGTGGTGGTGTTTGGTTGAACAACTGGTTTTGATCCATGGCCTGACGTCTGCCATCTCGCATAGGTGGCCCTGGCATATGCATCGCTGACCCCCACTCTTGCAAGTGTCGCATAGGTTCCCCTGGAATTTGCTCACGGGTCCAGTCCTGCATTCCTTGCATATCAGCTTGCGGTGAAGGCATCCGATGTCTTGATGCTTGCATGGCTTGTACTGATTCCTGCATGAAGTTAGACATCGAGGACTTTCCGAGATTCATTTGCAGTGAGAATTGCCTTTTCTGTTGTTCTAGAAGTATATTCTGGGCAAGTTCTTGCTCTTGCGACATTTGCTGACATGGAAAAGGAGGCTGCAGCAATGGCTGGTTGGAGAAGTCTACTGAAGGCATCAGTGGACTTTGTGCCTGCATTTGAAGAAACAACTGATCTGGCTGTTGACCATGAGATACTTGCTGACCAGGAAATCCAGTTTGCTGCATTGATGGACGAAGCTGACCAAGCTGCTCTGTTTGATGCATCGAAAGCTGAATCTGGGACATTGTTTGATATGGAGATCCAATTTGCGGCATTGCCGAACCGGCCACATGGACTTGAGGCATTAGCTGACCGCTAAAATCCATTTGTGGCGTTGATTGCTGCAGGAATGACTGGTCAAGCTGGCAAGTTTGCGCCGTCTGTTCGCCAATGAACCCCGTAGAAGCCGTTGATGGACTGTGAAATTGCATTTGGATGACGCCGGGTTGCTCAGGTTGTTGAGCCTGAGATGTCGCTTGCATGGGCAACCCTAGCTGGCTTTGCAGCTGTGCTTGCATTGCTCCAAGTTGATCAGATTGTTGTAACTGTGCGAGTGGCTGTTGAGAAAAATCCATTAACCCTTGCAGTTGCATCTGAAAGAGTCCTGCTTGATCCGATGCTGTGCTTTTTGGCTCTAAAGGGCTCTGGAGGACTCCGAGCTGGTCAACTTGCGAAGTTCCCGTCAGCGCAGAAAAATCCATGGCACTCTGAAGCTGCGCTTGTAAAATTGATTGCGCAGTTTGTTGAGTGGAAACTCTGGGGTCTAATGGACTTTGAAGCTGGACCTGCAGTACTCCTGGTTGCTCTGGATGCGCAACACGCGAAGTAATCTGACTGAAGGACTCAGTCTGCTGTGGTTCCGAAGGTACCATTGGACTTTGGAGCTGAACTTGTATCACACCGGGGCTCTCTGCTCGTGTCGGTATTTGAGCTTGAAAAACTTGAGGCACTGGCTGTGATGGACTTTGAAACTGCACTTGAAGCACAGACTGAGCTAGCGGCGTTGAAGGCTTCCCGGATGGATCAGCCGGGCTTTGAAATTGCACCTGGAGTACCGGTGCACCTTCTTGTTGTTGCAGAACTTTCTGCAGCTCTTGAAGTTGCTGCTGCAACTGCTGTTCATCGACATCCTGCAGTGGATGGAAATCCTGCGTTTGTTGAAGTTGAAGCAGTTGCTCAAGTTGAAGATGCTGCTTCTGCCGTATCTGACGCTGAAGTTCCGCGGCGCACAGCTCATGCTCGGAGGAACTTGGCTCTCGTCCCAGATCTTTCATCGTTATCGTTACAGCCTGCAAAGCTGCTATTTCAGTTGGTGTTGGAGGCGGTAACATGGGAGGGACAGGGGGCATGGGAGGTGGGGACATGGTTATACGTATGGCTGAAGCTGACGTGCTCGTGCTCTCGAAACCAAGCGGTCCCATTGAGAAACCTTTAGGAGGTGGCATTGGTGGAGGCACTGGGGGTTTTGGTGGTGGCGGGGACAAAGGCCCATTCGAAAACAAACCATTACGTTCGAGCCAATCCGGAGAGGCTCTCCGGGTCACTCTGCGTGAACTTTCCGTACGAGATGATGATGTCTCATAACCAAGATGCAACGATGACGCAGCTCGAACCTTTATTCTTGCTAGCGACGCATCTGGTTTCCGGGGGGACGTACTGCGACTTTGACGAGGTGATGTGCTACGTGCACCTCTGAGAGCACTGGCCTCACGAGCGAGCCTTGACGGAGAGCCTCTGCGAGAGACCCTCGGAGAGGAGGTGCTAGGGCTGTCTCTGGGGAGGGACGCGCTACGGACTAGTCTTGAGGAGCTGACGCTGACTAGCATTTTTCCAGTCGAGCCCTGATGGCCTGCTTTCGGCGATGAGTATCCGCTGATTCTTGACAGTGAAACGTCACGGCCGTGTGTGGTTACACCAGAAGCATTTCGAAATCCTTCCACGTAACCTCTAATAGGTGAATGATCGCGATACGCTCTCGAAGGCGATTCCTCGTAACAAAGTTGTGGGGTCGAACTGTATGACTTTGCCCTCGATGGTTCACGGTATCGATCGAGCTGGGAAGCGGTCCGATAATATCCTGGTGGGCTATCGCCCCGCTCGTAGTCCAGTGCTGTTTTTGAGGACACGCTGCAGCTGAGAGAACTCTCTGAATGGCTGCCACGGGATGGCACACGAGCCGCGTAGCTCACACGAAGCTTCGGCTCGTGCCATTTGCCGTCGCGCTGAGGCTTTGGATCGTCAGCGCTCATCTGGAAGCGTTGGTCTTCGCGACGCAGAAGGCGTGCGCGGTCACGAACCACTGGCTCGGCATAGTAGGCGCTCTCATCCACGACTTGAAACACCGTCCTCCGAGGGCTCGGCACACGCATGGGACTGCGCACACGTGTAGGGCTTGCCGAGTACATGCGCCCCGATGCCAACGAGTAGCCGGGCTTAGGCGAAGGGCTTCTCGAGTAGCCGCGCATCTGCGCCGCCCTCTGCATGGCGAGGTGGCGGCTGCACGACCGCGTCACGTGCTGAGTTGGCCGCGTTGATGTCCATGGGGGGCTCTCCGGCCGCGACCTTGGTGCCAGGACAGCACGCGCTCTCCTGGATTGTGGTGGTCCACGGGGATCGACGTCCTCACTGTCACTAATGGACACAGTCAGCACGGAAACCTGGCTAGAGCCCTTGCCCGAACGGGCACCGCTGGAGGGCGTGCGCGCCTTGGCAGGTCTGGTTCGTGGAGTTCCAAACGTTATGGAGCGCTTGCCGATGATGGTTCCATCGCTCGAAGATTTCTGCACCACTGTCGTGGCTTCCGTGATGGATTCGCTGATGGAGATAGATGACGATACCTCGGTCACAGAAATGGCGCTCTTCCGCGTAGTGTCTGGCGCCGTCTCCGTAAAATTGTCACCTGACTTGGAACGCCTTTTCTTTCCTTCGAGCATCTGCGCAGAGACATTGCACGCATTTAGGTAGATAGGTGGCAGGTAGATCCTCTAGCACACGTATTTGAAACGCTAGAGTACAAATCGCTTCCAAAGACATGCAAATCTACTTTGCACTGCTTTGAAACACTTCTGTTGTCTACTGAGCACAAAGGAAGAAAAAAAAGGCAGGTGCGCTTTGTGCTGACAGCGACTTCCCAATATAACGCTCAAGTTAGTTTTTTCACCTGAACTAACTTCTCCCGTGTGCGCGCCGAGCAACTGCTCACGTCCCATGCCGAAAGAAGTAAAATCAAGATGAGGCAAGGCAGGGATAAGGAGGACATCGTGCGTGTGATAATGCAAGAGAGTCCGTCCCTAAAATATGCTAAAACCTCCGTTGGCATTCCAATTAAGATCGCCTCTTACTGCTAGGTGGAGGCTTTTGGAAAGCTTAACTGGGACGTCTGTGTTATTCATAGTTATTTTCTATCTTTTTACCAGCATAGACAATTGCGATTCGCCAACGCCACGGGCTATTAAAGGTTGCAATGTCGTCCTTGCCCCTTCTTTCTTTTAAAGCGAATGTCAGGCGCACCGACATGTATGTCCTGTTAAAGGCAAACATTTATTATCCCGAGCAGAAATTCTGGCTGTGGACAGCTATCGTTTCTAACCACCGCCAGCTTAACGCCATTTTTCACAGGTATCTAGTCTGATAGGGCAATGAACTCTACTTTGGATTAGAAAAAAAATCTCAGTGCCCTTCCACTCTGTGAAGGAGGATGACCAGCGAAGCTGCGTATGTGGGCCCCTTAATGGTGAACTGCACTTCCACCGGGGGTTGGACCGGCCGCACTATCTTCGGGATCGGCCCACGTATGGGGAGCGCTAAACGCCTGCTTCACCTCCGCCGCGGGTCGGCCCGGCGTTGCACTATCTCTGGGATCGGCCACGTATGGGGAGTTTTTCTTTTTCTTTTTTTGCTTATAACGACACGAAAATTTCCTTGGACGGTAGAGGTATACAGCTTCGCTGTAATAGATTCCTTCTTAGACGCTTACCATGCACGCTTGCATAAGTGTACTGCTTTTTAACGCCGCGATTTTTTGTTGTGCAGTTCGTCGATAGTTTGAGAGGGAAAGAGAATTCTAGACATCAAAAATTAAAGGGAGTCAAATAAATGCCTATGCACTTCTTTTTAAAAATCGCTTTCTGAAGAATGTATGAAATCAAATGGATCTTACACAATGCTCTACATGAGCTTAGCGATGCTCCATTCCTTTCTTTAAAAGAAGATACCATCAATTCATACCAACATAGTGACCAAAGGTTAACCGCGCATGCTTTCATGTGGAATTGAAAATTCTATGATCACTTGTAATGCAAAAGGATAGACAGTTGGGCGAGTTGGTACGGTAACATGATTTTGGCTTCTAGCGCGAAGTGAAACAGGGACACAGTGTCTGCTCCTTTCTGTGTCCCTGTTTCACTTCGCGCTTGAAGCCAAAATCATGATCACTTGTCTACTTGAATGAAAAAAGCAACCTACTCGCGCCAAAGAGCATACACGCAAGCGATGGCTGAATGGTTTCGACGACCGCAGAGGCCTTATTCACGAAAAACTGTTCTACAATTCTTCTTACGAGAAAATTCCAGCCACCCGACGTGTTGCTCAGCGGCTATGGTGGCTGCTGACCCCGCGGTCGCGGGATCGAATCCCGGCCACGGCGGCCGCATTTTGATGAGGGCGAAATGCGAAAACACCCGTGCACTTAGATTTAGGCGCACGTTAAAGAGCCCCACGTGGACCAAATTTCCGGAGTCCCCCACTACGGCGTGCCTCATAATAAGGAAGTGATTTTGGCAAGTAAAACCCCATAATTTAATTTTTAAGCATAGGTTATCCATACCATTAGAAATAATTATTAGTTGGCTACCTCCTTCTCATGAAAAAATATAATAAACTTTGACCAGCGTATATACTTAAATATATCTGTGCATTGCGTTCATGACGGAACCTTAATATATGTTGTTAAACATACGGATGAGGTAGCCGCCGCTGGTGCTTCTAATGCGCTTGTACTCTTATTGTCAGGATTTGCAGAAATAAAGCGAACGTATCAATTAAAAGCTATGCACGTCCGCACCGACAATGATGCAGTTAAGCTTTTAGCCTCAATAATATTTAAATGAAAAGCTGGAGGCAACTCAAAAGCAACTTCAAATGACGTGAGTAACAGAACTCGTGTAATGACACTTCAGGTGGGGGGTGGGGGGTTGGCTTCGGCATAGCCGAGGGGGGGGGGGGGGGGCTCTGCCTTTGCCCCCGGAAACCTGCGGAGGAAGCTCGGGCCCCCCAGCCTCCCCCCCCCCCGCCCCGCAGTCGGCGCCTGTGCAAAGGGATGCCTATGAATTATCATTATCATCATCATGCAGGTTGGAGACATCATGCGGGTGGCACTGGCGCTACGCTCTTGTAGTTAGTTTTCTGGGCTTTGGAAAGCATTAACTTCCATCTGTGTGGCGAAGTCAAAGTTCACTTATGCTATCTGCATTCATCGCGAATGGAAGCACGAAACGCGCGCATTCAGCGCAAACCAGGGGCAGTATTCACAAAGGTTCTTAGGCTTAACTGTTCGTAAAAGCAGATGGCAGTTAATCGCTATGTCGCATCAAATACCACCAAGAGGGACCAAGTCAATGAAAAACGGCACTCACGAAATAAAAAGTTTCGTCTGTTTTTCTACAGTTTTGTTTCTGCCAAGCATTGCTTCCCTAAGCTATGGTCACCTCCCCCCCCCCCCGCCTCCCACCCCGCACCCTTATTGCATCAAAGGTTCTTCCACTATGTGGTCTTATGGCGAGTTTCTCAGCGGGTCGGTGTCGAAGCCTGCATATGCTCGACACCGGATGTTTTACCGCACGACAAAACGCCGCTCAACCGTCCAAGCACCGACCTTATAATGCAGTTCATGGAAAATAATTTTGGACACGCGTTTTATATCTGTGCGACATGTGCACAGTGGTCGTGCTACAAGCAGTCGCAAATGTTAAGAAGGTCCCCCTTTCTCATCGCCGCAGCCTGCCAGTATATATGCATTGACGATATATGCTGGACGGTACTCTGGACTTACTCGATGCCCTGCATGGGGTCGAGGCACTGTTTGGAACTCGTATGTAGCACTGGTACTCCGGACTCTTGCTGCCAACGAATGCCGAACAAATAGCTCCGATATAGGGAACGATCAGTTTTAAGTTTCACAGAATATTTAAATGCCGCCTGTGGCAGAAAGCATAATTCTTGTCCTTGAACTGGATTATTAGAAGAGGCAGACATTACTAGCAGGAGAAATCGAAACACATTCATGTAACATAAAACGTATGTCTGATCGTAATCATCGTATGACAGCTAGGGCTAAAATTCCACTCCGGCCGTTAGACGCAAGTTTACAACATGCCGATCGTTGGATTCTCAAGGTATACTGGACGGGTGTAAGCGAGACAAACATGAAATGTGGCGTGATCTGTGACTAAGTAATATACAATCGTGCGTATCTGCGCATATGCCATGTGGTCTATGTCACTCGCCATAGTGGCGCAATCGCTTTGGCGTTGCGCAGCTAAGCCCGAGAGCGCGGGATCATGATACCGGCCGCGGCGGCCACATTCCCATGAGGGTGAAATGCGAAAACGCACGTTAACGAACTCCAGGTCGTCAGAATTAATCCGCAGTCTTTCACTACGGCGTGCCTCATGATTATAAGATACGTCAAAACGACGATAGTGTTTGTGCTCCGCGGCAAAGAAATGTTCGATATGAGTTCGAAATGTTAGAAAGAACTGTTCGACGCGAAGAAAACCTGTTCTATATGGGCCGATCATGAAAGCGGTACAATGTCTCACAACCTCTCACGTAGCGTTAGTTGCTGTAAGGAAAGGACTAGGGAATTTGGACCGCTCCCGAAGGCGGGTTTGATCTGCACAGCCGTCATCCGCTCCGTCACCGACAGCTTGGCGTCCGTCAGGAGATACCATTTCCTACCCGGTTTTTCCTAAAGAACGGGTCGCTGGCGGTGTTGTCCGAAGCTCTTAGCGTCCCGAACCAACCGCTCTCTCCTGACGGACGCCGTTGCCGTGACGGGACGGGGCGAATGACGGCTGTGTGAATCGGGCCGATCACACAACTTCTCAAAGCGCTAGCTTCCACAAGGGTAGAATTCGGGAAACTGCACGTGACGCACGCGCCAGCTGTCTCAAAGAGCTTTTTTCGCATACTTCTCTCGGCTTTGGCACCAGAGAAGTATGCGTGCGATCATGATCTAAGAAAGGCAACAGAGAAACAAAGTCGTGATCTTATGGTTAGTTATGGTTATGGTAGGTTATGGTTATGGTTGCTGTGCTGGAAGACGAAGTTTCAATCCCACCATCGGTCACGCATTAATTTTCATTGAAAAGGACCGAAGTGAGGCGAGACAGGAACCTACCCTCCTACCAACCGCAAAGTGCGCCTCTAATGAGGCAAAGAATGCTTCATTAAAAAAAAAAAAAAGATCATGAGCCATTCCACTCTGTGGAGGTGGTTAGCACACGACACAGAGGTGATATATAATTTTGAACAAACGTACGAGCATATTTATTGTCCTGATCGGTGGTCATCGTGACGATAAGTATGCACACACATTCTCGTATCACCTCTGTTATTAAATGCGTCCGTCACGCAAGACAATGAATGGCTCATACCCCCTTAGCTAATGGTTCATACAACCGTAAACAAACATTCTAACGCCCCCCCCCCCCATTACGACGACAGAAGAGAAATGAAACGCTACGCTGGAATGATGAGCGGCAACGGAACCAGCGGCGAAAGAAGTAGACGACGAACGCGCGAGCGCAAGCACGAGCGTGTTCGAGCCAGCTGTGAAAGAAGACGACAATGCTCGAGCCATTACTGACCATGATAGTTCATGATGATGATGAGTATGACGTTGATAGTTTCCTCCTGCCAATGAATGGTTCATAGCCCCTTAAGCAATGAGCGGCAACAGAGCCAGCTGTAGGAGGAGACGACGACGATGAACGCATGAGCAGTGGCACGAGCGCGTCCGCGCGGTTGCGCCGAGGGGCGCCAACGAGCTAGTTCGCGGGTTGTTCGCGGACGACGGTAATGCCCTAGCCATATAGAGCTTCGCTGTAAAAATGCAGGCGGTACTTGCGACTCAAATGTGATGTGGTCCCGCTTGCGCACGTTATAGTCGAGACTAAAGGAAAGAGAGTCTGTTGGCATTGAAGATCGCCTGTTGGCATCATGGCGACGAGACATTTAAATTTCTCCCCTCTCTTCTAAAAAAAGCAACACTATTAAAATATCATGAGGTAAAACGCTCTCTAGAAGGTGCTTTATACATTTTGGGTGCTTTATAAGAAGGCGCTTTATAAGTTTACGATGGGGCCTCGTTAACAACCTACTCCTTTCGGCCTTTATAATACCGAGTAACAAATACTAGAATGTGAGGCATGTGCGCTCTTAGTCCGCGCTCAACGGGCGCACACTTGAAGTGCTAACCCTCTGCAACTAGCTTGGACACATGAGTGAAAAAAAGAAAGAAAACATCTTGATTATGTTCGGCAACATAGTATCCAGTCAGAGCCGTAATGTTTTCAATTTAAAGGAAATTTTCAATTTAAAGGAAATTTGCACGCCCTACCCATTCCCTCCACCCCCCAGGAAAAAAAGAGCACTAAGAGGCGTCTTTTTTATGGACTGCAGTTAGAGATACCAATGTTGTCCAGTACCATTAATAATAAGTACCTGGAGCCGTATTTAGTAACGATCTAATGCCACTCTTTTCGCCATTTCTCACCAGCACAGATACCACAGGGTTGCCATTATTTACTGGTGTCGGGCTCTCGGCGCGACTGACGGAATGAAAATTGTGGATCGTTGCTAAATACAGTTCATTTGACTGCATTTAATATTACCGAAATCGTATCATCATATTTTGCTGACATTGAAAATATAATTTTTTTACGCCACGTGCTGGACTGCCGAAGAGTTCCCTGTTCTGTTGTCGGCTTCGTGGGCAGGAACGTCTTTGTTCGCTCTCGTATTCTAATAGTGTCCACGCGATGCATTTGGTGGTTGTTTTTTTTCTGATGGGTAGACATGTTCCCTGGCCTGGCGCTCGGCTCTCGGGGGTTAACATCTCGAATAGGGGGCCCAATAGAGATTTCGCGATTTGTCTCTGGACGCCTGGTCGTCCAGCCACAGACTTGAAGAGCATCCGCCACGGCTGTGGGAGACAAGTGCTGTCGCCGGGTGCCTACCGGTAAAATAGGTACAAGCGCGCTCCCGGCCTGGTGCTCGGCCATTATGGGACCTCGTCGCTTGGAAAGGGGTACTTGTCTCCAACCCAAAGGCGTCCCCACCTCAATAGATGCATTTGGGGCGCCACATGGGAAATGGCCGCCGTGGGAGCGAGCCAATCACTTTTTTTGTTTGTGTGTGTGTGTGTGTATGGGCACATGTGTGTACACATGTGCCCATATGAGAACCGGTGGGTGCCGGCGACTGTGGGAATCGAACCCACTATCTCCTGTAGCCGAAGCTGGCGTTTTACAACTAAGCCAAGGCTACCAATTGTGCTACGCGTCGACGGCTATCAATTTGTCCACTAGCTCGGGTACAAATTATGCTTACTAGATCTAGCCCTGGCAGTGTTAGCCAGAGCCCCTTAGAGCCATGATGGGCGGATGTGGAACATTTTCTTCTTGCACAATGGTGCCACGTAAGACGTCAACAACCTCCACGTAATGCGGAGGTTGTGGGCTCGGCTCCCACCGGCGGCAAGGTATCTTTTCGTGCACTTTGATTTCCATTTTCTTTATTATTTGCTACATTTCATTTTCAACCACAGCTAATTTTCCCTATGCTTTCCTTGGCTTCATAGTCTGTTGGCTTTATACGGTCATGATTAACAAAAATCGAGCCCATATAGTATATGAGAAGAAAGGCAATCGAGGGGCCCAACCTTTAGTAGTCGTATTAGAAGGAGCCAACAAACAATGATACGAAGGACAGCGTTAGGATAATTACTTGAAGGTCTTAACTGAAATAAAGAAATTATAAATAAATGAAAATGAAAGCGGATGAAAAGGCGAATGCGAAGACGTGGGTTTGCATTCCAGACCTGCGGCCAGTTATACCACCGCGATAACGGAACGATTTAGCTAAACTCTTTCTTCGTGGAGAGAGTTTACGGTAACTTCTACGTGTGCACGGACAACTAGCTCGACGTATGATTTTGCGTATCACCACAGCAGTTAGCCCGCTCGAGCACAATATGTGCCCGAAAATGCATCGATCAAGTGCGCGTAAGGCCGACGAAATCTTCGAGTGGTCCATTCAGAGCGCTTTGACAGCGCTATACAGAGGTCTTTAAGGCAGCAATGAAGGTTTATTGTGAAACAATGTCAGAGCTCCAGTATGAATGCTGAAGTACTAATTGTGCGCTATTAGTGGTCGGCTTATTCGCAAAATGCAGCCTAAACCTTGTATTATGCAATTGCGCAGATTCGTTGGAACGCTCCGAAAAGACCACTCGAAGAAGCCAAATTGATTTGGCAATCACATGGCTGTGAACACTGCAGTCTGTAATACCGAATATCATGAATATACGGACAACGGCCTAATAGCCTTGCTATAAAAAATTATGGGACTGCAGTGAACCGAGCCGTGTTCACAACACGAGTCTTACTTCAAAAGCGCTCCTTTAAGGGCAGGGAAAACTCCGTCAGAGAAAATTTAATCCTAAGGCTCTCACCACACTTCTTATGAGCCATAAAGCGCTGAAATTGTTCCTCAAGACAACAAGAAGGCGCTTCAAGTAGTAAACGTTTTATCGGATTCAACCTCATCTGCTTGCCTCAATACGCTTAACAAACCTTGCCTATGAAGTTTCTTTTTTAAATGTTATTTGACATTTTTGCTTTCTTTTTTCTTCTAAATATTAAGATTGACTATGACCACCTCGCTTTCTGGAATGTTTCGGTTGGGGGAACCCAAGTACCCGGTTTAACGAGATATTATATTAAGGTATTGGCAAAAGGATACGATAGCCTCAGAACAATAAAAGGAAGCAAGGAGGTGATTCCATTCGATCCGGAACACGAGGTCGCATTAATAGTGCATGTCTACCATAAAAACGCCCGCATGGCACTTGAGACTGCGCTGAGTAATTGAAGTGAACAGAGCCTGATGCATGATAGAGAAACTGCAGTGTAGTCAGAAACTCGAGTATTCGTACTGGCAGGGGCTGCCAAGGTGCGGCTCTTACCTTTCCGCTGAGGCTGATTTTGACGGGCACGCCTTCCTGGACCTTGATCAGCTGCCTGTGCGTCGACTTGTTCGGGCTCCCACGCCTCTTGGGTGACCGGTCCTGGTCCCGGCGTCTGCGGAGCGCTGGACTGCCTCGTCGCACCCAGGAGGAATCTTCGTCCTCGTCGGCATTGCGAGTCTTGGAGGAGCGTTTGCGCAGCCACTGGCGTGAATGGTCGTTTTCGTCGTCTTCGACCTGCTGCAATCGACTTCTCGGCTTGGGTCGTCTCGGTCTCAACTCGATGTCCTGCTCCCGGATCTTGCGGCGCGGCGTCCGCATCTCGTCCTCCTCCGGCGCGTCATCCCGCCGCCGGGACCTGGGCCGCGCCGGTCGCGAGCTGCGCCGCTCGTCCGGCTCATTGTCGTCGTCCGTGTCAGCACCCTTCTTGCGTCGGCATTTTCGGCTCTCATCGTCAGCGGCCTTGGGCTTCCGTCCGGGTGCACTGTCTGGAAGCATATGAGGTAGTAGCTTGCGAGGCTTCTTCGGCACATTCTTCGGCATCCCACGCACTTCTGTGCCGTGAGCTGTTTCTTCAAAGGCGAAGTTGCGCAGGGCGCCTTCAGACATGGCATCGGAGATTTTGGACTTGACTGAGGACTTGCGCTCGGCTACGAAGCCTTCCGCTAGACGAGACTCGACGTCGATCAACTGACGGATTTTCTCTTCAGCGTTGAGTACGCTTATACGCGACTCTTCGTTGGCTACCATGTCAGAGTTTCTGAAGTTGGAGAGTTCATTTGCCAGTCTCATCTCCAGGTCGATTAAGTTGCGCAACTTGCCCTCGGCTTCCAGCATGTTGCCCAAGCAACGGTCCTCGCCGACGCCGCCGAGCTCAATGGCACGCCGTGCGAGGATGACATCTTGAGAAACCTTGATGACGCTGTCGATCAGCTGGCGCAACTCTTCCTCTTTCTCGCGGACCCTCTCATCGCGGTCCCGACTCCGCGATCGGCCCCGATTCTGGGGCATTGGCCGGTCTTGCCGTTCGGCGGTCACGTTGCAACGAGCTCCTCCTCGGGGAGAGTATATGCTTTGGCAGATCCACTGCCAGAAGGACGGTCCCGGCGGAATTTCGTCATCAGTGGTCACGCGGCGGTCGGCTAGCTCCGGGATGCGCGGCCCCGACGGTTCATCGTCATCGTCTTCATCCTCTTCTTCGATCACGGGAGGGCTCGGCGACCGGACTGCGCTCGGGGAACGTGCCCGCTGAGCTTCCTTGGAGCGCTTTTTCTTTGGAGGGGGAGGTGGTGGTTCCTCCTCCTCGGTCTCTTCAGCTTTAGAACGCGTCAGTACCTCAGTCTTCTCTGCCATGGACATAGGCTGCTTGGCGCCTTGTGGTATAATCTCAATGTCGATGGCAGTCTTGAGCTTCACGACAGTCTGCTGATCGTCAGCTACCTGCTCGAAAGTAGCCACGATGGGTTTTCGCCCGGGATCAATGCTCTCAACAGAAAAAGCTGGCTTGGATGGAATCTGCATGGCGTGAGGCTCCGCCGATCCGCAGCGGATTAACTCCGAGTGCGTGGTGTGCTTGATTACCTGAACACCAGATTCACCGGACACTTCGATATTTTCCTGGTGGCGAACCAAGTCGTTACCAATTTCTTCAACTGCTCCCAGGGTAGGTCCTGGACCACTTCGTTGAATTACTGTTTGTGTCATTGGCTGAGGTGCTGCGGGTGGTGGCTGTGGCAAAGGCTGCATCTGTGGCATCGGTTGCATCTGAGGCATCGGTTGCATCTGAGGCATCGGTTGCATCGGAGGCATAGGTTGCATCTGAGGCATCGGCTGCGTCGGCGGTTGCATCGTTGTTGTCATCTGTCTGTAGTCAGCACGGAACTCCGCCGGAGCATTATAATCTATTTGACCGCCGTACTGATCCACGTATTCTGGTGGATAGTCACGACGATCATAGTAGTCCCTGCGTTCGTAGTAGTCTCTCCGTTCTCCGTAGTCTCTTCTGTCTGAATCTCGATCCACGTCACGGCTGCCTCGTCTTTCCCTCTCGCCGGGCGAGCGCTTGAGGGTAGCCTTCGTGATGGTGCCTTCAACATCCATAGTTCCTGATGCTTCGGATTCCTGGCCGAATAGTTCATCTGCAATCTGAACTTCCAGGTCACACAGCCTGCGTAGTTTTTCCTTAAGTTCTTTCGAAGTAAGTTCGCGGCCTTTCTTGCCTTTGTATTTACCTTTGAGCATGTCATTGGCAATTCTAAATTCTAGCTCGTGCAACTTCAGCAGGTTGTCGTCACACACCTGTGAATCCCCTGTCTGAAGTTCTATCATGCTCACTCGTTGCACTTTTCCCTTTACTTTTTCTTCTGACTCTTTCTTCTGCTTCTCAGTTGCTTCCTTTCCCTTTTGTCGGTCTACGTCGCTCTGGCGTCTCTTATCGCCATCTCTACCCCGGTCTCGTGACCTGTCGCGATCTCGGTCTCTGTCACGATCTCTGTCGCGGTCCCTGTCACGGTCTCTGTCGCGGTCCTTGTCACGATCTCTGTCGCGGTCCTCGCGATCCCTGTCACGGTCGCGGTCACGGTCCTTGTCACGGTCGCGGTCACGGTCCTTGTCACGGTCCCTGTCACGGTCCTTATCGTTGTCCCTGTCGCTGTCCCTGTCATGGTCTCTATCACGGTCTTTGTCACGATCTTTGTCACGGTCTCGGTCTCGATACCGATCTCGACTCCGATCCATATCCCTCTCGCGTCCACGGTCCCAGCCTCTGTCCATGTCATCCATGTCTCCTTCTGTATCGTCCATCTGGCCCATTGATGATCTAGGCTCAAGGCGCCGTCCTCTTTTCGACAAACGCATAGCCAGCTCCGACTCCATTCGGTTAAGTTTCTTGATGTCTTGAATGGCACCTTTCTCCCATTTGTCAAGAGTCTTGAGCCTATCGGCAGTTTCTTTCTTTATCTCGGCATTTATCTCATCTATGGTGTCTTTTGCCAGCTTTAGTCTTGTGTCCATCATTTCAACGAGCTTATCTTTCGGACCTACCTTGCCCGCAAGTTCGACTTCGTCCTTGTTAATTGTCATGAACTTCCGCAAAGCGTCGATTCGTTCCTCGTTCTCCTTGGACAGCGCCAGTTTGTCCCAAGCCTCGAGCTTTTTGGCGATGAGCTGCTGCAGCTCCTCTTTGGATCTCTTAACGAGCGCTTCTCGGTCGGGGTCGGCGGAGCCGGCGGGCGCGGCCGGCGGCGGCGGCGGCGGCGGCGGCAGTGCGCCACCCTCGGGCGGTGGCGGCACTCCGGCCTCAAGCCCCGGCGGGGGCGGCGGGGGTAGCGGAGGGAAGCCCGGCGGACGGGGAGGCGTGAGACCTGTCGGTGGACCTGGCGGTGGACCTGGCGGGAAGCCGGGCCGCAGGGGCGAGCCACCAGGGGGAAAACCCCTTCCAGGCGAGCCACCAGGAGGCAGACCCCTTCCAGGGGATCCTCCGGGCGGAAAACCCCGGCCAGGGGAGCCGCCTGGCGGAAAACCCCGGCCAGGAAAGCCACCGGGAGGTGGTAGACCCCGACCAGGCGAGGCACCGGGAGGCGTCAGTCCGGTGGGCCGCAGCGGGAAACCGGGCCGCACGCCGGGGATCCCCGGCGGGCCCGGGGGAAAACCCGGCGGTGGAGCCCGGGGCGATCCACCAGGAGCGGCCATGTTTTTCGAAAGTAGTGCGGCGCGGTCGCGACCGTCGTAAGGGAGGAGTCAGAGGCAAACCCTGCGGAGGTCTACCGAGGCCACTGACCTTTGTTGGGCCTCCGCAGCGCTTAACGCGGGGACTTGCGCTGAACGGCCACCGCTTCTTCGATTCGAGTCGGCATCACACTTCGCGTGCGGCGGTGACCGCGAGCTCCGAGCCCACGCTGCTCGCGCCCGGCTGCGTGGCACCGGCAACAATGGTGATACTCTGTCGATGCTGGCTCCAGGGCACGAGCGCTTCGTCGCCATCCAAAGCCTTTGCATGCGGCGAAAACAACTCGAACTCCAGTGGCGCTATACTAAAACAAGCAATAAATGAAGATAGCGCACACTCAGATACCTGCACGGTGCTCCAGTGCGCCAGCTTGCATGTCACTTTGGTAGCATACCTATAATACCTACCCGGAAATATGAGGAACCCGAGCGCACTACTGTTGTCTTGTCAAAACGTGTTGTTTTCTAAAAGTTGCCGTTGATTACTTCTGTGCCTATGACACCAACTTTCGGCCCTCTTGAATTGTGCATCAACTGATGCTTTTGTCCTCTTTTGTTTTGATAGTTTCAACGGCGAGTTCTTGATTAAACAGAATTTTAAGAACTCGGGCAGGTTTCATCGACCCCCTGTTGACTGTCATCTAAGGCAGCTAAGAGGTGACTATAGTAATGACACTGTAAGTAAACCGAGTACAACCATTTCACGGCATCTTCACATCGTTTAATAAAAGCTGACAGCAGCAGACGAATCAGTAGCAGACAACGGTAGCAGAAAACTTGATGTTCGCACCTGTGCACTCGCAGGGGCTGCCGGGAGGACCGAGAAAACGCCAACTGGAACGGGCGACACGCTGCGGTCAAGCGACAGCGATGGACAAGACTTTATCGGAGCGACTGGCGTTTTCGAAAAAACTGAGTTAGGGCGAAGAAATCACACTCTTTTTGTACTGTTACTTGCTCGCTTTCTCCGCAAAATATGGCCCTTACCCACTGCTAGGAATTGGCTAAGGAGCCTGTGGTAAGTGCGAACAATATGACGAAAGCTAAAGAGAAAAACAAAGTGGAAGTAGCACAAACAATAATGAAAACGCACTAGTTATAACGAACCTGTCAACAGTGAAGTACAACGTATCTACGGCTTTCTCGGGAAACGCAAAATTGCAGGCATTAAAATGATTTCGAAGACACTCGTGGATCTTGAGAAGGATCAATACCCTCCTTGTAGGCTCACATATGAGAGATGTTCATCGGTGTTCGCGCGTAGTCAAAATCACAACGGATGCCTGTTGCTGCTTTTAGCGCTCGCATTTAGTCAATGTTTCCCTGACGCACTGTGTAACTGTATCATTAACACTGTTCTAATTTTTGTAATAATGACATTTTATTCTTGTATTTTCTCCATAGAAGCTTGCGGAAAGAGTTTGATTGAACTGTTCACGATATCCAATATCTATTTGCACCGTGTGATGACATACCATTTCGCATGCTTTTACTCAGGGATGCATAGCTTATGGGAAATTAGTATGCAAGACCGAAAAGCAGAAGCAATAGTTTCCTAAAAGGTGCAATTCAGTAAGATGATTATGCACTTAGAGATACATTTATGATCAACATGGTAGTCAGCCTGATTGGCATCCACCTTTGATTAGGCGTTTAGCTTTACCTCCTTTTTAGCTTTTAGTGCGATGAATGGTTGCTTGGTATGGCGTTAATTTTCTATCTATGTACTGCTCGTTTTTCTGTCCTTGAATATGAATAACTGGTGCACGGAATACAGTATATAGTTCCTGTAGATCCACCAGTTTTGTTAATTGTAATAAATGTCATGAAAAAAAAGAATGATGATGTAACCTAATTGGCAGGCATGACAATGTATGATTCAAGAGACCCGCCCTTAAAACTTTTTGATTCGTACATTTCTCTTCTGTAGCACCACAGACTGTTTATAAGTCCAGATTAAATTAGTTAATTGATAGATTACAATCGTACAGGGATGAAAATCTCCAATTACATTGATGGCACTCTCCGCAAATATGATTTCACCTTGTACATCCGCGCTACATCCTCTAAAAATAACAAATAAATAGATATTGTTATTTAGCAGGACACCATTGTTCTTTCACTTTTTCGGTATCCTTCCGGGTTGTTTGTTCGTTTGTTTTTATTTCTTTATTATTACGTTCTTTCTCCCTCTCGTTTTTTTTTTTTTTTTTTTTTTTTTTTTTTTTTTTTGCAGGAGAGGGACAGCATTAACGGGGCACTTTTTGGCTGCACGTGCACAAGCTGTACGAGTGATCATGCACCAAAACCTGAAAAAAATAAAAAAAAATATAAGGCCCAAACAATGAAACGTTCCTTTCCTTCGACCGTTTCCTAAATTACGTGAGGCAGCGAAGGGCCGATGGAGGAAGCAAGCGTACTCTGAAAGTTCCCTTCGCCCGTCCTCATGTAAGAAACGGTTGCCGCATGCCGGGGTTCGAGAGGATCTCTTAAAAGCTTTACGCGAACACAATTATTCAATAAAAAGATGTTGTATCGTCGCATAATTTTTAAATTGAAGTGCTAATATATAGACGCGTGCACGCTTTCTTCTAGTTTTGTTTACTAAACGTAAAAAAAGTACCACCTTATAGCGGAGAACTTGATGGGCTCCAGCAACGCTGGCGCCGCCGACATCCTGCAACGCCCAGCAATGCCTAGGAACGCTACTCATGCCGAACGTGCCACTGAAAGGAACATGCCTGGCAAGACGTACCGTGCTCGCGCTACTCCGCAGGCGGGCGACAGCGCGCATGCGCAAGTAAACGTCACGTGGCTAAGCAGTGAGGTGAAGCGTTCGTTCAGGGTCAGGAGCGGCGTAAGGGTGCATGAAGGTAGCTTCGGAGTTACCTTAGGAAGCACCAAGGAAGCTTTCGCTGAGGGCCCCTCAGTAAGGAAGCTTTTAGAATGACATAAGGTAGCCTCACTGCAATGAAGGCTTCCTTACTGAGGTAAAAAGGGTTTCATTGTTTTGCCCTAAGACATTCTCTTAAGTTTCTTTTTCGTTTTTTCTTCCTTTTTGCGGATACAACGGAATGTTTTAGTAGCTTCTGAAGACTTTTTTCAATATTTTCGTGTTATACTTAATCTTGTAATTGGCAATGATTACTTCAATCAACTTATTAATTATTACGTTTACGGCGAACGTATACTGCGTTTGAGAGCACATTCGAAAACATGCACTTCAATTTTTTTGCGACGCGTTCTCTCTTATTGGCTCTTATTTATCGCGTCTAAGAGAAAAAAAAAATTCCATCGAACGTGAGAAATAACATAAAACAATAACAAAGAACTGCGCACCAGAGCAGCGCTGCTGTCAAACACGCTGTTTGTGAGGACAATACAAGCAACGTGCGAGAGAAAAGCGATTTAAAAAATTTTAGCGCGAGCTATCTACTTGGTGCGCAAGGCCAGCCCAAACGAGGAGGACGTCAATGTAGCTTCTGTACATCTCAGGCGGGATGTCATATCTGCGAACGAAACTGGCCACTGGACGAGTTTCTTCGCATCATGTTTTACAGCTGCGCTGCCGTGGCGCGTGAACGACAAGCCGGGCGGGCTTTAAAATAAGAAAGAAAAAAAATCGGTGGGCTTTCTTTTGAAACGCAAGGAAAAGAGAGAGAGAGAGAGAGAGAGAGATAATAGCCACATAAAAGCTGTTTACGAATAAGTGCTAAAACCTCGCGCTGACGTATTTGCCGGAAATATAGCAATAAGAAGTTAGTTGTTTCCTCTTTACGCGAACTAGTTAACCAAGTAGAAGACAGGTAAACTAGGCTGCTAAAAACATACAATTCATTTCATTCTTTTTTTTTTAATCTTAGTACATGATACTGCATGGGCAACCACCTGTAAGTAAAGAAACGCTTCCCAGCAGTTCTGTTGAGAACGTATGCCGAGGTTGCATATCGTGTGCATATGTTTTGCGAACGATCCTACTGTGCTGTTATTCATATATCCAGTCGTTAAGAAATAATTTACAGCTGCCCCAGGCGAAATCCCAGCCAATTCCTCCTTTTCGTTGCAGGCTGTGTTGGCCGAAAACAGCTAATCAAGGCTTTATTTATTTATTTTTTATGCCGCATTCCTCATTTACTGATGCCCCCTCTGATTAGGCTACTGAGCCGTATTCGTCACGGAAGTTCATTCTCGCTCACCTCTTCCGCAGAATTGCCAATAAGCAATGCACAAGAGGTCAGAAATACTACTAGGTGTATCTGGAGGGAGCGTTTGATGCTGTTAGAGACCATGGCACTATTGGAAGTGCTCAAAGACTTATCTTGGCCCAGAATTCGGCTTGAAGACAATTAAAGCCTTCCCACACGACCATGCGTACGAAATCAGAAGCGGTGCAACACAACCTATATACCACCTTCGACAATGGCATTGGGACGCCGCTAGGAGCGATGGTGATCTCGCCGGCGCTCTTCAACCTCGTAATGTGTGTAGGCCGACCCGGAGGTTCAACGACGGGGGCGGCGGCAGGACGACACGCTCGACGCATTCGTCAGTCAACAGGAATGAAAAAAAAGAAAGCCCACGTAGTGGTAATGGAAGCCCAGGTAGTGGTCTTCCACGTAGTGGAAGAGCTGCAATGGTACGTGGGCTGTTCACGTCGCTATAGCAGTTATTACTGAAACTAGCGAAATGCATACCTTATGTGGGGTATATATACAGGAGTGTCCGAACTATCACGCACCAAGATTTGAAGATATGCAAATGCCACGTAGCTGGACAGAACCGAGGTAATGTTTGCCGTCGCTTGGTGATAATCAGATTATCTTCTTGCATTCCGCCTAATTTCATTATTAGTCTTAATTAATTAATCAACTTCTCAAATATGATATTTAGATGAAAAGGGCCAAGGAGAATATTGTTGAGGAGCGTGACAAGCTCCCGCTAAAGATTTCTGTTGCTCAATACGTGCTACATCAAAGTGTTTTTCCGAGCGTGAAAGTAGCCCGCAATATACACGCAAAGTGCCTCGAGCGGCCAGTCGCATGTCAATTTTGCGTGCATTCGCGGGCTCCATATGGCTCCAATATTACGGCAATTCGACACGAATAGCGCCTGTGTGTCTTTAATATTTGGCGCAAGTTAGCTGAAACACCCTGTATATACATAAACGAGGAGAAAGGGGGTTAACCGAGGGGCCCTATTGTTCTTAGTCATATATATATATATATATATGTGTGTGTGTGTGTGTGTGTGTGTGTGTGTGTGTGTGTGTGTGTGTGTGTGTGTGTGTGTGTTGAAGAAACGAAGGAGCACACTAACGAAAAGTGCATTTCTTTATATAGCTCATATATATATATATATATATATATATATATATATATATATATATATCCGCAAAGTTCGGGAATTCATATCTCGAAACTGGTGTCCCCTCTTGAGAATTCTCGTTCCAAGTGGATCCGCCTTGCGAACTCCACGGCTAGAATTTGTAAACTTCAATATGGGCCATAAGGTAATAAGTTAAAGATTAATTCGTCGATTTCGCATTTCAATTTTTAGTGCAAGTAGTGTCCGCCTCTTCGAGTAGACCAGCGCATGAACTACAAGTGTGCTATCTGCCACAGGCAGCCTTTAAAAATTTTTGAGTGTTTGCTGAAACACCCTGTATATATGTCCCGGTGAAACGACTTCCAAAAAGGGGAATTCGAAGCAATTTTAGCTGATCTACAATGGGCCAGAAAGAGGTGCCCACAAGGGGTAAAAGCAGGCTCAACGTCTGCACAGACTCTCGGAAAGCACTAAGACACTTTCGCCGCCGCCAACAAGATCGTAAACTGCGGCTCACGATATGAAACTTCCGTGCCAAAAACTCCGTGTTTGGGTGATCTGCGCGTACCCAGACACGCGGAAGCCCCGGGAATAAAGCGACCACGATCACACCGCACCCACCCCATAACTTCGACTGCAATTTTTCCTCTTTCACTGCAGAGCCACGGGTCAACCGCGACGGCGAAAGGAATAATGTCCGCAAGAACGACGCAAGCGAATGAATTCTGCTACACCCGTCATCAGCAACACGCTACCGAAGGAGCTGCGGTGCGCGGGTCCTCAAGCAATGCACCGCGGTGAGATATACAGTACCCTCCTCCTTGTAATGCCCCTTCCTGAAGCAGGCCTTAAGCACCTAGCCCTTCGGAAAAATATATTCATTCAATCTCTCCCTAGCTCAATTCACTCTCTTGATACTTGCACAGTGGTAATGTGGGCATGTGTGTGTGTGTGTGTGTGTGTGTGTGTGTTTTAATGTCGTTTAAGGTCAACTGGCGACAGGCACAAAAGTCGCCAAATTGTCTTTTTCTTTTTTAATTTAGCTTTTAGTTTATCAGCACCTTTAATAACTATATAAGCGCGTCAGCGCCTAAATATCGCGGGGCATACGTGCTCGCAGTGAATGGGGGAAAATTATGGGGTTTTACGTGCCGCCAAAACCACTTTCTGGTTATGACGCATGCCGTAGTGGGGGACTCCGGAAATTTAGACCACCTGGAGTTCCTTAACGTGCACCTAAATCTAAGTACACGGGTGTTTTTCGCCCCCATCGAAATGCGCCCGCCGTGGCCGGGATTCGATCCCACGACCTCGAGCTTCTGAGCCCAACACCATAGCCACTACTCAACCACGGCGGGTGGCAGTGAACGGAACAGCCTAGCTCCAAACACTGTGTGTCTATGGCACGCATACACTTTAATGAGACCTCATCATCAGGCGCTGATATATAAAGAAGTTGGGCGGCTGTAGAGAATTAACAAAGGAAGCACGTTTAATGAACAATGAAATGTTGACAGTGATAACATAGTCACAGTATCGTTTTCGTCTAAGAAATTGTTTATTCTCACTTATTATTATTTTTATTATAGATCAGCCCTGTAGCGGACATTGGACGCCAACCATCTCGCTCAGCTTGGATCCAGTATTTTAGCGCTTCGATAATTCACGAGATCTATGAAGTTGCCCAGGCCTGTCTCAGTTCTCCCCCAGTTGCAGGTTCGTCGTATCGCTGCTGCGTGACTCAAATTATTTAATGAGCACGAAAGGCACGCACGACAGACCATTTAAGACGTGTGACGATGCTGTGCAATAAGTATCGACAAGTGACAGGCGTCTCCGTCGGGAGCGCAAACAGGCACGCTGCGAGTCTCCTGGTCCGTCACTTGTGCACACAGGAAGCTACGCGCGCCATCCCTCCAGGACGTGTTCGATTACACTCGAGCCAGCACGTTTCAGCGAGTGCCCCGACTTCGGTGAACCCACTGTTTGGTCGACCGTCTCGGCCCTCCGGCGGTCGTTCAACCTCGTGCACGTCCACACGTGCGGCGCGCGCGCTGCGACGTTTGCCGTGCACTCGTTGTGCCCCTTGCATTCCGCGTCGCTTTTGACGCGCCGCCCAGGAATCTGATTACGGGAGCCATATGAAGAAGAATGCACGAGGTGCGGTAGCAGCCGCGGCGCGCCCCCGCCTCAAAGGGGCGGTGTTCCCTGCTGGCCTGGATTGACGAACAACTTCCCCGAGACGAGGGCAGCAGTCGGGTGCCCACTCGACGCGTACCACTGCCACTCTTCGACGGAGCCTCTCAATCGTCAACTGTCAGTCATTCGGAGGCACGGTGGGCAGCTGCCGCTCGCGGGCAGTGCGGCAAAACTGCGCCGCCGCCGTGAGCACTCGATTAAACGCCGCGGCTGTTCGTGCCTCACTGCCTAGCCCGCCTAAACAGTTTCATTTTGCAGCATTCTTGACGTTGTCAAGCCGGGCGCTTTCCGTGCGGCTGATTTCTGTTACGTATACGTGTTACGTTAGCAGGCCTCATTTCGAAGGCGTGCAATAGGGGCATGACCGCTACATGCGAAGTGGTCAATTATGCGAAATGGAACACGACTTAACTGAAAAGAGAAGAAGGGCAAGCCGTACCGATTCGCCAGCTGCCCGGGCCTCGTCATGTGCAGGAATGAACCCCAGATCGGCGGTGGGCTGCCGTGGTGCTCGCGGCAGTCGTAGTCAGCTTAAATTTCGCGGAGCTGCTAATGGCAGTGACAAACTGACAGTACTGCAGGCAGAGACATGTTCTGCTCTTGATGATCTGCATTTCATTCCAAACTTCGTTATTTATTAAGCGCACGGCGAAGCAAGATTAATTAATGAATTAATTAATTCGCACAATTTTTTTACTACACCTGCGTTTTACACTCCGACCCCATTAATATGCGGGGGGCAGGCCTGGGTATCAAAACCACGACCTTGTGCTGAGCCGAAAAAGGCCACAGCAGATAACGCAGCGCTTGGAGAAGCAAATCTTTGAAACATTGTGAAAATTCAGTTAAGTTAGCCAGCGACAAATAAAACGTAAATACATAAATACCGGACAAATGACGGAATACAACACTGCAAGTTTCCCAACTGCACATACATCGCCACTTCCTTTAACGAAAATCGCGCTCATTTTCGCCAAAGAAAGGAGACATATCAGTTTGAACCACTGCGCTTTAGATAGCTACGTTTCACTTGGCACAGTGAAAAGGGATCTAAAGGGTGATGCAGATGGTAACAGCAATGTGAATGTGTCGATGGTCAACACTGCGACAAGTTAAATTGCAACATGGCCCGTGCTCTCAATACTGCACATCCTGTGGGAAGCCAAGGTTTTAAAATGGTCTGACTTGATACCAGAGAAGTCAGTGTCAGCCGCTCCCGTGTGTGTACGATGAGTAGTCGTAAAATGTGCGCGCTAGCTTCTCTGGCATATGACAGTGATCATTTCCTTATTGACTACACCTGCCGCGGTGGCGTAGCCGCTATACGTGGCGTTACGCTGCTAAACGTAAGCGTGAGGTCGCGGGATCGAATCCCGGCAGCGGCGGCCGCATTTCGATAGAGGCGAAATGAAATGTCCGTGTCCCTCGCATTATGGGCACGTTAAAGATCCCCTGATGGTCAAAGTTAATCCGGAGTCCCCCCCTACGGCGTGCCTCATAATCCAATCGTGGCTTTGACACGTAACACCGCAGAATTCAGAATTCCTTATCGACTGCGCTCACGACAATGATGTGCACTAAGCGCCAAGTTAGTGTCCCGCCGAGACGTTCTCTGAACGCAACACTTGTGCCGTTTGTTGGACTAACAACAACCTCGTACCCGATGCAGAACTTATGGAGATGCCTATGAACAGGGCCTCGTTAAGTCGATGCGGTTATTGCATCGTTGCGAAGTTTCGAATCATGCACTTAGGGAGGTCGCATTCGAGAAATGAGTTGCATATCACGCAGCACAGGTCTCGAAACAAATTGGCAGCATTCTGAACTTTCTCAACAATAATTTCCCTAATGTATTTCGTCTTAGAAGATACGGCAAAGAGGGACCCCTTGGTGCAGATCAACGTTATCGTATAGGTCGCCATCTTCGCACCGCAATCGAATTTCCACGAGAAAGCAAAGCAGCCACAATAACCAGAAATAGAAACTGAGTCTCACAATTGCTAGTTGAATGCACTGGAAGCCGAGTGCATCACTGATCTTGCGTAATGACTCTACGGCCTTCCGCACTCCAACAGCGAAGCCTGTTGCCGATCCCAAGGACTCTAATACCGCAGCGTATAACCCTTATCTCAGAGTATAGGTGGGGCGGGCGAGAACATCTCTAATCAAACAAGCGAGGATGAATGCTGTGTCAAGACGCCGATTGCGGCTGGCCGCATGTTGCGCAACGGGCGCTTGAAATACGAACACCCAGACAGGATAAATGGTAGTGTCGGCACGCACTGCGGACTCCTGCCGCGCAGTGCCTCTTTTACCATTAGGCACTCCGCTACTGCGACAATGCTATCTGCAAGAAATCTGCTCTTTCTTTTTTTTTCCTGTTCTCGTAGCGTCGGCGCATTCCAGCGCCGCGATGCGTCCGGCCTTCGTCAGTTGTTCGCTTTCGCAGAACGCGGGCTGTCCACGCTGCAACCGACAAGACTGGGGTCACGTGCGCCTACCATCCTTCTGCGCGCGGGTCGAAGGCTGTGCTTGATCAGCTGCTGTTCGAGCAACAGACCAGCCGTCGACGATGCTCGCGTGGCGTTCGTTGCAAACGATGTTTCAGGAAAGTGTATATATATATATATATATATATATATATATATATATATATATATATATATATATATATATATACATATATATATATATATATATATATATATATATATATATATATATATATATATATATATATATATATATATATATATATATATATATATATATATATATATTTCCCCTATGTTGTCACTTCGTATCTTTCTTGGCTTATACGATTAATAAATATCGAGCCCCACGGCTCCTTTTTGTGACGTAGGGATGACGTTGTGCACAGTCATGCACACGCGCAAGCATAGCGTTGTACGCCCCCTTGCACGGCAGCCATATAATCTTGGGTTTACTGGAATAAAGTTTCAAAGCTCTTCGTGAGATACTGGCAAAGGCTCCAGTTTTGGCGCACTACCATAAAAACCAGCTTATCACGTTATCGGTAGACGCCAGTCAAAATGGTATCGGCGCTGGGATCATTCAAAACGGTCACCCACTAGCATACTCATCGCGCTCTGTCTCGGAAAAGCAAGAGATATGCGCAGATAGAAAAAGAAATGCTAGCGATGGTTCATGGTTGCGAAAAATTCTCCTTTACCCCCTACGCAACAAAGAGCTGTGGGACGATGCCCTCCGCGACGGACCTCCCGAGGTCCTCCGAACTGTGATACAACGGGCTCGAAACATCGCCGGAATCATCTTAGGTACCCTGGACTGAGGGTTCCTCCCACATTGCTCTCGCCATTCAAATATTATTAATAAAGATGTTTTACTCTCTCTCCAGGATTATTTGTTTGGGCAACCGGAGGTCACAGTGGAGTCTGATCACAAACCACTAGAGATGATTTTTTAAGAAACCATTGTATCAGTGCCCACTTCGCCTTCAGCGCATGCGCGTGAACCTGCAACGCTATCACCTAACAGTAAAATACATGCCAGGGAAACATATTTTTATTGCCGACGCGTTATCTAGTTTCCCAAGTAGTACAGTTTTGAGTGAATACGGAGAACACTTTCACGTCAATGCAGTGGTTAATCTTCCAGTTTCAGACAAGCGCCTAAATCAAGTTTTGCAAGAAACTGAGAAAGACCCGACCATGCAGCAACTTCGCCACTGTGCAAGCACAAGTTGGCTTGACCTCAAGTATGACGTCATTCCGGAGCTGCGCAGCTACTGGGAATTCCGAGATGAACTACACACTGAACATGGCATGGTTCCGCGCAGCCACCACATCTCTACCAAGATGCGCGGTGACATTCTTTCTTGTTTGCATGCTGTGCACGTGGGAGCAGAAAAGATGAAGGCACGCGCACGTTTCTCACTTTTCTGGCCAGGCATCAATGGCAACATAAACAGCAAGACGCTGTCAATTATGCGAGCGGTATAAGCCTAGAAATACCCGATTGCCGTTACAGAGCCATGAGAAAGAGAGAAATAAACTTTATTGTGAGGCCAGGCTTCTTGAGCCCAAAGGTGGGTGGCCTCCTCAGTCCAGGTAGCCATGGCTCCCTGCCGCCGCCCGAGCCCTGTTCACCAACCGCAGCTGGCTGTCAGGGTCTTGCGTCACCAGCAGAGCCTCCCACTGGTCTTCCAATTCTTCTTCTGAATCCGCCTCTTTCTGCATGTTATCGCCTGGTGGTGATGATGATGGTGGTGCTTCTCGATTATTCCTGCATCCAAGCACCATATGGCGCAAGGTGTTGGGCGTGTCCGGCGGGCAGAACTTGCAGTCTCGCCCGTAGATGCCCGGGTACATGGAGGGCAGCAGTGTTCCGTGTGGGTAGGTTCTAGCCTGTAGTCTTCTCCAGGTGAGCCATGAAACGCCAAGTTTACCGTGGGAAGTCATTGGCGCAGATCTTTGCTACCACAACGGTAGTGAGTACTTGGTTGTCGTTGACTTCTACTCCTTTTTTCTTTGAAATAGGGGCTCTACAGTCTCTGCACCGAGAATGGCCCACCGTTCAGCAGCCAGCGGTTTCAAGACTTCATAAGATTGGATCAAATCATGTTCGATCAAGTCCATACCATCCCCGCTCAAATGGCATGGCCGAGCGAGCAGTGCATGAGGCTAAGAAACTATTAAAGAAGTGTCCTTTTGGCTCGGTAGACTTCTGTGCCGCATTACTCGAGTGGCGGAACTCTCCTTCGCAACGGCTCATGGGGCGGCTGACCAAGGCGCTTCTACCGGTTCCGGCTACCCACCTACAGCCTAAGACGGTGCACCCAAAGGACGTCCAACAGCGGCTTCTGGACATCCGCCGTCAGCAACGCACCTTCGACAACAGAGGTCTCTACCAGAGCTACCCGCCGTGGTTGCTCAGTCGATATGGTGTTGGGCTGCTGAGCACGAGGTCGCGGGATCGAATCCAGGCTGCGGCGGCCGCATTTCGATGGGGAGCGAAATGCGAAAACACCCGTGTACTTAGATTTAGGTGCACGTTAAAGAACCCCAAGTGGTCGAAATTACCGAAGTACTCCACTACGACGTGCCTAATAATCAGAACGTGGTTTTGGCCCGTTAAACCGTATAATTTTTTTCTACCAGAGCTACCACTGGGTGCCAGGGTCACGGTGTATAATGTGCCCACAAGAGCGTGGTCGCCCGCTACACTCCTCCAAAAAGCTGACAGCCCACGCTCGTACATGCTCGAAAGCGATGATGGACGTCAGTTGCAACGCACACGAGAACACATCAGACCATCGCAAACACCCATCATGCAAGATTTGCTAGCACCTGGCCCCTGAGCTGCTGTGACGGCTCCACCAGCACAATCGAATCAGCAGCAACCAGTACCAATCAGAACCAGCAACCAACGGGAGCGTCATCCACCAAAAAGATATCCAGAGCTATAATTATATTGAAGTCTGTAAACTGGCTAAACAAAGGAAAGAAAGGGAGGTGTGACGTAGGGATGACGTTGAACACAGTCATGCACACGCGCAAGCACAGCGTTGTATGTCCCCTTGCACGGCGGCTATATAATCTTGGGTTTACGGGAATAAAGCGTCTTTCCGCACCCGTCTTGTGTGTGTTACACTTCTCGTGCATTATATACCGGGTGTCCCAGTTAACTTGGACCAATATTTAAGAAAACCAAAAACCAAGAGCTCTCGAGAAATCGTACCGACTGCATAGTAGGCGAGTCGTATGTGCTTAACGCCAGTATATTTTTCATCACGAAGTATCAATTCATTAAATGATTTTAGTTAGTGAACTTTTTAATTATTGCTTGAATCGCAAACATATCAATTACAAAGTTGTAGGGCACCTCAAATAACCTCCGAATCAAGCATTTGTTTCGTGCTCAGCTTTGGCTCGTTGGTTTTTCCGAGAAAATACAAAAGCGCGCGAAACATTCAAAATACGAAATAGATACGCACTTACGCGCCGCTACTCAAGCGCTCCCAAGCGAATAGCCACGGATACACGGCTTTACTATAGCGCCGGCAACTCAATACAGAGCTTCACGCTATGTGATTCTCGCGGCGTCATGAAACACGCCGCTGACGCATTGATAAGCGTAGTAGAGCCGCAGGGGGGAAGGGGGGGGTATTTCGAAGAGGGGAAACCGTGACGGCGCACTTGGGACTAATTTTGCGCACTCATCTTGTTCTGTAGATAGGCGCTCCCGGAACGTATGTTCCTTTTGTTCCCTTTAGCAATGGAAACAAACATTGCGCAAGCTATGTCCATCTAATTGCGTTTCGGCGGATCTGTGCGGCCAGCGTATGTACGCTCTTGTCGATTACGTAAATCATTTTTCCTTGACGTGTCAGTGTGTAGATAATAACGGGAGATCTCAACGGCACCCCGCCAGTGGTCTGTTCTTCGAGGAGACAGTCATGCCATTCACGAATGATCAGAAGGTTGTAATGATCCTGGCTATGGGGGCGGCGCACGGCAGCAAGACGAAGGCAGCCAAGCTATTCCGGATGTGGCATTGTGGAGGACGCCCTATAGTCCGTCAACAGTGCTTAGAACGTACGAAGTCCTTTGCGAGACGAGTAGCTTCACAAGAAAGGGGCACAGCACAGCGACGGTAGTTCAAGAAGCGGAAACGCATGTTTTGGCATTCATTGCTGCTAAACCTCACGGTAGTTGCACGACGCCAGTGCAGAGGCCAGAACCTCTAAGTCATCAGTGTGCAGGATTTTAAAAAAAAGGTCATATGCACCCGTGCCATGTACATCTTCATCAAAAACTTAAATACCGAGATTTTGAAAAGAGGTTTGACTTTGCCAATTGGATCTTCACGAAATGCGAAGAAGAACCGAACTTTCTCACACCCGTGCTTTGGGCAAATGAGCCTAACTTCTCTAGACACGCACAAGTTAATCTTCACAACGCGCACTACTGGAGTGATAGGAATCCCCACTGGCTGGCACAAACGCGACACCAATACCAGTGGTCGTTTAATGTGTGGTGCCGTATTTTTGATGGCAACATCATCGGGCCTATCTTTTTGACAACACACTAACGACGCAACGCTACGTCAATGACATCCTCGAGGGTCCTGTGAAGGACGTGACGTCTGTTGCAACGTTCCACTTGAGCACCTTCGGAACATCTGGTTTCAACACGATGGTGCCCCTGCGAATAGTACAGTAGTCAGTCTTGAGCGTGGCTCAACAAACTTTTTCCTGGACAGTGGATTGGCCAGCACAGACCTGTACCCTGGCCTTCAAGGTCACCGGACATGACACCGCTAGACTTCTTCTTGTGTGGTTACGTGAAAGATCGCGTGTATAGCAGCGAAACTACCACATCGGATGCCCTAAAGCCAAAAATAAGCTTAGCCTGCAGCGAGGTTCCAACGTCGTTGGTCAGAGTTGCAACAACACATGTGTTGAAAAGAAGCAAGCACTGTATCGCTTCAGACGGTGACCTGTTCGAGCACGTGCTATAAGTGGCAGATGAAAGTAACCGCTCAAAACTGGTGTAAAATGTGACTAACGCATCTTCATGATGTCACCCTATCCGTACATAAAAAAGCTTGCGACAAAGATAGAAATAGGTTAAAAAAGCTGCTTCGTTTTGCCTCTTTTCCGGAGTTCAAGAGACAGAAAGGGTAAATGGCTAAACCATTTGCACCTTTGGATGTTTCCTTGTGGGCGGCTGAGACGCCTTACGTGCTTTTGGTTTACTTTTTATTGAAATAAACTCCTGAGTAGCTCTTTTATGTTCTTCCGAGAGCTGCCTTTCTTCTTTTTTCATGTTCTCTTACACACCGTTTTCTGAAACATTAATTGAATTTCTTTCGTAGCCTTGTTTCATGATACGCGAAGGTTAATGCTATCCCGAATGCCTCATGATCGAGCACAACATTCCTGCGTCCGCAGATGCTGACGCTTATCGCACCACGCTAGTTAGGTCGCGAAACCTCTCGAGCCATCCTACATGACGAAGCCTTATAGGACGCGGAGATAAACGAATGCAGCCATATGCAGCCGTATATCTTTCAAATCTTGCTTGGAGGCGCTTGAGTAGCGGCGCGCGAGCGCGCATCTATTTCATATTTCGCGTATTTCGCGGCCTTTTGCTATTTTCTTGGAAAAAGCAACCAGGCACACTTTAGCACGAAATAAATATTTGATTCAGAGGTTATTGAAGGTGCCCTACAACTTTGTAATTGGCATGCTTGCGATTCAAGCAATAATTAAATATTTCACTAATTAAAAGGAATTAATACTTAATGATGCAAAAAGAAATACTGGCTGTAATTACACACGACTGCCGCTACTATGCAGTCAGTACGATTTCTCTAGAGCTCTTGGGTTTTATTTAAATCTTGGTCCAAGTTAAACGGAACACCCGGTATATGAACTATAATCTATAGTTTCTATCATGATGCTGGATTATTAACTATGTGATGCGCTGTGGTGAAAATATGCGCAGGCTGTACGCTAAACAAAATATAGTTGCATGACTCTTTTATTTATGCAATAACATAGCTGCCTACCGGTATAACATGTGCTCGTAAAGGTTATGGCTATATATACTCATATATAGTCGCTCTCGGAGACACGTAGCGTATACCATCCCCGATCATTGTATATGTGTGATGCGTTGGTCCCCTTTGTCGTTTGTTCCAATCTGTACAGTGCAGTTTATTACACGCGATCTAAGTTTCCTACCTCGGCTCTTAGGTGCCATTATTTGATTGTGTTATCACTGTCGCGAAACTGTGCGGCAATGCGGTCCTTGTGCTTTTTTTTTTCCGCATACGTGTTTATAATACCTTTAGAACATAATTAAGTGACATCATTACTTCTTGTCGATGGAAGTGTCGCTTGTAAAGAAAACAGGCCTCACTAATTTAATAGGGTAGCATATGCTACTGTATACTGCGGTGTCGTTACTATCTATAGTTCGCAAACCGACTACCTGTACTAATCATATTAACCAACTCCTTTGGGTCGTAAATGCAAGTACCGGCGCCGTTGCTAACTGTCATTTCTAGAATTTTAGTTAACTTTGGGACAAGCAGTTACTGACTTTTGGGAACGACGATACTAAACAAAAAAAAAAAAAATACAAGTACGTGATTTTGCATGCCGAAACCACTGGTGCCTAGCTCTAGACCGCATTTGAGCCCAAGTTCTTCACCTATGTAAATCGAGCACGGAATCAACCTTCGAAGTGGCTCCTTCCGCTTGGTTTTGTGCTTTCTATGTAGGAACGGTAGAAGACGCAAGCACAGAAGCGGGTCGAGAAGCTACCGCACCCACAGATAAACTCCATGCGATGGAAGGTTATGCACATTCACCTGTAACTTTCCTCCCACTCGTTGCTGCTTACGAGTAGTAGTTCTGACAGCAACCTCCTACCACGCCATGAGTCGCCACAACCCGCACTGCCAGCAACGCCAGCTGCAGCGGCCAGATTCCCGCGAAGGCAGTATGTTAAAACGTATTGCGCTAAAATGTGTGTACGTTTAGGAACCCCACGTGACCAAATAATTCGCAGCCTCGAGTACAGCGTCCCTGATATCGCATTGTGTATAGCTACGGCACGTAAGACATCATCACTTACTAATCGCTGCAAAGCCACCAAGGAAGCCGAGGCTTGCGGTGCACGGAGTGTGCGAAGAAAACAGAGGCACATTTGTGTAACAAAGCACTTGTAATAACAAAGGGCAACACATCTCCCATCAACAAATAACCTCTTCCGAGTGGCAGTGGTCCAGAAACACGAATGTGCAATAAAGAGACTAGACTGCCCGAGTTCACGAACCCCATACCGCGCATGCGCGGAGCTTAGCCATCGCATCGTCCCCGCTGCAGTTAAATGTGCTTCGGAATTCAGACGAGCTGCTCAAGGGAAGAATGACCCGGCTACGCCACTGGCACAGGTCGGCCGAGAAATGAGTGAAGAAGAGGTCGGCAGCCGAGTTGTTCCGAGGCGTCCTCCGGTGCGTCGCCTGAAACAGCTCCCAGGCTACTGGCAGGGCGGCCGCATCGATGAACACATCTGCTGATGTGAAGCAGCGCCGCAAGAGCGACGGGGGCGTGTCCAAGAGCAGTGCCCGCAGGAGGCAGGCGCTGGCGCGGGCGCTGAGCCTTGCAATAGATGGTTCGGCGAGCGACGCCGGCACGTAAAGGCTGCGCGAGCCCCGGGAGCAGTGGCCATCCAGGGGCGAGCCCATCCAGCGCGCCTCAGGGCGCACGCCCTGGCGCAGTGCGGTCATGCGCGAGCTTGCCTCGACGAAGGCTGCGAGGCCGTGGCTCGACAGCGGCTCCTCACTGGGTGGGGAACGCACCCAGTCCGGGAAGAAGGCGCGCACTTGGAGACGCCGCAGCCGCCGCAGGGCTTGGGCGCGCGTTGCCGCGTCCAAAAGGCCCGTGGACTGCTGTAGGCGCGCTTCGACTGCAGCCCGCAGTCGTCCGGCGAAATCGAGCCGCTGCAGCCGGTCGTAAAGCTCGCGTCCTCCCTTGTACACGGCCAGGAGGCCTAGGTGCGGCTGGGCTTGCATTGTCAGCCGCAGGCAGGCGTGCGCCGTATCCAGCTCGAGCGGTCGGCCGTGCGCCAGGTGCAATGCCAGCAGTGAGCCGACACCTCCCGGCACCGCTGGCAGGAAAGGCGCCACGCGCACCAGTAGCCGGAAGCCGAGGTAGTTGAGTGGTATTTGAGGAGGCGACTCGTCCAGCAGGCGTAGAAGTCCCTGCACAAATGATGGATGACGCAGCCAGAGCTCAGTCGAGTCCGACACGTGCACGAGGCGGTTAAGTGCCTGTGCCACAAAGTGCCGGAACCGGAAAAGCACTGCCATGTTGTCGACTAAGCCCGACGTCTCAGTAGCCGGTGGTTCCGCCAAGACGGCAAGCCGGCGCTCCAGGACTGTGACGTCACTCGCGGCGCCAGACTCGTCAAGACCAAAGGCAGACATAACTGAGCCCGCTGCTCGCGTGTGCCACAGAACACTCCAGTTGTGAGCAGCCGCGCTAACATTGATGAGCAGCTGGGGTGGCTCCAGGGCTACGATGAACTTGCCCTGGTGGTTCGGGTGGTCTCGTATGGAAAGCGACGCCAAAGCTGGCAGACCAAGAAGCCGCAGTAAGAGCGCCGCGGCTTCCCACACTGCAGCCGGCGGCCTTGCTGGGGCGGTCTTGCTGAAGGGCCAGCCTTCGAGAGAGACTGTCGTCAAAAGCTGCCGAAACTGTGCCCAGGCGTCTGGTCGTGACGAAGCATTCACACACTCCTCCCAAAGCGGTCTGAGTGGAGAATCGTGTTGCTGCAATAGAGTCTTCTCCAGTCTTCTAACCACAGCTACGTCTGTTGCAACTCGTGAAGCTGGCCTGAAACATGTGAAACTGTAGAAATCGTGACATGGGGAAACACCTCGATGAGAATGTTGCAGTACAGATGCATGTTTGCGTGTAGTTATTGCCGTAGAAACAATTTTCTTAATGGTGACCTCAAATCCACCACTTGTATCCTTGCCTGCAAAAAGATCCACAACTGCCAAGAGACAAAACAGGGCGGCCAGCAACAACAAGAAGTAGACGACAGCGTCTGTCCGGCTTCGACGCAGCTGAGGATCATGCAGGCGCTTTACGCGTGGCTCGCTTGACTTGAGTGAGGAGCAGGAAGGAAGGCTCTGTGCAGGTGTACCGTAGCTCGACTTTCCGACAGTACGAGACGTCATATTTGAACTGGTTGTTCCAGACCTCTCCTGTTCTGGTTCGCTGTTCTCATTGACTTTGACAGTGGCCGGTTTCGCAGATTCCGAAGGTGTTCTCACTTCTACAGCTTCGAGTGGTCCAGGCGCAGCCATGTGGTCAGACACAAACAATGGCTGATTCACTACTGCGGCGGCTTGGCGGTCGGGTACTTCAACTAGTCTCGAAGCCATTGCCGCTGGGAGGTCTCCTTGCCCGGTGTCGTTGTTTTGTTGATAACATAAGTATACCTGATCTTTCCATAGTTTCATATCCTCTTGCTTGCCATCGTGCTGTGGAGTGGCATTGCGAGCACGGGCGTTGTTCGTCTTGTCAAACCACTGCGGAGGTTGATTCCAGTTCTGGCTTTGCATGCGGCTCTTCTCCTCCCCTTCCAAGAGGTGTGGCTCCAGGGCCACGCGATGAAACTCGCGTAAGTGTCGTGGGCAAATTTGTGCCAGCTGGTCGGATGGCATGTTAGCGGTGTGCACTTGCAGGACAGTACTGCATGATTGCTTGCGTCGCGTCGACTCATTGTGCTGCTGCCAGGTGCAACGTGACTGCCGCACGCTTTGCAGCGGCGATACCGAGCGAGATGCCTTTGCATTTTCGTAGTAACTGCACCGGGATGTCGGATTTCCACGCCGGCTACGCCTTCTCTGAAGCAACGATGATGCGTTTGAGCTAGAACTAATTGTTGTCGCTGCCCGGGTCGATGATCTTGTAGTTGCTTTGGTCGACGGAAGGCGGTTTGAAACCTTGCTTGACGCAGGCACACGAGTTGAAAACCGCTTCGAGCCTTTGTTGAAAACGTGGACGCGGGCAGGTGGTCGCGTTGTAATCTTCACTGAAGAAAGTCGAGGCCAGAGCGAATTGCGTCGAGACTCTCCCTCTTCGTAAGAACCACTGCTGTCACTAGAGTCGTCTCGGGCGCGCTTGTTTCTTGAAACGCTGGATGTTTCCTTGCGTGCGTATGTGAACTTTTGCATATCGCTGCTGTCCTCAGTAGAAAAGCTTACTTCAGTGTACGTATCTGCCTCACGGTTTTTTGCCGTTACTCGTGCCACCTTCTTTTCTGCCTTTGTGTCTGTCGTTTGCGACGCCTTGTCTTTAAAGAGCGGCACGTGCCTCTCAGGTGTGGCAGCTCTCGAAGAGCCGGTCTTTTGCCGTTTTCGCCTTGGGCGCGAAATGTGTTCACGCCGCTCTTTATCATTGCGGTCGTTGTAGGACCGAATAAGTGACGAACTTCGGTGCAGTGCAGTGGCTGTACGGTCCCCACGGTTTGATTCCCTTTTATGTTGAGTAGATAACAGAATTTCTACTCCACCATCCTTCTTCATTCTGCTCCCGACAAAATACAGCCCTCGCTCGCTGACTTCTTCAGAAACGGTGCTGCTCTCAACAATAAGAGACGCTTGTGTGCCTTTTGCTTCACAAATGTCCAAAATCTGGGGCCGAGACAGCATCGATTGCCATCCAGGCTCCGGTGACGGAGGAGGGGGACCTGGAGACTCCATGACGTCATAATGAACACCCACCGCTAAATCCCGCATCGTAACTCGCTCTTTTTTCGGTGTCTCGAAAACGGCGCGGTCAATAAGAGTAGCCTCAGCGATGCTCTTGAGTTTTTCACGGCCATCCTCGACCATTGCCCTGCCCGAAAGCGGCTCCCTCCGTGCGCATTGCAGCTTCGCCAGTTCTGCCTTGAGATCCGCTTCGAGTTGCAGCAGCCTGTTTATGTCGGCCTGCGCTGCGTCCATCGTCTGGGCCGCTTCGTCTCGCTGCTGAACAGCAGCAGCCGTGGCTTCACGCTCCTGGCGCTCCTGTATTCGCGCCGTCTCGTCCTTGGTGAGGAACACTTCTTCCGGCAGCATCTTACGGAGCTCAGGATTTTTCGCCATCTTCTCTCTAAGCAGTCTCTCTAGCTTTATTAATCGCTGAAGCCGTGCATCTTGACCGCGCTTGCGCTTGACAGGTGGCAATGGCCTTTGGTGCTTTACCGGTAGCTCGTACGAGCCTTCCGAAGACTCCGACGAGTCTGACGAGTCGGACGAGTCTGTAGGTACATTCATAGCGCAAGAGTTCATTATCCAGCTGAAGAACGACGGCTGTTCCTGACCCGTATTCGCGGGCTTCGACTGACATATATTTTGGAAGCAGGGACTCAGTGTTCTGCAACACGATGTACCGCGGGATCCCGTTCGCTGTTCAGGGCGGCTTCGCTGAGTTTTCTTACCCGGAGATTTGCCGCCTCCTTTCTGTGCGACCGGCATAGAAGCACTTTCTGCTTGAAGCTCAATCTCACTTCTAGCCTCAACGACGACGGCTGGAGTTTCGACTTTCACCTGTGTGCAACTTCCCGCAGTGTTTTCCTCGGCCATTTCTGTTTCGTCGTCATCCTTCATTGCTATTACAACTTGTTCTGTAATCTTGATTTCAACTTCTTTTCTCTTGTCCCCCGGAGGGGTGGTCACGTTGTTTTCTTCCACATCCCTGGCAATCTTCAAAGCTACATTGGGAGTCAACTGCAGCCGCTTTTCTTTCTCTGGAGTTTTTGTCACTGTCTTTGGTAGGGCGGTGATTTCACTCCTTGCTGGCTGTCTAGACAGACAGGGAACTCGCCCGTCGCCGTGGGCAGCGTGTTCCTGTGCGGGTGTCCTGTTCACGAAGCCGGAGTCAGCCGAGACAGTCGTGCGGTTGTCGGTTCGCACCTGGCACGTCTGGCCCGAGGCGCATTCGTACTCGATCCGCTCCTCCCTGTGTACAATGCCAATCTCCGGGAAGCTGCTCTCCGGCGGCGCGCTGGTTGGGTGCGGCCACTGCTGGTGGTTTGTCCACATGCGAGGTTGTTCCTGAGGATAGGCAGGCATAGGTGGAGGAGGCTGCATCATCGGGGCCGGAGGCTGGTAGCCGTCTGGTGGAGGGAACATGGCTCCCATCGGTGGACTCGGCTGGTAGAAGTTCACCATGGGTGCCTGAGCCTGGTGGTGCATATAGTACGGCGAAGGCGCTCGGTACGTACCAATCGCTGGTGTAGGCGGCTCCAAGTACCTTCCCATCATGAGGGGAGCTGCTGTGGGCTGTCGTCTCTCGGCCTTTGGCTGCAGCCTACGCTGGTATGAGCAACGACGATTGCGACTAGCCCGTCCTTTGAATGCGTTGTAGTCGTAATCTTCTTCCTCACCTTCTTCGTCCTCATCTTCGTCTTCACTATCCTCATCACCGTTATCTTCCTCATCCTCTTCATCAGTCTGCCTAAAGTGCCGGTCTCTGATGAAGCGCCGCCGCCCCTTGTAGCTCTCTTCAGTGCTGGCGTGTTCCTCGGTTTCCTCGACGTAAACTTTTTCGCGCGATAAACGTGGCTCTGGGGGCGTTGTGCGACTTTTCTTTTCTGTTGCAGGCTTTTCAGGCGGAGGCATGGGTGGTGGGTCTGGCGTTGTCAGTATGGTCACAGTGGTAGGTGGAAAATGCATGGGCGGTTGCGCCTGGGTTACCGGGGTTTCCGCGCACAGAGAAGACCAGTACTTCTTCGATGCGTCCGTCCGGTCTGAAAATGGCGGTCCGAACGCGAACCTGTATCGTGGGAGTGGCATCTGCCTCCGCGTGGCTGTTGGTAACGGCGCATCATTGTTATGTCCAGATGACGCAGGCGTATATCCAAAAGTCATAGGAAGTTCATTTGTCCTTGCTTCATTCATGACGTGAACTGGTGGGAGATCGAGCCTTGGTGCACTGGCGCCTGTTGCTCTTTGAGGATTGTTGCTTTCTCTCTGCGCAAATGACATAGAATGACCGTAGGCAAAGTTGAATGGAACGTCGTTTCCTGCTGATTGCAAGTTTGCTGGGTTACTTTGTCCCATCGCTGTTGCAGGTGCGTAAGCGAATGCAAGCGGAACATCCCTTGTCATACTCGGTCCAGCGACATTTGATGCAGTAGCAGTTTGCGGCCCTTGTTGGCCTTCCATTGTCCTCGAGGACTGATTAACACCATGTCCCAAGGATGACAGCGTCGGCCCGTAAGCGAATGTCAGTGGAACGGTACTTGCGATGACTGGTGGTCTGGAAGTATTTCCCGGCAGAGACGTATATACGGGAGCATAGGCGAACCTCACAGGGAGTTCGTCTATTCTGTCTGGTCGTGGCACGTTCTGCGTAGACCGCGAAGGTGGTGCGTAAGTGAAAGCAAACGATGGTCCGACACCGTTGCCACTCCGCTGAGGTTCACCAACTTGAGCGCCGTTTCTTGTTTCCGTGGACTGCAGGAACGGTAAAGATTGAGCGGCGATCGAAAATGCGACCTTGTTGTTCCTGGCTCTCAGATCTAGACCAGCTTGATTGCCTTCGGCCACTTCGGCGGCATTTTTCGTCAGCAGGTCTTGAATTTCAGTCAGTTTGTTGAGGATGAGTGCGTCCCCGCCCAAACCGTTTGGAGCCCTCGTTTCACTCGATTTAGCGCCAGCAGACGTGGCCGAGGCACCAGATGCGCTGGGAGACACGCCGCTGTCAGCAGACAGCGCAGGAACCAAGTTATCGCTTGCCGTTGCTGGAAAACCCGAGCCTTCGGCGGGTGGAAAAGTAGTCGCTGCTGGTGCCGGAGCTTGGGGTGCAGCGCTCGGTGGAGTATGCGGAACGCCCAAAGGTACGCCTGGGGCAGTATCAGGCTCTAGCGATGGCAGCACTGGCTCAACTGCAGGCACAGATGTTGCCGACGGCGGCACGACTTGCGGTGCCGCTTCGGCTGCAGGCGGTCCGGCGAACGGTGCTACTTTCGGCAGACCCGCCGACGGCGAGGCACCAGGCTTCGGAGGTGGAGGAACATTCTGATCCACGGGGATCGGCCGAGCCGGCGACCAGCCGGACGGTAGCTGAACGCCAGCGGGTGGGGCAGCCCGCAAGTGCGGCGAAGGCGTAACCGGCACCCCTGGTGCTACCAGTGGTGGACGCGGCGGCGAGCCGGAGCGCACGTCTATAGAGGGCCTGAGCGGCGAAGGCGTGCGAAGTCGCCCGGGGCTGGAACCTCGCGCAGGAGAACCGCCGGTCGGAGGCGGCGGCCAAGCTGGCAGCCCGGGCCGTCGAGGGGACCCTCCTAAGGGCTGCCCGGCTATCGGTGCCGCGTTTTGCATATCGGCAACAACGTAGATCTGCACTGGCAGAGCAGAACTCGCGTGTTCGAAGCGCTGGAACACGGTTCCTGACGCTCGTGCTTACGTGCTGTCCTCTTCTTCGTGTGCAAGCTCGAAATGGCAATTGTTCTGGCAGTTTTGTGGCGCGATTGACAAAAATGGGCTGTCTGTAAAGAAAAGCGCATCGCTTTTATTCACGTCGTGCTCGACGAGGTTCAAATGGATGAATTTTCTTTTCGAAAATAGTTAAACTGTGGAGTTGAACGTCCCAGTATTGCACAATGGGTTATGAGGGATGCCGTAGTGAAGCGCTCGGGATTAATTTTGGACCACCTGATCTTTATCGTTAACCCAAAGCATGGCACACGAGCGTTCTTTTTTTTTTTTGTATTCTAGTTCCATCATAACGCCACCTCATGCTAAGCAGCGCAACCATAGCCTCTGAGCCAACGCGACGGTTTCAAAAAATAATCGCTCACTTGATTGCGTCTAGAGGAAGCATTCACGACATCCATTCCAGTGAAATGTCTGTATCTATTCTCTTAATATCCATTAAGACTGCAGGTATCCAGAGAGCATGCCTGCACAGTCTTAATAGATATTTCAGTGTAACGGCGGCCTGGAATGCCGTAAATATTGCACTCTCCTCCAGGTTTATTGTCACTTAGGCTTGCATTGACTATCCAAGTATAATGCACGCTAGATCCCCCTGCACAAACGAAGATTGAGAAAATTGTAGTCGCTATAGCAAATTATTCTTGCATTCGGTGGCTGCCAAGTGTCTCGTCTTTCACATGGTGGCATTTCCCAGTTTAATGCTAAATAAAATATTGTCGTTTCCTTCGCGTTTTCTTTTTTTGCTTTCCCGTTCGTTGATGCTAATTTTCGTAATGACCACTGACACGTTATTTACTTCTCAACCTCCCTGTGGGTACACAGACGTAGTGAGTGAACTGATTTATATTTTCAAGTGTATGCCGCGCCCGTAGGATGACCGTTGCAAGAAGACGTATTCCCTTATTCCCTTCCCCCGTGCACAGCATTCTTCCTTCAGGGATTCTTGTTCGACTCCATTAAGGCGAAGGAGAATGGCCGTCGTGATTACGTACCTAATTTGGCCACAGTCAGTGCCTCTGCAGTTTCGTTTTCTTCGTCGCCTTATTTTTTTCTTTCTTTTCTTTTCTTTTCTTTCTTTCTTTCTTTCTTTTTCGCAAGCGCCATTAATGGAAAATAACTCTTAGCTTGACGTGTCAGCCAATGCGCGCGTTCTGAACTTTGGTGAGGAAAGAAACGAAAGAGGCCTGCGCTATACATCCACGGATTTGCAGATAACGCACACCCTGGGCTCTTTAATTAACGCGTCCGAATGGCCGCGCGCGCGCAGCCGCAAGATGAAGTGACTTTGCGCCTCTCTCGCCATGTCGCCCTCCTTCTTCCGTACATTGCAATGCGGAAAAAGAAGAAGCAAAAAAAAAAAAAAATGCGGCGTGCGGTTGTCTTCGGGAGCGCGGGGCTCGACGCTGCAGCGAGGGTGCGGTTCGGCAGGGCCGCACTTCATTACACGCGGGCGCGAGACGCGCTCCTTCCGCACAGCAATGCCGTTCTCGCCGGCCGTGCACGGCCGCAGCTCATTTGCGCTGCGCAGCGATCGCGGGGCACCGGTTCTCCCGGCAGCGCACAAGGATTTGCCGACCGGCCGGTCCGAGCGCGGCGGCGCGGCCGCGATGGCCACGCCGCTCGTCGTGGCTGCCGTCGGGCCACGTCGCGACACGCGGAGCGCTGGTTGACTGTCGGATCGCATGACTGCGCACGGCGACGCTCTGCCGTAGGAATTTACGGCCGCGCTTGGCCGCTGTCCACCGCGCGCGGTCAGCCGCGATGGTTCCTGGAAAGCTGGCACAGCGCGCCCGTCGCGCGTGCACGTGGCAGACGATGCGTGCAGGCGACCCGAGCCCATTCGACGGCGCCGGGGACGAGAACCCGCGCGGGTCATCCGGCCACGTCCTTCAGCCGGTCGACGACGCTTCCCTGGTCTCCCATTACCCTTTCTAGTCTCGAGCTGTTGGAACGACAAGGTCCTGTTCGAGACAAGTATTAAATAAACGAGAGAGGTGGGGGCCATAATGAAAACTGGCAACTAAGCTTAACCACCGCGTCACTTTAATGGAGACATGCACTTAGGCTACAGACGGGCAAGACACGGATGCTGCGAAGCTGGCCATACGATGTGTGACACTCAACGGCTGAACGACCGCGGGCAAGAATGTGTATTCTTCTTTCCTTGGACCGCACTGGTTTGCGGACGCGCATGCCACGCAGATGGTATATACTTGATCTCGTTTGCATTGGTCGGCGCACATCGTTTTCACAATATGCGTGCTTACGCGGTTACCGCATCGCACATTCGCGTGTCGAAAACTGCTTTCAAGCATTTTCTCAAGGCGGCATTGTAACGGTTCAGCTTTTACTTACGGACAACATGCCACATATACCAATGATATACAGGTTCAATGTGTTTACAAACAGATCCTTAACTCCCGGAATGTACTTACTATATGAATGGTCCGCTGCCTAAAGAAAGGGCGTTACCGGCCCTCTTTGACGCCAGTTCTCACGGGTTGGTCCTCACTATAGCCAGTTGGGGCAGGCTCGACAGCCTCCTCGCTTGAAGAGCAGATGTCATTAAAAAAAATTTTGAAAAACGGGCTAAGCTCGATGTAATAAAGTGAAGCTCGTAAAAAAAAAAAAAATTTTTTTCGCTACAAGGACTCAAGAATGTGTATATGCTGGCACACGCATGTGACAGCCGTGGCAACCTTTCTTTTTTTCTTTTTTTTTTGGTCTTGGTAACACTGCGTTTAGCAATGCGTGCTTCGCACGTAAGGCATAGCAGTTTGCTGTTGGTTACACTAGTGTGCAACGAAGCAGTGTATACGCTCGGCAGAGCAATAAATAGTTGCCTTGCAGAGGTTGTACCCCGTCTACCATAGTCACTATCAGCTACGTTATTTATTCTTGGAGCCCATAAAAATAACTAGTTATATCGTTAAAGGCAAGGCACGGAAATCCTTTCACGGCGCCTAAGACGCATCGCGAAAGTTCCAGGACGCCCGCCACAGTCATACATAGTGAGAAGTCCACGAGTTCTGCCCAATCGCGCATTACCTCGTGTGTTTATGCGCGTGTCTAATTTTACATGAGCGCTGACGAGGCAAACGAACCGTGGTTATACTGGTGAGGACCTAAATGATAAAAATCTGCAATAACCTTTTGACAGTAGCGACGTGATTTCGACAAGAAGCAAAACACACCCACTTTCAGAACATCTGGGAGCTCCTGCCAGGTGAGCCATCTTATACGCATGACCAAAACGCGTGAGCCGTAACAGAAACATGCGAGATGCAAAGAGCTGAAGGTTATTGTAAGCAGGACAATCGATGACTGTGTGGTGAGGATGACGTCTGCCTTTCCTTCAGTGCCTTTTACTCAGCAACTATACTGAGAACATCCGTCTCGTTTTACGCAGATAGTTCTCACCGATTCCATTATGTTAACAAGCGTAATACTCATTTATTATAGATTGAATGTTTCCCTTATTAACTTTTGGCATTGCCTTAACATGGTAACATAGCCTTTTAAATCTCTATTTTCATTCATTTAGTGGAATACAAATTAAAATTAAATTCTGGGGTTTTACGTCCTAAAGCCACAATAGGATTATAATTTTGGCCACCTGGGGATCTTTAACGTGCACTTATATTAAAGTACACGAGTAGTCTTGCATTTCGCCCCCGTTATAAATGCGGTCGCAGCTGCTGGGATCGGACCCGCGTACCTGGGTGCGTTTGCCGGGGAAAGGTTGAACATCATACTGGAATAGGGATTGGTAACATCGATGAGCTATTATTCGAGTAAAAGTATCCCGCAAAACGATTAGTCGTCATCGACATCCACCTTTCATTTAATCGACTTAATCGACTCGGCATGTTCGATTAATTACTTTCTACAGTTTGACAGGAGTGGCGTGAAATTTTTTTGACATCGCACTAGAATAGCGGAGCAGTGAGTGTGCGGCTGTGGTAGAGCGATTGTCGACTGTTCTTTGCGAGTCCCGATAAATGCCGAGACGAGCATCACATCCGCCATGGTTGCTCAGTGGCTATGGTATTAGGCTGCTGAGCACGAGGTCGTGGGATCGAATCCCAGCCACGGCGGCCGCATTTCGATGGGGGCGAAATGCGGAAACACCCGTATACTTAGATTTAGGTGCACGTTAAAGAACGCCAGGTGGTCAAAATTTCCGGAGTCTTCCTCTACGGCGGGCCTCATAATCAGAAAGTGGTTTTGGTGCGTAAAACACCGTAATTGTTTTTAAAGAGGACCTCACGCCACCACCACCACATTACCCTCTACGCCGCCCGAAGCCGGAGGCTCGAAATGTCCTCGCAATCCATGGCATACTACATAGAAACCCAGTCGTTGATCGTGCTGCCACTCCCAGTTCACTAAAGACGTGGCACAGCATTCGGGCCGGTTTTGAGCGCGTATTTGACATAGCGATGGAATTCATGTCGATTCCAGCAAAACTGTAGCTTCCGAGCGCCTGTTCTCGCATGCTGGTCGTATGGGCAAAGCATGTGGCTTAAAATCCTACATCAGTAATTTTCTTTTTCGCCTGTGCATACTGAAATTTCTGGCCACTATAGTGCGAACTCTACTTAGTTTTCAACAAACTAAAGATTATCCTTTATCAAACTTTATACACTTGTATTTCTAACCTGGTTCCACCTCTCAAAGATATTGACTGTTTCAACAGTTTTCATAAAACCCGCTAAAGACGAAAACGAAAGGAACACATACGACAGGACTGGCACTACTTCCAATTGGCACTTACTATAAACGGTCATCTATTTATGCTCTGCGCATCAGGTACATCATGCACTCATCATTGTACGCACACAAGACTGTGAATGAATCACATCATACACACAATTGTACGGTGAATCAGTTCATGTGCCTAGATACCTCGAAAGAAACGTCACTTCTTTTTCATGCAAAACCGAAGGCGGACAGCTGACGCAATTGTCGCCTGCTTTCCTTACAAAATATGCCTCAACTACATCGCGTTCTGTTTTTGTGTTTTCTTTCCTCGAGAAAGTTGTGTCACCAAACGTGGGCGCTCATGCGCACTTGTTGCAATGCTCAGCCAAGTGACTGCCGTATCCTTTTCTAACATCATTGCTGTGCTGTCTAGCCCTGTCGTTGAAGCACTGGGCGGTTTGTCCCATATGAACACGTCCACAATCTAAGGGTATCTGATACACATTGCAACATCTCAAGTGCATTCGGTGTAATTGGTCCGGTGATTAGTATGGCATTGCATGCGTTTCTCGTGCTTCTTGTTTTGAAGGTTACACACTGCTGATATTACAAGGCGCTGAAAAAACTAGATTGACATTGTGTCGGTTTGCGACCTTTTTCGAACTATGTGAAACTTTATGTAGGTATGAAATTACATGTACAGGTCTTTTGTCCCAATCTTTGGTTGGCCACTTCCTTCCCCGTTTTCCTTTTTTAAAGCAATGTTTCACAGACAGATGAAATGACACACAGGAAAACCTGCATGTTTCAGTCTGTCTACTTGGCTAGACACACTATGCTCAATTTGGTGAACACATGACTTGTGGAACGCATTCTGAAGGCATGTGGTCGCTATGATTCTCTTTATCAATTTCGAATGTGCGCTATCGAAAAGCAAAACACTTTTCTTCGATATTGGGTTGTATCTTCAGCATACGTAGTCATCTGACGAAAATAAAATTTTAAGATCTAGAAACATAATGCAGTTGTCATTGAGCAGTTCAAAAGTAAACTTGAGCCCCTGGGAAAACTTGGTGAAAATCTTTAGACAATTTGCTACAGCATCGTCAAGACACAGAAGAGCTGAATTGTTAAGGACTATTAGATAGTCGTCAACATACCTAAATACACGAATGATTTATTTCCCAGTTCGTTCCGCATTAACACGGTTGTCAAAGGACGCTAAAACGATATCACATTATGTTGGGGCTATTGACGAACCAATACAGATTTCTGTGCGTTGAATGTAATAACAGCCATTGTGACTAATGGCAGCTGAATCCAAGTAAAATTCTAACAACGTTAAAAAATTGTCGCAGTTCATGCATACTAATTTCTGGAAGTTCAGTTCACCCATTTCGTCAATTTTTTCACGAACAGCACATAGAATACCTTCACGCGTCACAGTATAATATAAGTCTTCAACGTCTAGTGAGAAAGCTGTGGCGACAGATCCCAGACCATCTTGCAGCTCTAAGATAACGTCATCAAAGCACCTCACCATGAAGGGATCTTCGATTGGTAGTCGCTTCAGGTGGCCTTGCAGGAACCGCCCTACTTGGAGCTGCCACGATGCCTTCTCTGAGACGATCACGCGCATAGGATATTCAGGCTTATGGGTCTTTCAATGCTGTTGACAGCACGAGTATATAGAGCTCCTTTAAAATGCAATGACGCCGCCGCCTTTTGCCGGCGAACGATTAACTGGACACGAGGAGACGCTGTCGAAACCAGTGACGTCATAGAATGCAGGGGCACGAACCTCAAGGCGGGCGTCTGTCTTTCTTTTTTGTGCTGACTCCTTGTTTAATGGAACATGACGATGCTAAACATTGTGGCCACGGGAATTAACGCCGATTAGCGTCCACGTCTAAGCCCACGCACTGCGCGCTCACTAACAAGAAGAAGGCAACTCCAGCGGGCAAAATACGCTTAGAACTGACACTTGTGCTACTATTCACTTTTCCTACACTGTGTGTAAACATTACTTATATAGCGGCGAAGTAGGCAGCTGTATCACAGTCGCGTCGACTGAATAGCTTAGCTTCGACTGAATAGCTTAGCTTCGACTGAATAGCTTACTAGTAAGCAAGTGGCCAGCACACCACATATGCACAGAATTTTTTTCTGTGGCAGGCGGCCTCCAAAAATTCTATACAGAAACCTCGGATATTCGTTCGTAATGAAAAAGAAAGCGAAAAGATCGAATATTAAATTTCTGAGACAAACGCTTCAATTTCAAACGAAAGTACTCGATTTTAATCAAAATTTTTAATATTCGACCATACCTACAAATTACCAAATAACAGTTTAAATCGCTACAGGTACTAGTGAAATTAGCATTTCCGCTTCTTTTCGAACATACATGCATTCAAGAGATCAGCGTTACACCCCAATCCAAGCGCCGCGGTAGCTCAGATTAATTTATACGGATATATATATATATATATATATATATATATATATATATATATATATATATATGTGGCGTTTCGCTGCTGAGCTAGAGGTTGCAGCTTCGATCCCGACCGCGGCTGCCGCATCCCGATGCGGGTGGAATGCAAAAAAAAAAAAAAGAAAAAAAAAACGCTTGTGAACTTAGATTTAGGTGCGCGTTAAAGAACCCCCTGCAGGTGGTCAAAATTAACCCGGAATCACCCCCGGCGTGCCTCATAAGCCACGTCGTGGCACGTAAAAGCCCAATAGAACTAAATTTAAAATGTTTAACACCTGCTATTTCGCTATTTGCTATTTCGACGCCAAATGCTATTTCGGCGCGAAGTGAACGGCTGTCACAACGGTGCGTGAATCTGTTATGTCGATCCGCAATCACTCCATGCAGAAATAACGCTTCGCGACGATGCCAAAGTGAGACTGGTCCCCCACGCCATCGTAGGCAATTGAAGCAGTCGATAACGCTCTGCCGACGCCTTGGGCTCCATAGGCTTCCGGGCACACGAGCGCTGAGCACCCATGTTCTCGGCATGAGTGAGCGCTACAAGCATGCATACCTCTGCCAACGCGTGGTCTCATAGAAAGTTTTTGCCGCCTCCGCGCTGCATAATACCATACCTGTTTCTGTAACGCCCGTCCCCTCGCAACTACGGCCATCGTGATGGAGATTTATTAATGCGCTCCCAACGCTCGCGCCTGTGCACAAAAGTGCCGCCAGGCAATTCCGGTATATATATATATATACACACACACACACAGAAAGCGACACAGACAATACGAGAGCGCGAGAAGGGTATGCAGCGGTGGAGGGAGCTTCGATTACTTGAACTTGACGCGAGAATGGGTCGGTCGAACGTCGTCAGTCGGGTCGAGCCACCATGCGTATACGCCTTCGTATGTGAGAACACGCGAGTTCCTCCAATCCCTCCTTTCAGGATTTCTATACTCTCGCAAGAGTACAATCGGCTTGATTTGCAGCTGATAACTTGTGGTTGGTAACACGGACTCCTTTCGATCCCGGTGGCATTGCTTCAGCAGCCACTTGAACCCATAGCGCCGGCAATATGAGAGCCCCACATTTGAGCGTTCCCTTTAAAGTGTACCGCACTCACACTGCCGCCATTATGCGACAAGACATTCAGCAGGGCTAGGTATAAATGTGCGCTGGAGGTCTTTGAGGGCGTGCGTACGTAAAAGCAAGAAGTAGCCTCAGAAAAGGACTAGTACTTTTGCATGCCAATTTGCTTTCCTTCTCTTCCTTCCTCCTTTCCACCACTCGACAGCTTACGTGGGCACTCACTATCGAGCAAAGCAGTTCACGGTGCGCCGCATCCAGAGGCCCTTTGTACATAACTTAATAAGCAATGCAATGCAAAGAAAGAAAGAAAGAAAGAAAGAAAGAAAGAAAGAAAGAAAGAAAGAAAGAAAGAAAGAAAGAAACTGCCAGCGCGAAGTATGTTGTTGTCGCTCCACTTTTGAGATATAGAAGATGCTGCGCAACAAAGAAAGCTAAATTCAGGGAGATACAGTCGCTCCTATCGAATCTAAGTTCAACATTTGCTCACTATAACCTGAAGAGAAACAGCAGGGAACAAAGGGTTGGTAAACACACAGTTTCCAGGAAAACTCGATAACAAGTAGCAGAAACTCAGTGGAAAAGCTTTTTTTTTTTTTGTTTCTTTTGCGAACGACAGAATCCTCGACACAGCAGCTTGCTGTCAGAGATAAAAAGGGGCGAGATAGGCTTTTTCTTTTGCTTTATAGCAGATCCTTAGAAATATAAAAAACAAATGCGTTCATCAGCACGTGTGGACTTAGAACATGTACGCTGACAAATTGAATGAATTCGGGAGTTTTACGTGCCAAAATCACGATTTTATTATGAGGCACGCCGTAGTGGGGAGGATTCCGGAATAATTTGGACTACCAGGGGATCTTGAACGTGCCCCCACTGCGCGATACACGGACGTTCTTGCATTTCGCGCCCGCCGAAATGCGGCCGCCGCTGCCGAGATTGCATCCCGCGACCTCCTGCACAGCAGCACAACGTCATAGGCCCTAATCCACCGCAGCGGGCAAAAAAAAAAAAAAAAAAATTGAAGCCTTTCCGAGTAATCGAAATGTCGTGCAGTAGAGCCGGCTGTTTCAAAACAAAGTGATATTTCGGAACGTACTAGCACTTAAGGCTTTACTTGTAATGTACTGCATACCGCGGACCTCTTTAAGCATGCACTGTTTAAAAATAAGTATAAAGCCGAGCCCGAAACTGATGGGGGCAAAGCACAAAAAGGACAATGAGCGCTCGTACTCTCTCTTCTCGGCTTTGCCCTCGTCTATTATCGCTCACCTTTATTTATTTAAATTAAGCCACAACTTTCCCAACAATGTACGCCAGTCGCGTGCATGTGTGTATGTGGGGGGGGGGGGGGGGAAGCATGATATTACACTTGAGACAGACAGTGCGAAAGATAAAGTACACTTAATGTATATTGCTGCAAGCAAAAATAGAAAAACTAACTGAAGAACAATTTATGGCGTAATATAGCGCTTGAGAAACCTCTCTCCTGCGATTGGTTTACGATAATCTACAGATTCTGCCGTAAAAACAGCGTTTCATGCGTTTTGCTATGTGTGATAGGGGCCATCATAAATGGAAAGTGTTCGCTTCTATCTTTGCATGTTTGCGAGGTGCTTATTCACGTTATTCCTGCTTCACAGTCGTATAATAATCTCTTATGTTATACACCCCAACAGCGTCATTAATGCATGGCTGTTAGGGACAATAAACAAAGAGGTGCCAACAACGCGTCCTAAGCCGGAACCTCCGAGACATCTTCTCTGGATGCCGCGACACTTTCGAGCGTGCCCAAGCGTTTCCAGGTGTTTATAGCGGCCCATTAAAGGGAAAAAAATTAAATTGTGGGATTTTACGCGCCAAAAACCACGATCTCATTATGAGGCACGCCCTAGTGGGAGACTCCGAATTAATTTCGACCACCTGGGGTTCTTGAAAGTGCGCCCAATGCACGGTACACAGGCGTTTCTTGCATTTCGCCCCCATCGAAATGAGGCCGCCGCGGCCGGGATTTTAGTAGCGCGTACGATCTTAGTAGCACATCTGCGAAAGGCTTCAGTGTGGTAATTCACTGGGAGCGGGAATGATCAGTACGGGAATTTTCTGGTATTTTAATAAGTTGATTTCGAATATGCTTGTGGCTACCTTCAGATAGCGAAATGCGAAATAGATTTTGTGCTGACAGACGCGGACATAGAAAAGGGGTATACAGGACACGCGAAGCGCTTTAGGTGTTCATTTTTACGTCCGTGTCTGATAGCGCAAACAAAAAAATAAAAAGAGAACATTTCGCAATGCATAACCAACTCGCCCAAATCGGTACTTTGACTGAATTCTTTCAGATAACCTCCTCGGACTGAATGGGATGCCAAACGCTTGTTAGACCACAACAATTACATTAATTGAATGCCTCAGTTCTACCATTAGACCGTTTTCAGAGCTTCCTGCTTAGAACTGCTTAGAAACTCTGAAACGTACACTCACCCACAAAAGTTTACGGACCACGGGATGTTGCACAACGTTCAATTCTCGAGCAGCCTGTAGCAGTAGCCGGTAATACTGTATACTAAAATGTTCCTAGCATATTCTAGTGGAGGCCCGAAATGCAAATACTAGGCTGCGTTGTGAGATTGCGGAGATATTCAGCTTTTTCTCAGATTTAGTGGTCCGTAATATTTTGTGGCCGGGTGTACATCCATAGCGAGTGTTATTGTTTATGTATTACCCAGATTTAAGACAAAACACATAAACCTGTCGTCATTTACTTGATGCAGTTGAAATGCACGGTAGCAAATAAATCGGTTCTTATTGATAACCGGAAACGACCGCTGCAAGACAGACCAAACGAAATTAACATAGTACCTAGAAAAGGCAATTAAAAAGAACAAAGTGCGTTCTTCGCCAATGACAAAGTCGTGAAATGTCCATGCAGTATGCATGCAAGGGAGGAGAAGAAAACAAACGGAGAAGACAAGCATGTTAACTAGGAGAGCGTCTGGTTGGTCACCCTATGCTGGGGAATGGGAACAGGGGAATAGGAAGGAGACAGATAGGGGGAGGGGGTGAATGCGTACACGCGTGTGGACATCTCCATGTAGTCATAGACGTTCGCACAGGCCCCACTGGCACTGAAGAACCACAAAACTGCCTGCACTGCCTTATGGGCCGTCAAGCAATAGAGGCGGTGTTCCAGCAGCGCCTGTACGGAGAAAGGCCTATCGTCCTGTCATCGCAATGCGTTGGATAGTGATTGTATATCAAATCAAGGACAATGGCACAATACGTGTTCTCAAAAGCACCGAAAGTTTGGCATGCTGTTACGTATTCAGAGGAGTCGATTGGTAAAGGCAGCGCGAATAAGGGCACAGACTGGGGGCAGAGAAGGATAGCCTTGTACTTTTCCATTCTCTTCTGTCTGCGTCCTTCTTTGCGCTGCCTTTACCATTCCAGTCTATTTTCTTTTCACAACCGAAAAGTCATTCCAATTCATGTTGTGCAAGCCTTCGCGGAGGCAACTCACCACAGCCGACACAGAAGCAATGCCTCAGGTCTCTGAAATCCGGGTGGTACGTAGTCAGAGTTACAGCGAAGAGCTTTGTTCGCGCAGTATGGTGCGCCTTATATTTGGGACGTTCCCCTCTGGTAGCGACAGCGTACGTACTAGCTGGTCAAGTGGCCTCCCAGCGTCTCTGTCCGAGTGGGATGGGAAGGCGTGGTCTTCTTCGTGTGAAATTCGCTTGTCTGCGTAATAATTTTCGGCGATTCCGCAATGACCAGGCAACCTCGCGTGGTAGCGATGTGCGACGATTTCATGCGTCAACTGGTCATGAGCACCACGTCGGAGAGCCAACTGCATACATTGTAAATCCGGCTTTGAGTCGCCAAACAAGGCCCCTACTTCAAGGATATCTGTGTCAATGAACTGACCTGCATCGCGCAGAGCTGTGAATTCTGCAGTTATAGACGCCGTGACATGTGAAGTCTTCAACCGTAATGTTATTCCTCTCGTAACACTGTTAACCACAGCGCCGTTAACTACTAATCGTAGTGTTAAGCACGGCGCCGCCAGAACTGGTCGATGTAGTCGACTATGGACAAACTAGAACCTGCGCTTGCCTTGTCCAGGCGTTCCTCAACTCTATATAGGACATGGCTTAACCTGTAACGTTCTCTGTGTAACCTTGGTGAACGGACTCGGATTCGCTTATTTTATGTTCATGTACATTTCCATACTAAAATTATTTTATTTTCTCGCCAGCAGCCCCTACAAGGGAAATGCCCATGCACGTGTTTTGTCTTCCTCTGATCAAATATACCGACGTTATGTGCATTTGTGCAGTGTTTAGCGTGCAACAATTTAAGAATCTTGGGCCATATTCACAAAGAGTTTTATATGCTATAGCTGTTCGCAAGGATGTGCGCTGACCAATCATGAAACCTTCTGTAACACCCGACGGTTCCTGCAAAATAAATAAATAAATTGACGTACTATTAACGAAGGCGACCAGCTAAACGACAAACAGTTCTTGCGAACAAAGATATCTGCTCATTCAACTCGTATTCTGCCTTTAGGCCGTGCATTCACATTTTCACATCTGTTATTTCATTATTTAAGCGTCCACTTGCCGTCTACTGTTGATGTATCAACAAGAGTCACGCACCCGCAACCATCCCGCTCTACATTTTACTGGGATCAAAAAGCACCGAGATCCGAGGAGATGCCCTGCAACCGAAGTGCAGAGTACACAGCGCGCCATGGGGCGCGAGCCAGGACTACGCCTCGACGTGGAGAAACAACGCAGGTCCCCAATGTAGGGTCGCCTGGCGCCGCAACTGCTTCGGCGGCGGCCTCTCTGGGACCCTCGAGATGTCATTGTGCGGCGTGCCGATAAGGAGGCCTGCCACAATAGCCCCTCCCTGCCACGCTCGGTGTACACTGTATATACACAGACAGCTAGCAGTCAGGAGCCTCTCCGCGAACAGCAGTGGCCAGGCACAGCCACTCGCCAGCCGGCCGGGCCTGCAGTGCACTCGAAGTGACCCGAACGCGCGCGTGGACCTGTACTAAAAATCCCAAAGCGGCCTATCCTCTGGCAACCGCTAGACCACAAGGCGCTACGCACGAGCCAGAAATGTCGCACGCGGAAAGGGAGGCTTCGCACTCCCTGCGAGCCGGTTACGGGACCACTACTTCCGCTTTTTCTTTTTTTCTCTTTTTTTTACAGAGATGCGTACTGTGCAGGTACCGTGCTCATATTTCCTGGGCAGACAAAATCACCAGACAAGAAAACGCTCTCAGTCCGCATGCACCCAGGAGTGGATCACGGGTGCAAGACCTGTGAGCTGTCGTGTTTTTGACGGCTGGGATCGTCGTCGTTGGCGTCAGACCACTATACCGCTTTTCCTGGTGGCACTTTGATTTCGTTTCTGTGGTCATATAGAAGACCTTATTTTGATTGATTGATTGATTGATTGATTGATTGATTGATTGATTGATTGATTGATTGATTGATTTCATTACGTACGAGAATGAATTTAGAGCTGAGAAAGCTGACATTTCAGTAGTACTTTTCAACGTTTTCCTTTTATCTCGGTACCATTTGCAAACGAACTATTACCTGCTTGCATATCAAACAGTATTGCGCTGGCAGCACAGTCAGCATGTGCAGTGAGTATGCAATGCCGGGCATATTGTCCCTATCATGGGCTTAGCCAAGGAGGTCTGACATTGGTCCACCCGCGCACTTGTGTTCACTGTTCGGGGAGCAGAGCGGGCAGATCATGTATCCATCGAAAGTTCCACGGACATTTCATTCTAACGCTGCAAGTCGCTGCATCTTTCATCGCTGTTCAAGGTCGTATTCAGTCATTAAACCACTGACAGCTCGTTAGCAATTGCCGTTAGGCGCCTTTCCTCGAGAAAAACCCTTCGTCGCCAGTGGTGGCTGCAAGAATCTAAATAATAAATCAAAGTGCACGTGGCCTCTGTCCTACGCCTTGGATCCACCTGTAATAGAGCATGACCCATGCGCAATCGAAAGGCCTATGTATTGCGCATTTCAGTTACGCCATTCCAAACGTCAGCAGATTCCAGCGCGAAGAGAGCTTCTGTCGGAAATGACTTCAGGCGCGGCCTGCCACAACGCGGGAGCTCATTTCACGCTCGACTGAGCAGAATATCGACTGCAGCCTCCGATCGGAGGTGATACACCGTAAGATGGAGAGGGGAGATGATGGGGGTAACGCTGTTTGCTCTGCATTCGGTCGCTGTATCTGCGAGCTGTGCAACGCGCGCAGAGTAGTATGCTTATTATTAGCTCCCACACGGCCGACCGAAACACGAGCGCCTGCAACGCCGGCGGCGCGACGTCAGCCGCATGCATCACTGACGTGGATCGGTGAATCGGAGTATATGATTGACAGATTGCTCCTCGAGGTCCCACCGGATTCTTTCTGTTGGTGACGCGCCGGCAGCCATTCAGCACCGCTGGCGGGGAAATGTGACAGCGTACTATTCCTCGGGTGCCTCTGAGACAGCTTTGCCGCAACAAAACGAAGAAATGCACGTTAAAAAGTTGACAGAAGCAAAACACAAACTAGAACCAGCTTCGACATTGCGTTTCAAATCGAGTAACCCTGTTTCCACGAAGGAATTTGTATCCGCGCGTATAGCGTCAACTGCACTGTATATACAACATGCTGTACGGCCGCAGTGCAAATCACAGACGGTTCAAAAAGCGAGAATGGGCAAGGATAGTGCAGGTTTCGCCGCATTTGCCTAAATCTGAAAACAGCTTCACCTTCAAATGCGGATACCATAAATACCGCAGTCCAAGCTGCACACGCTACATTCTCCACAATTCTAGTCTTAATCGAGAAACCGTGACGTTAACTATAAATAAGGGCGCTTTATATCTCAAGATCCACACTGGATAAGGAGGAACGCCGTAGTGGATGACTCCGGATTAATTTTGACGACCTAGGATTCTTTAAAATGTGAATATGCCATCCTTTCGGTATGCTTTCGCGCGCATTAAATTACGCGCCGCCGCCGCCGTGAATCGAACCCTCAACCACGTGCTCAGCAGCCTGCCACACGCACACACACGCGTGTGTTCGTGCGTGCGTGCGTGTACGTATGTGTGTGTTCGTGCATGTATGTGTGTGTCTGTATGTGTGCGTGTGTTGTTGTTTACACGTCTTTATTCACATTTTTTGCCCTTAAAGGGCTGCAGTGAATTGGCTTGGGAAGTGGCGGGAGTGAGAAGGTAAGGGAAACAGTGGGGGACTTAATTATCTACATCATGGGGTCTGATGCTTTCGCTGGTACGTTCGAGATGAAGAAGCCTGGTCCCAGTGGCTGGAGCCTCAGGATCATCCAGGAATTCGTACAGTGACCGCCAGAGCTCGTTGGCGGTCGCAGCACTGCATGCAGAGTCGCGGTAGCGCCCAGGTCTGTAGGGAGGTTGGTCACCATTCCGTTGGGAGCGAAGCAAGGACCCTTTGCCTGGGGCCAGAATACAGCGGGCAGTCCCAGATTAAGTGTTCGAGGTCCGCCCGAGTGTTGCAAGGGGGGCTGCAGGTACCCGCGCGCGAACGTTCTAGGCGTGCGTGTGTGTGCAGGGGGTACGAACAGCCCCCATGAGTAAGCTTTCAGCCTGTATAATCTCCTCGTTCGCGAACTGCCAACTTTCCCGCAATATTTAAGAACCCTTTTATCTCGACCGAAACTTGGCTTCAATTATTTATCTGCGCGATAAGAACATTGCTTCCTAAGCGTGTTGCGGTGTTCGGCGTCTTAGGCACCGGCGTGGCGTTATGCCCTTTAACACTGCAGTCACATGCGTAGCACATTATGCCAGCACATAAACGAACTGATCCAATGAGAGAGCCTTTTAAAGAAAGCTACGCAATTGTGATCGTTCGTACTGTGGACAGCTGCCGCTGTTCTTCCATCGGTGCCGGTTCCCGCTAAACGTGAAACGTGGCACGATCGCCACACAGATGACTGCACAGTGATTAACAGTGTTTGAATAAAGAGCCAGCTTTTCGATAAAGGGAGTTCTCGAAATATTGGCTACAGCGACATTCCTTTATCAGCCGCTGTAATCCCTTCAAGCCGTCATCCTCCTGTGAACATCTCCCTAGTTTAGAGGACTGTACAGTTTTCTCGATTTTTTTTTTTCACACGATTAACTTTCGAACACTTCAAAAATCTGTCGTAATAGGTGTGCGCTCGAAAACGACCATCATCGAAACGCCCGTGATGGCAACGCAGGACGCTTCTCCGAAATTATCTATACGCCTGTTGACCTTTATTATCGCTGTCTCCTCCATAGTACGCTGCTGAACTGCGGCAAACGTTGTGGCGCTCTGCTGTAAGAAAGCTGCACTGTTCTACAACTCATCGAACACTAAGATGAATATTCGTTGAGCCCTGTTTGATGCATGTTGCTTTGGACTTTCTTCCAGTACGGGACATGCGTCACAAGGACGTAGGTTTCCCGCATTAGCCGTAAATACCTCAACCCCATTGCGAATAGATGCGAAATGTCAACCGCAACGATATAATCGTGGAGTGGAAGTGCCGCATTTTCCTTTCTTTCTTTCCTTTATTTCTGTTTTCTTTTCTTTTCCTTGTCGCGGCATTGAGTTGACGAGCAGGACTGCTTCTGTAAGATCACGGCTTCCTGCCTCAGGGTTACGCGTACACCTCTGCGCCGAGGCAACACGCTCTCGCAGACATTCGCCGTTGTGAACGAAGAACCGGACAAGCAACTTGAAACAAAGTTTAACAAATGCGAAGCGGGTCGATCGATCGCCCGTTTATGCGTTGAACGACCCCCGTTCCGGTACAGGGGCTCGTGTCTTTGCCTCTTCGGCGAATAACGGCACCGCGGAGTCGACCGGTGACTTCACAGGCGGCAAGCTATGCTACGCAGTGAAGGTCGCGAGAGCTTCAGAGCAACGCACTCGAGAGCGCGCTTTCGGCAGCCAGCATCGCCTGCACGTTGCGTAATGCGTCGTATTTAGCACACGCACAATCGGCCGCTCGAAGGACCCGCGGTTTGCCGAGGCCGACGTGCGAACAGGCGCGAGTGTTTAACCGAGCGCTGCGGTATACCGACGCGGGCCAGCGCTCGTGCGGGGTCGATCCAAGTGCGCGCGGAAAACATCTTGTCGCACAGTTGTCTGCGATCTGGCGTGTGTCCCGTTATTCATCTCATCTTTCTTACCTATTTTTTTTTCTCAACGCTTGTTTGCGTCTGCGCGCGTATACGCCTATTTCCTGCTTTTCTCTGCGTGTTCTCGCCAGGAATGCGTTCCGCGTCGCTGAATTGCTCTGACAGATTCGCGGCTTTGCAGAGTGCGCCCTTGACAAACGATTTTGGGCTAACGAGGCGTCCCTTCGCTCTATCAGTGACACAAGTACGTGTCACGCTTGCCTCACAAGAGCGGACAAAGAACAAAGAAGGAAGTCCCGCTCAACATCTTTCAAAAAATGAAAACGCGCCAGAAAAATATTATAACCATCTTAACCACCGCTTCGGCAAAAAGGCATGACTCCGTTCAGTTAACACATCGTACCTTCTCTGAGCTTTAGACGGTTGAAGTCAGATGTATAGTTTTAATGGAAATCGCTAAATAATTTAATCCGCAGACCTTCCTGTTCCCACGCGTTTTTTTTTTTCTTTTCGTTTTTATGTGCCACAGAAGGTTATAACAAAGCACTCCGACTTTGGTTGTCATAAACTTTTCTCAAGAACATGTTCATTCTCACCAACTCGGCGTCTTCCATACAAACAATATTTGTCAAAGTGATGATCGACGAACTTGTGCAATAACTGATTATTTGTCTAAAAATCGTGTACATTTTTGTTTCCATCCTTCGGTTGAGCAGCATTTCCCCCCTTTCCTCGGTGTGTGTGGGCTGTGTTTGTGTTAACGAGATATTGTTGTTGCTTGTTGGACGTGTTACGAGTATAAACGGCGTGAGAAAAGAAGGGTTTTCTTTCACTCGGTATAGCACTCCAACCAACATTAATTGCCTCTGACCTGCACACAGCAAGCACTAATTGCTTTCAGACAAATGGCGCCACAAACGAAACGACAGCTTTCGATTTGCCAAAGCGTATTTACCTTATGCTGAGTATACATGTGCAGTCACGCCTAATCATCGGCACGACGCAAACGTTTGTGAGCGTGCTAACAGAAAGGAGGGCATCGCAACGTTCTATCTTGCTGTTAGCGCGCCCATCGTGGGAACAAATATGACAGCGCAGTACGGTTCGCAGATTCCCTATACATGTGAACGCTACAAAGCCTAAATGCTACAATGATCGAACGTTCCGCTGTATAGTAACGCGGAGACACTGACCGCTAGGCCATTCGACTGTGCAAACAACCAAACAAAAACAATCTTGCAAGTGCGTTGGCGAGCCACATGCAGTCGTCGAAGGTGATGCATAACGTGAGCGAAATACTCCAACCGTTTATTGTTTTTCGTGCGCGCTTAGGTGGCGATATGGCGGGTTTATTTTTGGAAGGGCACCGATCGCTCTTATCTATGGTTTCGAGAACACTTTCAGCCGATAACAGCAGTGCGTCGAAGCTGCAGCAATGACCACTTGCTGTCGCTGCCGCGCGTACGGGTATCTTTGGCGATACAGCTCAAGGCAAAACTAGAAGTCTCTCACGTGTTTGTGACGCTTCCCAGGCGGTCAGTCAGGGAAGCAGAGGGACTCGAGATAGACAAAAAATTTATTGGTATGAATTGTGCACGCTAAACAAAAGTACACATTTCGGGAACGCCGATGCCGACAACTGTTCATCGAATCGAACGACGCGGCTTTACATTCAGTGCACCGTTTATACCCTCCTCAGAGCACATTTTAAATTGCCTGAAGGTTGTCGCGACAGTTCTTTGCCATGCGTCGAAACAGTCTGCTAGTGCAGAATGGCCTAACTAGAAGCACTGATACACTCGCGACGTATGATTCGCTACCGCAAGCGCGTGTAGCGCGAAAACAGAAAAGCAACAGCACCGATAAGATGTATGTATGTATGTATGTATGTATGTATGTATGTATGTATGTATGTATGTATGTATGTATGTATGTATGTATGTATGTATGTATGTATGTATGTATGTATGTATGTATGTACGTACGTACGTACGACTCCCAACAATTTCTCAAAACTGTTGAGAGTCAGCCACGTGCGTCTTCTTAGGTGCGTCCTGTTCACTTTGCGCTGTGCCTACAATCATAACCAGATTGCGGCTTTGGCACAAGTAAAATCATGTAATTTAACATCGGGCTGCGCGTAATTAGCTCACTCGAACCTGAATATCTGATGCCGGTGTGGTGCGGGCCCTCACCAGCCGGCAAGCTTTCACGTACAGCCATTCATATTCTTCGGCAGTTGGATCCGGAGCGCGCCGAGCGTCGCAATGTACAAGGATTCACGCATGCCGCTCCAACGCTTGGGAGAGCGAGAGGCACCGTTCCTCGTCGTCCTCTCGAAAATTGGTGCAGCGAAAGTTCTCCGAGGGCCACGTTCGAAGCCCAACAATAGGTCCAGTGACTTACGGCGGCTTAGAAACTTTTGATAAAGATTGCACGTGTGTATGTGCATATGTATCTCTCTTTACAATTGCCTGCTCTTGTCATCTATTCTGCAATAGTATTTTTTTTCTCCTTTTATGTGTGTTTGAGGGGTGGTGATGGGGGTGAGTTGTACTGATTTCATTCGATCTGAGCCAAACTCGAAAAATTAATTCGGCATGCTTTTGTCGCTGCTTCCACTTACAAGATAGGCTCGCTGATAATTCTATAATGCAGGCTAGTGTAATGATACAGTCAGTGTCCGCTGCTTCTAGCTACCGAAGTCGTGTTAACGAAACTGTAATAATCAGAAAGCTCTTGTTTAAAGAATACCGAAAAACGTACCGACGTTGGCTGAAAACATCGCCGAGAACAGAATGCATCAGTATGACGCACGCCTCATTCGCCCTCCACTTGGGGCAGCAACAGCGACTATCCCGCCGCTGCCCTGGCAACGCTCGTCTCCATTGCGGCTGCGGTTAGAAACTGCAGAGTTTGAAACATGAGGCGCAGTGACATATAAAAGAGATTGGAGCGCCGCGTCTACTTTCTCCCTCTTTGTTGTTCTTGTGGGCTTTGTAAGCAGATTGACGCAGCTAACGGTGTACAACGCAAGGGAGCCGCCGTGGAGCAACCATTCCCTAGCGACATTTAATGTGTGCTTTCTTTCTCAACGATCGCCACTTAGCGAACCGGGTTTGCGCAATAAAAACAAGAAGACAGTAAATCATGCGCGTATACACAGCGCCGCAGGCAAAACCACCAGTATTGAAAAACACAACATTTAACAAGAAAGCTAATAAATCTTAAGGTTTTATCAGCGCTGGTGATTGTAAACTGATGTGCCGTTATGTTACTTATACAGGGAATCCCAGCTAACTTTACACAAAAGTTTAAACATATTCGAATGCCTCGTATCTTGAGAAAAAGTTGTTTGCCGTCGCTTGGAGATACTCAAATAGCTTTTTCATTCTGCTTAATTAGATAATTAGTCTTAATTAATCGCCTTCTCAAACATTATAATTAGATGAAAAGTGTCAATGAGAAAATTGTAGAGCGACATGAAAAACTGCCGACACAGCTTTCTGTTGCTCAATACGCGCTACATAAAAGTGTTTTTCCAAGCGTGAAAGAACCTCGCGAATACACGCACAGTGCCTCGCGCGGCTAGTCGTGCGGCAATTTTGCGTGCATTTGCGGGCTTCTTTCACGCTCGGAAAAACACTTTTACGTAGCATATATTGAGCAACAGAAAGCTGTGTCGGGATTTTTTCATGTCGCTCTACAATTTTCTCATTGACACTTTTCATCTAATTATAATGTTTGAGAAGGTGATTAATTAAGACTAATTATCTAATTAAGCAGAATGAAAAAATAACTTAAGTATCTCTAGGCGACGGCAAACAACATTACCTTGGTTCTATCCAGCTACGTGGCATTCGCATATTATTAAACTCTGGCTAAAGTTAGCTGAAACACCCTGTATAGTAACATTTGGTGACTAACGTATATGTGTACTTTTCTCTTGGACATTGTTCCTAGAAGTTAGGTTAGGTTAGTTAGGTCAGGTTGGGTTAGATAAGGTTAGGATAGCTCGAAAGTGGGCAAGCAGAGTTTCTTCATTTCGGAAACATACACAAAGCACGTGGGCCACCGGAATTTAAATCGCAGCGTTTCTCTTGCTTTAAAATCGAAACTACCCGCCGCCGTAGCTTAGTGGCTATGGCGCTGAGTCGCTGAGTTCGAGGTCGCGGGTTCAATGTCCGCCACCGTCGAGATTGAAAAAAAGAAATAGAAGGAAAGAAAAACACTTGTGTACTTATATTTAGGGTCACGTTAAAGAGCTCCACGTGCTCAAAATTAATCTGGAGTCCCTCACTTTGGCGTGCCTCATAATCAAATCGTGGTTTTGGCATGTAAAACCCCAGAATTTAATTTAACGTAAAACCTCAGGGTCCTTTTTTTAATCGAAACTGATCCGCACGCGGCCCTCAGTGGACTCCGTTTTCCCGCAGTCATCGGCAGCGACGCGCGCTTCTCTTCGAGGGGAAAGCTGCGGCTCAGAGGCCCTCCAAGAAGCAAGGGGCCAAATGATACGGAACGCCTCCCGTGGTGTCACGTGAATGCTGGCACGGTGCCCCGAACAGTGCGAGCGTACATCGCAACCAACGCGCTGAATGTCAGTAGCGACTCGCGACCGAACGACCCCTTCTTCGAAGGAGGACGTACGACTGTTGTTAATTTCGGTCATGTATCATTACTCACCTCAATATGTGGTAGCGAAAAACAGTTTCCCTGCTTGTTTCCTTCTTTTTTTTCCCCGTTGAAGGTGGCTTAGTAGCAGAGCACGTGTGCAAACGGTGAAACTACCTCGCCGTTGCCAGTACGGGCCAAGCTCGCGAGTCTGATAAACGATTTCAACAGCCAGTGCGAAAACACCCTAGTTTGAATGATAAAGAGGATATAGCACACTACTGTTTTTTAATACATAGTGTTACCAATCACCTTTGGTTGCAGGTTTAGCCATAACCCCCACCGGTCATATTTGACTTGCTTGTGCGATAAAGTTACGACTCTCATAAGTTTTATTTTTATTATTCTTTAACACACGTGTGGCTGCTGATGTTTAATATATGTGAACTTTGGAATTGATCTCGTTGTATTTGTTTCTTGTTTGTGACATTTGCGGCTTCTTTAGGCATGGTTGACAGGGCGTCCCAGCTAAAGGTAACCAATGTTTTAAAAACGACGGAGTGTGCTAAGGGTCTGAGACTAACTCAGTGGTGTTGAGAATCACGCGGCCTAATCTGTGGTATATATTCTTTCGCTTTGCAAAGTCAGTCAATTAGTATAACTAATTACCTATACCTTTCCTAACCTTTTAAATATTGGCTTCACCAAGAAAGTGCCAATACGAAAGTTGTAGATCACATTTAAAAATGGCCGTCTGAAGTGTTGCCAACAAATTACCGTTGATGGAGCTTCTTGTACACGCCTTTAAAGAAAGCCCTCGAAATACAGAAACGAGTGCGTGATAGCGCCACTATTTCAGCGCTCCCAAACGACCTATCGTGGAACGAGATCCGCTTGTCTCTGCAGCGCTGTCCGGGACGGGCTTGGCGTTTCCAGTGGCCACAAGGAATGCTACTGCATTCTACGCTTCAGCTACTGCTGACGCATCATGAAAAGCAAGCGGGCGCCGCTTCTGTAGGAAGCAAAGCCTGGCCCACATGGAGCCTTTTTGCGCGCCAAAACGCACCTCGCGTGGCCTGTGCCGCTCCATTGCAGCGTCGTGGGCGCCTATGGTAGATAGCACCACTTGGGCGGCAGTGCCGTGCGCGTTTCTCGCGCAAGAAAAGCTCCACGCGGGCCAGGCTTACATAGTGAGTGCAAAGAATAGAACAACATGATTTTATTTCTCGATTACAAAGGTAGTAGCTAAGACATTGGGCTGCAAAACGTAAGATGAAATAAAACATAAAAATCGACCGACGCGTTGTGGTAATTAGCCGAAAACAATATACGAAGGAGCAACGGCATCTGGTTCTTCAGGTTCGCTGCTGTCTTGGGACAACAAGCTCACCACAGAAGCGGTAGCACGCGTCACGAAGGACATACGCTGTGCGCGTACGCGCTCCTCGAAATGAGTCTTCACGGGCGCCTCACGCGCTTCTTTGCTTTCAGCTTTTCCGCTCCCATCTGAAAAGGTCAGGCGTCGCTCTCGCCACACGTCGTTAAAGAAACAAATACAGGCTTTTGTAAACAAAACAAAACCTTTGTACATGAGCTCGCATAAATGTACAAGTAACACTTTTAAAGCGAAGCTTTCTTTGCCTCTTCCTTCGACTTTCCCACTGCTGCTGCTGCTGTCTGGCACACGCTTGGAAGCGGTCGACCGTCAAATGAATACTGTGCCCGCCGCGGTATATAGCTTTGCGGCTATGGCATTGCTATACTCCGTTCCATACATAACAGCCAACGCTGTGGAGGCTAGAGAGACTCATTGCAGTGGCTTCGCTCGCACTTGTATATAGTTCGATGTCTTTTTTTCTTTTTACCGCACTTGTGCCCAACTATTTATATAGACTCAATATTGAATGAAACAAATTTTAATCCTGAGAAATAAACGCACTGTGGTATACGGCTGCTAATGCCTCGTTTTAGATCATTTTTATTTTTGTTGCTCTGTTCGGTTTTTTTTTCTTTTTTATTATTATTTGCAACACGTCGCGAGAAGCCTCACGTGCATGCTCGCGCGAGCGAAGGCTCTTGGCGCGCAACGAAGCATAGAGGGAACGCGCAGACTGACAGCGTTTCTTCACCGAACTTCTTGCGTAGCTTCCACAGCGTTGACTGCTATGTATGGAACGGAGTATAGAGGTCACGGTTTGATCCCGACCACGGCAGCCGCATTTCGACGGGGGCGAAATAGAAAACGCACGTGCACTTAGATTTTGGGACACGTTAAACAACATCACGGAGTCAAAATTAATCCGGAGTCCGCCACAACGGCGTGCCTCATAATCCGATTGTGGTTTTGGAACGTACAGAACCATAATCGAATTCAAGTTTAATACTAATGCCACGATGCGATGTGCATTGTGAGGCAATGACAATGCTCAAGCAAACACCTCTTCCTGTATGTTCTGTGTAATACGCAAACAGCAGTGGTACGCAAGGTAACGTTCAACATCAACTCGCCACTCTCGTGTTAGAAATTAAGCTTTCACCGTCAACATCACCGCTCATTATCGTCAATCAAAGCAACCAACACAGAAAGCTTCGCTTAAATCGATTCCCACAGTGCGTGAGATTTGCATTTATTTTTCTTCTTTTTTGACAGTAAAGCATGGCAGTATTAACAAACCGTGACTTCGTATTTAGACTGTCCGCGCTGCGCACAGCCCCAGCTCTCACTTACATGCGCCAACATCCGTACTGAATGACACCTGAAGGAGACTGTTTCCCCCTTTTTTGCGTAATGGCCAAGCGCCAAGATGATACGCCAAGACGGCCGATTGTGCGGTGAGATGTGTTTACAGCGCGGAACGCAGGGGTAACGAGACCCGCACTTGGCTATAGAAGCGACTGTTGTAAACACGCCTGATATAACGTGCAATATCTACGCACCAGCACGAATGACGGCCCCGTCGTGGCGGGGCGGACGATTGATGCTCCGGCCCTAAGGCACTTATCATGAAGAGGCAAAAGCGTGCAGTTTGTTGTCAGGACTTCGGATAACTGCCGACATGGGAGTAGAGGGGTAGACGCGTGGGGGGTACACACTCACAGCACAATGACAAGAGATTATCACCTTGCATATCGGATGATCCCTGAAATCTGGCCCAGAGCCCTCGGTGTGGAAAGAGTGAAATGGCGTTTTTGTCTGAGCGGGGCAGGGAGTGAAAGTGCCGACATGACGTTGTCAGATGCTCTGGAATTTTCCGCTGCCACCATCGCAAGGCGAGTGCGCCAAGAGCGATGTTTTGGCGCGGAGCGATAGCATGCAAGAGATAAGAGAGGAAAAAGAAAACATGCCACCGCCAACTTTGATTTCTCGTGCGGTAGGAAAATGACCTACGCTGATCCATCGAACAAATGCCTTTCACGACAATCCTAAAAGCGGACTACCATGGGGTAAACTGTGAGCACGTCAGAGACAGGTCGAATTCACGCAGCTTCTCGTTCGTATAGGAGCCGTTAGCCATCGACCTTCGCTAATAATACGACCAACCAGCATCACGATTGGCTGGCGTACTAACGTGCTTGAAGAACACCAAACAAAAACATAACTGTCGTCAAAAGCAGTATTAACTCATCGCGGATTGTATATCGAATTACTTTTGCAATGTGTTACGTAACGTTCTTCCTCTAATTAATGGCTTGGCGGTTCCTGAAGCTTTGTCACTCAATTTCGACTCGCCTTTCATAATCAAAAAGAAAAAAGAAAGATACGATTGAATAAACAGCCCATGCATAAAACCCGACTCAAGTTGGTAAAACTTGTTCAGAAGGGCACATATTCTCGGTCGATCGCTTTCAAGGATAGTTTCACCTTCGCGAGGTGAAATGCGACAATGCCAATTTATCGAAATGTCGGTGCACCTTAAACAGGAACGCTAAAGAGAAACGTAATTTGAGCTGTATTAGTAAATGATGTCCTTCCATTGCCAATTAAAAGCCCACTGCGAGAGAAGCCTGAAAACACGAGAGAACGAAAGGCGCCGGTGGCGACGCCGCCTTGCAGTTCCCGCACTAGCTCGCCGCGTCGCCCTGGATTTTGACGGTGCCTGCTCGAGCCTAGTTAAATTTTTATCGGTAAATATGGACCACACAGTATGCCAAAAAGCCAATGACTAGGCAAGTTGCAAGCACATTTACTGAGCCGCAACTGTCCGAATACGAAAAAAAAAAAAGATACTCTTAAATAACTTACGTGGCGGACCTGCTCTGGGGTGTCGGCGCGAAATTCTAGAAAGGCAACTTGGACCTTTCTCTTCGAAAAATCAAACCATTAACGTGAAATTAACGAAAATAGTTTTTAAAGAATAAGAGAAACATGAAATCAGTTATTAATCTTAACTGATTTTACGTTTCTCTTTAGCAGCAGTAGTAACAACTTTATTTATCCTTTTTAAAGGAAAGATGTTTCCCTTTAGAGTCGCTTTCAAAGAAGATTTCGCAGTTGAATGTGCGGAGCACTTTAGTGCGGCGTGCTTTATATTCCAGGCGTGGTCCCGACGCCCGGTTAACTGACGGACAACGCGATTCCACAAACCAGTTCCATAGCAAAAATCTCGGTAACATTAAGCAGGAAACCACCACTGGCTCCTTGGTACCTTCTATAGTAGCGCAGAACATTGTTATGTTCAAATACGCGCTGCTTACCGTCCACCGTATCCCCTAGCAACACGAGCAAATCCAGCAAGCAGCGAACCTCGCTCGGCGTTTCTTCTCCCTTGCCGAGCCACGGCATGGGGTTGCCGCCTCTATCGAGAAGGAAGAATGGAAGGAAAGAGGAAACCAAGAAGGAAAGAAAAATGAAGGACAGAAAATAAGAAAGAAATATAAAGAAGAAATAAAAGAATAAGGAAAGACAAAAGGAAAAAACATTTAAAAAGAAAGAACTCCAAGACAGAAATAACGAACAGGCACCGACGTGGGAAGGAGGCGCGCTTTTTGCGACAAGTACTGTATGCAAAAATAGAAGAAAAAAAACACGAAAAATAGATAAATGCGTTGCATAAAATTTCGCACACGTTAATGTGTTCTTAATAGACCAGCGGGAAAAGCTGGCGGCCATAGACTTTACCCGTCGGTCTCTATCGAGCTTGCTGAGCGCCGTTTCCGTAGTATGCGGGGTTCTGTGGCGGCCAGGAGAACGAACAATATGCTTCCGTTTTGCGCACGTGTCTAACGAGACAAGCGCCAACCGCGGGTGGCCGCCGCAAACACACATCGGAGACGAGTGTCTGCTTGGACTAGAAAGAAGCTCCGGAGGAGGAAGCAACTCAATTGGAATAACTATACATAAAAACGAAAAATTTACGGAAATTCTGAAGGCTTAAAAAAAGAGAGTGAACAAAATACTTTTTTCCCGGAAATTTTGGAAAGACTGCAAAAATATCCTAAGCATATTGCATTCTTAGCATACGGAAGTAAAAATACGAGCAGACGAGGGTACACGCAAAGACTTGTTTTGAAAAGTTATGGCCAAGGTGTTGACATTATATAACAAATAACCCAGTTCTTTATTCGCTCGGGGATTATTGGTGTTTCCCGAATTCTCGTCAAGCGACCATGAAAGCTGTGCTCCCTTGCTCTATGAGGGGGGCAGAGGCTGACGTACTGTCTGCCACTTCTAGAAGTTGTTTTTCGGACTGCGGATGCAACGCGGTCAATTACGTGTTGGGAGTTTACCATGAAAAAATGTTTTGTCAAACATGTGGGCGCCTTTAGACGCATATCATATTGACCGCAAATAAAGACAGTGTTTATGTGTTCTCTCCCGCTGTCCCCATCTTTATTTGCGGTCAATATGATATGCAGTAAACACCAACTAAGCCAAACCGAAGTTCTTCTGAAGCCTTTAGACGTACGGAAGGGTGGTAAAGGAGCAGCCATAAGCATATGCTCTTCTGCGACCCGCTTGAAACGTGTCAACAATTGTAAAAGTATTCAACCACTTCTTTTTTAAACCTCGGAACCGTCCCGTAAACAAGCCGTCACGAATTTCAAGTTTTCTGATCGTATTTGGACCGTTTTTGACGGCAGGCGAGTTCTCAAAACTCGTTAGGTTGAGCCTTATTCAATATGCACAGTAAATTATAGTCCTTCCTTAATGAAAAACTTAACTATAGGTGCATGTAAACGCTGTATAAAAATCCGTGACGTCTTGATGAGCTAGCATGAGGAACTTCAAAGAAGCGCCGCAACTCGAGTTCCATTCTTGGGTTTTTTTTCTTTTATTTTGCCTTGCTTCTCCTCACGGTAAAAGGTTCCTTCTTGCAATTTGTGAAGTGTAATGTACTAACATTGCCAAACAATTTGCGTTAGTGCACCTTTAATAAGGGTTAAAATCGCCAGCCTGACGTAAAATCTATAGTGAATTAACCTATTTGTCCTAAGCAGCCCCTCCAAATTCTTGCTCCAGAAGTGCATCATTTCCAGTTGGGCAGTCAGACAGCCTACAACTTTAGAATATGGCAGCATAAAGGCTTGCATCGAAATTGAGAGCCAAGGAAAAGAATGAACTTCTGTGGAGGCTTTCCTTATTCGAATGAGGCAGAAAGTCAGGTCAAGCTGCTCCATTGCAGAGAAGAGCTACTGGTGGAATAAGTTATAAAAATACAACGGTGATAGGGAGGGTGTGCACTTCTGTGTCACTATAGGGTAAAAAACCAGATGGGACTACTACAGAATGGTGCGCCTTGCTTTGACATAAAGAAACACAAACACAGAATAGCTACTCAGAAATGCTGCACTGAATTGCCAACCTCTTGGCTCACATGCTCAGTAGCACGGGTCAAAGCAACAGCAAATGGTGTTCTGCGTATAGACTCGAATATCCATCGACAGGCCAGACAAGGCATCCAATGTGGCTTTCAAAACAGATTTTTTCTCGATCATTACAAGAAAGAGTATTACTAGGACTGTCCTTCCTGTAGTTTCTAATCCGCAACAGTTCAGATCCTATGTCCTGCAACATGCGACACATGTCGAGGTTGCCTTTCAGAGTAACAAACAATGGAGATGCAGCACATCAACGCCATCAAAAATGTTACACAAACTGTATGAATCAACATGTCACCTGAATGATTATGCTCCCCAAGTGACATCAACCTAACTTCGCATGATTCACATCAATGCACTTCATTTTATTCGGTACATCTGGATTGTTATTCTCGCGCTTTTAATGCGCAGCGGAAAAATGAGAAAAAGAAAAGGTTTTTCTCCCCAAAAGAAAGTTTTTTTTTTTTTTTCCGAGGCCTTACATCTCTAGGAATAACAAAACACTTTCACGAACGTGAGCGGTTTCAGGAACTATGAATCAGCTTGCGGCAATTTATTCGTTTGCAGTGTTAAACGCCCTCTACTAACAAACGCTTGTAATGCAAGTTATAATGTGCCGATTTAGGGTGAATCTGAAAACCAGCAAATGGCATGCCGATGCATGGGTCGAACCTGCTGCTGGCTCCTGTGCAGGAAAAATTGGTTGCAACGGTGGAAAAACCGATCAGGTCGCAACACTAGGTCACGGACACCCGTTTGCTTCTGGCAAGTGCATCACAGAACCATTTCCGAGTCAAGCGCAAAAAAGGTGAAGAGGAAAACAAGTCCGACATATATTTCTGCAGTGGAGACAGAATTCCATGCAGACCTCAAAAGAAATTGAAGCCGGAGATGTCATCTTACCACAGGCGTCAGAGCAATGGCATCCAGCGAGTCTCAGGTATCGTCCGCTGCAGCGCTTCCTTATCTACTGAACATGCTTGGAACGTGCCTCCGTGTCAAGAATACAAATTTCTTTGTCGACAATGAAGTCCACATGTCAGGCGAAAGAGCGGTTCTCCTGCCCACAGTAAGCTTTTATGTTCTACTTACCCTATTTAAATTTTGGATGTGCAAACAGTGAAAATGCATTTAAATTCTGCACAGGCTGCTGTTCGCCTTTCGATAAAGCAAGATTGGCTACGGATTTACCCGGCCTTCGTTAGGCGGATATGGGAGCTGTCGCTTGGGAACTTTTGGAACCTCCTGGGTGGTGTAAAGCTGTAGTCATTCACTAACTTACAGAGGGTGTCTTTTTTTTTTTTTTTCAGACCATACAGAATTTTAAAAAATCGCTTGTGGCAGATAGGAAAATTCCAGAGATTGAGCTGGATTCATTTGAGATGTACATCACTTGCACGAGAAATTGATATGCATAATCGAGTAATTAACAAAAATCACTAATTACTTTATGGCACATAGTGCAATTTACGCATTGCAAGCGGCGAGTTCGCTAGATGTATCCGCTTGGAACAAATTTTCAGGATGTGCAGGGTCTCACACGTGCTCTTGGGACAAACCTGGGGTTTCTTAATGTGCACCCAATGCATGGCACACCAGCGTTTTATAGCGTCAGCATTCTTAGGGTTCTCAGTAACGCATTATTAATGCCTTCTTAATAATATATTAGTACGATATGCCAAGAGGTGTGTGCCGCTCTTCAATGACAAAAAAAAAAATCCTCTTTTCTCCGACACTGAGTGCAATCGAACCCACGTTACAAGGGTTCCTAGCAGGCTGTATCACAAATGCACTGGGCGTGTGCCGCTTTTCAATGAACGCCTTTCATGCCAGAACTTTGGCGAGCAGCTCTATGAATGGACTGGGTATGTGAAGCTCTTCAATGAACCGTTTGCCAGCTCGGGTCATTGAGTATGGGTCACCGAGTGTGCAGCAAGCGAGGGAACATCCTTCAGCCTTTCCAAGCATTGGCGCGCCATGATTCACGTTTGGATGACGCGTGGACTTCTCGCCATTGTCACTAGGTGGCGCAGCACGTCCAGAGAGAAGCACGAGCCTGGCTGCCACATGATGCGTTTCTCAGTGTTCGCACGCACAGGCACGCCGTGCATATCGCAGACCACGCACAGGCTTCGCGGTGGCGGCACTAGACAGCGCCCAGTCTTCTTAGGCAAGCGCGAAAGAGGAATTCTGCTACAGTCGGCCCACATCAGAATGAGGTTGCTACAGCCGGGGTTGAACTAGCGACCTCGTGCCCAGCAGCCACTAAGCCACTAAGCTACCGTAGCGGGTTGATCGATTTTCGACAACTTCAAAAATATGTGCTGGACTCCGTTAAAAAACCGCTGACACAACATTTTCTTTTTACCTCAAAATAGCCACAGACTTCGGAATCACGATACAAACGCCCCAATTTCTCAAACATGCAATAAATCATGAATTAGTCGACTCCCATTAATGGATCCATTGCAAAATTTGGCTGAATTAACAAATGGCAGCAAAATTAACAAATTCAAGTAGTTTGCAATGCATTTTTCTTATGGCTTACGAAGCACAACTTAACGAGCATGAGGCGAGCAGCAACGACATGGTTAAATGGCTCAGCGTGACATAACACAAAACAAGTGCCAACGGATTGCTACATGGGTGGAAGAAGAGTCGGCCACCACAAGGCAAAACTAAATAGATATAAAAGAGCTTCGTGCATACGGAAGCACACGTGTGACGAAGGGTGGGCAGCCACACGAAACGCGCACAGAGTTCACATGCTATCACTAATGCGTGGGCCACTGCAGTAGGTCGAAGCTGCATTGTGATCACCATGTCGAAAGCTTTAGACAACGGGATAATAGGGGAAAGAAGCTGGCTACGAAGGGTGCTGCGCATTCTGACAGAAGCTTAGAATAAAAAGAGCGTAAGAAAAAGGTCAACGATGAGACAAAAACACTACCATCCTTGTCCCGTTTCTTGCACTGTTTTTTGTTCTTAGCATCATATGGAATGTGGAGAAGCGCAGAGCGAAAGCATGGTTTATCAGAGTGCATGTCAATGTGCGGTTTGGCTGACCAGGCTGACCGGCACAACTTGTCAACACAGCCTATGATGATGACAATTAATTGGCATCCCCTTCGAAATGGGGTGGCGACAGTAACCTAGCCTGCTTGATTTAATCAGGTGAGCTCTAGCGTCAGCCTGCTGCCTGTGGGTAGCAGGACCCTCTTAATGCGCCGGTAGGCTTAGGCTATAGATGTTTTTTATTCTAGCATTTTTGCATACATCTCCTTAAACTTCCTTCCTCATAACTCGCTCTATCTACTGCACCACTACCTGCAACAAGAAGCCGCACTAGCTGTCGGGCGTTTTGAAACGGCCACCTTAAAGGAATACTGTCACAAAACTGTAGTTAGAGGGTCAATGGCTACCTGATTAAGCTAAAGAATGCGAGATACAACACTTTTGTGTCCGCAGTCTTTTAAGTGGCAGCAAGTTTGTCATGTGCAAAAGCTGTTCGTAGAGGCAGTGAACTTGTCGGTGCAAGCGATAAACCACCAGCCTTAATTTCAGGCTCTGTGCACAGGCTGCAAGAAAATAAGTCACATTGCAAAACTTCTGTGGGCAAGTGTAGACATTTTGTCTGTTGGGCTTCATGTCAGCCCCCAGCAATAGGCATTCTAGGTGTATGCCTCAGCTTCTCATCCTTTACACAAAATTAACTCCACTTGTAACCTGCAAGGTTAGTCCCTTTTGTTGGACAAATGAGCAAGAGCACTGGGAAAAACAGCGCCATTTGTAAGGCGCATTTTATTATGCTCCAAAAATGGTACATAGACCTCTGTTCTCCGAGAACAGTTGATAGTAACAGCATTTTGTCCAGATGCTAAAGGGCCATAAAAAATTTCTGGGAAACAATACATTTGTCTTCTTTACAAAGCAACTGTGTTGCATGACCAACATTGGAGCTCTGTTTCTCTCTCTCTCTCAAAAAGAAAAGAAAAAAGGAAGAAACCTATAATAATAAACACTCGAACAAAGCATGATACTTTTGAACACTTGCACACAAAATCCCAGCACAAACACGCAGACGTAGCACTACCATTAGAGCATTATTTAGCCAGCCATAACTTCAATCCATTACACTGGCTGTGCAATATGTTCCTGCTCTACTGTTTTTCAAGCAGCAATGATTGCATGTTGAGGAAAGGGCAGGAGCAAAATGAATAAAAAATTAAAAAAATGCATTACCCATGAAAGAAAATTACGTCGTTCAAGAATTTTCAATGCTGCTGCCAGTGTGTGCAACAATGTTATAACTTGAAGTGATTATGGGAGGTGAATAATATTAACAAGACTGCAATGATGACTTCGAAGATGCGTGCTGTACGTCTGTACGTCAGACTGGCGTACTTGAAGAAAATGTGCCCATTCTTTGTGGCAACTCTCAAGACCACAACAAGAACACAGAGTTGGTGAGCATGTTGTTTTTGCTCCGGCACTTGATAAACACTCAAAATGTCACACTGAGAGTGACAACAACAACAAAAATGGAAGATGGGCCAGATGGGACGAGGCAGGGGGAAGAGGGAAGCAAAAGCGTGTACTCCGCCAAGGCACATCGCCGCGCTTCCCCGATGGCCCATTTACTTGATGTCCTTGATGTGGTTCTTCAAGTACTTCATCATCCCGAACATGCGCACACGCTTCTGACCTGTGGTGCATGTACAAATGCAGGAATGAGCATGTTGGAAAAAGAGGTTGAAGGGAAGAATGTACAAAGAACAAAACAAATAATATACACACTGTTACCGACAAGTTAGCCACCGAAGTCACATCAGTTAATAACAAAACTATATTGTTCTAGACCAATGAACATCTAAGTGCAATGACGCAACATGACTTGGACAAATGTGTATATACTGTTTGAAGCTAATAAACTTGCTGTAGTTCTGTAAATTTATGTACCAAGTCCCACCGATATTCGTTGTTTTGGTGTGTAGACGCAATTACATTAATGACATTATGAGTAGCATGCCATAAGAGTATACTCATATTAAACATTGCACCTTGAGGATTTACAGCGTTAATGCCGTTCCCCATTTGTCATCACAGAAAGAATGAAACATAATATATTGAAGAGAAGGCGCCTTAGCCAGAGTTAAATTTGGTGCTTTTACTTCAGAAAACTGATCTTCCAAATGAGCTGCTGTGTCAATCATTATAACTGCCAAGCTGGTTGCAATTGGCATAATCACCTCCTTATAGACCAGCGAGCTCATAACGTATCTTACAAGAAAAACTCCCGAAAGCCTTCAAAAATAGGGCAGCCATTGCTGTCATTGTTTAGGTTGCTGAAAGTTGCCAAAACAGTTACATCTTGCAACATATTTTCACACTATGGCACACAACTAAAATTACAATAATGAATGCATCATTCACTGAGTCGATTGTTGAAGGCATGAAAAGCCTGCTCTTGTATTGCCTGGACTGTTAAAGGTGCCCTGAACCATTTTTTATTGAAGTGGAGAAAGGCATTTGAAGTGAAAATAGGCTACTTCAGAAATACTTTGCTACAAAAAGTACTTCGATGCATTCAGCAGAAGCACAGTTATTGGCAATCAAACACTGGCTCTGCTGTGCTCCCGTTCCTCATTCAATTCCTTGAACTGTAAATGTCCCCGTGGCACCCTGTTCAAATTTCGCTTTGGATGTTAACATAGATGCCATGACTTCCGCCTTTGGTGCCTACGGCACGCTAAACATCAGCCAAACGCGGTTGCCTTCAGAGAGCCGCAGTGTGCTCAGCCAGTGGACTCGTGGTGGTACCTACGCCATGTAGCCGACCACAGCTTGATGTCAGCTATCAGCCAATAGCAGCAGTCTAAGGGAATGACAAAATAGTGCGGTCTAGAAAAGAGTGAGGACAGGGCCTTCTGTTGAAAATAGAGCATTTGAAAGAAAGGTGGCTTCGCGATCTGTTTGCGAGCTCCACGCACTCTGTACGATGGCAAACCTTGGCTGAGATATTCACAGCAGCGTACGCCACCCACGGACTATTCTTTTCACCAAGCCTGAGTTGTGGTTCAGGGCCCCTTTAAAGCATGGAACAGAAATTGCACTGCAACATGTGCCAATGAAAAAAGATCACACGAACGGTCACTCCATGTGGTGGTGACTAAATGAAGTTATGGGGTTTTACATGCCAAAACCACGATATGATTATGAGACATGCCATAGTGGGAGACTCCAGAAATTTAGACCACCTGGGGTGGTCTAAATTGAAATGAAGTTTAGTGAAGTGAAGCATGTTTTTATCAGCTCCTTAACGTGCACCTAAAGCTAAGTACATGGCTGTTTTCGCACTTCGCCCCTATCGAAATACGGCCGCCGTGGCCGCATGTAGCAGTGACTGTGGTTACAGGCTTGCAATCTATACAAAAGCAACACTTGCTATTGAAGAGCTAGAACATGTACCAGCAGAGGCATACTTAGTTAATGAAGGCACAACTGAGTGCCCTTTAACTTATTTCTCGCCTAATTTTTAACTCCTCTCAGTGACTTCATGACATATGTTTCCATGGATACCTTTGTTTTTCCTGCAATATTATGAAACATACGAAAGTTCTATGGTATTTAGCTTGTTCCAGCAGTAGAAAACTGGTAGCACTGCTATGGAGATGGAATACCAAGAGCACAGCACTGCAGAGCAGAGCTGTAAACAAGGCACCTGCTTTCAAGACACTGAAATTATTGGTTTTGCCTGATGATTGTAAAAGAATGCAGAAAGTGAAGCAATCAAGAACTGGGCTACCTTTGTACCTCATCTGCCCCTTCCAATTTCTCTTTTATTCAATGCTAACTGAGCCACTATCTTCCATCCAAATGTAAAATTAGTAACATTCATTACATTTCAAAATGCCTGTTTCACAAACCATCAGCACTTGAGTCTACATACAAGATCCAGTATGGCTATGGGACCCCGTCCTGTAGATAACCATCTGTATTAGCAGCTTAGAACTGATGATTTGGATCACAATTGAAGGTCCCAGTCGGCATCCATAGATTACTATGGGTCTAAACTTTTGTTATTTCGACCCTGAAATTGCCCTTCACAAGATAATTAGAACTTGGCTGGTCAGCATGCACGCACCCGACCCCAGTAGCAGCAGCATCTGTCTTGGTGGTGCTTAACACTTCAAGGGTCAATATCATAAACATACAGCGCCGCGAACAAGACCGAAATGATTTACGCCATACATTTGCAGCAGCATGTTTGAAAAAATGCCAATTTTTCAACTCTTTTTAGTCCAGCAAGTGCTGCCACCCTGTGTGGATACAAGGATTCTTTTTTTTTCCCTCTGCAGTCTCTTGGTTTGCAATCCAAGACTTCTTTATGGTGGCGTTTCAGTGACTGCTCGCAGTGGTCCGTTTTGGCTTCATTTTGCAGGCTGTTTCCGTTCGTTGCACAGACGCTCGCTCGTCTGCTGCTCACAGGGGTGTGATTACATCTGTTCACAAGTGGGCGCTGGTATATACAAACAATGCTGCCATGCCTGAGCTTCTTTTCTTGGGACTCTGCTCACAAAAACTGATCGATTTTGTTGGCAATGGAACGAAAAAGAGTACTGCAAGTTTCTGACTCATTAGATTTTTCTGATGGGTGCACAACCATAGAGTTTTCTTGCATGCGCTCACATAGGTGGTTCGATTACACTATGGGCATGCACGCTGGTTGCTCTGCTGTAAGTGAGTTGTGTGGCGATTCCTCCAATGCAGACTACTACCCAAGGGCTGAAATCGAATACAGTCAACGACTGAATTTTCGGACATGCCTGATATTTCGGACGTCATTGCGGCACCGCCACAAGCCCCACAGAATCAATGTATAAGGACAGCTGAAGTTTCGGACGCTCGAACCCCCTGCCGTCCAATTTTCCTGACTTTTTGATGCGACGGAAAGTCCTTTGGCTCCTCGCGCAGCGCCCTTGCGAAGGAAATCAACTTGCAGCCGAAGCATATCACCGCTTTGAACCACAACTAGCCGAATCTAGCCGTCACACACCGATTTGGTCTGGCCACGCTGGCTATGTTCATCGCCACACTTCCGCCTCCGGCGGAGTTTCCGGAGCGGCGCCATTTCGTTTGTTTGCGCAGGCCCCGTTTTGGATAGCATGGTGTGTGGTTGTGCTGTTGTGTCAAGTGTGCTCTGCAACGCAAGGCCTAGGTGCTTCAACGCTCGTCAGCGAACTCCACTGTTCGCAACTTGAGGATTTCGCTTGCCTTTGATGGCCCCCACTCCGTCTTCGTCATCCTCGCCGATGGCATCGAAGCGCGGAAAGCAGTACCGTCGGTTAACGATGGAGAAGAAAGCCGCCATTATTAAGCAAGTCGTGAGCGGCCGATGGCAGGCTGACGTGAGTAAGGAGTTCGGCATTTCTAAGCAAGCAGTTTCGGATTTCCTCAAGAACAAGGGCAAGATCTTGGAAGCGGCCGAAAAACCATCTAGTGCCCAAAAAAAGAATGCAAGCCAAGGTGTTCATCCAGCGCTTGAGGAAGCTCTCGTCGTGTGGCTTAATTCGATGATATCAAAGCGGTTACCGGTCTCTGGCTGCATCTTGAAAGAAAAAGCGAAACTCCCGCGGTTCAAATGGACATTGAGGATTTTAAATTTAGTGGTGGATGGTTGAGGAACTTTAAATATCAGAACGACCTCAAGTTCAAGAAGATGTGCAGTGAGAGCGGCGCCGTCGACAGTGCAGTTATTGAGCAGTACCGCAACGGAAAACTTCAGTCTTTGTTGCAGCAGTGCTCTGCTGACAACGTTTTCAACTGCGACGAAACTGGTTTGTTTTTTAAGATGTTGCCGGAAAGAACGCTCGCTTTTGCTGGTGACCTATGTCATGGTGGCAAGCACAGTAAAGAACAGCTGATCGTTCTTGTCGGCAGCAACATGTCTGGCAGCGAGAAGCTTCCCTTGTTAGCAATCGGGAAGTCGAAGAACACGAGGTGCTTTAAAGGGGCAACACTGCCAGTGCTGTACAAAGCCAACAGAAAGGCATGGGTGACTCAGCAGTCGTTTGAAAGTTATGTCCAGGTTGGACAGGAAGTTTGAGCTTCAGAACAGACGTGTCGTGCCCTTCATTGACAACTGCGCCGCTCATGGTCACATCAAGAATTTGAAGGCTGTCCAGCTGGAATTCATGCCACCCAACACGACTGCAGTCCTCTAACCAATGGGCCAAGGCGTCGTCCGCAATCTGAAACTTTTGTACCGTTCGCGGGTACTAAACCGCATAGTGCTGTGTGCGGAAAACGGCAAAGGCTACAACGTTGATCTTCGGTCTGCTGTTGGAATGCTTGCGGACGCATGGAAGGCAGTGAGGCAAGACACGATTCGCAACTGTTTTCACCATGCGGGCTTCGTACTCACCACAGAGGAACCAGACTCGCCTGAAAGCAACAACACGATTGACGTGTGCCCACCCATGGACGACGTGATCAACGACCTCTGCTCTGCTGGGGTTTCCATACCCACGGAAATAACCTTTGAACAGTTTGTTGACGGCTGACAACGAGCTCAACTTCTGTGCAGAACGGACTGACGAGGAAATAGTCCGTCAGGTTGCGGGGGATTCAGAAGACTCCGATGTTGAAAATGAGGAGCCAATGCTTGTGCCGCCCACAAGCACAGAGTTGACGCGAGCACTGTTGACTCTTTCATCGGTGTACAGTGCTGACATGACCCTTGCTCAGATCAAGGCGAATATGATCGCATGCAACCGGTACGCCGTCCAAACAACAATCAACAAGTTGTTCAAGCCACTGCAGCAATAACACCGGCAGTCAGCTGCATACAGGGTTTTTGAACGCCTCTTTTTATAGCCACTTCACTGATGCTTTGGCAGGGTTTCGGAAGCCTGGTACTTCGCCCTTTACCTCTAGATCCGAGAAAAAAAGAAAAAAGGTGAGTTTTTTTGCATGCATTCATTTTTTCGGACTGCCTGAATTTTCGGATGTTTTTACATTCCCTAGAGGGTCCGAAAAATCAGTCATTGACTGTATATATATTTCAGTGTATCTACTTTTTTTTTTATTCTTATTATATGTATCTGCGGAAGCCCACCTGTATTCATGAATAAACAATGCATGTTTACGAAAAAGATTCATTTCACGATCACTAAAAAAATTTCAGTAAATATTTTTCTAAATAGGTCAGTCTGAAGATTTAAATCTGAAGTAAAAAAGTCACTATGTCGAGTGCCAACTGCTCCACCACAAACTTCCCCAGGAACTTCACGACAAAGGTATGGCGATGTTCGCGTGAGATCCAATGATGAATGCGGCTAGAGACAGTGCCAAGAAGCGAAAATTTCTACATCTGTTTTCTACTTTGAACCCATAAAAAGTGTGTGTGCCTTTGATTTTAGGGCGTGTTAGAATAAGCCAAGTCCTACCAAATGGACTGGAAGTTGTGTCAGCATTTTTCTGCTTCTTGTTAATTTCAACTCTCCAAATAATTAAACCAATTTCCTCGTTCTCTTCAGGTCGAATTAAAGGAAGCCGACTATGTTAACAAAGCAAAGTCCAGTAATAAACCACCTTAGTTGTTAGGACCACAACCAAAATCAGACACTCCTTGAATTCAGGCCATTGGTCTTTAAATATCTAATTAAAGTGATCAAACAACATCCAATATACATTCAGTAAGTTGTGAACAGCAACCCCATGTATGGGTGCCTTTGCTCACAAATGCATGATGCCTCGTGTACAAAATAAGAAAAAGATGTGCAGCATTCACACGACAAAAGGAGGGTGCTAAGAGCAACCAATTCAAGCGTCATCCACCAACAGTTCTTGCACACCTGCTAAATGCATTCCACTTATTATGGCAGGGCTGCCAAGCCAATTTAGCCGGAATGAAGAGGGCACTGCAGTGCAGCACCAGGGCTATCAAACACATGATGCAAAATGTGCGCAGAGCTTTGCAAGTGACTAGGGCTTGTATGAGCGTAGGCAGCATTTCTAGGCCTCACGAGTGTGCATAGAGCAGTTTCAAAACTTTGTTTGGTTACTGGAACAAAAAGAAGTGCTAGCCAAGTGCACCTAGAGGGCCTGACCATACGGTCAACTGCACAGGGTTACCTCTTGCCCGACTTTTCATTTTCAATCTCCTATTTGACTAGCCTTGAGTTCTTTCCATTTTTATTTTTCTTCCAAGCGTTTGGAGCTAGTATAGGTTCAACACAATGGCAATGGCAGCACTTCAGATATTCACAGAAAGATTGACCATGTCCATGGTAACCCAAATTAATTGAAACCAAAGCTTCATTGTAGGGTAGTGGACTTTATGTAGCAATTGACGACAAGCTCAAAGCTTAAGAAGCCAACAGAAGAAGGTCACTGCATGTTGAACACACCTGACTATATGCAGTGGGCATTTAAATTTGCCTGGTGAACCTTGCAAATCATCACTATTGAAGTAGTCTGCAAATGTGCATTATCTTCAAGGATTCTTTTTTTACGCATCGATTTACAAGCTCAAAGCTCAGGCAGTACATTACGTCACTGCATATTCACCAAACTAGACTACATACAGCAGGCATTTAGATGGCCTGGCAAACCTCACAAATCATCACTACTGAAGTTGTCTGTAAATGTGCATTATTTTAAAGGATCAAACAACAATAATATAGCTTGCAGGCTCTTTTGTACATCCTTTAATAAGCAAGTCCAATCATAACTAGCTCTGCTTCTAGCAAGCAAACACATTTAGCCATTACAGAAGACCTTTAAATAGGTTTGACTGCAGTGGAATCCTAAATGCAAGAAAAAAAAAATTCACACAAGGTAATACTAGTGCCAAGAAACATGTGAAAAGCAATGCTCACCGAAGACTTTCATCAGTTGGGGATCACAGAGTGCAAACTGCTTGTTGGATGGGTCCTAAAAGACAAATGTGCTTTCAGAATACAAGATTAAAAAAAACTTCTTTTGTTTTAGTTTACAAACAGCGAGAAAAATTGCATGAGTGGGGCAGCTGAGAAACAGCTCTTGGAGCAATTTTTGGAGCAGAAAATGTTTGCTTCTGGAACAGAATATCTTAAATTTGGAGCATATTAATGCGAAGAAAAATTACTTTTAAGGAGCTGCAAATTTCAAATATAGAGCAATTTTCACACGTCTTTCTTTTTTTGGATTAACTGCCCCCAAAAAATTTTTTCAAAAAGTGCCTTCATCATCATCATCAGCAGCAGCAGCAGCCTCTTTTTTATGTGCACTGCAGGATGAAAGCCTCTCCCATCTCCAGTTACCCCTGTCTTAGGCTAACTGATTCTACAAAGATTCTACAATCTACAAAGATTCCATCACGACCATATTTCTCCACAAGTAGAAAATTACCTATCAATAAAAGGGTCAGGCAAGGAGACACAATCTCTCCATTGCTATTCACTGCGTGCTTAGAAGTATTCAAGCTATTAGACTGGGAAGGCATAGGAGTGAGGATCAACGGTGAACATCTCGCAACCTTTGGTTTGCTGATGACATTCTCTTGTTCAGCAACCCTGGGGTTGAATTCTAACCAATGATTGAGGACCTCAACCGAGAAAGTGTTAGAGTAGGGTTGAAGATTAATATGCAGAAGACAAAGGTAATGTCCCCTGACAAGGAAACGAATTCATGATGTCCAGTCAGCTTCTAGAGACTGTGCAGGAGTTTGTCGATCTAGGTCAATCACTCACAGTGGACCCAGATTGGAAGAAAATTTACAGAAGAATCGAAATTGATTGGAGTGCATATGGCAGGCATTATCAAATCGTGTCTGGGAGCTTAACACTGTCGAAGATAAAACAGTACAATCATTGCATTACACTGGTGCTAACATATGGGGCAGAAACTTCGAGGTTAACAAAGAAGCTCGAGAACAAGTTAAAGGGACATTAAAGCAAAACAATAAACAATTTATACTGATAAAGTATTCTTTGAAAACTTTTGTCATTATTTTGCAATAATAGGTTGATTATTAGAAGAGAAACTGCAGCTCAAAGTTTAATTTTTTCAATTTCGTGCCAAAACCCCAACGCCAGTACGTCAGAGTAACGCAATGGATTTCAAAGGATTTTTGCACGTTTGGGCTGTGTTGGCTCCATAGCCATTGATCCCCACCAAGAGATATCCAAGCAGCGTGTGTTGGGAGAATTCTAACGCAGTGCCGAGCGTGTCCAGTATTCCAGTAAACACAGGTGACCTGGGCATATTGACATATGGGCGGAGGCGTAAACTAAAGCCCCTCCATACTGTTACTGCTGTGATGAAGGGGCTTTAGCAAAAACGTGAGCGGCCTGCGCGGTGTGGCCACCTGGTGGTACAGTACTTAACCAGCCTAACACAGAGCTAATATTGCTGTAACCAAGTCTAAAACATTTTAAACATTTAAAAAGACAACATGCTCATGATTACACTGCTGCCAAAAATCTACACCAGCAGCCAAGTAGAATACACTTGGTTACAGCTATATCAGCTATGTGTTTGTCTGGTTGAGCTCTATGCCAACAGGTGGCTGCACCCTGCAGGCCAATCACACTTGCGCCTCGGCCCATCTGGCAAAACACCTAGTCCACCTGCGTTTACCAGAATATTGGACACGCTAAAACTTTCTATTGTAGTAATCCTCCAGCACGAAGTGACGGCTGCAAATGCATACATCCTGACGCTGATCAGATATGGACAGCTTGATTCACTACAGCCCCTCCGCTTGTCTGTTGCCTTGCAGTGGGACATGTCGCAGCTAGACATGTCGCCAATCGCTAGGTACACAGCCCAAAACGCAACAAGAGTGATTTCTGGTACTTGCAGAAAGGGACCTTGAGACCAACAATGACTGCGCAGCTCACATAAACACGGAGCATGTTGGAACACAAGCAGATGACACTCACTCTGAGCCGGAAGTGCTCGAGTGTAGTGATAAATTGTCATTGCGCATTCTCTTTTTTGTTACTTGTTGAACAAATTAAGCAACATTCTAACTATTACTGACAACCTTTTTCCCCATAAAGTTGGAAAAGATATAGATGGCACTATCTGGGTAACCAATTGGATAGCCTGCCTAATTGACGTCACGTGTGCCCACTACATAGATGGCAACAGTGGGGCTGAAAACTCAGGGGAGCATTGCTGCTGCAACTGGTAGCGATGCACGTTTTTAAAAGTGTATGATAGATTACATTCTTTATGTGGAGTGCTTAAATATGTCACTTAATGATCAAAAGAACCTACCCTACCCACTCGGTAGGTTTGTACAATATTGTCAAAATCATTTCAGGGTCCCTGCGTCCCTGTAATTTACTTGTGGTGAGCTAAAACTCAGATTGCAGAGCACCTTTTCATGAAAGATATTCCCGTTAGCTAAACCTATATGCTTTATTTCAACCACTGTGGTCCCTTAGATGCCTACTTACAGCATCCCTTAGAACCACAACTAAAGGGAACACAAAGCTTAATACAGCTGGATGTATCCCGCCATTTCATTTCACTCCCCGAGCCCTGCCCTATCTTTTCCTCCATACATTTGGTTCCTCTACTTCCGTGGTTTAAACACAGCATGCTTCACCACTAAACAAGAAAAAAAGTCTGTGTTTCCCAAAAGCGATAACATTCTTTCCGCACAGGTGCTTCAAATAACTTTGAATGTCCTTAACACTCAAACATGACATGAGCACTGCTACAATGTTCATTGCAGACGACACAGAGCCCATTCGAAGCGTTCACAATTAAATTTCACAATGCATACTCATGCCGCTGTAAGCGGAACAACGCACGCATGTACAAAGATAAACAGATTGAATGCTTTAAATGTGCATTAGCAGTTTTACCACATGAAAAGTCATTTAATAGAACTATGGTGTTTCCCAACGCCGGGTGACCAAGCAAGGAAAGCTTGTTTGGTCTACCGGCAATGCTGGCAAGAATGATCATGCACCTACTGTTCTACACGTATTGACCTCTCATGGGATAAGCGAGAAAATATGCAACTCATAGGTTCTCAACAAAACAGAAACACACTAATGCAGGCGCACTAATATGATCGCGCAGCATCGCATGTGAATGTACCGGAACGTATGCCTGCTGTAACGGTGCGAGACTAGAGTGCTGTGGCAACTCCAGATACCCAAGGACAATGACAAACGCTTGGATATCGTACCTAGCTGTCATTTTCCTCTAAAACTGACCTAAACACGAACCGTTGGTGGTGATACCAAGTGCTTTGGAGCAGCTTGGGTGCAATTTGAGGCATTTTTACGATTTTGGTGCAGCAAGTCGCAAATGTAGCACTTTGGCACAATTGGCACAGCTGTATCACCCCTGAAACTGGCAAAGCAGAAAAGAAAAACTTACAAAGAGGTTCCTCTCACGAACAATAGACCACATTTTCTTCACGACTGCACTTCGGGCCATCTGCAGAAAGAAGAGCTTACGTTTAGGTCATGTGTGCTTTACAAATCTACTAAACAGCATAGTCTCTCCAGATGCTCATACAGTAGACTTACGTTAATTCTATCATGACCGAAGGTGCAGGCTGGCATCCATATATTTTTTGGGGGACTAAACTTTTGTTATTTCACTGCTAAAATGAGCCTTCACTATATAATTCACACTTGGGTAATCATCACGCATGCACCCAACCCCAATGGGTACCACAGTGGTGACTCCTATTGCAGTAGCGTCCGCGTTGGCGGCCTTTAGGGTACAGCGAATGCATTGAACACACATCATCTCCCATCATAAATGCCTACTCTGGGCCTGCCCTAGGAATATTAGGTTGCTCACAAATAAATTATTATAATATTCACCCAATTTTCACGCTTTTCCTAAGAAAATATGCGCAAAAATTGCTTGGTAGGTGCCATCTGATACGAAACCAAAACCGCGTTCGCAACAGCCTACTATCTGAGCCAGCCTAGCCAGCGTCATTGAGACCAGAGAAGCTGACAAAATTAGTTCTTGCATAGCATAGAGATGATGACTGATTACAAAAGCACATTCAAACGATAAGTTATTTCACATTTTAGGCTAGCAGCAACAAGTCGCACCGAGCGTTCTTCGCACTCCAGAGAATTTCATGCGTTGCAGGACAAACTAATGAAGTGGTTAGTTTAGGCAAGGGACACCAGACCATTTGCGTGTTGTGAAGCTGTTTGATAAATGTAGAATATCAAACAAGCTATGGACTGTACGGAGGATGACATGTTGCAATTCTTCATAGACAGAAAAAGTGCCGAGAGTGATGAGATGACGATGGATATGAAGTAAATTTTCAATCGGTGAAGGTAAAGTTCAGTGCAGAATAACTTGCTGCAGCTTTTAGACATAAATATGACGTGTTTAAAAGAACATGTCCGTTGGTGCTATTCAACAACATGCTAAAAAGTGCTGTTACCATACGATTCTGCCGGCTTGAAAATTATTAAATGAGAGATTGCGACAACCTGCTTGATGTCTGTGCTCAGAAAATCGTGTGTTCACAAGATCAAGACGAGTTTTGATAATCAGATTGAGCGGCTTGAGCCAGCTACCCATGCTTGGGGCTGATGTCAGTGGGGGAAACATTGCTTCAAAAGCTGAAAGGAAACAAAAAACCCCAAGGTGGGCAATGAAGACAATGATGTGTACTTATTTGTTGAATATATTAACCCACCCCTTATGTAATACCCCCCGGGGGTATTTAAGGTGAATAAAGTGAAGTGAAGAAGTAAAGTCGAGCATACCGCTAGAAAAAAGACACAAGTGGTGCCGTACCTTCACAAGGTTAGTCACAACCTTAAGAAGGTAGTGAACAGGTGTGTGGTACCTGTGGTTTTCTTCACCCCGAAAAACTGGCTCGCGTCTGCCACCAAATCACGGTTGCCACTACGCACGAGTGCACAGTAAAGCACATTAGCGTTACGTGCACTGCTCCACTGGACTGGTATATCCGATTCCACTCAGCTGTGCAAAACGCTACATTTGGCAAACTAGGTGTAGCATCAATGACCGAATGAGAGAGCACGCAAATGTTTTAAAGGGCCCCTCCTCAGGTCTGGCCATTTTGAGCTGACAAGCGCAAAACATACAATGCGTGATAATGACCGTGTCTGCAAAGTATTACATCGCTATATGCCGCGGAAAGATCTGAAATTTCAAACTGAACGCCATTTTACCTTCTCACGGCCGCAGTGTTCCAAGCCGGAGGATGACGTACACGTGCTAGTGCGCCAATGTACATGTGTTCATGCTATGATGTTGCTCGTGGTGACACGTGACTTTGAATGTTTGTTGGGTTCTTACGATTAATAAAAATCGGGCCCCTCAGTTAAACCCTTTTCTTCTAGTAGATAATCATGTATGATTAACTCCCTTTTACCCTTCCTTGTTTTCTTTTTCCCTATTTTTTCTCTGGCATTGTTTTGTTGACCACATTCGTGCTTTCTGTACATTTTGTATCATATATTGCTTTTTAAGTGACCAATACGAAGGCTCTCTAGCTGTTCCTGGGCACTATAATAAACACTTGATCGATTGATTATTATTGTAGAATAAAATTGTGCTTTTTAAGTATGTACTAGTATATTATTTCAGCGCAGTAGCTCTTGTGCAATTAAAAAAAAAAGTGCAATAAAGTGCTATATGCCTGATCATATGCATTGTGCTATTATTTTCTTCTGAGTTTTAATAACGCTTAGTTACTGAATTCAGTGTTGTGCAGTAAAATAATATGCCACAGCAATTATTGCGTGCCTCACACAACAAATTGAATGTCTTTCTCAGTCAAAACATCATAGTAGGCTGAAAACAATAAACTGTTCTTTTTTTTTTGTGGTGACTTGAAATGTATAAATTGTGAAAATAACTTGTTTGTATATTTCTTATATTATGCAAACGAGCTGCCCCCATACATTCAAATAAGTGCTTCTATAGTATGACTTGACACAGGGCAACGAAAGACCCCTATTAAAACCCTCCGATTCTCAAGCTTGTATTTGACGGTATGTCATTTCATTAAAGGGGGACCCAGGTCACCGAAAATCGGCCAAAAATTCAAATTTTCAATTTTTATCTTCCATGTTCCTGACGCGTTTCCGCGCCTATCTCCGAAATTTGGTTACAAAATACCGCGTAGTTCTTTCATTATCATGATTTAAAAATGCAAATCCACAAGCGTTGCTTTCTAAATTGGGGACAAATTGCGCCCGAGTTTCGTAGTGCATAACTCGATAACTACGCCCTCTGCCAGCGCAATTTTGGTATCATTCGCAAGCTCATGTTTCAGGCTTTCTTTATTCGTCGGTCAGCAACATTGCAAAAAAAAAAAAAAAATTGCGGCACAGGCTATTATTGGCCAGTTTGAGCATGTGACCAAGATGTAGAGTCATGATTGGCTCCAAGGACCACGAGTGCTCAAACGACGAAAACAGACGCCATTTTGTCTTAGTCTCGCGACTGCGACACTGGATATGCTGGAGGTCCAACAAAGTTTCGTTCCGTGAATCGTTACGGGCGGAAACGTACGAGACGCAATAAACTTCCAAAAGCGATTCCGTCGTTGCAGTCGGCACAACATACTCAGCAGCTCGCCGCTGAAGTCGTATTGCCGCCAAACGTCGACGCCTGAACTGCTTTGCTGGATCACGCATATCCACACGCTGGTTACACTCGCGTAAGAATTGAACAGAGCTGTCATAACTGAAGAGGAAGTGGATAAGATAAGAGCATATGGGAAAGCTACGCTCAACAAGATTGCATCTACAACGGCCATGGAGCAAAAGATTCGGCCTTTTGTTGATCTGACTGCCGATAGTGACACAGCCTCGGTCGTGAAGCCCGCTACTCCGTGCGTTGTCGTCGGACTTGCAGCAGTGAACAATCTTCTCGGCGTTTTCTCGCGTAACACTTGCGGTGGTTCTGCATAGCTGGTGTGGAGCGATCAGGATTACGGTCTCGCTACTAAGTTGACTGGTTTGCGAGATCTGTGGTGAAGTTGTGTCGGGACGGAGCTCGCAGGGAATTGAGAGCCCGAAAACATGTAATCCTTTTGAAGTGAACGTACTTGCAGTGCATGCTAAGCCGTCGACTGGCAACGGCCTAACAGCCATGAATTATACCTAATGCCTACTGATGGCTTTTGGTGCCGTTTTTTCAAACTTTCTTTCAATATGTCAGTTGTGAAATGTATTTTGTTGCTTTCTCAAAACCACAATTTTGATCATCATGCCGTACTGGAGGTGCATTATCTCTGCTTGTACTTTTGCTATCACTGTGATTCTATTTTTTCCAGAAAGGCAAAGCATGTAGAGTGCAAATACCGTATCTACTCGCATAATGATCGCACTTTTTTGTCAATAAAATTGCCGCAAATTCACGGGTGCGATCACGCGGGTTAAATTACCCACAAAAAGAAAAAAAAAATTTTTTCATCCGGCATTTGCTGCGGGATGACAACAGGTCAACAAACAGGCGGCTGCCGTTGAAACAGTGCGGGACACCAACACAAAAATGGCGGCCAGCAGAGCAAGCCGAAAGTGCCGAACACGATTTTTTTTCTTCTTTTCGTGAGTACATTACGTGCATCGTAGTTTCTTCCATATCAGTATGAATAATATCGTTAATATCGGCAAGTAATAACGTAGCCATGTCCACTTTGAGGGGACAGAAACAGAGATGGGCGTGCTTAGCTGCCAGTGACACACACATGGCGGGTATGCTGCGGGAACTGCGGCATTTGTCTTCACTACTATCCTAATACGGCATGTTTCCACTAAGGGTGGGCAAACATCTCAGCTGTGTTACGAGCGTAGGTGTATGAACAGGGTACATTTGTAATGTATCAGTGTAAACGTGGCTACTATCGTACTGCCGCTCACGATTTGTTGCGTGCCCACGGGTGCAGACGAGAAGCATCGAAAGACGCCTTTTTCGTTGTTGTTAACCACAACCATTATAAAGTCTACAAATAATAAAGCCAAGGCAAGTTTGGTTGTAGCTTTTTTTTCATGGAAGTGTGGAAAGTGTTGAAAGGAATAAAATGGGGCATCTGCTTAAGAATGTTTGGTGCGTGCAGACTGCTTGGTATGTCTTGAAGAGTCGTTCGTGTAGCATTCGACAGATGGTAAGCACGATCATCATTAGCTAGACTTGGCCCACAACATATCACTGCGGCAAGTTCGGGTGTGATTATTACACAGAAAGGAAAAAAATTTTCAGGGGCGCGATCATTACGCGAGTGCGATAATTATGCAAGTAAATACGGTAAACGAATTAGCGTTGCATTTATTAGAAAATTGTACAAAAATGATTATTTAGCAGTTACAGTCGAACTCGACTATATCGAACCCATTTACATTTAAACATTCTATATACAGTCGAACCCGGCTATATCGAACTCGCAAAAGAACGCCTATCAGTTCAATATAGAGCATAATTCGATATAAGCCTGCTAAATAATTGGATGTCATAAAAGCACATACCATATATAAGATCACTTTATTGATGAAACTAGCTTAGTTTCGCATAAATTAGTCCTGCATTTTCTTCTGCTTGGGCAATTTCGCTGCCTGCGATGCACGCACTTCTCCACATTATCTAAGGAGTCAGAGCAACAGAGGCCGCAACCTTCCGCATTCGCACAGAAGCATCGGAGTAGTGCGAGTGCACCAATCACTTCTGAAGATATGGGTAAAGGACCATCGTTGCTTTCCTCATTGTGCCCACTTTAATTTGTGCTCGGTACGCTGTCAGCGATGTAGTCTTTGTTTTCGGGCTCTCCCATGGTCGCAACACCGTCATCTGCACTCACAAACTCGTCCACCGTTGATTCGAATGTCTCGGAAATTCGGACAGCTCGCTCCAAACTTTGGCAACACCCACAACGGCTTCGTCGCATTCATCAGAATTTAGTCATCACGGAGCACGCGGAAACCGGCACCGGGTCTTAAGTCTGGCAGCTTTAGCCCTGATCGTGCCGAGAGTGCTCCTCGGAATCTTGCACGCTGCGGGGACATCCGACTTCTCATCGCGTTCGACCCGATTTATAATTTCAAGTTTCACGTCGAAAGGCGAATTCTGCCGCTTCATCAAGGCAACACTGCGGGAGAAGGCCCACAAGGCACAAACACAATGAACCAGAAAAGCAGCGAGACAACTCGCACTTTCGCCATCTTGCACGACTAGAGCACAAGAGCCTCTGATTGGCTGTCTGAGCAAGCGCTGTAGGCGGGCCAGGATCATTTTTTGCTGGGGGGTGTCGACAGCTCACCCGAGCAGCCCGAGGCAGCGCGGTCACGGTAGGGAGAGCGGTTGGATGGAGCCTCGCTGCCGGCTTTCGCCTCTACCGCAAGGGAAAGCCAACTTCTGGGGGTACTTTCCGCCGCTTGACGTTCAACATATCGGGAGTCGCTGCTATATTTGTTCGATGTAAGTGTAATTTTTGTGATATATATACTCATTGTAACTATACCGTGACCAGAAATTGTTCTATATATAGAATAATTCGATGTAAACGGGTTCGATATAGTCGGGTTCAACTGTATCGAACAATTTCTGAACACGGTATAGATACAATGAGTACACATAGCAAAAATTACGCTTACATCGAACAAAAACAGCAGTGACTCCTGATATATTCAACGTCAAGCGGCAAAAAAGTGTCCCCAGAAGTTGGCTTTCCCTCACGGTGGTAGAAAATCCCGGCGGCGCAGCTCCACCTAACCGCTCTCCCCACAGTGACCGCGCTGCCTCGGGCAAGCCGTCGACACCCCCCTGAAAAAATGATCCTGGCCCGCACGCAGCGCTTGCTCAGACTGCCAATCAAAGGCTCTTGTGCCCTCGTCATGCAGAATGGCACAAGTGCGAGTTGTCTCGCTGCTTTTCTGGTTCATTGTGTTTGCGCCTTGTGGGCCTTCTCCCACAGTGTTGCCGTGATGAAGCGGCAGAATTCGCCTTTCGTCGTGAAGCTTGAAATCATAAATCGGGTAGAACGCAATGAGAAATCGGACGTCCCCGCAGCGTGCAAGATTCCGAGGAGCACCCTCGGAACGATTAGGGCTAAACGGCCAGGCTCGCGACCCGGTGCCGGTTTCCACATGCTCCGTGATGACTGTAAATTTGGTGAATGCGACGAAGCAGTTGTCAGTGTTGCCGAAGTTTGGAGCGGGCTGTCCGAATTTCCGTGACATTCGAATCAACGGTGGACGAGTTTGTGAGTGCAGATGATGGTGTCGCGACCACGGGAGAGCCCGAAAACGAAGACTACATCGCTGACATTGTACAGAGCACAAATTAAAGGGTCACTAAAGGGAAAAATGATTTCTTCTGCATCAGTAAATTACCTTTCTACTACACTAAAAACACCACTCTTACCACGATAAGACGCTTAGTGAGCCAGAAAAAGGGCAAGAACCAAAGACGGGTGGCGACGCCTCCTTGAAGCTCCCACACCTGGTCGCTGTGACGTCATGGGTTTTGATGGCATCTTCTAGGGCCTACTTACGTATATAGTGGTACAGATTGACTACATTGTGTTCTAAAGGAACCAAATACTAAACATGGCAAGTTTCGGGAACCTATACTCGGCCAACATGGCCCAAATGCAAAAACATACTTTGGAATCCTTGACGTCGCAGTGATGTCCCGGTGTCGGGTTTTCGGCCCGAAATTCAAATACTGATACTTCGACCTTCATTTTCTCATCTAATAATCAAACTATTATTTTGAAATGACTGCCTACAGAGTTCTTAAACAATCCTTTAGTAGACTTAAGTGATTTAGTGTTTAGCTTTAGGGTCCCTTTAAAGTAGGCACAATGAGGAAAGCAACGACGGTCCTTTGCTCACATCCTCCGAAGTGATTGGTGCACTCGCACTAGTCCGGTGCTTCTGCGCATATGCGGAAGGTTGCGTCCTCAGCTGCTCAGACTCAGACAATGTGGAGAAGTGCGTGCGTCACAGGCAGCGAAATTGCCCAAGCAGAAGAAAATACAGGACTATTTCATGGGAAACTAAGCTAGTTTCATCAATAAAGTGATTTTATAAATGGTATGTGCTTTTATGACATCCAATTATTTAGCAGGCTTATATCGAATTATGCTCTATACGCGTAGTGCACGCCGATGGACGCGCCACTGGTGGTGGCCTTGCGCAGAACACACGGGAGAGGAGCCAGGCACGCGCCGTAGTTTGTTGTGTCGTTGACGGTGCTTCTCCGTTTTATTCACGTTTTCAGAGCAAAATAGGCAACACTTTTCGCATGTGTGGGGTGGCCAAAGCTTCAAGGAATGTCGAAGAATTGTAGCACAGTGGGGTGCTCAAATACAGACGAAAAACGTGCCGGCGATACGGTTCTAATCATTCCCCGCAAAGCCTCATCAGCGGGAGCAACAGTAGCAAGAATGGATCGTCGCTTCGGCGGGAAATTTCTTGTTCTCATCCTTTCCTTTGTCTCGTCGGTGTTTTTTTTTTTTTTTTCACACGATCATAGTTAGACGCGTAAGCGACGAAGTTAGTCTGCAGTGCAGACGGCATTTCGCTCAAGTTCCGAATGCCGTTTACCGCTTATATTGTTTTCCGCTTCTTTACCGCGTTGCGCTAGCTAGGCAGCACGACTGCACGAGCACATTGTGTTGTGTGTTAAAGCTACTGAAGTTTGCAAGAACTGAAATTGTTGGTTTTATGTGGCCTGGTAAATCCTCGCACCAGCTGTCGCACACTTCATGCCTTTACATCTATTTTATGCATGGCTTCTCACACGTTTAAACTGTTGCTAGCTGCTCCATGCATAACTCTTGTTGATTCTTTTGAGCTGCGAGGTTTTCACCCTACCTCTTTGTAAAGGGTATAAATCACACTGTCTTATCGGAATGATACCAAGGAAGTGCTTCTTTAACAGCTTTATTATTTTCGCCCGAGGGCATCTTAGACATCATGTTTTCTTTTTAAATGTGTTTATAAGATAGGTAGTTCAGGGCGAGAATTGCTAATAGTTGCTGCATATGGTACTTTTGTTCCATTTTTCGCTGAAAAGTTCGCGTCACGTTTGAGAAGTCATCACACCTCCATGCTGCCTAAGCAGACTTAACACGCCGAGCGATTTGTTTCACAATGTAGTCCCTCTTGCATGTGAATTTTGTACTCAACTAAATTCTTTCTTATTATGCTTACGCTGCAGAGGACTAGACCCGGCCTTGCCGCCAGCGCTCATCTACTTTGACTGGCGCTGCTCTGCCTTTAAATATAGAGTGCAGTCCACTTATAACGATATTGAGAAAGACGAAAAATGTGATTGTTATAACCGATGATCGCTATATCTGGACTGCAGTTATTAAAGAAGTAAAGTAAAAAATAAAAAACGCGGAACATATTTTTGCAGCTTCGAATTTGCTACTTGCTCTAAAGAATAGATGATGTAGAAAGTAGACCATGAAAAACAAACTTTATTTCTAGCGCCAATGACCGTGTCTAGGGTTAGGCGCGCCGAAATAGTCCAAAATCTGCACTTGCTTTTGCGGCAGCTTCAGCTTCACTACCGCGGCGTGCATGGATTCCAGCTGCTGCGCAAACACTGGCGGCAATCCTTTAGCATGCATAAAATCAATCAAGGAGTCGATCGACGACAGTGCACTTTGCGTGGACATTGAAGTCGGGGTCAAGGAGCCACTGTCAATCTCGTTGTCACTGTCGCTGCTGCCGTCGCCACCGTCGCACAACTTTGCCGTCTGTCGAGACAGCACATCTTTGGCGATCACCTCATCGGTGACCTCATCGCAGAATGAGGCAGCACTGTCTGCAGTCAAAAACTCCTCCTTCGACGCACCACCTGTGTCACCAGTAGGAACGAGCTCCCAGAGCTCGGTTATGTCAGCGGCTTCCACCGTGTTGGTCTCAGTGGGTTGGGGAAGTTCGTCCTTACGCAAAAAGCCCGCCTTTTTGAAGCAATTGGTGATGAACCACTGGTAAAGCGCCTCTTCAACATCGGCGTACAAAGGGTCTCTAACCCTTTTCCGCTGATCGGCATGGCCACTGATAGCTCCTGCCTTCACAATCGCGGTGCTCCCGGTTTTCAAGATGGTTGATATCGTTAACTGGGCGAGCTCATACTTCTTCACAAGGGCGCTCACCTTGAAGTCACATCGAGAGTCCTGCAAAATATCCATCTTCGTGTCAAGCGACACAGCTTTGCGCTTTGTCGGCGCCATCTTCGAACTGGGTTGAACTGTTGGTTGCATGCTGCTTCGGTGGCGTCAGCCTGCTATCGCGAGAGAGAGAGACGCGGGACGGGCGCCACTGTGCCGCTTTGCTTGTCGCTTTTTTTTTCTTTCTCTCTCTTTCGGAGCGACTGTGGCCGACGCGCATGAAGCAGCTAGCGCCATCTTGCGGCGCGCTGCGCCTACTCAGCTATTCTCCGGTGCGCGGGCGGGGCGCGATGCGCTGCACGGTAATGGCGGCAGATACGAACTTACGGAGGTAAACATCGCCTCGTCTCGACATCGTTCGTTTCAGGGAACTAAGCAACGCAAATGTTATGATTATTTGGCACGGAAAACGCCGTCCAGACGGCAGGATTTTGATCGTTATAAATGGTTTTTTTCCCCATAGACCTAATACATAAAATGACACTCTCATGTCGACCCATCGTTATAACCGATATATTGTTATATGTGGTATCGTTATAAGTGGACTGCACTGTATCATGTAGCACCTCTCTCTAGTAATATAAAAAAAAGTACTGAAAGGTTAGCCAGACTTTAGCTTTGTACGTTTCTAAGCAGCTCCCTTGGAGACTTTAAAATTGCAAACACTGCAGCGGGAACGGCAGTTCATTGGCGTATTTGGCGTATGCAACAGAATTGCATCGGCGGTACAGCACTTACACGCACTTACCCATGCGTTTAGTGACTTCGTTGACTAGTGTACGCGTTTCCATCAATAAATTTGCAATTAACTCTTCTTGAGGCGACTTCGACTGCACTTATTCAGCGATGTCACATGTATTCATCGGCAGAAAAATCACAACGGCATATGTAGACATCGCAGCGTCCGGATTTGTTTGATGTAAGTCTGCACTAACGACGGGTGCTAATTATTGAGGTACAGAAGCAGCATTACGGCAACGGTAGAACTAAAAACAACGATCGAGAGATTGCATTACTCAACAAAATTTATCGGCTAGTTAACATGAGCTCCACTTCATGTAAATGGGGTTCATGGCGTTTGGCTGCGGGACGCACCTGACACGTATGTGGACCATGTTGTCCCAAACACCGGTAACATCGTGTTCATACCCGCTCCCACAGAGGTCAGCGTCTTCCCTATAACTGTCACCGCAGAAGCAGCAGCCTGGCAGCCGAACAAAGGAGAAATCGCAGCCGCGAACTTCAGCCGTCCTTGCTGCAAAGGGTTGTCGTCTGCTACTGCTCCCACGCGTACTGTTGGAAGCGCCCGCTAGGTGGCTATCAGTGGCGCCTCTATAGGCAGTGCACGAGGCATATATCGAACTGATAGGCGTTTTCTTGAGAGTTCGATATAACTGGGTTTGACTGTAGATGGATTTCTCTCACTAAAGTTTGCAATGTTCCCATTTGATATAAAATTGGGTTACAACACCATACTTGCTTATTTGCACTCTTTGTTAGTTCCACATCATTTTTGTATGTCAGTATTTCTTATGCCATGTATACTTTGGTAGATAGCTCACCTCCATGCAAATTATGTAATAAAGCTGAACTTCTTCAATTTCTGGAAAGTTTTTTACTATGCTAGATAACTGGATGTATATTTAAAACTAGCACATTGAAATACATAAACTTGGCAAGTTTATCAAAATCAACAAAGAATTAAAAAGTTTTCAGGTGGAGGGTCCCCCCTCAATGTCGAGAAAGACAGACTTGACATGTTGAAACCTGTTACAATAGAACATGGCCTTTACACAGTGAAAATTTTTCTAGCAGTGCACCCAATGTGAAGGCCTCCCGATACAGTGTTGATGCTTCAAAACAACCTAGAATAATAGAGTGTTTTATTGTTTGGCATTTTTACGCTCCGCTCAGCAGCTGAGCAGTGCGGAATCACGAATGCGCATGCGCCCTCCGCTTAGCCGCAAGCAGGCTAGCAGAGCGACAGACATGGTCCGCTTAAAAGCTGCCCGAGCGGAGCGCGCTGGCTACCGTTGGCATCAGAAAGGATTGGATTGAATGCAAAAGCAAACTTGCTGGCTATCACATCCCGTTCCCCAAGATGGCAATTTATTTTCCATTGGATAAAATGGACCGGTAACGCATTACAAGCATACGTCTAGATATTTCATGAACAAATAAGTTATATATATTCGTTTTACTTTATAAAAGTGATCAATGGGTATTTTTATTTCCTTTCATTACCCTGAATTTGGCCAGTGGGCGCTGCAACTATGAAAGGTCCACTCCGCTATGCGAAACGTATAATTAAAATGTAAAAATCGCCCCTCCGCTGTGGCTATGCGGGGCAACTTGAAGCGGAGCGTACTGTAAGGTCGCTCAACTAAAACACTCTAATAAATGAAGTGCTCCATGGGCAAGATTTGACAGAATCAAGAATCGAGAGGACACAAGCTACAAATTATGTAAATTTTAGCTATTGCAGATGTGTTTTTTTTGGGAGTGCTGTAGGTGTTTCAATACTTTTTTTGCCGATTTTGTCAGAACCCACTTTTTCGCGTTTCTTTCTTGCACCAACAAGCATAATTATATTGACACGGATACTTTATCTGTATCCGGTGACCGTATTTCAGCGGCTAAATGTTAAACGTTACGACTCTGCACAGGACGCACCTGCACATATAGGAAGTTTCGCGAATGTTATCAATGTTTCTGTCGGTTGTCTGTTGCCGATGAACCCTATACAATCCGATTGCATACGTGACATGAATTGTGTAGTAGTTTCTGGAAAGATTGCGGGCACCAGCGAATAGGCTGGAACTTTCAAGACTGATATATTGCCAACTTTGCTCGCCGCCATCGTTGCGAATGAGTGTTGCTTTTGCTGAGCACAAGTTCGCCTAATAAAGAATTATTGCAACTCCCAGTTTTGACCACGTTTTGACTCTGCATCATTTTTCACCGTCACTACTATGTGACCCATATTTTTCAGTGATACTTTGCACGCCTAATTCTTACATAGTTGGCTACGCAATGAGTTACCAAAAATGAACTTGTACAACAGCTTTGATACAATATGGCATGGTTGTGCAGGTGTTTGCAAAGCTTATCTTGTAGACAGACGATGCACAAGCTCGAGCGGCCATGTCGATATTTTGTGCACTATTGTTACTTCAAAGGTAAAAAGAAACTGTTGTGGCAGGACCACATTCATTAATCAAACGTGCTTTTCATATCTAGAAGAGCATACAGATCACTAACTTATTGTTTCCAGCTCATTTTACAGCAGGCTGTTTTAGGTTAGACTTGGACGGTTGAAGACAAAACAATCCAGCAACAGTGCGCTGCAGCCGAAGAGCGATCATCGGCACGCGTCAGAGCTTCTATCCAGTGGTTGCGTGCCCTTTTCCTCTAACCGACACGATGCGTGCCGGCGTATGCCAGTGGTTGGACCTTTAGGCGTCCTGTGGCTAAGCGTGTTTTACAGGCGAAATTTTGCCAGCAGCATAAAATTATTGCAAAATTCAGCACAAAATCAAACACACTTTCTTAGATTAGATAGACATAAATGCTAAAAACCATGTTTGCTCCCGCACAGCCAGCAATATATTCAATTTTCTAGTTTAATTGAATACAAATATTATAGTATAATATTCTATAACATTTGAAATTTTAGAATATTCACACACCCCTACAGAAAACCCATAAAATGACCAAGACCACAAGACAGTCTTACCTCCTCAGCACCAACAACAGCAGCCAGCTCTGGAGAAAGGGCACACTTGCGGGAATAGGCACTTTCTGGAAGTGGAAAGTGCAGTGTCAGAAACAATAGGTAGAACTTATGTATAAGACATGTTCACATTTAATGGCAAAATATCAAGTTATTAAGGTGAGCCTACAATTTAAAACTATGCAGACAGAAAAGCACAACCAATGGGCAAAAACCACTGAAACTTCAAATGCCAACAACAGTGCCATAACAGATCCTAGTGAGCGAAGGAGAATGTTGTCAGCAGCACATCTGTGCGATATCATCTCCGCAAATTCACCACTCATATTGAAGCAAACGTATCCAGCTTCTGACAAGACTCAGTATCAGCATGCTAGAACATGCATGTGCTCCCTGTGATGCCTCGTAGCCACAGTAGAGCATGGCCACGCTGGAAGCGTCAGGAAAAAAAAGAATGTTGATACAGGTGTCAGTGATGTGATTGGCTGAAGCAATTTTGGAGCAGCTTTTTGGAGCAGCCAGAAGGGCATTTTGGAGCAGGGAAACATGCTTTTGGAGCAGCTCAAGGCTCATTGCCAAGTGGAAAAACTGACTTTACGAGAAGTAAAACAGTAAATAAGAAGCCTTTGGGAACAAAAAGGTGTTGTGCCATAAAGAGGGTGTTAGCGCCATTTCGATGCGGCCAGAAAGCGAAAACACCCGTAACTTAGATTTAGGTACACATTAAAGAACCCCAGGTAGTCCAAATTATTCCGGAGTTCCCCACTACGGCGTGCCTCCTAATCAGATCGTGGTTTTGGCACGCAAGACCCTACAAGTTAGTTAATTTCGGGTTACCTGTGCAACGTCATATGTTGGCCCAAATAACTAATTTTAGAACTTCAGCATCATTTTATTTATTTGTTATGTGACCAAGTATAGATCAGCGCTGTGTTATAGCCACCAAGCCCCTATAGGACAGCAAGTTATAAATGGACAACGAGCAAGTCAATGGAACTTTTATTTAAAAAAGACTAGAACGCAAATGAGAAGCTTACAGAAAAATAAATAAAAAGACTAGAATGCAGATCACAAGCCTATAGAAAAACAATGAACAAACACTATCAACGGTTCTAAACATATATGAACTGAATAATAATTATGTACATGTAACAACAGCACAACTTCTCGGCTTCTTGGCCTATCAAAAAGCAGTGGACTTGTTCTGTGCCTTTTTCTGTAAGCAACATCATTCACTCTAACTGCAAAATACTGCCTAGTTGGCTGCCTTAGGCGACATTTTGTCAAGCGCAGCCGAAAGCCTTGTTTTCCCTTCAGCAAGCAAGGCCTGCCCACTTTCAATATCGCCAAAATTCTTCGTCTTGATGCCGTTATTAATGAGCAGCTCTGCATTCACCAACATTTTCTTTGCCGTTTCTACTTCCAGCTGGAGGTTTTTGTCAGCTTCACTTGGCATCATCTCGGGACCATTGGCACGCTGCCGTTTCGCAGCCTGCTCTTCTTCAGCTGCCAAACGTTCTCTATATCTTTTGCTTGCCCCTCGCACTGCTCTGACAACATCAGGCGTAACATCGAAACTAGACGGGTCACTACCAAAGCGTTTGGCATATGAAACAATGTTCCTTATGCCATTTACGGTTTGAATAGTCAATCTAGACCTTTCATTAAGTTGTCGACGGTTCGCACTAAACTTCCTTTCTACGTCTGCATTTCCGTGCGGAATGCAAAGCAACGCTTTGACAATCTTGCTCAACAGAGGGTACTTGGCTCCATTGTCAGGCTTCTTCTTATCAAAAATGTTCTGCCAGTACTTTTCGACAGAAGTGGATGCATTTGATTCAATGTGCTGCAGCCGGAGGAGGTTGTACTCGTCCATCAAGGCAGAGATGTCGCGCGGCTGTATAACCTGTGGAAGCCCTGAAGCTAGTTGCCTGAGGTCACTGGATGAGGATTCCTTTTCCACGGACTCTGGCTTAAGGAAGCGTAGACTCTTCAGCAATAAATTGCCGAATGGCAGTCGTGACACAAGGTACTCTGTGCACTTGATATAAAACTTTCTGGCACCCAGCCTAAATGCTCTTTTGTCCGCTGCTTCCCAAGATGACATTTCCTGCTCTGTGTCCTCTCCAATCTCCACTTTTGCTTTCCAGTTCGCAGGAGAGTCGGCCTGCAGTAGTGGCAGCTCTGTGCCCTTCTTAGAGCTGTAGGACTCTTTATTCATAAAACGTCCACACAGCTTATAAACTAAAGCCACCATTTCACTATAAAGCAGATGAGCCAAAGGTTCGCTCTTTTGAAACAGAGACAAAAAATCGGTAAATATACCTGCAGCATTCTTCATGAACAGGAGCTTTGCATAAAACATTCTGTCTGAAAACGCTTTCCTCAGGCGTTGACGCAGCTGTCCTCCCACACGACAAGCTGAATCAGACATGACAACACTTCTGATCGCTGGAAACTGCTCAATGAGGCGATCAACTGCAGGCCCTAATGTAAGCCACCTGGAGCTCACATGACGTAAGAAAACATTGCTTGGCAGTTGAAGCACTTCTTGCTGGGCCTTAATCGAAGCACTTTGTACAGCACTTTTGAAAAAGTAATATACATCCACGACTGCTGCCTCAACATCCGAACCAAAAGCATCTATGCCATGGCTGAATGCATTATGAACTTTGTGGAGGCAGCATTCGCCTACATCTACGAGGTTTGGGTGCGATTCCTTCAGTTTCTTTTTCACAGCTTTCATTACATTAGGCCCATCACTAAAGAAACAAATGAAGTTGTTTTGTGGAAGATCCTGTGTTGCCTTTCTTGTTTCGCTGAGAAGGATATCAGCCGTAGCTGAGCCTAACCTGAAAGACTGAAGATGTTCCACAACCACATGTTTTGTAATGCATGAAAAGTACCTCACCATTACATCGAGTTGCTGGCAACGTTGCTCCGGCAATGGCGTTTCATAAATTGCGATTGAGTAGAAAACATTTGGTCTGTTTAGTTCATCAATTACAAGTTTCCTAAAGTAGGGCCCAAGACCATCAGACACCATGTAGGATGCTTTGGTTCGTTTGCAGGAAAACTGTTTAGCAATTTCAGAATCGGGGAACATCCTCGGAAAAAGAGACGTGGCTGTATCCGCCCAGGAGAAGGGAACTTCTTTGAGAGTAATCCCCAGAACGAAGAGAGTCTCTGCACGAACCACGCGGTCGCCTGAGAGTGTCGCTGAACTCTGCGAGAAGTCCAAATGCGTCTGACAGGCCTTCGGCGTTTTCAGTACACCTGCAGAATCACGATGGTTCTTCGTGGCCTCGATGTGCCGCTTGCTTGTAGCGTGTCGCTTTATCGCTGCAACACCATGCTGTGTGCATTTAATGGTGTGATTGCAGACAATGCAGTATCCACTGCCATCAATGCCTTGGCGACACCAAGATGATATGGTGTCACCATTTTCGTCCTTCTTGCCGAGGATGTCGATGTTGAACTTGGTGGAACGACCTGAGGAACAACAAATTTTTTAGTTTAGTATCACGGCACATACATGCGTTTGGCATGCTTGAAGAATCGCTTTAAGAGACACCAGGCAAGACAACTCCCCAAAAATGCTTTAAAAGCGATTGTACCACCACATTTTTCACTGCAACTCAAATGTGTAGTGAACAGACCAACACAACGAAGCGTCGAAGCAAACGGACCGAACAAGTGACACTATCGGGAAGCAGCCCGGTCGTATACCGGAGTCCCATGGGCACATTTGATCGCGATCAACAGTGGTCGCTGCTACACGGTCCAAACTAATCCGGAGGTCATATGGCGCACACGTCAACCAAATCGCGATCTCGGAGCCAGATCGCGGTTATCGTGATCCCGATCGGGCCTGATTGCGATCGAGAGTGACCGTGCAGCTACACCTGATCCGGATCGAGCCTAATCCGGGTTGGCCCTGATCGCGATCAAAGGTGCCCGTTTGACACCGGTATTAGTGTACCGCACGAGAACATAGGCTTGTAAAAGACACCTGCTACTATCACCGCGCTGAAAACACGAATCGAAAGTTAGCAAAGGGTCCAGAGTACTGACTTCTAACGTTAGATCATGGCAAATGATAAGCGCGACCAAGCAGATAGCGCCGCGTGCCAGCAAACTACCATGTGATGCGATGCCGCCAGCCTACGTGAAAATGCAATACAAAAGGCACAGACACTGAGCTTCCGCAATCGGTCGACGAAAAATAACGCCAAAGAGATATTTGCGGCGCGAATGTAGTTGGTTTAGTCCTTATCAAGGACGAAAACCAAAGATTAAAGAACAATTGAACCGACTTGACAGGACAGCTAACATCTACTGAATGCGACAATGGCAAACTTGCATTGCCCTAAGGCATCACTATACCAGTGCAGAACTTTTTCATAACGCTTTATTAAGAAAGTTCCGTGAACTCACCTTTAAGCTTCGAATGCGCCATTTCAATGATGAGTTGTGCTGCAGCATTCCAAGCACGTCATTATCCGGTAGCTCGACTTGCCCTGCACACGCGCTCACGTTTCCTTTGCTTCACGCGCGAAGTGTGCAATGGCGACGAAGATCGATGTCGACGTGAGGATTGATGTCGCTCGCAATTGTGGGGCGCATGGACGTTTCGGCCTCGAGATATTAGTTTCGCTTTCGGAGTGTGAAAATACGCGTTCGGCGCAGAATAGCAAAAATGTAGCAGGATGTAGCAGGATTTGCCTTTTGGCGCACTTTGGCGCAATTGGCGCAGCTATCTCATCACTGAGGTGTACATTTGTCTGAAAATGTCGTGCAATTTTCATGGCCTCCAAACCAGATGGCTTCAGCATATTTTAATTGCACAGTGAAAACAGCTGTAGCACCTCCTAGCCAGCACTAATTTCCCATACCACGTTAGCTTGTTTTTGTTTTAAAGCATTGGATGTAGTCTGAACCTTGTAACCTTGTAGCAGGCGAACTTTATCCCCAGAATATATGCCCTTGCAGGATATTTATCTATATATATATTGATAGATAATATTTTATAGGATATATATATATATATATATATATATATATATATATATATATATATATATATATATCCTTTTAATATGACTAGTTCAGAACATACACCGAATATACCACAGCCTCATGGCTTAGGGTTCGTTTTCAAAGGCTCCTCTACCCACCAAGAAAACCTGAAGCAGTGCAGTATGCAGTATCACAAACTCCTTGGCAGTCATTGCAAGCCACACAATGATTGTGCATCTGAAACCTGGACACACACTGCCTAAGTCTCACGCTCCTTCAATCTGCATTTCCCTCAGAGCTTGCAGCACCCTTCACTCTTTTCACCTTCCCTACCATATTATCCTATTGTCTCAAGCAATCGACAGGACACTCACAATGTGGCTTCGAAGAGAGCACTGACCCACACTTCAATTCTCGCGCCCTTCTTAAAGGGGCCCTGAACCACTTTGTATCGAAGTGGAGAGACATTTGAAGTGAAGATAGGCTATTTCAGAACCACTTTGCCGCAAAAAGTACTTCAACGCGTTCAGCAGAAGCGGAGTTATCGGTAATCAAACACGGCCTCAGCTGTGCTCCCCTTCCTCCTCAAATGCCTTGCACTGCGAAGGCTACGGTGGAGACGTCACCGTGGCGCGCAGCTCAAATTTCCGATTTGGTGCCTATGCCACGCTAAACATAAGCCAAACGCGGCTGTCCTCAGAGAGCCGCAGTGCACTTAGCCACTGGACTTGTGGCGGCACCTCGCGGCGGCCGCGGTGTAGCCGAGCGCAACGACCAATTGCAGCCGTGTATTGGAGTGTGATTTATGACGAAATAAAGCACACAGAAGTGAGCGAGGATCATGGGGTTTTTGAAATGAGAGCGTTTGAGAAAAAAGTGACTTCGTGTTCCGCTTGCGAGCTCCACGGACTGCGTACGACAGCAGAACTTGGCCGAGATGCTCACAGCAGCAGCTGCTACCCGCAGACTATGTTATTTCACCAAGCCCGAGGGGTGGTTCAGGGCCCCTTTAACAAACTACTTAAATATAGAACAACTAATGATTAGTTGTACATTTGGGGAGTCGAGGCCTCATACTGTGATTACAAAATCAGGCAGCCACCTAATAGCATCATCGGATGGTCGTTTTCACCACTCTAGAGCGTTCCCAAAAGACCAATCTTGTTTGGATGGTTCTTTCCAATCACCCGACTGCACATCAAAGCACCAAGTGGCACTCCCAGGATTGTCGTCGGACCCCCCACTCGGACGAGCTCTCACATTACAGTTTTGATTTAACTAAACAACTGCACGGCACATATGCACTTCGAAGAAAGACCATCAAAATATCGGCACGCAAGATTCATTGCTGTGCGATTTACAGACCCACAGTACACGCTGAGTGCGTTTCATTCGTGCTCACAATGTTACAAGTGAGTGGAAATGGACTCGGTTATTTTATGCAAGCTGAAAGCCACTTTCTAATCTAACAGCATCTGTGTATTGTTGGTAGTCACTGATGCAGCAGCTAGAGGGGAAGAACCGACAATGAAAGGAGCACCGGAGCACCAAGAGGCATGCAACTAGACACGGGAGGATGAGAAGCGATAATGGCTGGTTCCAAAAGGAAGGGAAAGTTGGGGTGAGCACAGAGTCAGTTCCGAACCTGAAACCTGACAATTCCTGACAAACCTGGTCGATTCATAGCAAACATGACAATTGGTTTATACATTGTGTTGTAATGAGCACACGGCCAGGCACGTTCATGCTCAAATCCATACAGGCTGGCTTGCTTTTGCGCTGCGCCCATTTCTGCCTTATCCTGAATAGCAACATGCAAGAAGCATTTCCACGCGTGTGAGGTGCATCACTGTCTTGCAGCCAGGCTACGCAGGCTTTTAAGGTTAGCATTGCATCATTACAGTCCACTTACATTAATTTGATCCTGTCAGGACTGGAGACACTGGTTGACTTAAACAAAAGGCAAAAAAAAAAAAAACATGCTGTTGATTCACTTGGCAGCATTTGTCTCTAAAGTTCGCTTCACCACAATAGGTACCGGGCGTGGGACGAGTCTAGCCCAGCGCCGCGAATTTAATGGCATGTGACGGCCGGGCCATGGGCAGCAGGCGCAGCAGTCAGCTACGTTGGTTATGTTCCATCATTTCTTGTTTCACGTTGTCGAAATATGATGTGGAACCAAATGTGAACAAACATGTTGGCCGTTTTGGGTGAACAGTTACCGTATCTACTCGCACAATGATCGCACTTTATTGTAAAAAAAAAGTGATGCAAATTCAGGGGTGCGATCATTACACAGGTTAAATTTCTCGCGATAAGAAAACATGCTTTTTTTTCATCCCGCATTGGCTGCGGGATGACAACAGGTCAACGAATAGGTGGCTGCCGCTGTACAGTGCAGGACACCAAAACAAGAATGGCAGCCGGCGGAGCAAGCCGAACGCAATTGTTTTTTTCTCGTGAGTACATTACGCGCATTGGAACAGTTGCTTCCGTATCAGTAATGAATAATATCGTTACTATCAGCAAGTTTGCAGCAATAGCGTAGCCATGACCACTTTGAGGGGACAGAAATGGAGATGGGTGCACTTAGCCGCCAGTGACAGAAACCCATGGCGGGCACATTTCGGAAACCGCGGCCATTTGTCTTCGCTACAACCTTAATACGGCACGCTTCCGCTATGGGTGGGTGAATATCTTAGCTGTGTTACAAGCATCGGCATATGAATGGGGTACACTTCTAACGTATCAGTGAAAACGTGGCTACTATCATTGCCGCTCGAGATTTGTTGCTTGCCCACGAGTACAGACGAGAAGAATCGGAAAAGTGTCTTTCTTGTTGTTGACCCCACCATTAAAAGGCCTACAAATAAGCCAAGGAGAGTTTGGTTGTAGCTTTTTTTTTTTTTTTTTCATGACAGTGCCGAAAGTGATGAAAGGAATGAAATGGGGCATCTGCTTAAGAATGTTCGGTGCGTGCAGACCATTTGGTATGTCTTGAAGAGTAGCTTGCATAGCATTCGACAGCATTTGACAGACGGTAAGTGCGATCATCATTAGCTAGACTTGGCACACGACATATCGCTGTGGCAAGTTCGGGGTGCGATAATTACACGGGAAAGGAAAAAAAAATCAAATTTTGACGACAAAATTCAGGGGTGTGATCATTATGCAAGTAAATACGGTATTCATACACGACTGAAACGGTTAAGGCCATTCTACGTCAACCTCACCAGATAAAACGGCAGAAGGCTTGGATATGCGAAGTTCATAGGCAGAAGTACGTACATTTCAGATGCACCTTTGCTTTTGTCCAGTTGTTCTAACATCAATAAAGGAGCCATTCATTTGCAAGAGTTTCATGTTCCGTGTAAATTGTGTGATGGCTCCGGAGCTTGGGCACATAGGCAAACACGCGGATTTGTAGTCATTATTTTGCAATCCTCTCAGCTGCTCAGTCCGTTTCTTTTGAGGCATATGTTCCTAAGCTGCGTCTGGTACATGACAAGGCCTTACTCGTGCACCAGCCACCACCGCCAGTTTTCATCACGCCAAGTTGCATGAAATAGACCATGACTGAAGATTTAACTAGTTTCAAAAAATTTAGATCGGCAAAGCATGATAAAGTAAATGAAGGAAACTGGACAAAGAATGCGAACATACCAAAACATGCATGATCGGCAAAGCAGCACAAAAAAAAGGATATGTGCATCTTGTCTGACTTTTTTTCTACTTCGCGAATTTACACGAATAAATGCACGACCACGTTAACATGCACAGCAAAATAATATCTCCAAAATATCTACTGAACTTGCACCTCCGAGTTTCTACAGTGAGCTTTGTTGGGTGCCTTTGCATCGCAACTTGCACTTGCACTTCGAACAAGCTGCGACCATTCTCAAGAGCAGACGAACAAAAATACATTTTGCGGTTCGCCAGGCCTTAAAGAAAGCACTGTGTGCGCCCTTTGCACCGTCGTCTGCATCACATGCCAGAGCTCTTACTGTTGTCCGCTGGCACATTACAACGGCCACCCGGTGCCAACATCGCCGTGCTATGTGGTGAAGCATGCAAAGCGGTGAAAGGTGTCACTGTTATGGGACATAGCAGGTGTTATTTAATTTACGAATGTGCTGTCTCCGATAACAGTACAAGCACCAAGACGCACAAGTTTGCTGACAGGCCTTCAAAGTATTAGATAGACCCCTGCTCTTTTGTTGGCTTTAAACGTTACCCCAACTGTGTAGCACACACACACTTTTCCTGCACTTCTGGGTGCACAGTGCACGTGCATGTGAATAATTAAGGAACGCATACTAGGCCCCATTTAATGTTCTCGTATACGAGACATTAACGAAAGGCGAAATGAGCGCTCAAAACGCCACAGCAACGTCAAAAACAGGACTCTTGCCATTCTGAATATGCTTCACAGCATAACACGGCTGTATTACGGCAAAGCTGACAAGTCAAGCTTGAATTATTGGGCGAAAGCCAGTTTCTCACTTTTTTTTTAGATTGAAATAACATCCTTAAAAATGCATGTGTGCCAGCCGGGACATTCGGTAGGGGTCGAATTAACTGTAGTCGAATTAAAGAATGCCTATTATATCAAAGACCATTCCAAAGTGTGAGCAACTAGTCTGACAAAAAGCAGAAGCCATGGCACTTCGCTGCTTGCCAGGAAATGCAAGCAAGCCAAAATTTGATGTAATGAATCTTTTCTGTGCCAGTAAATCACATGTTTCGTGGCAGATTTCTATCCGTAATCGGTGGTGGGGGAAATGGCTCCCACTGCTCTGGTTTACCACCCAGTTGACCACGTGCTCCTTATGGGGTGACTCAACAATTATCAAAGCCAATTTGTCAAAAAAAAAAAAAAAAAAAAAGCTTTCCCCACTAGCTTCAGATGTTCTCTTATCACATGGAGAAACATGGCAAAGAAATGTTAAGTAGACGCTGAGAAAATTGCACTTTTTTTGTGTGCTGTCAAAAAAAAAAACACAGGTTGAAAATTGGGCTTAGGGAGGTGCCACTGCATTGTGCCTATTTCCGTTGATGCAATGCCACCATCTTGGCACTGTCGTAAAGGGGAGAGATTAGAGCTTCAGATGACTACAGTGCCTCATTTCACCATGCAAAAGAAAAGCAAAAGTGAGCGAAAGAGGAAAATCTAGCATCGCAATTTATTACTGCTGCCATTACCCACAGGACGCATTCCTATTGGCTGACGCAGACTTAAATTGTGGTGCACATTGGTGGCATGCATATTGAAGGCGGCAAGCTGTAGATTTCTTGGTTCTGGAGGCATGTGGCAATCGTGATAGGCTACATCAGTGGCTAACACTTCTTTCATTAATGCATCAGAGATGCAGAATTGTAATGCACTATATAAAATAGTTAAATGGTATCAAAAAAAAAGAAAGCATATTTGCGTGTTAACCACCCTCAGTTGCAAAATGTGCACCCCTGAAATTTCTGGGGAGAACTGTTGTATGAAATTTTTTACAAGCCTTATCAATGTTGTTGTGTCAGGATTTAGCTGTGCCCATACAATTCCTCCAAACCATGCTGCCGTCTTTTTATCTCTTATGTTAAACCTACCATTTTTAGTTCCATAGCGAATTGTACTGTCATAAGGTTCTTCTACAGTTTCCCTGTTATCGTCCAAGTTTTGGACCTACAGGCAAGTACTGGCAAATTGCACCAATTATACACTTTTCTTATTAAGGCTATTAATAAACTGCCTTTGCTTTATTCGAGAATGCATGCGTTTGGATTAGTTAAATATGCCAGTATTTTCTCAAATTGTCATATCAAGAAGAATATGGATGAATATAACGGGAACTTAACTTAAAGGGACCCTGAAACGCTTTTGACGATTTTCTACAAACGTACTGAGTCGTTAGAGTAGGTCCTTCTGATCATTAATTGACACATCTAAGTGCCCCGCGTAAAGCGTGTAATTTATTATAAGGTTTTAAAAATGCACATCGCTGCCAATTGCAGCGCACTGCTCGGCGGAATTTTAAGCCGCCCCTACCCATATGACCGAAATCACCCATACGACGTCAATGGGGCGAGCTATCCGATTGGCTGACAAGGGCACGTGATTGATAATTTTTTCCAACTTTATGGTAAACAAATGATCTTCGCAATAGTTGGAATGTTAGTTAATTTGTTTTTATGAAAAGAAAGTAACATAAAGAGAATGCACAAGAACAATTTTTCAGCACACTTAAGCACTTCCGGCACACAGCAAGTGTCGTCTGCTTGTGTTACAACGTACTCCATTTTGACGAGAGCTCCGCGGTCAGAGTCGGCCTCACTCTTTTCGCGAGCACTATGATTCGGCTTTGTTGCCTTGTGGACTGCAAACGCAGCGACTCGCAATATGTCAAGCTACGACATCGTGTCTCTCTGCAAGGCAGCGTACGAGCGAACTGGCTGCTGCGCATCGGACTGCCGCTATCCGATCGGCGTCAGGATTGGCGCGTTTGTGGCCGTCACTTTACACCGGAAGATTACTAACACAATAGCGTTTCGCGAGTCCGGTATTAGGGCAAACGCAAGCGCAAGGGAACAGAGTCTGGCCGCTTGACTGTGCCGTAACAGGATGAGCCATGAGATGAGCAGGGCAAATGTGAATGGTCTGCACGGTGCAGCCACCTGGTGGCACAGAGCTCAACCATACACAGTAGCAGCAACGAAGTGTATTCTTCTTTGCTGCTGGTGTGTATTTTTCGCAAGAGTGTAATCATCAACACGTTTTTATATATGTTTAAGGGGAGACGCGGGTCGAAAAACGGCGATTTTCATCAGAAAAGTCAGTTTCATGTTTTTGACTGTTTCAACAAGATTGATCCCTCCTCTTTCACATATAAAGAAATCAGAGCCGTAAATGATTGGGAAATTATAAATAAACTCGGTGAAAGCACCCGAGGTGGCGAGAAAAGGTGCAAATCTGGCCCATTTTCCAGCGCTTGATGCGTCAAATCGCAGCGTCGCAAGCTATTGGGCTTGTACAAGGCAGTAGGCCTACGCTTTTTCTCTCCGAGGTCGGCTTTTCCGCGTCACAATCTCCCCGGGAAGTAATAATAAAAACAACATTTCACCGCCAAAACCGAGCGCTCTCGCTGGATTTCTAAATCACGTGGTGCGATTCCGGCCACGCCATTGGCTAGGTTGTCTGCTCTTTCTGCGACGCGCCGCTCTCTCGACGTGATCCCAGCTTTCAGGCATTTTTCTGCTCCTTGTTTCGATGGATCCCGTGAAGAAACGCGATTTTCGATCTCGAAAGTATCGATCGAAGCACAAGTTCAAGGGGACTCGCCGCAAAGTCAAGCGGCGTGCAATGGAGACGTCCGCGGCAGCTAAGCCTAACCTAGGTGACGGCGACGCTTTCGACGGTTCAGAGCCGGCCGGCAGCTCAAGTTTCGTTGACAGCGCAGACGAATTCGTCAGCGCATCGGAGAAAAAGTAGATAATCTTCGACAATCAAGATAGGAGCAACGAGGAGACGGCGCGACCTTTATCTGCGAGATCGGCGTCGCGAACGTGAGCGCCGCGGCATGTCCGGCGTGCGGACGGCGCGACCTTTTTATCCGTGAGTTGGCCAAAAAACGGAAATGACTCGCGTCGTTTTTGGGATTGTGTTGCAACAATGCAGCGTGTACCACGTCCGTTATCTCGTCGACGTATTCGTCGCGGCGTGCATCTCCGGTAGACGACGCTAACGGTGGAGCGCGCCCTTCGGCCAGCCCAAGAGAGAGTTTCGCCGTGAATATCAAGGCAGTGGTTGCGGCGCGCGCATTTAGAGCTGTACACAATCAACTCGTCCGATTTTGTGCAGTTCTTGATTTACCAAAACCGATGCACCATAAATCGTTCACCGCCATAACAAAGAAAGTGCACCTCGCTGCTACAAGAGCAGTGGCTGAACTTGGAGTTGGCTCAGAAAGTAACAGCGCAGGAAGCGGGTCATCATGGTGCTCACGAAGACTCTATGAGAGAACGACATATGGCGCAGGTGAATTCTGAAGTAGTGCACTGGATCTAGATACCCTGGCCTGCATTATGTGCAATTTTTATATAGATTTCAGCGCTACAACACAAATAAAGAACTTTTATAACTTTCAATCGTGTTTTTCTCAGCTTCGTATTTTTGGCCAAACATTGCTTTTGTGCACGACATTTGATGTACTTATTGTGGTCCAATCAAGACCAAATTTGGTGTGCATCATCTTTAAGATGTGTAGAATGCACTGATATAGATTTTAGTGCAACCAGTTTATTTTTAAGAATGGGAATGTTCAATACCCTTGGGTACCAGTCACTGAAAACGAAGCATCAGATATGAAATTCTCTCAAAATGTTGCCTGTCAAGCGAATTGCATTATCTTGGTTATTAGCACTCAGCGGAGTGTTAGGGACAAGAAAAGCCATTTTGCACTGCTATATCATGCCAACTGCTAGGTCCAGTAGCTGCACAAACATGCACTGTTTTTCACTTATGCATGGCACTTAGGACATGAAAGCATCAAGCTATCCTAAAACTAAAAACAGATTTGGAATGAGGATATCAAGCTATATAAGTGGTACAATTTTCATTTGTCTAGCATTAATATTAAAAAAAAAAGGTTTCTGAGGAGCGTCTCCCCTTAAAATGTTTTACACTTGGTTAGAGCAATACTAGCGCTTTGTTTGGATGGTTAAGCGCTGCGCCAACAAGTGTGTGGACGTGCAGACCGATCAGGCCGCTCACGTATGTCTACGCTAAAGTTCCTTCATCAGCTTGAGTTTATGCCTCCAATCATTTGCTGAAATGACCAACTTGCCTGTGGTTACCGGAATACAAGACACGTTCGGTGCTACGACAGAATGCTCGCAACGCACGCTGCTTCGATAGCTCTCGCTTGGGGTCGACGGCCAAGCGGCTAGCGGAGAGGTCTCGCGCGGGCGGGGGCGGGCTCCAAAACAACCGGAAGTGGACGATGTGATGTCGCATCGTGACGCAGAACCAGTGAAGGCGGAGCTTAGCCCCGCTCGCTCGGCGAACGAGTTGAGGAGGAAAAGCGTGGCTAGGGAGGAGGGTAACTTCTAATCGCTTGTAGCTCCATTAATACGTAATGCCTCACTTAAATTGTGGTGCGAATGTTCTACTTAAGCTGTACCCTACGCGTCTACAAAATATGTCCGAACCGTTTCAGGGGCCCTTTAATAGGGTTTGAACTGCTGAAGAAACCTATGTGCAATGCAAAGCGAAGGTTTAGAAAGGTCACTTACCTCGCTTAGTGCCCGGTGCCTTTGCAGCTTTCTTAGCTGGCTCTTTCTTGGCAGTCTGGATGAATATAAAGTTATGTTAGCACAAGCTGTATAGTCACCCTGAATGGTATAAATGTCCCAACACAATAATTCACTTTTAAGCTCATTTAAGTCTGCAAGAGGACCATAAGGATTGGCTTTTATTTCATACTAAGTGCTCGTGCTGAAACCTCACATAAAGGTAATATTTTCCTGTCTCCTTTCTGTACTACTACGTCCAACAACAGTGATACCCACAGTAGTTTCATGACAGGCCTCCTTTTTTATGCCAAACCTTGTCTTATTCAGCGCCTATTTTTTGTATTCCTACAAGATAAAAGCAATTACGAGTGCCTCCAGGCATTCTACTATTCTGGAGGATTGCTATGTGCGTATTATGCCACCAGAATGATGCACATCTACAGCATCAGCAATGTTTAGCATGCAAGTTTGCCATTCGGTCTCTTTTCTTTAGTTGGTGCACTTTGCCAAACCTTTGGTCATATCAAAGTTAGCTTTAGCAGCTTTCATCTTTGGTGATGCAGCTTGCGATGCAAATTCATAGAGCAGCACAGTAACTAGTGCAGAGAATGATACAGAAAGCAACGAGATAAACATTCACTGTTTTGGCTCACTCTCCAATATTCCAGCCCTTACAGCAGAAAACATGCTCACCCTCGATTTCTTCACAGCACGACTGCGACTTTTAAATTCCTCATCCTGAAGCTTGCGGGCCAGTTCCTCATCATCATCTTGTTCCTGTAATGTAACAGCAATGTCTCAGAACAGAGAAAGACTTCACGTGCATATGTATACGAGGAAGAACACTAAATTAAAGGCTGTAGAATCAGCACCAGCCACAGGACATCATCATTCTCCCCCACTACTAAGAATCGGCTAGGCACAGTGCATCCTTTCATACAGTCAGACACAATTTTGTTTATTTACACCTCTGTCCACAGCGATTGTCGCGGCACCATTCTTTGGTCAACTGCCAAGTAGCATTTTTTACTGGCAACAACATGAGGGGGGGGGGGGGGTGAATTGGACGTTCTAACAACACTCTTCCCAATGCCCTATTCCTGCCTGCAGCCAAGCAAAACTTCGACCATGCTTTCGAACTAAGGCCAACAAAGGCAGCAAGAGCAGAGCTTCATCTCACAGGCTTCCTGTATGCACCAGCAAGCGCACTTCATCAAGCTAAAACTTCTGCAGCAACCTCTGCCTGCCTATCAACAAATATCAATGGCTAGCACCACTGCTGCCACGATGCCAGCAATGGCAACATTACACTGAGCCAGAGAGCTGCCTTAGCAATGCCGACATGTTTTCACTTATTTGTCCTTAATAGCCCGAAGGCATTCATTACATAAGGCTAGGCTCGAGTACGAATAACTTTATTCAGCTAATCACAATAACAAAATTTTTGGAAACCACCTAGCAAAGTTTTGATCTCTGCAATGAATGAAAACTAGCAAGATCTGAAGAATCCTGAGTGCAGTGATGAAAACCAAGAAACATGTGGTCTTCTAATAGACATGCTTTGTTATAAGATGGAGTCATATAAAGTATCCACACGATTTTATTTACTGCAGTTCACTGCACACCTAACTATGCGATGAAGAAGCGTGTACAGTTTAATTTTAAAATATTTATTGGAAAATAATTATGGTAGTTAGCATATTAAGAAATTGCAAGAATATAGGTACTGGGAAAATAACAAAAAAGATATAGAACACATACGGCAGGTAGTCTCCTTCAGACTTTGTTTGAGCTTGCCTGTCTGGCACTTCCACCCTTATTCTAGCTCGTTTTTCAGTATCAGTACTGTGAAAGGAGGCCTTAGCAATGAGCGGCCAGTGATTTGCGAGACACTGTTTCATTGCGTAATGGCAAAGTTCTTTTCCAAGTTGTTTCAGCATATCAAGTGTGCCTCTGTTGTCATTGCTGAAATGGCTAAGAGTCATATTGAGCAAATTTGAGTCAGAAAGCTCGTGTGTCTCTAGTTATCGATTACAAAATACCGATACCATTGAAATTCTCACTCGAGGCAAGGCAATGCTTGACAAAATGCAAAGAACTACAATTGTTTCACTCCAGTGCTGAGCTTGACTTCTAAAATATGCAGCCACCTTCCACATTGAACCACTGCCATCGCCAGATGTGTCACACACTATGGCTTTGGTGTTTTTATTACCAGCTAACTTTCGTTTCCCTCCCCTTTATACTCTGAACTCCATTCTGTAGCTACTAGTATAAATGAGAAAACTGTAGTATAAACACAACCAAGAAAGACAATTCGCTGTTACTTCCAACAGGTAAAATGCCTGCAGGGTGTAAACAATGTGTTCCAATTTTGTTTTTATTGTGATAGCGATAACACGGACACTCAAGGGGAGTTAACACCGCCATCATGCTGCACTGGTATCGACACTGCAAATGCAGCTCACACGTGGAGGGCATAGGTTGGCAGACTAAAACTACCTTACTCATGCTGACTCTCCAATATTTTTGCAGGCTATGTACTCCCTCACGTTCACTAGCATTCATAGTCACTTCCATTCACATTTACCAGCACCCACCCATGCTCATTCACCAGCACTCACATACACACTGATGTACACTGGCGCTCGCCAACAGTCACACATTCATTGTCCACTCAAATTGACCATTACTGTCTTTCGTTTATCCTCATATTAACCGGCACTAACTCCTGCTTCTATTCATGTAACGTCAAACTTTCCGGCACTCACTCACACCCTTTGTCACTCACTGAAGCTTTATCTCCCAGCTTTGAAATGAGTGTGAAGCGAGTATGAGTCGGTGTACTCGTGGGTGAGTATGCCGAAGTATGGTGGAGCATTAGAAGGTGTCCACAGACACAAGAAACACACAATTAATTTGGATTCAAAAACAACAAAGCCAAGTGGATGCACCCTCATGCTTTGCTTAAATGGCTCTCAGTGGAGCCAAGAAATCCTGCCTTCTGCTGCTAACATGAGCACTGTGCATGCAAACACTAGCATCCTGCTGTACAAATGTGCAGGTACCACACCATGGTGCATACAGTGGTGCGATTGGAATGAACAGTACATTTCGAGCTACAAATGCTGACAGTTCTCCGTCTGGCTCATCTCTTAGACCATTGCGGTGTGATGCCTGCAATGCTGGTGGTGGCGCTCCTCAACACACCAGCGTTGCGAGCCACCTAATAGCTGCCAGGGTGATGTTTCTGCTGTGCAGCAGTAGTCGCCTCGCAACCTGTCTCACAATGATATGTCACCCAAGCGCATTCTTAGAACACAGTTTGACGAGCTTCAGCGCAACTAAGATGCCTCACTACAGCTTTCAATGCTCCCCTTCAGGCAAAACTGCCCAAGATATTTTAGACATGAAAGCATGCTCAAAATGCCCTCAAACTCTTATTACTTCTTGAAACTTAAATTAACGTTCGATGGTCTCCTCGCACCCACAGGAATGCACATCGAGCTCTTGGCCATTCCCAAATGATAGTTATAGTGTCCCTGTGCATAGTGTCCCGCCCACACGCACTCAGTGATTACTCTCTCCCTTTTTTCCTCTTTCTATTCCCCTTTCCCCCACCCCCAGTGTAGTGTAGCAAACCGGGTGCTCTTCTGGTTGACCTCCCTGCCTTTCCTGTCCTTGCTCTCTCTCTCTCTCTTAAATTAATGTTAAAAAACGAAAAGAATGCTATAGGGTTCAGATAGAGAATTAAGTCTGAAACCAATACTTTCAGTTTCAATTTCACAGGTGCCGGCCTGGGTTACCAACAAACACACAGTATCATTTCAACACAACAGCACAGGAACATCATTTTTTCTGCAATGTGATCTCCAATGAAACATACATCTTACTACGAAAAAAAAATAATGCAAATAAATAAAAAGCTGCTTTATTAAATTGCCAACTTGGTATCATATGTTAAAATACCCTGCAATTCTCCAAAAATATGATGCAGTAATACCACAAACTCTGATGCTTTCATACTACGTCTATATCTTTGCCACACAAAAACGCTTGTGAGAGAGAGAAAAAAAGTGCAACTAGTGAATATAAATAGCACAGTGTTTAATTGATCCGTAGTGATGCTTAGTGTTTTATTGTGCAAGGGCCAGATATGGTTTAATAACGCCATGAATATAAATAGTATTAATATCGGTAAACCTTAATAAATACTCACTTCTTCGTCATCATCACTTGATGAGCTTTCAGCAGTTGATGTGGAGCTCACAGCTCCATTCTGCTGAGCACTTGTCTTGGGCTTTTCGGCTTCTTTACCTTTAGGCTCAGAGATCAGCTCCATGACCAGGCCGTCAATTTCCTTTTTCCTATCAAAACCAATATCTCATATCACAACAGGCAACAACATAAATGCAGCAGCCACAGAAGGTAACTTCAATGTGCCAGGCTTTGCAAAGAAATTTTGTTTCAACTGTGCACTATCAGCAGCAGTACACATCGGGATGTGTGCAATATGAGCAGATAAACTAGCTAACAATTATTGCTTTAGCTAATAATTTTAGGGTCCATGTTGTAATTCTGGAATTACAACACCTGTCCATAGCGTCATATGACCATACCGGAAGCCATAGTTTCATAATATTCATTCCCAAATGACGTGATAAAATAAGTCCCATTCAATGCAGTATGTTTCAGAGTAGATAGGAATGTCCTGAAGCACAAATCTGTGGACACATCCATAAATCAGAGCTAGGCTGAGGATTCGTAGACCCTTTTGTCCTAGTGTCCTCAAATGAGAACAAACCAAAGAAGCAGTTTTCAGAGTCCAAAATGAGCAAGAAAAATCGTAAGCCTAAACTAGAACAACTCGCACTGCATCTCTATCAGCATGGAAACCTGTACTCATGCTTTCATGTTCCACAGAATCGCTGATAGAGGGGACAAAGATGGCAGATGTGTAGATGGTATGCTCTGACCGGAATCAAAATAAGTGAACGTTTTGTAGCTTTTCTCCCCCTAACTGCATTTAATAGCGAAATGAGACTTTCAGATATTTCGACAAACATTAAAACTTGTTGGAACAGTCTGCCCCAACTAAAGTTGGCTGCCGCACATGGCAAAAGTGTACTCAAGTACATTAGGGTTAAGCAGTCGCCACATTTTGCAAGTCATCTCCTCACTCACTACAGCAGCTTCCCTTGCTATTCTTTCTCTAATTCTGCATTATGGCTTGTACATGTTAGTAAATAGGGCGCATGTCAACCTTTCTGCTTCAAAAAATGCAGACAATATGCTTGCTTATACATAAGTGACAACAAAGACAAGGGAGGGCAAGGACTTTCCTTCCTATTGAAGAAGCAGAAATATACACCATTTCTATGTAGGTTCAAAAGAACACCGATAACAGCCTCTTCCAAGGGGCATCGGAATTGGAATCATTTGATGAACTCACTCAGAAAACCCTACTTAAGATGCTATAGTATTGGAAAAGGTTTGGGAACGCACCGCAGTGGCTTAGCAGCTATGGTGTTGTGCTGCTAAGCACAAGGTCACGGAATTAAACCCCGGCCGCATTTCGATGGGGGCAAAATTCAAAAACGTTTGTGTCCCGTGCATTGGGGGCACGTCAAAGATGCCCTGATGGTCAAAACTAATCCTGAGTCCCCCACTACGTCATGCCTCAATCAAATCATGGTTTTGGCATATAAAACCCCAGAATTCAATTCAAAAGGTTTGGGAAGCCCCCTGCTGAACGTAGCCAATCAAAAGCCAACCTATTCCAAACAAAGACCAGTGGATGTGTGCCTCAAGCACGAAAGGAGCAACCAAGAATCAACTGCGAGAAATCCAAAGTTCCCCTTGTGCGCCTCAAGCACGAAAGGAGCAACCAAGAATCAACTGCGAGAAATCCAAAGTTCCCCTTGTGCAAAAAGGTAAACTGCAAGAAAAAGGAGTTCAACACACCCTAGTGACAGCGTTTAATAACTTCATTCTCAAAATAAGCCTCACGTGTAAACTTTCCCATGTAAAAATAGTATCCGAGCTGCAAAATACATGACCACACTGCACGTCTTCACAAGCTTTTAGCTAGGGGGCTGCTGTATAAATTCATGAGAACGGAAAAATTGTTCTCTGCAACCACTGCAAAGAATTTGACGAGGCATGATGCATTTTCAAGAAAATTACAATCTAGTAACTGTAAGAAGTGGATTTTGATTTAGGCCATCAATTATTTTACAGAAATTGATTAAATTTGAGAAAGAAAGGCTCAAGTATGTATTAAGTTCACAACTCTATCTGCACAATAAAAACTATATCACAATTCTGCTTGCTGCACCTAATATTACATCCAAAGAGGACAAAATTGGTGTATACACTGCTTTGATAAAAAGTGCAAATTTGCAAGTAAGACTTGTGCAAAATCCTTGTAAATATTGTAACAATTACAAGTAGGCTATAAATTCATATATCCAATTTTTTTGCTTCACATAGATGCAGTTTACAGAACTGAGATGTGCTTTCAGTGCAGGGTTATGTACTTAACTTCCTTATTTCAATTCTTTATTCTAACTTACCATTAAGGGGAATTTGTGTAATGAATTCCAGGCCCTAAATCAAAATTCTGCTTTTCTGTCTTTCTTAAGTGCAACAATTTTCATTTAAATGGGTCTAGCAATTGTTCCATAAAGGTATTTCTGAATTTTACATGTATTTGAATGCAGAAATCGGAGTTGGACCCAAGCTAAAGTTTCCTTAGAAAGGGTCACTGATGATAAATAAATCAGTTTAGACGTAACTATCCTTCAAGAACTACATTTCTGTTAATTTCATGATAATCAGTATAAGTGAAAAAGAATGTCAAAGCTCCATTTTCTTAATTTCACACCAAGACCCCCCATGAGACCCCTATGCCAGGACACATCAGTGTGATGCCACAAATTCGTTTTTTCTTTTTTTTTTGTATTGGGGCTGCATTGGCTCAGCAATGCTCCCAAAATTTGCCACGATGAATCTTTAGCTTCTTTATAACATAATTTAGCTCTTTTTACCATTAAAGAATTAACTAGGCCTAAACAGATGGCATCAAGACTCATGACATCACAGCGAGTTGGTTCAATATGGCAGCGCCACCCCTAATTTCTGCCAGCTCAAATAATGTCTCTCTTTACAAGTCCTTTTGTATCAGTACATTACCTTTCCACAATACCAAAACAGCCACTCTTACTGCGAGAAGATGCTTAGTAAGTGAGAAAAGGTGCAAAAAGAAATGACGGGAGGCGACGTCACCTTGAAGTTACCGCACCAGCTCACTGTGATGTCATAAGATTTCAATGCTGTCTCCTCTGGCCTTGTTAGGTTTTTACTGAAGAAAATAAATCACATTGTATTTAAAAAGCCACAGACTTAACTTGCATTTCAAGAACTTTTAATGAACCACAAGAGCTTATTTGTGAAAAAATACTTTATCATCCATGACATCACATACCAGAGTTGGGGTTGTGGCTCGAATTCCAAAAATGAAATCAACAAAACTAGAGTTCTTCAATTATACTTTATCAATATAAACTGACTCAGTGTTTCTCTTTAGTGTCCTTTTAAGGACACACCAATATCCAACAGCAACCAGTCGCATGGCTGAAAGTGCTGGTAAATAGACATACTTTCAGGTACTGGTTGCTTTAAATTTAAGGCACTTGCCTTACAATAAGGCATTTCATAGTTAATTACTTAGTTAATTACTGTAACTAGTGTTCCTCAACTAAATACTGTAGGCATTGTTCTTCTGAATTAACGGCACACATCAACTGCATAAGTAATCGCACTTGCACTAGTTGCAGTTCACTGAATGACCTATTTTGCTCCCATAAAGTTCCTTAACTTCCATGCTAAAGAGGAAACCTCAGCACAAATACCAAACTTGTACAAAGTACCAACCTCTTGATTATGTTCATGACTACTGACCTGTTAACTCATGCAACAAGCAATGCACTATAAAATAAGGGTAATGCATTCATACAAAGACAAATTAATGATAAAAAAGTAGATACTCAAACAATTTTAAATAGTGCACTGCCTATTGACATCCCCACCTTCATAGTAAACATTAGCAGCTCCATTAAATAATCGGGCAAAAATTTATGGTGTGCTCTCAAATCAATGTATGCCATTTTACTATGATTCTAATTAGCATTCTTGCAAGATATACCAACACCAAATTCATGCAGTGAAGATAGCTTTCATGAAATGGAAAGCAATAAGAACTGTAACACATTACACAAGTGCTTCCAAGACTGGCAAAATGCGGAGAAGTGTTACTTGGCCTACTCAGAAAAACTAAGAAAAAATTATACTACAAATCTTTACCCCTCAAAAAAAGCCCCACATTACATAACACTTCGCTTGAAAAAGAAAAAGGCAGACAAAAAAGACCTACAACCCAAGAGCTTGCTTTTGGCAAACATTCAAGACCAAAGTTGGCTCATGACACAGACAGTGTGGAGCTTAAGCGGGCAGAAAATAACATTCGTTGCAAAACTGTCCTCATACCATACATCCCATTCCAACAGGGCAGCTAAAGTGAACAAAAACTACAAAAGAGAAGTGAAGTGTATTCAACTACAAATACAAATGTTAACTCCTAGGTCCATACTAAAATGATTGATACCTACACAAGGAACACTGGTTGGTTTGAAATGTAATTTTTCCTTGGACCAAGGTTAATAAAACATCGCTACAATTCAAGATCATTACGGCACTACCAATAACATGTTTTGTGTTTTTCTGTGTAAACATGAAAGGGCAAATGCTAAAACTAAAACAAAACACGTCTATGTTGCCGGGCACTAATTCATGTCAGGAACACAAAAACTTGTTAAAAGCAATCTATTCATTCATTTATAAAAAGTAAACCGGACAAAGTTGTTTGAGTCTTAAGCCACTGGCACAAACTGACGATTAGTGAAGCTTATAAATCCCACGCGAGATTCCGATCAGTTTTGCTCTCCACCTCAACTTCAGTTATGGACGCGAGCTGCGCTGAACACACAAATACCATAGAACTTTGGACCGCTCTGTCGCTTTATAAAATAAATATATATATATATATATATATATATATATATATATATATATATATATATATATATATATATATATATATATATATATAAACGTCGGTAACAAGACGCAGCACTATTGAGGGTTCCGATGCTCACTAACACACCACACGGATCGCCCATCTGACTAGACTCGAAATATAATGCCACATATTCGTAAAGCACATCGTATTTTCATGGTGAACCAGATGAAAGAGCAGCGTAACAACACAGTTTAGTTTGCGCAAGAAGTTAAAATATTCATGAATGCAACCACGACGTGTTCGAACCACGTTCGAACAGCCGACGCGCGGCGACGCTACATGCTCGACGACGCTTTCCTACAGCTGGCATCTGCAGTGAGGATTATAAGGACTGGCTTTTATTTCACACTAAGCGCGCGCGCTGAAACCTCACACAAGGGTAATATTTTCGGTCTCCTTTCTTTACTACTACATCCAACGACATCATACCCATTGCTTTTCCGTGAATGATTAATCCGACACTGCCGACACCAGACGCGCCAGGTGCTAGGCGACACAGCGTATGTATACCATCTCGCAGATTACCACAGAAATATTGCTTATAACCAGCGAACACGCCGTAGGTCGTGGTGATCGGTAAGAAGGCATTGCGCAATGGCACAGCGTGGTGTGCGCAAAAAGTTAAAACATTCCTCATGACCACACCACGATGTGTTCGAATTCGCAGTCAACGCGCGCCATCGCATAGATCAAAGACGTTCGCGATCACTTTCCAGTTGGCATTGGGCGGATGAAATTCTTGAAAACACTGAGCATTAAATATCTGAAAAGTAAAAAATGTCATCGATACGCACAAAAACTATGCCGAACGCGCCCGATACTGGCAAATAGATTGTAGCGTCCGCCGTCTCTGCTGCCGATCCCACGGCATTCAAGCAATCGGGGGCCCCCGAGAGGCGCTCGGGAGCTAACAATTTCATTTCACCCGACTTTTATTCGCTGTTATACGAGGCGCTGCGATTCCGATGTTGTGCGGCCGCTCACTTGTCAAACGCGCACGGTACCAAATGACAAGTGAGGTTACCCGCGAGATGTCTGATGTCACCTGCGTCGCAGCGTCTCATGTAACCAGCGAACTGCATACTAGCGGTCTTTTTCTGCGTATATACGCCAATACCTGATATGATTACCACCGTAGTGTTAAACAGTTAATGCTACATGTAATCGCTGCATTAAACCCCATAATACACGGACGAGCAATTAAGAGCGATGAGAACTGGGACGCGTCTCAGCACCATGGAACACTGTACGGTGGAAAGCTAAGCCTCGCTTTTTGGAACCACGCGATCTCTCAAACTACATGCGTTCCACTTCCCAATGACACGAGGTACTACCAAGCTCACGAAAGTATAACATCACAAACACATGGCTTACCTGTCAGTGAAATCGATACCGTACTTTTCTTCCAACTGCTGCCGGATCTTCTTTGATGAAAGTAAGTCGAGATCGGCACCATCCAACATCTCTGAAAGCACATCAGACAATTCGCGAAATTACCACCACATATGGCAGAGAACCGCTTCCAGTCACTTATCACATACGATTAAATGTGCGCGAAAATCAATTTAAATAAATTTCTTACCTGAGATAGCCTTCCGCAACTCGCTAACCGGCACCTCAGCCATCTTAACGTTCGGAACACACGTGCTTCTTTGACGCCGACACTCGAACTACTGGCCGACGCTGTTTACCCACAGAGTTGACTGAGCCGCAGAAACGTACCCGTACGCATCTCTGTTTACTAACAAAAGAGAGAGTGATAGCAAAAAATATGAAATATTCAAGAAGCCTGACCTTGCAGCTGAAGTTTCTGTTTATTTGTTTCTTTTCTAATTTTATTTTATATAAAAGAGTACAAAACTTTCACCGTGATTGCTGAACATATATTTCGGTTTCATTTCTGCCGCTGATGCCGTTGCAAGGCGCAAACAGGCGCAAAGCTTTCTTCTCCTCTTGCCATTTTGTTCACGCTGTTTCGCTGATTTCCGGCACGCGAAAGATATTGCTGAAATTATAAAGGCGAGCTCCATTGATCGTTCCAGATCCGATTCTATAGCGATTCTTGTCCTTTCTGGATGTCTTTTTTTTTTTCCTTAGTCATTCGCCGCATGAAGCCACAGCCTCGCTATCGCCGACGTCAGTGGGTCATATAACTGAACAAAATCAGCAAAATAAAGAACACTTGAAAAATATAACTCCTTGATTGTTTATTCTTTTTTCCTCAGCATTTTTTTTTCTTTTCTGTCTTTATTTTTTTTTTTTTAAGCAGCCAGGGGTCGGCAGAGAGCGGGTTCGCGTTGCTGCAAAGTACGAGTAGTTTTTCAACTGAAAGGCTGGATATGCCAAAATGTCAGCTTACAGAAAATAAAGAGAAGGGAAAGGCACAACTAAAAATTAAGAAGGAAGTGAATGAGAAAATGCTATAATTATTACCCCTGAAACAAGGGCAAACTAAAGTCATTGGAAGTAAACCCCGACTGGCACCTATTCGAATATGGGCTGGTCTCGATTCGGAAGGTCAGGAATAAAAAGGAAACGGAAAGAAAACTTTATTCGAATTTAAGCCGAATTAAAAAAAAGGCATTTCGTTGCGAAAGAACGTACAACGTAGTTGATGTTCCACTTTCACAAACCTTCCCTTATCACATCGGTCGCAATTTCATCCCGCTTGTGTCGTGACATGTCGTGACCCAGTATTCCTAAGCAAATATGTCGAAGGCGCGCGAAAATAGACAGGCATCTGAAGTTATTCCGTGCGACACTTCGAACTTTTGCGACCTCATTAGCCTTCGCTTATAGTAGTAGTAGTAGTAGTAGTAGTAGTAGTAGTAGTAGTAGTAGTAGTAGTAGTAGTAGTAGTAGTAGTAGTAATAGTAGTAGTAGTAGTAGTAGCAGCAGCAGCAGTAGTAGTAGTAGTAGCAGTAGTAGTAGTAGTAGTAGTAATTATTTATTCAAAGCGATTGAAGTGCGTCTTGTTCCAGACCCTCCTTTGGCATTGGCCGCCGAGCGGGCCCGGTAAGTCGTCCAGTCTGGAGCTCAGCAGCGTGGCCTCCTATATGACAGGGTGGGGTCGGGAATAACTGGAAACGCCGGATTATATACTGACACCCCCAGGCAGTGTACGCGGTATAGGTTAGCATATTTGCCGCAAAAAGGCCATACTTTTTTTATTATGTGGGGGACTATTTGTCTATAGTAGGCGTTGTCTGTATAGTTGCTACCAGACGACAGCCTCCTCTTTGGCTAGCTATACCTTCTTGTGGGGGGGAAGATGTGGGGTGTAGCCGTCTTCTCCCTAATCTGTATTGCGTGAGCTCTGCCTATCTGGTCAGCGGATGGCCAGTATCCGTCCCCGGTTCTAGCGTTCCATTTCCTGGTGCTGCAGAGGGTACTCGCTCGAGCTACAGCGCGGGGGTTCACTGATTGCACCGGACGCCACCGGGCACGGATTCATGGCCAGGAGTCCGTACTAGCTTGGCTGTGTAGAGCTTGTCCGCGTTACGGACATTCTTGTTTCTCTTTGTTCGCTGGGTTTTCCGTCGACGTGACGGATGCTAAAAAATGCCGGGATCCTTCGCTGTAAAAGTCGCCAGGCAGCGCGGTCGCGTTGGCGGGTCGCGTAATCCGCACTGCCGAGATTGTGTCTCCCGGGCATTTGTTGGCACAAGCCTGCCGTTCAGTGGCACGATAGCCTCAAAAACATGAAGGGCCGACACCCGCCCACAATGTTCTACATATTTCCGCGCAGGTAGCGCAAAAAAGAGAGAAGACAGGGGTGTACCACTGCCGTTGGCACAGTCAAGTATATGGTACAGGCACGTACCCAGGGGGGTGCCCGGGCCCCCCCCCCCCCCGAAATTAAGCGGCATACACCCCCCCCCCCCCCCCTATCCGTCCAAGGCACCACTTCCTCACACATATTCCTAAAGCGTCGACAAATCAATCTACTCGGTGGTCAACATTTTGCTGCCTTTTACAGCGAAAGCAGTGTGTGACTAACTTCCGTAGTATTTTTCGGCGTCTGTTGACAGAAAAAATCATCAGGTGGGCCGATCTTGCTGATAGTGCAAAAATGGTCCAAGATCAATGGCACATACCCCTGTGAACTCGGGAACCTATAACGCGCGCCCTTCGGAATATTCGGGATCGGCCTACGTATAGGGAGTGCTTAACGCCTGCTTCACCTTTGCCGCGGGTAGGCCCGGCGTTGCACTACTTTCGGGGTTCGTCCACTTATGCGGGGTGCTTAACGCCTGCTTCACCTCCGCCGAGGATCGGCCCGGTATAGCTGTCTCTTAGGCATCGGCCTACGTATGGGAAGTTCTTAATGCCTGCTTCACCTCCGCCGCGGGTGGGCCCGGCATTGCAATATCTTCGGGATCGGCCTACGTATGGCGAATCCTTAATGCCTGCTTCACCTCCACTGCAGGTAGGCCCGGTATTGTAATATCTTCGGGATCGGCGTACGTACGGGGAGTTCTTAATGCCTGCTTCACCTTCGCCGCGGGTGGGCCCGGTATTGCAATATCTTCGGGATCGGCCTACGTATGGGGAGTTCTTAATGCCTGCTTCACCTCCGCCGCCCAGTATTGCACTATCTTCAGGCTGACCCGCTGCGGAGGTCAAACATTTTGCTTTTCGTTTGAGAGCTTTGACTGTAGTCAGCTTTCGCTGCAATTCCACCTTCACAGAGTGGAATGGTTGTCAAATGTTTCACTCCTTTCGGATGGCTGTAGTTATCGGTATCTCCTGGGGTGTGGAGGCCAGTTTTCTAATCGATTCCGTGCCTGCGCGATTAACTCAAGATGAATTCATTTGTCACCATCTATTGCATCAGGCAGGGCGTACTTTATAGTTTTAATTATCATATCTTATTTTATTTATAATGCCCAACACAATATTTATGTCACCAAGTATATTCAACAATCACGCGCATCTCTGTTGCATCGTTAGTTCAACCTTCTTTGTTTTGACTGATCCAGGGCCCAGGAAAGGAATTCGGTTCAGTCGGCTTGTCTGTATGCTCGTGGGACGAGTTGTGGCCGGAGAAAACGCCAGTTGCGTTTAATTTTTCCGTTTGCTTCATTATTTCCTCGAGTGACGGCTCGCCGCGACGCTGGCAGATCCTCGGAACCATATATCCGCGATATGTGTTAGATAAGGTGGAAAATAAAATATTGCTAAACAGCGTCCATCACAAACGCTGCAATAACTGTTCAATATATAAGCAATGACTGTCACCCGTTACCGCGTCTGCTGTTTCCCTTATTGTACATCACTTTTCGTGCAAAATTGGCAACTGGAGACAGAGTCGCAAGGAGATGAGAAATTAAGCGATATACTAAGGGACAAAGCCAAGGCAACAGCCAAACAGGGAGGAAAAGCGAAAATTGTTTGTGAAAATATTTATGGCTCGACATACTTTTATTTAAAAAGGAAGTACAGAAAACGCCGCCGGAAGTGGAAAATAATTCCGTGTGTTTTGAATGACTCTTCTACAGTCATCAATCGAGCCGCCTGACGTAGCTACTTCCCTGCTGTGCTAATGGGGGTGTTTTTCTAACCTTCCGCGGTAGGCGCACGGCTAGAATCGCAGCGCCCTGCGGTCTACACGGTTGTAAGGGACTGATGACCACGCATCGTTACGCAACTTCCCAAATAACAACTCGAGTCGGTTTTGCTACTTGGTAGAGTAAACGAGGGATCCAAAAGAACTGTGATTGTTCCGCAACCATACATTTCTCTATAATTCTTCCAGAGCTAATTGAAAAACGCTATTAGAAATCTTTATTTTGAACTTTCGCTTGTTAAGTTGTTCTTTGCAAGGTTCTTCCTGCGCATCTTTCATGTGCGAGTCCATTTTATGTGGTTCTTTGTTTGCCAAGTAAAGAAGAGGTCTATCTCACAAGCGTACCTGTGAGATACATGTTATTTCTATTCTCTTTTGCGGCTTTACGCGTCTTTATGGCAAATGGTGGGCATTATTCACATTTGTACTAGTAAAATACCCTCCCCCTCATTTGCATAGAAAAGTTACCTTGGTTTGGGCCCAAGGTATCTCGTTGTCACGGGCAAACTGTCATGGCTGAGCTACAAGGCGAAGGAACAACGCTGCCGCGAATAATAACAAGGTTTTATTAAGTAAAACGGCAAAGTTTCGAATTACGATATACTTGATTTTACGGACGGCAGTTATCAACGCCTGCCTGCATTAATTTTCATACCATTTACCCGGGAAACTGTTGAAGTTGGCACGTGGCTGCAGGCCCCGGGTGTTTTCATGACAGTTCACCACGCAACAGTACCGTGATCCTTCGCTACGCGACCGCTGAACCATCGTGAAACTACGACGACGGGAGAAGCAATAAGATTGCGGCCATCATGAGCGCCTCACAGGGCCGGCCATAGTTGCATGGTGAACGGTGACGCAGCTATCCGCTAGGGTAAGGAGTGGCGCTGTCATCTGTCGGCAAACTTGTGCTTGGGAGCCTATACATTATTTGTATTTATGTGATTTTGGCCCAGGCACGCAAGGGCGCGAAAGCAAATACTGCCCGTGCCGCAGGGCAGGGTGTCGAACCGAACCGGAACTGAAGCGCAAACCGGAGCTGAACCGAACCGTTATTTCCCCGCCATCTTGGAGCTGAACCCGAACCAGAACTTATTGAGGAACCGTTCCGAACTGGTTCGACAAATGGTTCAGAAGACTCTGTGGACCCAATGCTAAGGTATGGCAGAGGGGAAACGTTGGACCAGGGCTCAAAGCCTCCCGCAGTCGGCAAACTATTAACATGCTAATGGTCAAATTAGTTCAAATAAGCTCACCTCAGTTCTGAAACTAATTATATGCTGCTAGTTCTTGTGCAACCGAGGCTGCCTTTTATGTGATTAAAAATGCGAGCCCTTCCTACGTCGCGCACAAGAAGACAATAACAATTCTACTAAATTTGTTCTCTTTTAATGCTGTACGGGGTCGGCTGTGCCACAAATCTATAGCGTTGTAGCTCCTGACGTTATTTGCGGTTCTGCTTGGCGTCACATGTGACGTCAATGCTTCAATGTGACAATGAAGGTGAAAGAAACAGGGAAGTAAAGCCCTCCGTTGAATCTAAAGACCAAACACCTGCGTTGATTGAGGAAATAAATAACTTTATATAAACTTCTAGGAATTTTTCTGCACTGTGAGCTTCTGCAGCTTGTTTAATCCAGGCGCATTCACCCGTGAACATCTCAGGTTCCACATACGAGCTGTGAACCATGTCAATAGCAGCCGCGGAGTCGCGCAGTACGCGACATGGTTTCCCGTTTACCTCAAAGTCGCACATGTACGGTTCGAGCAGCTTGATGTTCTCGTCATTGCAACCAACCGATAATAACACTACCTTTGCCTTGTTATATTGCGCAGCAATGTGCCATGGTTCATGGCAGTTGTAGCAAAGAAAGTGTTTCCTCGCTTCTAATTTCTTTTGCTGCTCTGCCTTAACATCAGGGGTCTCTCCGACCAGGAAGTATTACATTTTGAGGTGCCATCAATCATAGGTTCATCCTTTCTTTTCTCGGGCCCTAGCTTCGGCCTGCCGAGCCTGAAATTGGGATCGCCTTTTCGACCGCCGCCGACTTCGCGAGCATTACGCGTCACTATTTCTTCGGCTAGTTCAGCGGCTCGGGCTACCGTGCTAACTTCGGGCCTATCTTGAACCCAGTACTTCACGTTCTCGGGTAACCGGTTATAAAACTGTTCAAGTGCAAAGCACTGAACAACCTTCGCGTGATCACCATAGGCTTCTTGTTTCTTGAGCCACTCCTCCATGTTTGACTTAAGCTTATATGCAAATTCTGTATAGGACTCCTTCCTAGCCTTTTCCATTTCGCGTAACTTCCGCTGACAGCCTATACTTCCTCAGCAAACTGGACTTTAGCTTATCATAATCCTCAGCTTCCTGTCTGGTTAAGCGAGCGATTACGCCCGTTGCCTCGCCCGGTAAAAGTATGAGCAGACGCTGTGACCACGATTCGTGGAAGAGAGATAAAACTTTATTGTGTCCTTGATGGGGTCCAGGGGTGGCAGGGATTGGGAGACTAAACCCCAGTCCTCCCCTCCTCAGACGGCGGCCAGTCCTTGCTTTCTCGTGGCGTCTTCAGCCATCCGGACGGCCCAGAGCTGCTATTCTGGGTCCAAGCTGAGCGGCAGAACCCTTGCTTCTCGCACGTCTGCTCGAAGGTCACCAAGAACAAACTAATGTCCTCTCCGAGCTTAAAGGGCCGCATTAGCTCTGTCCTCTTTAACGATACGCACTCTCCTGCACTGTTCCCTTCGCTCCTCTGACCTGCTGCTCGAGCGCGTTCCATTTCAATCCATTTCAAACTCGAGTCGTTTCAATTGAAGTGCGTGTTCACTTTCCTCACGCTCTTCCTGTTCTTTATGTTCCCGTTCTTCATGTTCCCGCTCTTCTGTCTGACTTTTTGCAATCTCCCTCTCTCTAATGATCTCCAGGCATTCTGTAAACTCATCATCAAACTCATCAGCAAGAATAGCAAGAATTGCCCCAATCAACTCTGGTTTTCGGAGTGCGTCAGTGACATCCAGGTGCAACTCCTTCGCCACCACCAATAACTCCAGTTTACGCAATCACTTCAAATTCATGGCTGTTTTCAGGGCTACTCTCTCTACTGCGCATGACTATCTTGCCACAGCCAAACTATGTGACAACAATAGCTCGAATAACCCGTTCTGTTCTAACCATTCAACAAAACCTGGCAAAACTCAGCAGAGAATGTCCCCCACTTACCTACTTGCAGCCAAGAATCCGGCCTAGACTATTGCAAACGCTGCATTACGTTGCGACTTGGTAGACGAGGCTCGCAGATTCATATCCCACCGCTGCCTCAAGCTGTTACGGGGACGGGGTTTCGGCGACCTTCAACAGCGTCTGCTTGGAGCTCGAACCAGGTTGCCAATCGGAGAGGGTTCGGTAGGGAAGACAAGGTGATGTAAAAACAAATATCAGAAGTTTAATATCTCGTTACGGGTGCGCGGTGGGCTCCAAGACAAAAAAAAATACAGAAACGTTCGGCCTGAGGAGGAGTGCATAGAAGATGTGTTACCACGTGGTGACTCGCTGGCCTTCTTACACCCTCCACTATCCGAGCAACCTCGTTCTCTTTAGCTCCTTCGTTGAGAAACCGCTCTTGGGCGTAGAATGGTTGAACGTAGGACAAAGGAGAGTAGGATTTGCACTGGCGCATAATCCCGTCGCATACCCCCGACGGATAAGTCTTTTCATGTTGACTAGCATGGCGATTAGGCACGCCGCCTCTCACACGTTTGGCATCGATCCATTCATTGCCGCGTAAAGGGAACCGTAACAACAGTCATTTGCGACCTTCGCAGAATCGCAACTCAATTTCCAGCGAAGCCCTTTCTTTCGAGCTGTTAAATTAGAATTTTCAGGTCGTCTGTCATTAAGACACAGACTTTAAAACGCTGTCCACATATGACACGCCTGCTTGAAACTTTGTCCGTATACACCGCTTTCGAGCAATTGTTAATGAATTATTTTACAACGGCAGTATTTGATCAGCACACATATTAAATCGAAAACATTGGCGATAATTTCCCCCAAATTATCACTGAATTTGATCTTGTTGGCGTACATAGTTCTCCCAGGGCAGCGGGCTAAATTTTGCGCTGTTCGTAAAACACACTTGTCACGCTGTGTATTAGAATACGCAAGTTACAAGTGCGACGGATGGCAACCTACCGCCAACATACGCAAAGATGCCTGAATCAATTTATGACGCGGATTTAAGTTGAAGGTTTTATGCTTGTCAGCACAGTGAACAAGGCTTCCATGGGGAAGACGAAACGTTTAGAATTTTTAGACAACCACATTTTGGTCAGCGTTCTGTTTTGCTTCTTATTATGCCGTTACTTCCCGACCAGACGAGATTTCATCAAACTCTTGATTTCAAGTTACAAGTGTGCTTGAGTAGTCAAGTTACTGCAAAGGTTACAATTAACTCACACACTTTGTATCCTACTTATCACCCACAACCTACCATTCGTTTTCAACAAATATGAACAAGGTGCCTCATTAAGTTCACCGAAAACACCGAAAACGCCTAGTACGAACCTCGTGTGTAGGGCATAAAAATAGGGAAAAGAAGAGGGTTCAGTAATTATTCGCAATGCTCCTAATTAGCCAGAAACAATAATGTTCTGTCACACTTTAGACACAACATACAGCCCCCCATTTCTACATAATGTAAGCGCGATGTGACCTAGAAGTCTCTCGGAACACTGGGAAAACATATAGCGGAAAGCGCCGTCCAACGCTTTTGAGCCCTCGCTAATGGAAGATGTTACGAAAACTGTGTTTGATCGACGCACACTTAGCTTCGCATGCACATTTAATATAGTGTCCACTCCTTTTCCTAGAAATTTGATCTTGGTGGAATTTATTGTTCTCCAAAGGCAGTGGGCTAAATTCTGCGCCGTTCGTAAAACACGCTTATTATACGTACAGTGCCGAGCGCTTAAAAACGTAATTTATTACAAAGACAGCTATGAGCCAACACACGTCCAACTTTGCCTGTACGTTACATATTATTTTTCCACCCGCTGCAGGCTTAGTGTAGTAGTAATGAGTGTTTACTTTAAGTAATAGGAATAAAGGGAAAGTAAGGAAAACGACTGCTGACCACGCTGTATCTGTCTAGCTACACCTTCTGACACATGATCGGCTGTTAGTAGTGTAAGTGGGATGGGAGGAGGGGGAGTGACAGGGCCAGAGTGTAGGAAAAGATGACAGAATGGGACAAAGGAATCATCTCTTTACGCGTTTTACAATGCGGTAAAAATACAAAATAAGTAAATAAATTAAGAGCAACTAATGTCAACATGAAAAACCATAGTTCGCTTGTGCTGTCATTTCGAAGAAAGTGTTTGTTAACCCGGCAAGCCATGGCCTTGACATAGAATAAAATACTGAACAAACAAGGGTTTCGTAAATATTTTCAACGCTCCTAATTAGGCCAGAAGCGTTAAGATTTTGCTACGCACTATATCCATTTACTTTTCATCGCCACAAAATATAGAGGTAGTGTAAAACCGGGGTAACCACTTTTATGTTTTCCGAAATTAAAAAAAATCGCATGTTGCAGATAACATTATTTTAGTCCTTGAGCTGGATTATTCAATGAAGCGGACATTACTTGAACAAGAAGTTGGAACAGATATTCAAGTAATTAAAAATTTGCTAGTCAACTTCTTAATTACGTTACGGTACATATTATACTCTACGAATTGTAGCCGGTGAGTTTGCAAGGAGCATCCGCTTGGAATAAATTCCTATAATGACACCAGTTTGAAGATATGCGCCATCAAACGCACCGTAAAAATGCACTTTTCTTGAACAAAATGCTCTTTTATGCGCTGAAGCACAAAAGTAACTGGAACGCCCATGAACACCCCCGGGTCATCTTGGAGATTTATTTTAAGTGGATACGTTTTGCGAATTCGCCGGCTACAATTCGTGAATTGCAATAAGTGCCGTAAAGTAAAGAAGTTAATTATCAATTTTTGTTAATTAGCTGAATTCATTTTTCGATTTCGCGTGCTAGTATAGTACGTCTTTTCGAATATTCCAGCTCGAGGACAAGAATTATGCTTTCACAGACAATTTTTTAAAAATTCCGCAAAACTTAAAAATGATCATCCCGTATCGAGCAGAGTTCGCTCAGGACATTGGGAAACACTGCTGATAACAGTCGTGTTACACCTCTGAGCACTACTTTATATCAAATATTTTGCAAAAGTTGTGTCTAATGCACACGTATTTAACTTTTCATACGGTTTTGCTATAGTGGTTACCCGATTTTTGATCAATTTCATCTCAGTGATATCTGTAATTATGCCGCCAGCGGGCTATTGTAAAACATAACACTCGGGTAACAGACCTCTAATACGTAACTTATTGCACAAACCGCAATCAACTAACACATACTGAACTTTACCAATTACGTTCCCCTTATTTTCTACTAAATTTAAGCAGGTGGGTCACTTAATTCACCGAGGACACGGGCGAAAACAAGTACGAATTTCCGATAAAGCACGAAAATGCCAATAAAATGAAGGTTCAGTAATTATTTGCGATGTTGCTAACTAAGCCAGTAACGCTAAAGATTTCCCGGACGGTTAAAATACCTCATATCCTTCCCCATTTCCACCTAATTTGAGCTTGATGTCACGTATTATTAGCGTACGCAGATTACAGACTTCTTGTATGCAACCCACCAACACGATCCCTACTTCAACGACATATACACATTGTGCTTGGCATACTTCATCTAGAAGACCGGGGAAAAAAGCTATAGCTCTTTTTGAAATTGCTGCCGTCAATCGTCCTTCCAAGAAAGCAGGAAAGTTTCTAAGTGTTTCATGTGTACCGCCTTTAAGCAGGCTGAAACCGAAGATTTAGCAATTTTCATTTAGCACCTAACTAACCCTGAGGCTTCAAAATTTACCTGCATGCCACCCCGAACATTTCCCACATTTTTTCTTCAAAATATTAACTTGTGAGTGATCTATTCTTATTTTCGTTAGAAAGTTGTGAGAAGAGGCATGTAACGTTTTCGAACGCTTCTATAGTCGCGATAGCAGCTTCGCTGTAAAGAACGTGACAGCGTCTAAGTTTAACGTCGTTGAATTAACGGACCCTGCATGGGGGCGTCGTTAGAGCCCGGTTGCAGGCTGTACGGAACAGAACAACCTTTGTAACGGCAACACCTGTCTCACAAGGCTGTGTCGTTGCCAAATATCTAAATTTTTACTCCCTCAGTGGTCGTTCACCTCAACGCCCAATGTAGACACTGACCGGCGCAAATAAATGGAATTGAATAAGTTTTCAACCCATTTGGCACTGCGGCCTTCGAAAACAAACTACAGCACATGCTCCAAGCCGCCTTCCCTGCACGCGGGCGCCTTGGATCACAGTGTGTATAAAAAGTTTTTTGCGTGATAATGAAAACATCAGAGATGCATCGGCCCGCATCCACGTGAGGACCGAAATAAACTATCTTTCGGTCACATCAATTCAAAGGTGAGGCCTGAAAAACGTTTTCTATATGCTTTCATTCTCCGTAACTTTGAACCGTTTAAAACTGGTTCGAACTATTATATTTTTGTTCCGGAGCCGAACCTGAACCAAACCGCAAGAGAGAGAGAGAGAGAGAGAGAGAGAGAGAGAAAGGCATTGAGGTTAACCAGGTTGAGCCCGGTAGGCTACCCTGCACTGAGGAAGCGGGAAAGGGGACTGAAAGAGGAGAAGGAAGAAAGAGGTTCGCACTTTGCGCAGTTTCACAGAGAAGCGTTCATAACTGAGTTAGTCACAGGCGATCATACAGGCTGGTGCATTTCAAAAAACGCAGCAGCTCCTTTGTAGCCCTGCACAAAGCAGACGCACGAGGTCACGGGCCCAAGATCTCTGTAAAGGACCTGCCATCAAAGTGCCTCAAGGCTGTTCGAAGGGCACCCCTCTTCGTATGTTGGGCAATCACACAAGAGATGTCTGGTGGTTTCCTCAACGCCATATGTGCTGCAATTGACACTGTCTGCCATTCCAATTAGGAATGAGTATGCATTTATAAAAGAAACTCCTATTCGCAGGCGGTGCAGTAATGTTTCTTTCCGTCGGTTAAAAACCCGGTAAAAGTTGTAATTTTATATGTGGGTCCATGGCATATAGGCGCCGGTTGGTAAACTCCGGTGTATTCCATTTTCTGGGCGTTATAATATATGGACAAGGACGCTGAGATGCCGCGCTGCATCCGTTCTCGACAATGGTATCGAGGATCTTTCACATTCCCCATGTGCCTCACGGGCAGCTTGGTCGGTACTTTCATTGCCAGTGCTTTCATTGCTTGATGGTAGCGTAATCGTATCTCTGCTACTAATGGTTCATGTGGGTTGCGGCGCAGAGCTGATAAGAGTGACTAACCGAAGCGCAAAATATACAGAAGGCTGAACCTGAACCCGAACGGAAGCCGGAACTTTACGGTTCGACACCCTGACAGGGGCGCCGTACCAACATAGGTCCCAGGGTTACACCTAGGAAGGAAGAGGAACAGAGAGAGAGAAAGATAAAGACTGGGAGGTTCGCCAGTCATAAACCGGCTGTCTATACCCTGCGCGGAGGTAAGGGACAGCGGGAATTAAATGGGATAGAAAGACGGATGGCCGAACGGTATCCTAACGTGGGGAGAACCAGGGCTCTGAAAAGATCGCGAAAAGTGCCTGGAGACATGCTTCTATCGTAACCTGCGCGATAAGGGCCGATTTACGCTCGAGCTGCCCATCGCCGCAAGCCGCAGCGCACGCTTGTGGTCGCGCGAAAAATTGCACGTATCCAGCACTTGTGCACAAATTACCGTTTACACTGTGTGCGCAGTGTATACCTTACACATTGCAAACCGAAATTTGTGCACGTGCTGGATACGTGCAATTTCTCGCGCGACCGCACGCGTGCGGTGCGGCTTGCGGCGATGGGCGGCTCGAGCGTAAAGTATAAACCCCATGCAAGCGATCTTGCGCGCGACAGCGACAAGCGACGCGATGGAGATGGCTGTCGCGTTCGCTCATCGCCTACAAGTTGCACCCCATGCGAGCGATGACTTCGAGCGACGTCTCCCCAGTGTTGCCGGTATGAGGGCAGCAATATAGGCGCCGAAACTAGCGTGACGCGTGCTTTATTAACTTAAGTTCATGTATTTTACTGTAAAAAGCAGCATAAAATATTTCTGAAAGTCTTGCAGTAGGTTCTTATCCTTGCACCTATAAAAATTCAATCGTTTGCTCGTTCCGTGCGACAATCAAAAGTACTGGAGTTATGTACATCCAGTTCCGGCTTCGCGCTATTGGCTAGTCGCTCATAGCACTTCCGGGCGACGAGCGACGAATTCTAGATTTGCAAAACCGAGCGATCGCGCGACAAGACCGAGCGATCTGTTCAAGCGACGGCCCGATCCGTCGCGCGAACCCGTCGCTCGTCGCTGTCGCGCACGAAATCGCGCTAATGGGGTTTAGCCTTAAATCGGCCCTAAAGCCGAGCATGCGGCGCGATTTTGCCACAGTGCCGGCGGGCGTGAGCTTAACACGGCAGTTGGGCACCTGCATCACATTTTACCAAGAGTGAGGACGGGATGCTCGGGCGCGCGACAACGACTGATTATTGTCGTTGCACAGGACTTGTCAATGTTGATTGGCAGCGCGTGGAGTTCGGTCCCTTGCTGGCATAGGTCAAGGTCAGATTGGAGGGTTACATATAGTGGGAAGGATTGCGAATCGGTTGTAGAAGGGACAGGTTGGAGAAACGATAGGTGGGTGAAGGGGTAGAAGACACCAGAGAGGATAAAGCAAAGAAAGCTCTTTATACATCTGCAACTTCGCTTGTGGAGTGGCTTCCTCGAGAGATTTTGTTGTTCCCACACGGTCCGTCTCAGTACTCGCGGGAGGCAGCTTCTAAAACACGGTGTAACTTATCGGCAGTCGGTACCTCGTTGTGCATAAAGTAAGCATACACTTTACGTCGCAGAGCGCCTGTTGTGAACGCGTGGTATCGCTGCAAATTCGTTCTTCTTTGGGAGCGGGCACATACTAGCGCTCTATATCTGTGCGGATAGGCGTTCATACGAAGGTTTCCTAGTTCTTTCAGTCTTCCGGCGGCCACCTTCATCCGAGACCTTAAGTTTTCTGCGTTTTGGGGATTTCTGAGGTCCCCGCAAAGGGAGATTCGGCTTTTATGCTGGCCGCTGCGTTCACACCGGCGAGTATCGCAGTTGACAACGGTTAGGCGAAACAGTGCAGCACGACGAATTCCTCTTCTGAACCTAGTATATAAGGAGCCCTTCATCCTTCCTTACCGCGAAGGGCGCGTGAAAAAGAGCAAGCGTATTGTGCAAGTGTACTGTAACAGAATACTCGGAAGTGTACCGCGCACGGGCAGAACGCGGGCGCTGTCCGTATGCAGGCATAGGAATGCAGGCATAGGAATGCAGGCACGATCAAAATACGTCGTCGGGAACGCACAACGTAAGCGTCGGCACGAGTTGCACATTATTTAAAGATCATACAAATAACATTTTGCATGATAGATTCAGATGTTTTCTTCCGATTTTATATACTTTACAGACATTTGATTGGTACTTCGTAAATAGGCCGTCTTGCACTGCTTTGCATTACACGTGCAGCTCGCGCTTCGCGTGCACGCGGAGCATGCAAGATACACAATCCAGACGCGGAAGCACGGACTGCAAAATGTTTATCTGAAACGTTTTTATGTAAAAGTAACATCAGTGCCTACACAATTGAAAAAAAAAATTCAAACATTAGCATCAGAAAATGAGTTTGTACATATGTTCGTGAAACTTGCGGCAAAGTTCAAGCGACGATGGATAATACCCGCAGCAGCCGTATAAAAAAAAAATAAGGGAACGTCGCCGAAGTTAGCATAGAAAGAGCGTGCTTTACGCGCCAAGATACACATAATGAGGGAAGAAAGTGGCGAGCAAGAATTTGTAGAAAAACTACGTGCAAACAGAAGAGCGCATCAAAAAACCTCTCGCCATCTCGGCTCTTTTCTTTCAGCTCCTTATCGCTATTCTCCTCGTTGTAAATAAGCTCCATATCACACTAGAAGCATATGTGTGATTAGAAGCGAATGTGACACACGGCCTGTAGGTCACGCGAAGCCATGTTGCTATGCGACTCGTGCAACAGACGTTTCAACTCTGCCTGAGAGATTTAAAAAATATGTCGTGAAAATATCGGTGCTAAAGAAAGGCTGAAAAATTAGTAGGCCTGAAGCCAATGCAGGATTTCAATGTAATTTCCAAATGAACGAAGCACAGTTGCCAACTTAACTGTTCCTAACAAACGAAAAGAGTACCTTTCGTGAGGACAGGTGAAGGGAGCTTTCAGAATACACTTGCTCCCTCCATGCAACCTTGGCGGTAAGGAAGCATGAAGGGCGCCTCACAGAAGACTAGGAAGTGGCCTAATGAAAGTAAGAATTTCAGTATTTGACCCTAACTCTTGATTGGGAGAACTTGTGCGCAGAAAAAAAGGAACAGTCAAAGCACTACGATAGCGCCGAGCACGATCGCCAGTCGGCTAAAATTTGGTCTTTACGGATGAAACGCGTCGGTTATGTATGACTCATCGAACATTCTTAGACTGTTTTGTAATTTGCTATCGCAATCAATGCTTCGCTTTCGAGCGAAACTGCAATTTTTTCTCTACCTGATTTTTGTCCTTTTTGCCTCCTTTACTGCCGCAACACTTTGATCATGTGCTTCACTTTATATATATCTGAATTAATAGCCGTGGCCGCAGCGCAATTGGTAGTGCAACGCTCGCGTAATGCGGAGGTTGTAGGTTCGCATCCCGCCGTCAGCATGTTACCTTTTCGTCCACATTCAAGTCGCTTGCTTCATTCTTTCGAGATTTCAGTTATATATATATATATATATATATATATATATATATATATATATATATATATATATATATATATATATATATAGTCACGTAATAGTGACGGTGAAGAAAGCAGAATAACGGTGAATGACGAGACTAACTAACGTTTTATTGGGCGAACCTGTGCCCTTCTTGCACCCTCAAAAACAGGCTACACAACGATAGCGGCGAATACGATAGCGCACGAGCGCAAACAAATGGTTTTATTTCATATTGCGCGGGCTTTCATTAAGCGCCGAAAAAAAATCGCCACGAGGCATGTACGTTGCCACAAAAAATTGGATCCGTCGTTTCTAGATCCCCTCTACAACAAAACGAAACGGCCTTGGCCCTAAAGTGAATATTAAAACTCTTGCAAAATTCATCTTATATTTAACCAATTAAGCGGAATATAAAATATACTCTAAGGAGCACCACATGACGGCAAACCATATGCCGTTGGTTTCATTCAGCTGCGGGTAACCGCTTTTTTAAATCCTTGGGACAAGTTACGTGAAACACCCTGTATAGTATCATTGGATGCGTTCGCCGCATGTCATCAGTGAACAGGCGACGCGCGCTATATAGACCATTTCATCGGGCGAGGAGGATAGGGCGCGCGGAGAGCCTTTCCTCCTCTCTGGCTTGGGCGATCCGGCGCGGCGCTGCTTGAAAGTATTGCTGTCGCGTGCTGCGGAACGATTTTGAGATGTTTTAGATCGTACTTTGTGAAATTCACGCCATGTTCGTTCATATAAGGTCGTCAGGGAAGCCTTTCGGCGCATCGGTAACTACTGCAGGCAGAAATATGTCTTGGGGGCGCAAAAATGTGACGCGCATAATCAACCGCGGTGTACGCGCATTATCAGTCGCGGTGCGTGTATGTGTTGTTTACTATATTGCTTATATCGATTTTAATTCAACAAAGAAAACCGGCATCTCTGTATTACCAGCATTAAATGGTAAATCAGCTCACTGTCTGATCGATTGGCGTGGGGAGTAAAACATAAGAGCGCATGCTCGTGCACGGCCAAATAACCTAAGGAAACCACGAAACATCTGAGCGGCAGGCACTATCAAATATTTGTGATACATCGGCATCGTTCTCATGCATTTCAAGTCTATGCTTGAAATTACCATATGTCTACGCTAGCCTTGCTGCATGAGGCCCATGGCGCTGCTCAACACAGCGATCACTGCGGTTGGTGAGCCAGCACGATACATATATATATATAAGCTGTGTGCTTCGGCATTGCCTTTTTGGCCTGTATACAGCCATAATATATGAGAGGGTTCGCATAAAAAGAATGCGATGGCTATTTTTGAGCGCAAAATTTCCGTAATACGTGTGAGTGCGTCGTAGAGAACTGAACGAACACAACCGAAAAAAAAAAATCGGTTATCATCCTCTTTCTCTAAAAAGCAAGAGAAAACGGGCTAACGCCGCACAACGTTTATAAATATATAACCGCTGATGCCGTATGCTTGGACCATGCGCTATATAGAACAAAAATATCTGTAATACAGCACATACTACTGCTTAATTAGGACGCTCGCGCAGTTCGTGAACGGTCGCTTTGCTGGACAAGCTTAATTCAGACTGTAGGGTATGCTGCTATTACTAGCCAAAACTATTTTATTCATGGGTGAAAACCTCATCCATCCAACGAAGTAGTCGCGCAATGTAACCTGCAGCGAACAGTTTGAATGCTTGTCAAAGTATAACAGCACAGCTCCTATCGTAGCAGAACGGTACCCACGCTGTTACGATCGTCGCGTATGTTTCATGGCTCCTAAACCGCAGCTTAGAAATAGAGGATAATACTGCAATAAGGTCAGATTATTGATTGGAGCATTCAGAAATACACAATTGATCCCCGAGGCTGATTGTAGGCTCAAATATGCGCGCACACATCGCGCTGCGTGTTCCGTCCACCTCAACACCAGCAGAAATTCCGGCCATGACGCCTTAAACCACTTCAGCACGTCTCACAGAACCGTTTACCACGTAGAAGACGCACGCCATACTAAACAGACCGCACGACCGCGAAAACAAACGCCAAAACCTACCGCCGAGCGTATACCTGCCATGCAAAAGACCGCTTTCACCCAAGCCAGTATGGCGCTACTCATAGGCGGCGCCACTGCGTTCACAATATGGCGGCGCCTACGAAAAAACGGTCTATACTTTGGCGTCATTTCGTAGCGGTCGTCACCGCAGAGCGGCGCTATGCTCTTCTTATCATTTACTTATCATGCTTTCGCCCTGCCTTCCTCTTCCCCATTTTCCTCATGCTTCCACTGTAGCCTCCTCCGCTTTCCTCCTCGCGCTCTCTTCGCTTTTCATCTCTCGCTGCGATCCGCGTTGGCTCTTTCATCCTTCGTTCTGCTCGTTCGCTCGGTTACGTTGACGACCCCGACGCCGAGGCACGCCGACGCTCATCGCAGGAACGGGCGCTTAAGAGCTGCGCTGTAAAAGAGTATTGAAGTCGATGGTCGAGTAACTTCGAAGCGCAAGAGATGTCAACGGTGAAAATAAGCGAAATTTGTCATGTTCAGGCTCATATAGTTTGGCGATGAGGTCCAAGTACAGAAGCGCGCTTGAGGTCATTCGGAAGATTGTACGAAAGTCATTTATTTAGGAGTGATTTAATCGGAGTACTCCTTGTTTAAGGCGAGAAAAAAAATTATATTGTGCGTCCACCGCGTCCATAATTAAGCGCGTCTGCGGGTATAAGATGCGGCAGCCGCGCGAGTCGAAAGACCGCACGTTGCATTGAGTTCTCACGATGTTGGCTATTTGATGATAACACTTATTGGGCACGCATGGGCCGGTTTTCCGTGGTGCCGCTTACGAAGTTGTTTGTTGGAGTGTACAAGTAAAAGCGGAAGCGATCGATAAAAACCTACAGAAGGACAATGCCACCTGACAATTACTGAGATGACGGCATCGTTGCAGCACAGATGGAGAGCGAGCACGTGTGGTTTACTCGTAGGTTGTGCACGTTTAAAAAGCTTCTAGCTTGGAAGGAGGTAAGAGGACGCTAGTATTGCTACTCTGAGTGTTGCCAATATGATGGAAGAGAGACGTCGTGATCGGCGTGCCAGTGCTTCTGCATTTGCAGCTTGTACTTCTGAAGATAAGCGTCAAGAATTTTAAAGTACTTTTATTTCTTTAGTTTACGAATGAACTAGCTGATTCCTTCGTCTTAAACGGAATGTGTTTATTACAACGAAGCTGTTAAGGGCTACTTTCCTCACTACTGTGTCCGCGTGTAGAAAAGAATTCCGAAGATAGTACAATGCCAGGCCGACCCGCGGTGGAAGTGCAGTTCGCCACTAATGGGCCCACGTACACAGCTTCACTGGTCATCGTTCTTCACAGAGTGGAAGGGCGTTTTTTTTTTTCTTCGATGTTCGTTTTTACGATGGCTGCGGATTGTTTTTAAGATAAAGTGACACTTCATGGTGTCGCTTTTCCAGATCAGATTAAAATCTACTATTTCGAAATAGTAGATTCCAAACTAGTAAATTAAATTATTGATTACTTTAATAAACACTCTAAGCTAGCTATGCAATTGCTGCTTGCACAGGAGGTTTATACGCTCTGGTGGACACAACTTTTCTGATGAACAACTATATATATATATATATATATATATATATATATATATGGATTTATCTGCTTTTTTGTGTGTTGGGTTTTCTTTTTCTCTCTATTGCTATTCTCCTGTAACGGTTTCTACGCTGCCTGTCAAGCTCTGCAGTCAAGCCCAACGAGGCTTTGGAAGCCCTGTTGAATGTATTGTGTTTTCTAGAAATAATAAAAAAGAATTATTATTATTATTATTATTATTATTTTGACGGGCCTGCCGATAGATAAGATGGCAGCAGCAATAATAATAATAATAATAATAATAATAATAATAATAATAATAATAATAATAATAATAATAATAATAATAATAATAATAATTATTATTATTATTATTATTATTAACACTGGAATATAGATTTTAAAATGTGCAGGACACTCTCTAAACACCTTTACAAGTGTGATCATTCCGTCTATGTAGCACATGTGGAAGCTAGTACTTCTAAAAATTCAAAGCCTTTTTGGAGACACGTTCGTGAACAGTCATCCAACAATACGAAACAAGATATCTACTTAGCGGCGACAGCCAGCCTGTCCCAGATGTCGCGGGCGCCTTCGCCCTACACTTCGGGTCTGTGTACGGTGAAGGTATACAGTGACGGAGTTAGTGAGCTTTCCAATCACCCTTCCCTGGATTCGAGTCTATCGGTCTCAGAGAAACTTGTCTGTAAGAGCGTCAAACGCTCAAAACCGTCTTTTTCGTGTGGTCTTGATGACATATTCCACCTGCTTTGATTAAGACGTTCGGGTGCTTGCTTGTTCGAGTGCTTACTTGTATTTTTAATTCTGCTTTAAAGACGAACACGTTCTCAAACGTTTGGAAAACAGCGCGGGTCGTTCCCATCTTTAAGTCAGGGGTAGAAACTGCTGCGAGTAACTACAGGTATATTTCTCACCGATGCGCAGCATCTAAATTATTCGAGTCAATTTTGCATTCAATAATTTCATCCTCTTTTAAAAATACTATCATTCCTCAGCAGCATGGATTCATACCGGGACGCTCCACAACTACCAACCTCGTTAGCTTCATGATGCGTGCCTCTCAAGCAATGTATGAGAAAGGACAACTGGGTGGCATTTATTTTGACCTCAGCAAGGCGTTGATGTCGTATGCCACAAAATACTCCTTCATGAGTTGACACAACTTGATCTGCACCAATCTGTCACAGCGCTGATAAGAAGCTATACCTACGCGACCGGTATTGCTACGTTAACGTAAATGGTCAGTCGTCAGAACTTCCTGCGGTTACATGTGGAGTTCCTCAATGGTCTCAATGTGCGCTTTTACGTTCCGCAGGAAGGCACAAGGAAACAGCGCGCCTTTCAGCCTTCAGATTTTTGTGACCCTCTATCTAGAGTGCAGGCCCATTCAAAGTACCTGGCTATCTTCCTGCCTAACTTTGATATTTTCCTGAAAGGAGTTGCAGAGATATTTCAATAACCGAACAAAAACTCTCATATCTGTTGTGTGTTCCGTCATTCTGTAATCCTTTCTTCTGTTTCTCCAGTTTTGCATTGTATTCTCTTCGTGTACACATTTTATGCTCTGTTAAAACTTGTATACGCGAAATTGTTATTCCTTTTTTTTTTATGTGTGCACGCGTGTGTATGTGTGTTTGTGTGTGTGAGCTTGCATTGTTCTTCGTCTTCATTGTTTTGCCGAGTGCGCCGGCACCAAGACCCTCGAGGTTGTTCTTTGGCACATTAATAAACATATCTGGGTGATTGACTGATTGATTGATTGATTGATTGATTGATTGATTGATTGATTGATTGAAATATTACAGTGCTTGAAAGAGGGAGCCTGGCGTTGCAGAACTAGTAAAATAGTGACAGCGGTAGCTCGCTGCTCATACGTGTTGTGCTGATCAACAGGTGAGCGTTGTTGTAATCGCACCGCTGGCACGAGTTGTTGGGGTCTCGGTGCTGACGCCCGTTATTGCCAATGGGTCGCAAGCCCCAAGGGTAGCGTTGGCCTGGCGGCCTGGGGCACTGGAAGCATCCGAAGGTCCCGGCAAAGCATGAGAAGACTGGTAACAAAACAACTGGTTTATTCTAACATAGCAAAAGAGCGGCCGGTCAGGTCGACCGAAGTGGAGAGACGGGAGAGCACGTAACTCAACAGTACAAATCGGAGCCTCTCTCCTGGCGTCCGGGGGCAGCTGCTCTTATACTCTCGGCGTCGCGGTCCAAAAGGGAAGGAGGGAAGGTCACGGGATGAAGGTCACGGGACGGCGCAGCAGGAGCCCACGACGGCGCGAACTGTCGGGCCGAGAGACCTGCTGAACCGAGTGTAGTGACGCATCGCCAACCTTCACCCACACGACGGCGTGAACAGTTGAGCCGAGAGACGTCCAGGCTCCTCATTCGGGGAACTCCGCTCCCCGGCTGCCGCGCTTTGACAAGCGAGGGCACACACACACACACGCACACACGAAGACACGTGGCACTGAAACACGCCTGGACACGCTTGGCGGGTAGGCGTTGCGGCGGCGTCGAACAGGCCAAAATGTCCGCCGTTTTGAACAAAGCCCCGGCGTCCGTTGCATCCGCGCCGGCATTACCGCGCGTTGTAGGCGAAACGTAACAGACCGCCCCGCCGGGGGAAGGAGATCCCGATGGTCAGGGGACTGCATCCGCTGTCCGGAGGGATGTCGCTCGATGATGCTCATAACCGAAGTTGGGCGTCCTTGGCGTTTCTTGAGCGCAGCGCACAGAGAAGGCCTCGTTCTCACGTTCAGGTGCACACAGGACACTGCAAAGTGACTTCGGGAGAGTTGACATTTTTGTTCTCGTTTCCGGCAAGCGTTAGAACCACGCCTGAAAGTCAACCGCTCAGTCAGCAAGCACGGCACAACCCTCACTAAGCCCTGCCAGGCTCTTTCCCCTTTTATACTGCTGCCTAGTTCCTTACAGTAGTTTAGCAGCACTCAGAACGCGTCCACAAATCGGAAAAATTGCACTAAAAAGCACATCATCACTTTGAAACACTACACAAAAGCAATAAGTTAAAAATCCTGCCTCAGGAAGAAAAACATCAGTAACAAGCAATTTTGAGGCTGATTCCCACGTTAGGGGCTTCGACTTAAGCCATCGGCGTTACCGTTGAGACTCCCCTTTTTGTAACGCACCTCAAAGGAATATTGTTGCAAAGCGAGGCTCCAGCGCAGGAGGCGGCCATTTTTGGGAGAGATGGTCTGCAGCCATTGGAGAGGGCAGTGATCCGTTTCAATGATAAACCTCGAGCCAGCTAGGTAACATGACAATTTCTGAACGGCCCACACGATACACGCACACTCTTTCTCGGTGGCGCTATACGCCTGCTCACGACTGGTCAGCTTACGACTAGCATACAGGACGGGGTGTTCTACTTCTCCATTTTCCCGTTGGCACAGTACAACGCCCATGCCTCGCTCACTAGCATCACACTGAACAACGAACCCTTTTGTGTAGTCGGGTGATCGTAGCACAGGCTGGCTTGTTAGGGCGCTCTTTAGGGCGCTAAAAGCTCTTTCCTTCGTCTCATCCCAGACGACTGTTTGCGGCTCTGTCTTTCTTAGAGCATCCGTCAAGGGAGCCGCGATATCAGAGTACCTGGGAATGTACCTCTGATAGTAGCCGGCGACACCTAAGAACGACCGAATATCGGTCTTCGTGCGCGGTTGCGGGAAGTCTCGCACAGCGGCCACCTTTATTTCAGAGGGGCGGCGACGACCCCGACCAATCACGTGTCCGAGGTAGACAACCTCGGCCTGTGCTAACTGGCACTTGGGAGCCTTGACTGTCAAGCCCGCATCGCGCAGGCGGGTTAGCACTGCCCGCAAGTGCGCCATATGCTCAGGCCAGGATGCGGAGAATATCGCTACGTCGTCTAGATACGGTAAAGCGAATTCTTGCTGTCCCCGCAACACTTTATCCATGAGGCTTGAAAAGCAGTATGGCGCGTTCTTCAAACCAAAACTCAAAACTTTAGGACGGAATGTCCCCATTGGTGAAATGAATGCCGCATACCTACTAGCCTCTTCTGTAAGTGGAACCTGCCAATAACCCCTGACAAGATCTAGGGTGGAAATAAACTGAGCGCTACTCACTCTCTCAAGGCGCTCCTCGATGTTAGGGATCGGATAAATTTGATCCTTAGTGATGGAATTAAGCCTGCGGTAGTCGACGCAAGGACGAGGTTCCTTGCCCGGTACCTCAACTAAAATCAAAGGGGAGGTATAATCACTCTCACCCGCTTCAATAACACCGAGCTGTAGCATTTTCTTTACCTCAGCCTCCATAATATCGCTCTGGCGGGGTGACACCCGGTACGCCTTGGATCGTACTGGCTCTGGGGAGGTAAGTTCTATGTCATGAGTAAGGACAGAAGTCCTACCAGGCCTCTCAGAGAACAGACCTTGAAACTCTTGTAAGAGCTGGTGTAGTTCTGTTTTCTGCTCAGGCGACAGCGATGCTTTACTTATTAAGTCACTAATGACTTGATCGGTGTCTTTCCTGTTCGTCACTGAGCCTAGTCCCGGAAGCTCGACCGGAAGCTCTTCTAACTTTCCCGCATCGGGAATTTCCTCTCCAGTATCTGGTGCCTTTAACGCTACAGGCTCAATTTTATCCCGTTCGGGCGTGCTCTGAATACTAGCTTGCTGCGCCTCTGACCCTTTCTCATCGTTCAACAACGTCGGCCCCGCAACTACCGCCTTTGCAGCGAGCTCCCGAACCTTCGATCTGGTTAAGGCCTGAACGCTAGCCTCACCAAACAAAAGCCCCTTCTCGCGCAGGAGGTGATCGGACCTGTTCGAAAATAGGTACGGGTACTGGGGGGGCAGCATAGATGACACTGCGGCCTCCGTCTCAAGTGCTCCGAAAGGTCCTTCAATAAGCACTTTTGCTACCGGCAGACACACGCTATGAGCTTCCACTGCTTGCTTGATCCATGCGCACTCGCCTGTGAACATATCGGGTTCTACGTAAGAGGGGTGAACTACATCCATTGTAGCTGCGGAATCGCGAAGCACTCGGCACTCTTTCCCGTTCACGAGGAGGTCTCGCATGTAAGGCTCGAGAAGCTTCATGTTCTCGTCAGTGCTGCCTAATGAAAAAAACACGACTTTTGGTTTTGTTTCTGGACACTGCGCCGAAAAGTGACCCGGCTTCTGGCACGTATAACAAACGCGCGCTTGCCTCGTCTCGAACCGCTTTCTGCGTTCGGCTTCGGTTGCCGCCGTCTCCTCACGTTCGGTCGGACACTGCGCCGAAAAGTGACCCGGCTTCTGGCACGTATAACACACGCGCGCTCGCCTCGTCTCGAACCGCTTTCTCATGGGCGTGAACTTCGGCCTCTCAAACTTGGAGCCAAATTCACCCTTTTGACCGTCCTTAGCTCCGCGAGCCCGACGCGTCACAAACTCCTCGGCTAACTCAGCGGCTCTAGCCACCGTACTAACGTCTGGCCTATCCAAGACCCAGTACCGCACGTTCTCAGGTAACCGACTATAAAACTGTTCTAGCCCGAAACACTGCAGAACTTTCTCGTGGTCACCAAACGCTTTCTCTTCTTTGAGCCACTCCTGCATGTTTGACATAAGCCTATACGCAAACTCTGTATATGACTCACTTCTGCCTTTCTCGTTTTCCCGAAACTTCCGACGGAACGCCTCCGCTGACAGCCGGTACTTTTTTAGCAGACTCGATTTCACTTTGTCGAAATCCTCTGCCTCCTCTCTCTCCAAGCGAGCGACTACGTCGGCCGCCTCGCCGGGTAGCAAAGTGAGCAAGCGCTGTGGCCACGTTTCCCGAGAGAACCCCTGCTTCTCGCACGTTCGCTCAAAGTTAACCAGGAACAAACCAATGTCCTCTCCAAGCTTAAACGGCCGCATCAGGTCAGTCATTTTGAACAATACTCGTTCTCCTGCACCGTGTGCCTGACTTCCATTACGAGCGCGTTCCATCTCTAACTCGAGACGCTTCATTTCCAAAGCGTGTTCGCGCTCTTCTTTTTCTTTCTGTTCTTTTCGTTCACGCTCATCTTTCTCTTTCTGTTCTTTAAGTTCGCGCTCCTGTTTCTCTTTTTGCTCTTTAAGTTCGCGCTCCTGTCTTTTTGCCGTCTCCCTCTCCTCAATGGTCTCAAGGCATTCCGACAGCTCGTCATCCTCAGCTTCTAACTCAAGAATAGCCCTTAGCAGTTCTGGTTTTCTGAGTTTGTCTGAGACATCCAGACCCAACTCTCTTGCAAGCTCCAGCAATTTCGGTTTGCGCAACGACTTCAAATCCATGGCTGCTCTGAATGCTGCTTTCTCTACTGCCTACTATTGTCTTGCCGCAAACTAACCCGGCAGCAACGACAACCACAATTACCAGCTCTGTTTCTAACACTAACAAAAGCCTGGCAAAACTCAGAAGAAGAAAGTCCCGCACTCACCAAACCTTGCAGCCAAGAATTCCGCGCAGTCGTTCCGCTGCAGGCAACCAGTCATCACACAGGGCTCGTTGCGCTGCTCCCGGATGGTCGTTGTGCTGCTCAGCATACAGTCAACCGCATCTCTTCGCTGCTGGCCTCCGTTGTCGCGATCTCACCGCTGGCAACCAGATGTTGGAATCGCACCGCTGGCACGAGTTGTTGGGGTCTCGGTGCTGACGCCCGTTATTGCCAATGGGTCGCAAGCCCCAAGGGTAGCGTTGGCCTGGCGGCCTGGGGCACTGGAAGCATCCGAAGGTCCCGGCAAAGCATGAGAAGACTGGTAACAAAACAACTGGTTTATTCTAACATAGCAAAAGAGCGGCCGGTCAGGTCGACCGAAGTGGAGAGACGGGAGAGCACGTAACTCAACAGTACAAATCGGAGCCTCTCTCCTGGCGTCCGGGGGCAGCTGCTCTTATACTCTCGGCGTCGCGGTCCAAAAGGGAAGGAGGGAAGGTCACGGGATGAAGGTCACGGGACGGCGCAGCAGGAGCCCACGACGGCGCGAACTGTCGGGCCGAGAGACCTGCTGAACCGAGTGTAGTGACGCATCGCCAACCTTCACCCACACGACGGCGTGAACAGTTGAGCCGAGAGACGTCCAGGCTCCTCATTCGGGGAACTCCGCTCCCCGGCTGCCGCGCTTTGACAAGCGAGGGCACACACACACACACGCACACACGAAGACACGTGGCACTGAAACACGCCTGGACACGCTTGGCGGGTAGGCGTTGCGGCGGCGTCGAACAGGCCAAAATGTCCGCCGTTTTGAACAAAGCCCCGGCGTCCGTTGCATCCGCGCCGGCATTACCGCGCGTTGTAGGCGAAACATAACAGCGTCATACATTTTCCCGCTTCGTGTTAGGAGCGGAAGACATCGTCCGCGGACACGGAAAGTTCTGGAGGTTGAATTGCCGGTGCCCCGCTTGCGGCGTGACTCTGTACCAATATTGTTCCATGGGTGCGCGTCATACCTTTCGAAGCCAGAGCACAGCCGACACGAAACTGTGAACGGAAGCCTGCGAAAATCTTCACAACTTGCTTGGGCCTTTAAAAAATGACGTGTGGCAACGTACGAAGCGCCGCAAAAAGAGCCATGTTTCTTAACCCCTGGGAAAGTGAATGTGCGCCTCCGAGTAACCTCGGCGCCAGAAACATGAACGTGAGACCTGCACAGTAAACCTCGGCTGAAAGCTTCTGTTACAATTGTCGATCACCTTACAGTCAATGCCTCATGGTATTGCGAAGAACAGATCAGAAAAGTGGGCGACAGTGTTTGAAAAGCCAAAGATGCATCTATTATATGAATTCCTCACTGCATATTAAAAAAAAAAAAACACATGCGTGTTATCTGGTGTTACGTTTCGCCTACGACGCGCGGTATAGCCGGCGCGGATGCAACGGACGCCGGGGCTTCGTTCAAAGCGGCGGACATTTTGGCCCGTTCGGAGCTGCCGCAAAGCCTCCCCGCCAAGCGCGTCCAGGCGTGTTTCAGTGCCACGTGTCTTCGTGTGTGCGTGTGTGTGTGTGTGCCCACGCTTGTCAAAGCGCGGCAGCCGGGGAGAGGAGCTCCCCAAGTGTGAAGCGAGGAGGTCTGTCCGGCGCCCGGCCGGCGGTTGAGTCACTACACTCGTCTCAACATGTATCTCAGCTCGTCCGTGCCCCGCCGTCACGTGGTCACATCCCGTGACCTTCCTTCTTGCCCGTGACGCCGAGACTATAAGAGCAGCTGCCCCCGGACGCCGAGAGAGAGGCTCCGATTTGTTCTGTTGAGTTACGTGCTCTCCCGTCTCTCCAATTCGGTCGACCTGACCGGCCGCTCTTTTGCGATGTTAGAATAAACAAGTTGTTCTGTTACCAGTCGACTCATGCTTTGCCGGGACCTTCGGATGCTTCCAGTTGTGCCCCAGGCCGCCAGGCCAACGCTACCCTTGGGGCTTGCGACCCGTTTGCAATAACGGGCGTCAGCACTGAGATTCCAACACTGGTAAACGCCAAAGCTCTTTCCGCCTCTTGGATGTCATGTGCGCACTTGTTAAGTTAGAAAACACTCTTGACGAGTACATTATTATCAGCACAACGTTTCTGAAGGAACGGTTAAGAAAGTAAACAAAGTAAGTAAATAAAAGAAAAGGAAGATGACAATACTGGCACAAAAAAATAAAAAGAAGAACGTTACTTTCAGAACGGAAAAGATATAAGTTCTGTTGTTTGTTGTGGCCACAAAAAAGAAACTTTAGGATATTTCTGTTTTACAAGTTTGACGCGTGCATCTCACTGCGTTCATTTCATATTGCGTTAGTCTTGCTGGGTATAGGTCATGTATTATGAAATCGGAATGGTGTATGCTGTGTTCATCGTATACATTCTAATAGTTGACTGAAATAAATATGTTATTTTACTTCCTTATTTTTTTATACACAAACGCGTTTATACAGTCCAAATGTAGATAAGGCTTCCACATTTGCAATGAACCGTTAAAAAATATCAGCGCCCCTTTCAGTCCATGAAGGTGGTCGAACAGCGAAGCTGTGTTAGTTCCACCGAGTGTTACACCATGCAAGTCAAAGTTCGTAAGCAGTCTATACAGTAAATATTTTGTTTCATCATTCTTTCACCTCATTTTCGCTGTTGCCGTAGGCAGCTTCTTTCTCAGCAGTATAGCACTACTCGTGGTCTCCCCATAGTTGTAGCTGGGATGGAATGCGCGGAATCGCTACTCGAAAGTTCCGGATATTGGGCGCACCACTGGGGATGCGGGCGCGGCAATCGTTTTTACGACTGCTTGGATTGGTTTGACGATTGATGTCTTTATGTTTCTTAATGCGGTTACACACGCGTTCGGCTGCGACGGAGAGAACGTCAGTGACGGTATGCCCGCAGTCTGCCGCTGTCGCTTGCGTTCGATGTCTCGAGTATGCTCGGTGGAGTGGTTAGCAGCAGCCACCCGGCATTAGAGCTTGCGATTATTCATAATTAAATTGCGTGAGCCAAAATTAAATCCGTCCCTTACGTAAGATAATCAATGGCTCATACCTTCTTAAGCAATGGTTCATACCACCGTAAACGCGGCCTTCCCCATTACGACGACAGAAGTGAAATTCTGTGCTGGAATGACGAGCGGCAACAAAGCCAGCTGTGGAAGAATACGACGACACTCGCGCCACTGATGATGACGATAGTTTTAGCAAACTCCGACAACGATGGCACAAGGTCTGCATGAACAGTTTCGCTGTAGAATCAAGTCAGAAATGCCTGACTCTTGTACGATGCCACGTAATGGGTAGGAACCATTTTAGAGACAAGAAATGGGGAGCAGTTTCTACTCGCTCATCCTGCTGAAAAATCGGCACTATACAACTGACAAAAAACAGCAGTTGGCAACCAAGGCATACGGACCCTGCGGGATTGTGTTAATCCGCCAGCCAATCACAGAAGCAAACAAAATTGCCGTAATGCGACCTTTTCAAAATGGCGTCGTACTTGATACCTCCGGAACGTCTGCTGTTCTTGTTTTCATTGGCGGAAGTGATGAGGTGTGCAAAAGACATGGACGAAGTGTATGGAGTCTGAGAATTTCACTTTTCAAAAGTCCACGGTATAGTTCATTTCACTGCTGAGTCGGTTTTACTCGTTAAACTTCACTGCCAACTAAAGTTAAACTTGACAATAAGTTGCAGCGGAGCAAGCGTTTTATTTCTGTTCAATAAGAATTAGGCTTTCACCGTTCCGCTATAATAGACGAATGAAAACGTACAAAATTACGCGCTTATAACTTTATTTTTGTGGTTACCGCCTCATTTAGGTAACAGGGAAAGTTTGAAGTACGAACTATTTGCAGCCTCGCGGAGGAACGGTGGCTGGCGGTTATGAGGGCGTGCGCGGGGCTTCACTGCAGACTTAAGTTGTATCTGACTATAGATGAAGATTGTCAGAACGTGCAGTGCGGCTTTTCGTGTCAAACACCGGTACCAATTTATCCCACAACCTAGAACGTAAAATCCACTATCGCATCTCGGGCGCGCGAAGGCTAGGCGAAGCTGGTCGGCCGGCGGGTCTCCACGTAGCCGACGTCATGCCACGTGACGCGCACGCCTAAAGGTGGTTCGCATGTGGTGTTGCTATTACACCGGTTATATATTCTGCTCCACGCAGCGCACTTATCACTCCCGACACACCTCGTATTAGACAAAAGAGCCATCTCATAGAAAATATATATGTATTTAATTAATGTCCGGTGCTAACAGACGTCTTCAACGGTGTCGCTTCTGTTCAGTGGCCCCTACAGCCACGGGTCCCGTGTCCGACTTCTTTCTCGGTCCTGGCTCTACCCTATAGTAACGATGATGTTCGTGCCGACAATTTCGGCCTTGAACCGCACGCGGCGGTCCCCTCGCTTGACACGTTGCTCCTCCCGGGGAGACCCCTTAGTTACCGAGAGGACAGGCGTGCCGTCGCTCGCCGTGCCACGAGCGTTGTCCTGCTTGCCGGTGGCGTTGAAGACCTTGAGGACCGTTGAACTCTACGTCCGGGGATGTCCCCGAAAGCCGACGCTCGGGCAAACGCCTTGTTGCCGCTGTTGTATACCAGGCGTTGCCACCTGAACGTTCCGAGGGAGTCTTTGCAGATGTTTGTTCCCGCACGGGAGCTTCTTGGGCTTGGCCCCCAGCGCGTCGGACTCGGGAACGCCACCGTCGTGGGACCGGCGCACCGGGCACCTAGTTTCTCTTCGAGAGTGCTGGCGACGCGCAGCTGTCGTCAGCTCCGAAGGCCGCCCTGAGTGAGGGTGAAAATAGAGTAGCTGACACGTAGTTGTTCCATAGCGCAGCGGCCCTGGATGGGCGGCCCGGCACGTGCATCGCCGTGGTCGGCAACGCCACCGTGTTCGCCGCTGCCAGAAAAGACAGCAAGTGTACGTGGCTCGCAGGCGTCTTGTTCTCCTTGCGTGGAATCCTCGGGTTGTTCTGGTGCCTGGGCCGGTATGGTTGTAAGCCACCTCCGGTGGCGCCCACGGCGGCGATGGCGAGCTGTTTTCTGCTTCCGGGCCCGGATCCCGGTCTGTCCTGCGGAAGTTGGGCCGGCCTCCATGGCGGCGCGGGAGTCCTCGGAGCGAAAACTTGCTGATGCTTTCCTCGGCGGCTCTGGGAGTGCGAGGACCTTTGATGGCACTCGAACAATCCTGGCCGGCCAAACGGTGGCGGTGGAATGGCTGGCTCGCCGGGAGCAACCATGTGCCAGCTGGCAGCTACAGCAGCGGCAGCGGCGGCTCTCTTGGTCACGGCAGGTATATACCAGTCGAAGGCGAACCAATTGCACTCAATTTGCATTAATTTATTCGTTCTTGTTTGCCAGCTGGGCCCACCGCTTGCTTCCGACTCCTCCAATGGTACTCCTCCCTGAATGGGCACAAAGTACAGTGGTTCCAGAGGGCGGTACCGCGGAGACCACATCGAAAGCCCACGAGTGGGCCGCATGGCCCAGAGTGGTTGGATTCGTCCCGGGGCCACCACCCGGCGTCGTTTGAGGGGTCCGCTGTACCTCATCCAGGCTGCAGAGCAGGGACGGTGTAACACTCGGCCTGCAGGGCTGGGTTGTCTGGGCGCAGCAACTTCTCCGGGTCGCAGTCGGTGTCCGAAATGGAACTGAGCTACCTGGAGCTCAACGTCGGCCACCCCGCTTCGAACGGCTGGCTAGAGCGTGGCGATGCCACGAGGTGATGATGATGATTATGAAGGCTCAATTAATGGCATAAACCCACTATGGGGGATATGCCACGAATCGGGTGGTAATTAATATGATCGAAAAAATAAATAAATTAGTTAACAAATCAATAACACAAAAAAGGAAGATAGATGTATAACTCAAGATGAAAAATAAACTGTGAATACATGAGATAAAGTAGTGATCAATACTGTAATCAGTCTTGCGTTGATCGGAATACTAAAGAAGAAAATTGTTACTGAAATACATAAAATAAAGGATATACTTAAACATATGAGCAAGTTAAATTTTGAATAATAATACTAGTAAGATTTAAACTGTGAATTTGTGCTTTTACTTTCTGAATTTTCTAAATTGAAGTAGAAGTAAATCAATTGTGAAAACTACGAAACATTAACAAGGCATTCTTTTTGTGCCGCATAGAAAATTATGAATGGCTAAGCAAACGTTCCTGTGGCTGTATCCCAATACTGTTGCTCCAAGGAAGAGCATAACAGTACTGCTTAAAGGCAATCCTAAATTTTGAAGTGGAATTTCTAGACATCGATGAGTAGAAAACAATCGACACGATAATAAAAAATGATCTATGAATTCCGGCTCATTGCAGAGGTAGCATAGAGGAGATACCGCCAGACTACATCTGTGCAAGTAAAAATTAAGTGTTGGAATACGGCAACGGCAGCCTAGTAAATGAAACTTCGAATTTCCGGTTGGGACACCATTGCCGGTTCCAAGATTAATTTAGGTGCAACAAATCTGTAGATTTTGCTAATGACAGGGCTTTTTTGTCTTCGCTCAAAGAAAATTGCCTATATCTGGATGCAGTGATGTGCGCAGTTGCCGGCAGCACAGATATCACAGGACCTGTTAAAGAGGCTCGTGCTAAGGAATCGGCTGTTTCATTAATATGAATGTCTCGGTGGCCTGGGACCCATACCGTGTGAACTAAACTTAGGTGAAGCGGAGCTAATGTATAAAACGTGTTCAATGCTGCCGACTTTGTAGACGCAGTAAGTGTGCTGCATACAGATACAGAATCTGTGACGATAATAACTTTTGTAGTATGAAGGGGTAATTTCCGCAAGGCAAGAACTATTGCCAGAAGAAGTTTGGCATAAAAAATTGATGTGTAATCTGGTAGGCGAAGTGAAAAAGACCAGTCGAGGGATGGTGAGTAGATACCCACGCCTGCCTTCTCTTCACACGAAGAAACATCAGTCACTATTACATTTAATTTGAAGCGGGCCAAATATTCTTGTAAACGGTCATTCAAATATGTCGTGGGCAGAAATTTCGCATTGTTGCTGGTCCCCGCGAGAGTGTTCTTCGTCTTCCTTCGTCTTCAGCCGCGATGTCGCTGCGGACTTTCGTCTACAGCAGCTCAAGAAAGCAGTTCCCACACCATTAAGTCGCACAAATTCAAAGCGACAACTGTAAGGGCCCCGTGGCACAGAAAATCTGGTGTCGTCGGCGTTGGTGAGTTGGCGGTGAATTGACGGTGAGCGAAAGTTTTCTACCAATCATAGCGTTCTGCGCCGTGTCTCTACCAATCCCAGATCAGTGTTCGGTTCCTTGCAGCATCACCAGAGGGCCGCACCGCAGCATAAAGCCCCTCAAACTTTGTAAAGTAGCTACACGCTTTGAAGAATGCCGCCGCCTCCTCCTCCCTCACCCAGGTCGATGCCGACGCCGCGTTGCTATTGGCCTAATGGCATTACGTGGGCCCTCGCGCCGGATTCGTTTCTTTACAGTCGCGCTCCACCCCCATTTTCGCTTGGGAAGCGTCTAACGACTAGCAAGGAGCGCATCATGGCGCCGTTGCTCTTCAGTTTTTTTTTTTTTTTTTTTTTGCGAAAGACGATTAAATTTTGTGGGAAGTGCGACGTCGCTTCACGGAATTTTCCCTCACCATGACCTGCGGCGCCTTCCTATGCCGAAATAGCTTGAGCAAAGGCAAGAATGTCTTCTCGATACCGTCCAGTAATCGCGGCTGGTTAAGAGAGGTATGAATTCATCGAATTGGGTGGAAGAACTTATCGCGCAGTTCACTGAGCATGTTGCCATTTGTCTGCTCGCTTTAACACGATTGCTGCGCGACGTGTACTTTGTTTATATAAGAAGTACGTGGTCGTATTTCGTGCGCTTAATGGTTTTGTACGCCAATAGGCTTGAATTCGCGGGCACGCGAGGCTGCGTGGGGGAAAAAGTGATTACGAAACTTTTAAGCTTCAGCCCTGTCCTTTTGACAAAACTTGAGGCTCGAACGTGAAAACTCGTCTCAGGAAAACAACTCTCTGTCATTTTTGGTTACTTACTAGCCTTCTTTAGAGCGAATTGCCTTGTTTGCCTCTTCGTATTCGCCTTGGTGGTCGCCCGGTGGATTTGCGATACGAAGGAAGAGCGTGCGTGCTGGCCCGGAACCGTGTTCCCATCTAGCCGCGCCCACTGTAAGGAATGTGGTCGTTATATATCCTGTATTGAAAGATACTAAGATTATCTTCAAGAGTAACAATCAGCTAACCCACGAAATGGCAGAGGCCTACTACAACAAGAAAAGAGGAGATAACTGTGTCAGCCACCCCTGCAGTCTTCGTACATAAAGAATTTGACGTTCTTGATAGTTGGACTGTTTTTTTTTGTTTTTTTTAATTTGTAACGTTGCCTTTGAAAGCTTTAACCCTTGATCCTTCACACACATGCGCAACCCTCCTACTCCATTTTATTGCGTGCATATATTTCTTTCCTTTCAATAAAATTTTTCATTTGTGGTTAAGCGTCTCGTCCCGTCTTCTCTCTTCGTTCTGGTCTTTGTGCGTTTTTACAGTTTCAAGATGCAAGGGTATCATGGATGGAAAGAGTAATGGCAAGTGCACTCGTGATGACATGTAGTGCCCCACTAGGGACAAGCGCGCCCCTCAGTGACTGCAAAAAGTGCCGCTGGGAGGCGCCACCATCCCATCCAGGAGAAAACACACTGGTTGCTCTGGCCACAGCCTCGAGAAAATACAGGAGGCCATGCTCGGGCACGAGGGCACCGACGCGTAGACAGTTTGGACCAGCTGTCGTTGTCGTGGCCCCAACGCAAGGCGCACGCCCGCAAGGGCTACTTGCCATTCGTAATATGATGCCTTCACGCTACAAGAAAGAAAGCAGAAAACGCTAGGTCACGAACGTGATGTCATAGCAGAAAAAGAGAAAATATACCACGATCGGCAGTAGCGCAACTATCCGCGGACGCTTGAATGAACTTGCGGATAGCATCTCATGACAGGACACCTGATTTCAGGGCGTTAAAGTAAGCATAGTGGTCTTTGCTGAAATCCGAGGCCAGCTCTTATCACAGTGAATTCAATCATTACTACCAGCACTGTCACCAACCACCACCTGCTCATATTTTTTATTTTTTTGTTCAAATCGGGTCATTTTCCCTGGCCCAATGGTTTTAGGGTTTTTATTCAGCGTCAACGTTATTCAGAACATACCTCGGAATTTTCACGCTTTATTTCCCGTCTAGACTCGTGTATTTCATCCCACTGTACACAGTGAATTATTCGCGTTCCACCATTTTCATTCGATTCAATATATTTGTGTTTGTTACCCTATAGAAGTTGCTGCGTTTTTTAAATCTTTCTGGAGACCAATCTTCCTACGACAGCTTCACATTACGTGTGATATGGCTCAATGTGTAACCTGAGACGCCAAGGCCTTTAATATCCTGCTAGTAACAGCGCAAAATGTAGACAAGGGACGAGACAAGAAGACACCACAAGCGCTGTCTCGTCTTCTTGTCTCGTCCCTTGTCTACATTTTGCGCTGTTACTAGCAGGATGGAAAACCAACAAGCCCAAGCTGCTATTCTAGCGAAATACTTTAATATCCTGAAATGTTGGAAGAGCGCCGGATGGCCAGAAATATTCAGAAGCGTAAATGTTAATCTTATGTTAACTATAATGTTAAATAACAAAGATATGAGGCGTCATGCAATACAATAATTTCAATTTTATATTTAGGTACAGTACATTGCCGGTTTCTCACTCGTCAAGTTGCGCCTCCCTGCCCTAGCAAGCATGGTGTGCTCTTTCGGAAATGAAGTTTAGCCTGGCAAGGGTCTAAACATTGCATAAAACCGGTTTCCTAAAGTTAGCTTTAGCGCAGTACACTTGTCTTATGTGGTAAAGCATACAGAACACAATGAGATGAAGCATACTAAAAGCGGAAAGGGGCCACTCTTTAAATGGCGCGAACAGAGAGGAAGCACAGTCGAAGAAGCATGGAATTTGAACTCTGCCGAATTCTTGTTCGTCCTTTAATTGTCGTAACTTTATCGTCATCATTGCGTCGCCGACCGCGCGTCGTCGCAGGGACGGCGAAATGAATGGCAGTGGTGACGCCAAAATTAATTCCTTGACTTACTATATATGAACAAAGCAATTAGACAGGAAATGGGCTTAAATCGTCACAGAAACTTCTGAAACAGCTTGAAATGGCTTCCAGTACAGTTATTAGACGTCTCAGTATTCGTACTGTGACCGAATGCGACACGTGTTCGCGTGTATAATTAAGGAACGCGTACTAGACCCCGTTACGGTCTGATATACGGGGCGTGCAAGGTGGGCAGAACCAGAGTTCAAATCGACACAGTCATGTCCGAAACAGCTCTGACGGCCTGACAACACACTTATTAGGCATTCTGGTGCTCGTACTGTGACAGGAGAAAGCGGGTGCCCGCGTGTAAAATTAAGGAACACATACAGGGCACGTGTTTCAGCGAACACTTCCAAAAATGTTTAAAAGTTGCCTGTGGCAGATATCACAATTCCAGTTCATGAGCTGGTCTACTCAAAGCGGCGGACAATAGTTGAACAAAAATTGATATCCAAAATTAATAAATAATAAAAATTCACTAATTGTGTTTTAACTAATTACAGTATGGCCCATATTGGAATTTACAAGTTCTAGCCGTGGAGTTCGCAAAGCGGATCCACTTGGAACGAATTTTCAAAATGACACCAGTTTCGAGATATAAATTCCCGAACTTCGTGGAGAAATGCATTGGCGTTCCAGTTAATTTGCTAACAAAACATCGTTCCATGCACTGAAGCAAACAAGCAACTGGAACGCCAATGCATTTCCTCGCGAAGTTCGGAATTTATATTTCGAAACTGGTGTCGTCCTGAGAATTCGATCCAAGTGGATCCGCCTTACGAAGTCCACTGCTGGAATTTGTAATTTGCACTGTGGGTCATAAGATAATTAACTAAACAGTTAATTAGTGAGTTCTTGTTAATTAGTCGACTTTGCATTTCCATTTTTTTGTGCAAGTAGTGTCCACCGCTTTGAATAGACCGGCTCATAAACTATAATTGAGCTATCTGCCAGAGGCAACCTTTAAAACATTTTGAAAGTGTTGGCTGAAACACCCTGTATATTATGTCCCGTCACAGTCGTGCCGTTCCATTTTTGGTGTGCTTCACTGCAATACAGTAAGTATGTTTCGCCGCGTAACATTGCTGTACTGCGGCAAAGCTGACTTTAAAAACCGACGCTATGCAATGTTTTTTAGAACCCTGCCGTTTAGGCGTACGTTTAGGTGTTTACGGAGAACAAGCATTGATTTTCATTCAAGGTTAACTTATTTCGAGAAAAAATTATCACAGAAGACCAGCGCCACGACAACTACATAAACAACAGCGCGGAATTAGAACACGTTTACAATTACGAAAACGTAGTACTCTAAACACCGAGAATAATGGGAGCAGAGGGTCCCGGTTTTTTGTATGTCACAACTACATAAAGTCAACAGACAACGACAACAAGGAAAATATAGGATGAGTTATTTACTTGCGTCAATAGCAACGAGGCGACGGCGACTAGGTTGTTAAGACAGTAATGGCATGACAACTGATTTTTTTGTACGTCACCCAAGGAAATTTACAACACGCTCCGTTACGAGCTGGGCCTACATGGAAAGCGATGCATTGTAGCTGCTACGAGGAAACGACTGGAGAATGTGGGCCATTCCAAAAGGCGCTGCAGCCTAACACAGAATCACAAACCGCTACCTGTCACGAGAGAAGAACAGGAGAAACTGGTGCGCTCTTGTATTTATAACCAATGCGCAAATCACCTCAAAAATGTAACTACCGCTGGCACGCGAAATGTGTGGATGTCACTTTACAAGTGAATGATTTTTTTTTCAAAGTAACTTCCCACCAAAGGGATATTTACTGTTGAAGTGGATCTGTTTGCTTCCCATTTGAAGAACCGTTTGCTTTCCTAATTGTCCCGTGAATCGTTTGTTTTGTGCTTGTAGACGTGGATATGACTCAATTGGCCACTTTGTATGTGAACTTTAAGCACGCACGTTTTTGTATTTGCAATAAATATTATGATTAAAAAAAAGACGACTGGGACCTAACGATTAGAGCATCGGGCTATTATGCAGGGAGTCCGGGGTTGAATCCCACCACTGGATAGGTCAATAAAAAAAATATTGCTTTGGTTCTTTCGCCTGTTTCCGTGGTTGGTGACGTGATGTTGTGATCATGGGTGGTGGCCCTGTGTCTCCACTGTTTAAAATTTCTGCAGCGCGAAACACCGAAGTGCGCAAAGAAAGGTAAAAATAAAGGACGAAGAAAGAAGCATTGTAAGAGGACAACAGAAGGTGCTGTCCTCTTGCAATCCTTCTTCCTTCGTCCTTTCTTGACCTTTCTTTCCGCACTCCGGTGTTGCGCGCGCTGCAGAAATTTTAAACCATGGACCCTAACGAACTGGCCCACATCGCTATTCTTTCTTCCACGTGTCTCCGCTGCCTATATATATATAGGCTTACGGTGCGCGTTCGTCGCCGATATCTGCGTGTCTCTTGTCGAGGGGCGCAGTTCCTTCTTGCCGGCTCACCCCGAGTCCCACAGTGCGTAGCATCTCTGTTGTTTGAAAGTGGAGTGTGTGACCGTAGAGTAAACCTAAAGTGAAGAAACCGCCGGTGCGCAGCCATCGCCATCGTCGTAATGCATGCCGTCGTCATTGCGTTGTCGTCACGCCGTCCTGGTCACGTTGGCGTCGTCGCGTCATAATTTGCGTCGCTGTCGCTTTGCCATCGTTGTCGTGCACCGTCAACCAAAACATGTCCACGATAATGTATGCAGCCGTCATCAAGCATCGTTATCGACGTCATCGCTATATACCTCGGAAGTATTGCTAGTGTTGTGTGCATGTGGGTCCGTGCAAGCTATTCGCTGATTTTGACAATCATCTTCGACGGCTTCTTTCTTTTTTCTTTCAACAATTTTCATTGAGGAGGGCCGCATCGACTCCTAAACGGAAACAACCCAACCAGCCAGTCACAGCCTAGCCTCGCCTACACTCTACCCCACCTGTGGCTTTACCTACCTGTGACCAACCAGTTACAGCCCAGCCACTGACTAGAATAGACTATAGTGTCACGTGGAGTGACGTATGAAGAACACAGTAGCAATACTGTGAAAGACGAAACTAACTTTTATTGGGCGAACCTGTGCCCACGAAAAAACAGGCTACACTTAAAGAACGGCGACAACGGCGAACACAGTCGGCGATCGTCAAAATCTGATCAGCGGGTCGAGCGCGTCGGCTTTTATACATCAGTCGTCGAATGTTCCAGAGTAATCGCTGGGACCCGCGTGCCTTCCCCAAAGTTCTAGATTATTCGCGTCGCGCACACATGCAATCATATCACACAAGGTTCGGTCACAGACAGCGGATGGAAGCATCGATAACATTCCATTGGATTGGATTGGAGAAACTTTATTTATGGCTGCAGTTGGGCGCTCGCGCACCCCGACGAGGGCCTACGTCATTCTCGAAGTTGCCGTTACTCGGCGCGGGTCTCCGCTCGCCGTTGCCGGCTCGCTGGGTCCGTGCCTTTCAAGCGCCTCGAGGACTTGCTGGACGGCCCAGAGCTGATCGTCTCGGTCGTAGCTCTTCGCGGCTGCCTCGAGCCACGGTGGGAGTGTTCTTGATTTAGCGTCTTCTATGCAGTCCCACAATATGTGCGTGTAGTCTGCGGTCTCCCTCCGGCAGACTCTGCACATATCTGTCGGATATGTCTCGGGGTACATGCGATTCATCAGTTTCGGGCTCGGTAGCGATCCGGTCTGGAGCTGTCTCAGTACTACCGCCTCCGCTCGACTCAGTCTCGGGTGCGGGGGTGGGAGAGTCCTGCGAGCCAGGCGGTAAGCCTTCGTGATTTCATTGTAATCCGTCATGCGGTCCTTGGTTCCGAACCACGTCGGACGGTCTGTCGCCGATACATGCAGGCGCGTCCTGCGCTGTGCGATAACATTTGTTAGGCGGTGAAACGTGTCGCCCGATAAAGACAAACAAGTACACGTGTCAATAGCATATCCTTGCCCCCTCGCCTTGCCCTTCCTGCTCGCCTACCTATCGCAAATTTGTATATATTTTCGAGCACCGCTTTTGTCATTCTGGTGGACATAGTGCAGCCCTTTCAGATGTACCGAAAATTATGCCTCCAAAGTCAAGACATGCTAAGTCTCCTCTTTAAGGTTGTTAATAGCATTATGCATTGCCCAAAACTTCTTGATCGTGTACAACTTAGCTTACCGCAAGAAATTCACCGGGCAGCTTTCTGGGCGAGTTGATGTTGTTTCATGCGATACTGGGGTTCGCGTGGAAGGACAAAGCGAGGCGCGAAAATGCATGTGCACGTACCGGAGCGCTCTGTAGCAGTTGATGTTTAGTGAAAATTCCGTGTCTTCAATATACATAACCGTACAGCCATGTGACGCGCCCTTTCGATCTTCCTGCTGAATTTAAGAAGAAAACTTATTTTTCTGACAACAAAACTGATGGTGTTGGGACATACTTGGAACCTTTGCTGATCTTCGCTTCTGCAGCTATAACTCCTCGTGTCAATTTACCTTTGTCGTAGCTTATTAGGCTGCCCTTTGAAAAAAAGCGGCAAGCAACCGTAGTCACTGGCAGTGCGTTGACAGGTGCCAGTCTCTGTATGGCGTAACGTTTTGTTTGTGCTCTAGTAACCGGCCATTTACACCTGTCTCGCCGATGTAGCTTCGGCCCCATTGACAGTGGTACATTTTAAACCACTACTTCTGCGCAACGAATGAAGTGCTTCTTCTGGCACCGTCTCGGGCTTTTCGTAGTCAGGACGAGAGTGTCAACACTGACGCTTTTCTGGCGCCGAAAAAGAAACTCTATAACCCCTACCTGGCTGGCGACATTCTTCAGTCAATGCGACACCTTGTATAGATATTAGAATGAGCGCAACCTTCTATACTTAATATAGTTGCGCTCGCAGGAACGCCATCTGGGTTCCGCCCTTTAATACGTTGCTTGCCACTGCGGCCTTGTTGCAGTAGTCATGTCATATGGCTCGACTTCAAAAAACACGCAATACGTATTCTGCCCAAACTGACATTAGAGCTCAATTGCTGTGTTCAGTACAAGTGTAGATAAACATGTTGCATGACTAACTCGCTTTCAGGCCCCGTCGTCGTTCAATTTTTCTCCTATTTGTTTCTCTACTTTATATTGTTTTGTGTATTAGTTTCTAAGAGCACTTTGAAAACTTCATATAGCTGTTCCTGGGCGATATATTATATATATATATATATATATAATAAACGTTTGATAGAATTATTATTATTATTTTTATTATTAAGCGTGCGTGTCTCCCATGATGACAAGAAACTGGTTCGAGTAGACAAGTATACCCCTTGTCTTTCAACTGTGACAACACTGAGACTAGGCTTCAAAGACAATGCACCAAAAGAGCCCGACTCTCCGAAGTATAATTTCGCCGCTGCGGATTACGTTAATTTTTATCGCCATCTTTCTAAGGCAGACTGGTCCCCTATATTAAAGTAGGGGAATAAAAACTATCAAGTTGGACAGTCATTGGAATCCTGCAGGAGGGAAGAACTGTGTGAAAAATAACTAGGGTGTCTAGATCTGCTTTTCATGCATCTATTCCTGGCCGCTCAAAGAATCTCTTGGCCAGAATTGCGCAAGCCTGCAACGAACATTCACTAAAAATTGACATTTTCCACGGACATTTGCCCACTTTCCGGGCTGCGCTCGAATTCATTTGATGACCCGTTTCCAGAAATGACGGTGTTCCTTTTTTTGTGCCTTGAGTGGTGAAGCATTGGTGTATGACATGTGCACTCTATCTTGTTTATTCGTGTGTATGTGTCCGCCTTGTTCTATGTCAAGAGTACCCTGTACTTATATTTATCCAAGTACACATAAGTATCGTATACTTAGTAATTGCCCAGTCTTCGAGAAATCTCAGTCACTGTTTTTTTTTCTCTATGTTATGTGGTGTGTATTGTTGCGTAATGCTATGTTGTGCTATGTTGCGTTGCGCTGCGTTGTTCTATTATGTATGTTACATATTACAAACTGCACTTGTATGGTTTGTGCGTGTTCTGTCCCTGTTTTTGATGTACATACAGAGTGTCCCAACTATCATTCACCAAGATTTAAAAATATGCTAATGCCACATGGCTGGATAGAACCAATGTTATATTGTTTGCCGTCGCTTGGAGATACTCAGAATATTTTTTTTTCATTCTACCTAATTACGTAATTAGTGGTAATTAATTAATCAACTTTTCAAGTATTACAATTAGATCAAAAGCGCCACTGAGAAAATTGTAGAGCAACGTGAAAAGCTCCCGATACAGCTTTATGTTGCTGAATACGTGCTACATAAAAGTGTTTTTCTGAGCACGAAATAAGCCCGCGAATACAAGCAAAAAAACTTGGAAAACGCTTAAGCTTCACCTTCAAGAGAGGAACGCGACAGCATTCAAAGATCCCTGACTGCTTCTCACGCTTTCCGGCAACTGAAGCGTATGTAACCGTAATGTTTACCGGGAAACGCTGACCGCGAAGGCTATGCACGAAGGCGGGCTTTCAAGTAGAAACGCGGCCTCTTGCGTGGCCGCGATGCGATGGAGGCGAGCGCCAGCTGGAGGTATTGCAAGGAACCGGGCGCTCCGCTCCGTGGCCCCCGAGACACCCGCGCGCCGGCGCGCGCAAATAGCGGACGACGCGGCTGGTTTGTGAGTGGTAGAAACGCTGAAAAAAAAAAGTTTTTTTTGAGTTATCGCGATACAGAATTATGTTTTCTCGTATAGTCAAATTACAAACCGACAGCTATCACGTCTGTAGGTTGTGTTGAAGTCATCGTTCACAATTTTTCCGCGCGTATTTTAGGTTGAGAAATTCAATTGGTTCAGTAAATTTCTTGCGTCAGATGGCGGGCCTGGGTTTGGGTGGTTCGAACTGTTTTTCACCGAAAGCCAACACCATGAGACTTTTGAAGCGGGTCTCCAACCGCCGTGGGGGTATGAAAGAGGAGAATCTCCTCCGAATAATCCAGTCATTCGTAATTTGCCACATCACCTACGTTGCTGCGTATCTAAATTGGTACAAGGCTGAACAAACCAAGCTCAACATCCTCGTACGCGGAGTCTATAAACAAGCCCTCGGCCTCCCCGGTTGCACCAGCACTGACCTCCTCCTTCAACTAGGCGTCCATAGCACACTGGACGAGCTCATCGAGGCCCAATGCCGCTCTCAGCTGGAGAGACTCACTCTCACAACGACGGGCCGTCATATCCTCACCTCGCTCGGTATCACCTGCCGCCATCAACACGGCCATAAACACCAGATCCCCTCCCCCATACGAGGCTGGATTCACGCCGGCCTTATCCCCAGAAACATGCACTCCGAATACAACCGCGCACGCCGCACAGCACGTGCCTCGGCTGTCACCAAATCCCTTGCTCGCTACGACGGTGCGAGTTTCGTCGACGCTGCCGAATATCCCCACGGTTCCCGCTTTGCAGCCGTCACCATTCACCACGCGTGAAGGCTCTCTCCACCATGCCCCACACGCTGAGGAAGCTGAAGAAGTGGCCATCGCGCTAGCCACACTAGACCTAACATGACATACCATCGTCTCTGACTCCCGCTTCGCCGTTATCAACTATATCAACGGCCGTATTTCACACCAAACCTTGCGCATCTTGCAACAAGCGCCCCGCTCAACCGACCATCAGGTTACCCTCGTCTGGTTGCCATGGCTCATGTAGGCACCGTCCGCCCGCACCTCCCCAACCTCAACGAGGTTACCCACTCCCTAGCGCGACGCCTATAGTTAACCGCGCGGGAGACGGGGAGGCTGCCCTTACTGGTAGGGATCGCCTGACACGCTACAATGATCTTGTGAAGTCCTACTTAGAGCGTAGAACCTTCCCCAGCCCACACAACAAACTATCCCGTGCGCAGGCTACACCTTTTCGCCTGCTACAAACCAATACTTACCCCTCGTTACAACGTTGCAACAAGATCTACCCAGACATTTACCCCAATCCCACGTGTCATATCAGCAAGACACAGCCAGCCACACTTCCACGCGTGCTTTGGGGCTGTACACAACAATACCCCGACACTAACCCCACGACCCTCTCGTCGAGATGGCACGCTGCCTTGCGTAGCTACAACCTTGACGACCAACTCTGAGCTACCCAGCAAGCCTGCGAGGCGGCGAAGAGGCAACACCTCGACGTCCCCACGTGGGAGGCCTAGGCCCAGCCACCACCTCTTGCTGGTATCAATAAAGTTTATTCAGTCAGTCAAACGACGTCCAACGCCGACACCGGATTTTCTTTGACACGGACTCTTTAACGTTATCTCGTTAATACATGCCGAATACATGCCTTGAGCGGCCAGTCGCGCGGCAATATTGCGTGTATTCGCGGGCTTCTTTCACGCTCAGAAAAACACTTTTATGTAGCACGTATTCAAGAACAAGAAGCTGCACCAAGAGCTTTTTATGTCGCTCTACAATTTTCTCATTGACGCTTTTCATCTAATTGTAATATTTGAGAAGTTGATTAAATGATTATGACTAACGGGCTTGAAGAAGACAAGTCCCCTTGTCGAAACATTGGCTCCTGCTTTCACCTTGTTCTGATTTTGCTCATCGTCTTGAATTTCCATCTCCCGCCTTCCCCGTGTTTTACGACCAATTGTGTAATTTGGTGGAATGCAAAAAATAATCTGAGTATCTCTAAGCGACGGCAAACATTACCTTGGTTCTGTCCAGCTATGTGGCATTGGCATACATTTAAATCTTGGTGCATAATACTTGGGACACCCTGTATATCTGTGTATGTATATTATACCATTTCTCACGTGTGCCAGTATACCAAGACCACCAGGTTGTTCCTGGGTACGTTAATAAAATTGATTGACTGATTATTAATCTTCGTCACACGCTAATTTCAAACTTACAGATACCGCCTAAAAGCCTTCAGTGTCACACGGCAAAGCACACACCACTGCACAGTTCACAGGCAAGCTGGCCGCGTGGGAATGGAAGAACGGAACTGCGTAATGAAAAGGCAAGGCCCTCGTTAAAGGCGAAATTATTTTAGCTCCCTCCGGTTCTTTTCGCGACAATAAACCAATGATCAAAAGTTATATGGATAGCGACTGTTTAATGTCATTTCCTGCGTGCCACGGGGTCGCAATAAACCAAGGGTTCAAGGTTCGCTGTAACTAAAGAAATTTGTTTAGTTACAGCGAACCTCGTGCTTAAGCCTCCTCGTGCTTAAGCACGAGGATGCAGCTATGTTTGTACCAAAGGAGGCAGGTCATCTATACTTTCGCTTAAACGAGCAGCAAAATAGCACGCACGTCACTGAAACTCTAGTGTGACATACAGGTTTTCGTCTTGAATGAAACCTTCCTGGTCTCCCATCTCCAAGCTGAATTTCGCATTGAAGCTGCTCGTGTTGCATTGATCCGGTCAAGGTTTTATTACTACATGATGGTCCATCAAAATCGCAGCTCTGACGTCCTTCGCCTCGTCGCTCGGATGCATCACGATCACGTGGACTGTTTTTGCGAACTACTCGACGAAGTTGTTCTAGCAGCCATTGCAACTCCAGCAGACGAAGGCCGAACGATACAGGCTCGCTCGAACACACGTTCGTTTCCTTGCTCTGCTTACACAGTTTAACCGTGTATCCGGTGTAACCGTGTAACTGTGTATACGTTGCAAGTCTTCAAAAGCACTTTGTTTTTCTCCGAGAGCTTGCTGGCTCAACTGTAATTACGTCTGAGAACTCACATGTCGCCACAAACACATGCGCCTTTGAAGCCGGTCGAAACGGCCCAGCCATATAGCTTGTTTCGGTGGTGGAAGGCATCAATCATCTGGACGCTTGATGGCCTCTTTGGTGTTCGACAAGACACGGCCTTAATCTTATATAGTTATGTCGCTAAATAATTTGTGCCTTTGACGGCGGCGTCCCGCTGACTTCCGTCACCCGATGCCAGCTCACCTAAGTTTTCCAGCTCCATGCTTCGTGTGTATAGGTCCTTCGACAACGCTGTTATGCTGCGTAACATTCAAAGGTCGAGTCTTGGCTGGTCACTCGCGGTAGTGGTGCACCAAGTCCTTGCGGACGAAGGCAGCGTCGCAATCGGTGCATTTCACCTGTTCGTCCGAGCAGCCGATTATATGTATGTTCCTTAAGTTCAGAGAACGTGCCTGTGAAGCCACAGGTGTGGTTGACGCAGCGAACGCGCATGCTGCATTCCGTATGATGGCGCTCGAATTGAAACACAGTAAAGTCCCTGGATATGCTTTCTTTCTTTTAGGATTTTATTTCTTTGTCTTTCATTTTAATTACTATATATCGTACTCAGGGACACTAAAACACAGTGCTCCATTTTTTCTTACTCGGCAAATACGTGTGCCACTAAACATTATACTGTTCTTGGAAGGGCAGCTTTCACTGCTTTTGACGATTTATTCATCATTACGGACATTTGCTCATATATGTGCGCTGGCTCGTATCTGTCGTTGAGCAAAGTGTCCTTTTTCAGGTTAGTAGTATTTTTTTTTAAATTTAAATCCTATTTTCGCGATAACTAAAATTATTTATAGCCGGACGAATGCTGCCTTTCCAGTTAAACCCCAGTTATCCTCTATATCTAGCCACGCTTTTGAGAGAATATCAGGCTTCTAGTCTCACCATCCTCAGTGTAAGACCACTGTACCAAGCGTGTTTTTTAATACTATACAGAATTTTACTGAAACTGCCTTCGGCAGATAGCTCAATTCTATTTCTCGAGCTGGACCACGTGAAGATGCGGACATTACTTACACATTACATAGAAATGCACAATCAACTAATGAACGAAATGTCACTAATTAAGTTTAACCAATTTACTTTATGGTACATATTGCAAGTTACGAATTTGCAGCCGGCCAGTACGCAAGGCGTATCCACTTGCAACGGATGCTCAAGCTGACGTACCGGTTTCGCGACACTCATTCCCAAAGTGTGTGACGAAATACAATGGCGTTTCAGCGAGTTTTGTGTTTCAATGCATCAAACGGCGGTTTGTTAAAAAGTAGTTGGAACGATAGTGCATTCGCTTTTGCGGTAAGTTTGACACTGCATATTGCAAAACCGGTGTCATACTGAGAATTTATTCGAAGACGATACGCCTTGTGCACCCACCGCGGCTACAAATTCGTAAATTTCAATATGCGACATAAAAGAATTAATTAAAATATTAATTGGTGACATTTTCCTAATTCGTCAATTAATTGATTAGTGACGCGCTGTAGTGCCGTGAGCAGTGACTATGCCCCATTATCACTCCCAACTCGCTCAAGAAGACATTGTCTTTGATCGACTTCAACTGCACGTTGAATCGCTTTCCGACATTTTCCTGTTTCTGGTCTCACCATAGGGATTGTCACCTGGTTCACTGCGCATCTGTGAAAATATATTTAAATTGACGGCTTCCGACACAAAGGAGAGTTTAAAGTTTGAACCAGTCCATGTCTTTCCTCTTGCTCGTCCTTGTATAAGTTGCAATGCATATTTCTTTCAGCATAATCATTCAACTGGCCCTGCAACAAGTTTGCGCAGTAAGAAAATTAACATTTAGACACCAGCACTAAATAGTTATTACAAGCCAACACTGGCCTTACTGTCACCTACCCCGCTCGATACAAACTTGAAATATTTCTTCATTTAGGGTAATAAACAAAGGGACTCCGTCATGTCTTGTCCCCAAATCAGCTTTTGTAAATAATAACGGTGCGCCAGTTTGAGCAGTGCAACCCAAGTCTACCCGAAACATGTATATTAACTGCAAAATGCAGACAGGCTCGGCATTTTTTCGGGAATTCATCATTATTCTAAAGTTTGAAATTACACTTATATAAAAAGGAAATACGGGTGATAATTATTGTGTCCTCAAGTCTTTCTTTTTTGTTTGTTTGTTTAGTGTTTGTTTAGGTTTATTGCGAAGACAGATAATACCAGGCGTTTCAGAAAATTCATTCAAAGTAGAGATGTGCTAGATACGCGAATTTCTCGTGATTGATTTTATCACAAAGGCATGCATGCTCGCCCGATGGTGAAGTGGCACGCGACTCATGAGTATCTGCTGAGGCCGTGACACTCGCGCTTTCCAGCGGCTTATGAATTCCCGGTGAAACTTGGCGCAGAGGCAGTGTCGCATCCAATGAAGTTATTACTGAGGAGCGACTGTTGCTAGTCGAAGAAAGCTTTTCTCAAAATCCCGCCTCCAAGATATGGAACCCGGTGGCTAACTGGATTCCATTCCTGAATGAATTTTTTGCACTTTCTTGATAACCATCAGAATGCTCAACTTCGCTGCACGTTATGCATCCCTCTTCTACGTCATCATCGTCATCATCATCACCCCTCATCAGACCTTTACGTCACCGTACCCCCTCCCCCTTTGCAGAGTAGCAGGTTAGAGTGAACTGGCTCAGGCCAACCTCTCTGCCTTTCTTTAAAAATATTCTATCCCTCTCTGGCCGGTGTTGGAATCTCAGCGCTGACGCCCGTTGTTGCAAATGGGTCGCAAGCCCCAAGGGTAGCGTTGGCCTGGCGGCCTGGGGCACAACTGGAAGCATCCGAAGGTCCTGGCAAAGCATGAGTCGACTGGTAACAGAACAACTTGTTTATTCTAGCATCGCAAAAGAGCGGGCGGTCAGGTCGACCGAAGTGGTGAGACGGGAGAGCACGTTACTCAACAGAAGAAATCGGAGCCTCTCTCGGCGTCCGGGGGCAGCTGCTTTTATAGTCTCGGAGTCGAGGGCAAGAGGGAACGCCTCGATAGAGGCGCACGTGACTGGGCACGGACAGGCGGAGAGACATGTTGAGACGAGTGTAGTGACGCATCCGCCGAGGCGGCGCCTGTCAGACCTCCTCGCTTCACACTTGGGGAGCTCCTCTCCCCGGCTGCCGCGCTTTGACAAGCGTGGGCACGAACATGCACACACACACACACGCACACTTGAAGACACGTAGCACTGAAACATGCCTGGACGCGCTTGGCGGGGAGGCGTATCGGCGGCGCTGAACGGGCCAAAATGTCCGCCGCTTTGAACGAAGCCCCGGCGTCCGTTGCATCCGCGCCGGCTATACCGCGCGTCGTAGGCGAAACGTAACACCGGCGTTCAATACGCTGCGGAAATCAGCCGCCTTAGCTAACTGCATGTCTGGAAACAGTTATGACCTCGGGTGACGGAGTTCCAACTTGGCGTCAGGACAACCGACTTATTTCGTTAAAAAGTTACTTAGCCTAGCTTTTTAAATTACTAGTCTCATTACTACCGCTAGTCATCTTAAAATGTATACCTCTGTGGTAAAAGCAATCCCGAGGAATCCGCGTAATTATTGCACCTTCCCTATTTCTAAGGAATTTCGAACGTATTTTCGAGCATCTCGTATATGCATTAAGCGTGCGGAAAAGTTCGACACAGGAAACATATCAAATGCGGTGCCCAGGACTACAAATATCGATTTATTATGGCCACATGGACATAAGCCAGACAGGGCGCTGTTTAATGAAGCACTGGGACTAAGAAAAAAAAAAGCTGTGGCCAGTTCGCAGCTGGCAAAACACTCGTGACAACAGTTGTAACGTGTTTCTTCGTGCAACTGTTCGTTTTGCAGCGTCAGAAGGCGTCGAGGTGAAACTTTTCAGGAACCGAGTATAAGCGGTGTTTATTGGTGAGAGCCTTAAAGCGACAAGAATGAGCGATACCAGTTTAGTCAAGAGCGGCAGAATATTCGTTCTATACTCTCCATTTTCATTCATTTCAATCTAAATGATCAATCACTAATGGCGCAAATGAAGACAAAACTTTTTTTTTTCGCACTCACACCTCAGCGCTGGTATGCCAGTATGACATCACGAATTTCGCAGTGTTTTCTCGCATTGAGGCCATTTTATTGTGACCGGTACAGGCTTTCGAAATTTGCTATAGATTGAATCCTTCGTTATCTTGGAGGGCAATGTAGTCATTCTCTACCAATAAACAAGTAACCAGGACCGAGTAAACGCTGTCGAAATCCATGACGTCACGGCAACTGGTACGAGAAACTTTCAGGGCGGTGTCGCCACCCATCCTTAGTCGCTGGTCTTAGTTCTTACGGCAACTCGCCGTGGTCGCTTAGTGGCTATGGTGTTGGACTGCTAAGCACGAGGTCGCGGGATAGAATCTCGGCCACGGCGGCCGCGTTTCGATGGGGGCGAAAACGCCCGTGTGCTTGGATGTATGCCCACGTTAAAGAACCCCAGGTGGTACAAATTATTTCGGAGTCCCCCGCTACCGCGGGCCTCATAGTCGGATCATGGTTTTGGCACGTAAAACCCTACAATTTCCTTTTTAGCTCTTACGGCCGCGCCACCTGTAGCGTCGAAAGCGCAACTATGTCACTGATCCACCTTCAGTCGTGCACGTGTTGTTGTTATGACCGCGTGTGATTCGAAACTTCTGAACCACGTGCGCCACTGTCCTGCAGGTAAACGTTCTCATATACCGCTGTTTTACGATGGCAAATTTGCAAGACATCGAAAACTGCCCAGAAAAAAAAAAGCGTGCGGACGGCGGTTCTGCTGCATCAAAGACTGTATAGCGGCCGCGCAGGACTGCCTGCTGGCCGTGGTTTTGTGCTTGCGCTTCCTTCCTGGAGGATCGTACTAGAAAGTATACTGTAGTCAGTAGACTGAAGTTTTTGGTCGAGAAAGAGTCTTGCCGGGAAGCCGACTTAATTTTTCTTTTTTTAAATTCTCCATATCATTTAGAGGTATTTATTTTGCTGCACGAAGCGTACTGCGTTGTGGCTGCAGCTGTTCTGGCTTGCGTGAGTTGCTGAGCACTTCACGCTGTGCGGCTCTACTTGGGTTCAGATTGCCGGATACGGTCACCCGAGTCTTGGCTGCCGGAGCGGCCCAAGGGCGTGCCGGTGCCTCGGCAGTTGCAAACAAAGTACTGCGGTTGCTTGGCAGAACATAGCAGTCTAATACAATTTTTGTGCAAGTTGTTTAAAAGAGCCTTTTAGTAATTCGAAAAGATATGGCGCCTATCAGCCGTGGCGGGCGCATTTCGATGGGGGCGCAATGCGAAAACACCCTTGTACTTAGATTTAGGTGCACGTTAAAGAACCCCAGATGCTCGAAATTTCCGGAGTCCTCCACTACGGCGTGCCTCATAATCAGAAAGTGGTTTTGGCACGTTAGACCCCATAACTTAAATGGCCCCATAACTTAGACCCCATAACTTAAATGAGACTTCGCAAGCGTGTCAAAACAACACCACGGAAGAACACGTTTTGTCTACGGTAACTCAAATGGTTGGCCAAGAACACCTACGCCTAACCCTTAATAAGGTCAGTCGTGCCTGCTCACTCAATTGAGCTGCTTGATAAAAGCATAATATGATAGTTGACTTTTCTCACGTCCAGAGATGTGCTGTAGTTGTGTATGCCTTGCTGGGAGTGATACTTAGCCAGCACAGTCACACCGGCGACTTCTTCCACGCTGTGAACGTGCCCGGCGGCATAGGGCTTTTTCCCTTTATGACGAATGGCAGGGCGTATCCGACCGTCTAATTTTGAGATTGGTTTGAAACCACACAGCAAAACTTGCGCCATTTGTTCGTTTCAAAACTAGCATGAACATTCGATCACGCTGGCAGATCCGCGTGGGCAGACCGAGTAGCGTGGTCAGTCAGTGTCAGTTTTGACGGAAGGTGCCGCAAGAGGCACTAACGATCGCTGCTCGGTCGCGCCGCCTGGGCAGTGTCAGGAGCGTAACCACAGCACTCCTCTTTAGTGTTCTTTTATGTGCGGTAAAATTGCAGATCCCGTAATTCCCTGTTGTAGTGAATGTTGAAGCTGCGCGGCACCTCGGCAGCCGGCGGAGAGCGTTCCTATATATTTTATAACTGCCTTCATGCAAGCTTTAGCAGATCCGAGTGATCTCTTAAGAGGCGGTTGATAAATGAACTTTGTAAATATCTCCAGGCCTTTAGGCGTTCGCCCTCAACTGACGCCGATCTTGATGTAGGTATCGGCAAACTCTTTGGTATAGCACGGGTATATATATATATATATATATATATATATATATATATATATATATATATATATATATATATATATATATATGTCGACATTTGCTGGTGCATATATTTTAGGAGCGTAGACTGTTGGGCCAGTTGGTGCATCATGTCGTGTCGTTTAGCGGAAAAACGGGCGGGAAGAAACGGAATGCACAGGACAGACGCTCACTTACAAATGAAGGCATGTGATCAGCTGTTTCTTTATTTCTAAGAACACGACCACGTTTGTTTTTCAGGCTTCTGCGGTTATGGGGTTATACTTGTGGTAACGTGGGTTCTCGGACTCGGATACTTGAAGACGAGATATCTTACTCTCATTCCGCTAGCTGTTTTTCGGTGACATGGCCGTTTGGTGCCCATTTATTTATGAGAACCTTTAGTTTGCAGTCAGCACACGAGCCGTCCATCTGCTCGTGCGTCCTTGTTTTTCTTTTCTTTTGTCACTGTTGTCTACTGCACACGTAAGTTTGTATTTTTTATATTCGCATTCTTAATAACGGGGAAGAAAGTGGCCCGCCCTTTATTTAATGTAGCGGCATCATGAAGGACAGTCCGGTCTCGGTCGAAACTCGCTACCCAAGACGACTTCGGGCGCTCTGTAGTCCAGACATCAAATCAACAAGGTAGTCACCACTGTTCTCGCACGGCGACCTGAATATAGGGAGAGTTTAATAAAAAAATACTATATATATTAGTAGCCAGCATGCAGAAATGCCTTGAAGTTTTGGTTCGTCTTTTCTCCAGCAAACAGATTCAGGAGCAGGCACTATGCTATACGATGCGCAGAGCAATATCAACATTGCTACAAGTGAGCGATAGCTAGTAAGCGTGATCATTCAGTAACATGCATCAGTAAGTGCAGTATTTTTTCCCGCGCTTTGATTCCACTGAATTGATACATTAGAGGCATGCAATCCCGCATGTGCCATTTGTATGCTGTCTTAAGTAAATTTTCTTTCTCTCGTTGTATATGTTCTTTTTCTATAAAGAGGGTGAATGAATCACGCTCTTGCGAACTTCGCGCGCAACTCCAACACATCTTATAGGAGCGAGCGCGTCCGGCCAGTCTCGGCTGTCCTCGTTATCGCAGAACAGACGGTCCAGTGTCGGTCGGCCGGCGTCAAAAGCGTGGCACGGCTAGCGAGAGCACAGATGCAATCGCCCTCCTCCCGCCACGAGGGGTGAGCAGCCGCGGCTGGAAGGGCGCGCCCCCTCTCCGCCGACGGGCCCTGGATTGGCGCGGTCTTATTGAATTAGGGAGCGGGGAGCAGCATCCTCCCATGATGACGGCCATCAGAACCCGCGCGCGCGCGATGCCGCTCTCCCTAAACACTCAGCACGTTGCCCCCCTCCGCGAAGGGAGAGCCCCCGTCGGGGTCCATGACGTCAGCCCGAGCCCCCGACTAAAGAGGGGCGGGCAGCAGCCCCCTTCTCTCCCGAGTCTCCGCCTGCTTCACGCCCGTCCCCGGCGCATTGTCCCGCCGGGGGCCAATCCCCAGGCCGGTCGCCGCGGTGGCCGACGAGTAGAGTCGCCCTCTCGACCGAAGGGCCAGAGCGAGCCATGACTGGCAAGGAGCGCGCGTCGCCCATCTTCCGGCCCTGGGCCCAACAGCAGAGCGCCGAGCCCCGGATCGTGCAGCCCGAGCCGGTGTACCTGCTGCCCGCGGCACTGCAACCGGCCTTCCCGATGACCGCGTGGGATGTCGCCGCCGCCGCCGCCGCCGCGCACCACCACGCATCCTCGCACGCGCCCGCGTTCCTCCAGCAAGAGCTGGCCGCCCGGTGGAAGGCCAAGAAGCAAAGGCCGAAGCGCTTCCAGTGTCCACACTGCAAGGTGTCTTTCTCGAACAATGGACAATTGAAAGGACATGTGAGAATCCATACCGGTATGTTCCTCTCCTGTTCTTAGCACGAAAGGAAAACGCAGTGGCACAGCACGCGCGATGGTCAGCTCGAGACTGGTCCATACTGTTGCGCCGTCGTGTTCTGTCACAGCGGTGATCCTTTGGTTGCTTAACTCCAATAAGCAATCGACCTCACTCAGAGTGTATGTGTGTGTCTTCTGTCGCTTGAACGATGACCTTCTGATCACTTTCGTTTTTTTTTTTTTTCCTTTTTACAAATCTGAATCGTGCTATGAGCTGTTTATTTTTTTCTGCGTATGAGGTGTCCCTCTGACATCATTCTAGACACACTGGCCAAATCATTCATGATGTTCGAAAACCTTCTATAATCGGAATCCTTAATGGTGCTGCTCAATCATGCAGTAATGCATGCGACTCCCATGTCTACTCTTGTAGTTTCGTTTTTGATTATGAAGCTTTGTGTTGCATGTACAGATATATGTGTGTCATCCGACTTTCTTTCCTCACGGGCATACTGAAATATAGGCGTGCAGATATTGTCGGCAAGGATCTTTCGCAAATGTTTTGAATCCACCCCACACGCTACCAAAACTCGTGTTTTTGGAACGCATATACCGGGTGCTTTTGTAACACGCCTGCAAGATCGAGCGGAGGCAGAAGTGGAGACGGTGAATATTTCCTCACTTATGGAACAAAGGCGAGTGGGTGGAGCATTTTCCGGCACATCTGCCCGTGTATTAGTGCTGCATGCATGCATTAAAGAAGAATAAAAGAAATCAGCTCATGTTTTGCTCTAGTGGAAAGGCGTGTCACACGTATACGGTTGTATTACGTTTGCTGCGTGACCAAGCTTAATACTTGATCTTGCAGTCGTTTCGCATTTGGTGTACGTTGGTTTCACGTGAGCACACCTACAGCGTTTTGTCTGTAATAGGGAATCATTCTGTGGAGATAGCAGGATAGGAATAAATATAAGGAGGTTCAGGATCCGGTTTGGTATACCTTACTGTGGGAGATGGAAAACCAGGAACGAAACGTAAGGGGCAGAGAAGGCCTGATATGGGCCCGTGCGCACCATATGTGGGAGCTACACTGCACTGTCGGATGACCCTCGCGCGGCCATTCACTCGTTCAATACAGCAGACTTAGGCCGCAGGCAATAACGACTAAAGACTATAGCGAAAATAAGGCAGCCTATAGTTGAAAGACTCGGTACAAATATTTGTCCTGTGCCTTTCTATACACGACTTTGCTGTCTGGCTTTTCGCTCTGGTCTTTCATTCTTCATTATCTGCTAACCAGTCTCATGTTTTATGATACGTGGGACCTATTGACCAATATCGCAACTCTGAAGCCAGAAACGCTGCCGCCATGCGCACACGCTCTATGATGGAGCTTTATATCTGCGCCCATTCTTGTGCGGGTAAGATGGCCACGCACAATCTTCATTCATTATTCAAACAAATCCCGCAGCGCCAACATGCATTATTGCGCGGGGGATAGAGCAAACTAAAACAAATCAGCAGAGTTCCGTCTCACGACTTCCACCGGTAACAAATTCCATTCCGATACGGTCCTAGAAAAAGAAAATTATAGACATCTGTCCTTGGGTAACAGGAGCACAATGAGTGTCTGTAGTTCTTTAACGCGAATGATTCAACCCCTCTTAACGTGATGGTCCAATAAAGGTTACCAATGGTAATGGACGCTCAGGGAGGCAGAGAATATATACACTTAAGGATAAATATATGCATACCGTGCCGCGAGTTTACGAAAGCAAGTTTCAGCATTAAATACAATAAAGTTGTACGTTGACTCCACGTGCCTTCAATCGTGAACTAAGAACTTGCAGCCACGGTACGTGCCTCGCACTTCGTAAAGCGTCTTTCCTTGCCAACGCGATTCTTTTCCGTTCCAATTTTTTCCCCATCCGTGGTCTCTACACAGACACCTCTCGTCGGCCGCTTAAGAAGCTCAGGTTGTATACGAACTCCTCGGCTATCAGCGGCTAGCAGCAATTTTAACATTAAAGCATCGCCCAGCGTGGAACCACAAGCTATAGCTGCTGGAAAAAGTCAATTTTGTTGCAACATACTTCTTTAGAGCAGTGAAGTTTTTTACGTTTGTAACACAATTTACTTTGTGACCTAATTTTCAGAGCACGAATAAATGAAAATTCTTTCAAGAATGTGCGCCACTAAATTTAACTTAAGTTTTGTAGGTCATAGTCACCATGCGCAATTAGTTATATTCCAAACATATATTTTTTTTTGTATAATGTGTTGAAAACCATCGAAAGATAGAAATTTTAGGCTACGTGAGAACATGCATTTTTATTGTCATGCAATGATTTTCAATAAAGTGATAAGCTTCAAGAAGGCAATATAGGAATGCACTAGGACGTAGCGGTAAAGCGTAGCGGTAAAGCGTAGTGCGGCTTCAAACACGTATTCCTGTGTGAACATGAAATGCAGCTTCATTAAGGTTGGCATATGTGCCAAATTATTTATTTCGCCCCTTTACTTTCTAGTAGCGATACAGATAAAAATGAGGGGGTATTCAAGTTGTTTGCATAGTTGCCATATACACAGCACCTGACATGTATTCTACACTGGTTTATTGCGGCTTCTTTATATACTTCCCTTAAGTACATTCAATCTCGCTTTTCCCTACAAAACATGTAAACAACCGTCACAGACATGATTGGTATGAAATAAAGTTTTACGCCCTATCATAACCGAATACCGTATTGCATTTTAACATATAAAGGGTGAATGATGTAAAAATATGTGCACCGGTTCTTTCGTGTACCGTGGCATGCTTGCTGCGGCACAAGCCAGGCGTTCAAGTGAGGCGGACGCCTTTCGTTTTTTACAGCGAAGCTGTATATGGCTAGCCGATTCGTCCGTCCGTCCGTCTGTCGGTCGCCTGTACGCCGAAAACTCCTCCGGCGCAACCCTATGCGCATGCACGAAAAGAGAGAGAAAGAGAGAGGCGCGCAATTAGCCAACACCACCTAGATAGCACAAGGCCTGTTTACTACGATCCACGACGTCACGCTACCTGGCCCGAAATTTCCATTGACAAGGCTGGCGTGATGGAAGCGGTGACGTCAAAATCACTGTTGCCTACTCGGGAAAATCCCCATTAGATTCTCTGGCAGTCTGGCCAGGTAACATTACGTCATTGATCGCAGTGAAAAGGCCTTGTGCTACCTAGGTGGTGTTGGATTAACTGTAGCAGTAGTGACGTCATTGCTCTCCGTCGCAGCCGAGCGCGCGCGCAGCCGTTTCTCTCCGGCTCCGAAATGGGTAGGTCACGCGTTGTACGTACTCCTGAGGAGCAGGCAGCTTTCGATCTGCAACGCCGCGAGCAGAACCGGGAGCAAGCTCGTCTGCGCCGTGCCGATGCTGCAGCCCGGGCACAAGAACAGGCTCGTGCAACCGAGCGCAAGCAGCAACTGCGTACCGAGAATCCGGCAGCCTACCAAGCCGTCGTTTAATGAACCGTCGGGATTAACCCAGTGACGAACACCGGAGCCGCACGTTTCACCTTCGCTGGTTAACCATCTGTACGGAGTGCTTGGGCGGTGATTTTTTTAAAGAGCACACTCTCAATGGTTTTCGCCGCATACGTGTGCAGTCTGAATTTTCAAGACTGAGTCATAAACTCAGAATAACCCAACCTCTGAAATTCCGATGTGTGCCGTATGTCTGTCTCGTAAATATAGAGATTGTACCTTGTTGTTCTCGCCAGAAATGCGGTCGTTAATCTGCTACGAATATTTTCTTCTCGACAGATCGAAATTAGCAAACTTAGTTCGGTTGCCGCAAAGAGGTGGTGCAACATCTTCGACACTGCCATAAAATAACCTGATCGGTCACAAGGCAGTAGCGCCAGCGGAAACTGCAACAATGACAACGAGTACGTCATCACGCCGTCATTACACGTCCACAGTTTATATGCACATTGCACACATTGCATGTTCACATTACACGCATTCTGTATACATCGCAACCCATGAGATGCCATCAACGGGGTTTTGCAAGAACTTCTAGAATTTCTGTGGCTGTTTTCAGTCCGAATCCAAAAAAGAAAACAAAGGAAAAAAAACGCTATATGAGAACTTGGGACAGTAACGTGGCTTCTAACCGGCTCGTGACTACTTGGCCAAGGATGGAAGCCTTAATTGCCCTAATTTATATTTTCCCTTTATTCTCCCTTGAACTAAGAGCTCTTTGCCAGGGTACTGTATTAAATATCAAAGATTGCAACGAATGGTACACATTTTTCCGCAATAGTACCGATGGCTCCTTCCTTTGTCGTATCAGAAAATATTAAGCGAAAAGTTGGAACAAAGCAAACACATGAAGTGATATCGCTGCGTAGAAGTAACAGTTTGTGTTGAGGCACTGCAGACAAAATAGCCACTCGGAAATCACTTGGCTAGAGCGTGACGCTTTCTGTCGAGGTGCGTTTCACCTTGCACACAAATGTCATGCAAAAACGTATTATTGCGGCAAAGACGGAAAGCGTTCGGTGGTGACCGTAACTATACTCCACCTCACAAGTTGTTTCCAGCACTGTGGAAGCTGCAGGACTCCTTATCCAGTAAGAAGGCCGAATGACCCTCGAGAGGTGTTCATCCGCGCCGCGTCGTCTGCTCCGAGGCTGCTAAATTCGCGGTACGTGCATACGCAAAGGTCCTAACATTACACCTATTGATGTAACATATCATGTACCAAGCAAAACCAAAACTTTCCAATCCCGTCATTAATGAGACAGTTACGCTCGGAACTATATTTCTGCTGCGCAAGGATATTGCCTGCGTACGCCTCGTACCTTCCGCAATGCTGGAAACGACTTCTGAGATTGAGTATACATACATTCTATAGAAAGCTGGTACGCGGGCCGCGGCCAAGCTGAATGCATCTTCTGCGCGTATTATAACTTATGCACACTATATATCGTAGGCATCATTGATTGTCATTCTGGTAATTTGGTTGCAGAAGCATACGATGTGCTGTTATCGTGACAAGTGTTCCAATGTCCGCCGCACTCAAGGCCTGTTCTTTGTGACGTCTGCGCAGGGGAACGCCCGTTCGCCTGCGAGCACGAGGGCTGCGGCAAAACATTCACCCGGAACGAAGAACTCACGCGACACAAGCGCATTCACACGGGACTAAGGCCCTTCCCGTGTCCACTGTGTCAGAAGCCATTTGGCCGCAAGGACCACCTCAAGAAGCACGTGAAGACACACGAGCGAGCTCTGCTTCCTGGCCTTCCCTACTTTTTCGGCGGCGCGCCGGACTTCCTCTTCATGTGAGCCCCACCTGTTGACCCATCGCAAACGTCTTTTCTGTGAACAATGCAGCATTCTCCGAGGACAGCATCACCAATTGGCCGCTGCTTGGAGCTAGCCACTCCTCGCTAAAAAAAAAAAAAAAAAAAGGTCTAGAACGAACCCTGTGTATGCGCACTGAGAAAATTTCGCAACTTGGTTCCCCTCGAAGGACAACTGTACTCTACGTTGTTGCTTTTTTTCGCCGTGCAGCTCTTTAACGTGTGATTATTTGTCCAACTAAGAGAACCTTCCAAGTTATCATTCTTCCAGTAATTAACGAAGGTATCGCTGTTCTTAAAGCGTTAATACGACGCAACGACACCTGCCGTCTTGTAATTGCATGAGACATTAAGCTTCCTTGGTCATGAGCTAGGCTAAGTAAGCGACACGTGAGACCAGTTCCGAAGCTTAACCTGTGCAACTTTTCTAAGTAATGTCTTCTACTGCAGTGTTTAAGTAAAGAAGTGTGCTAGATGAGCGAGAAAGTTTGATAATTTATGACAGCATATTTATATAGTGCTCCTGTACAAAATGAGCGAAACTTGTACATAAAATATTATAGTTTTGTACAAATACATAGACTCAATGAGTGCCATAAGAAACATTGCTACACAAAGTGAGCACGACAGGGCCGGGTAACTTTGCCGCAAGCCCTCACGTTCTCTTGCCTTCGCATCACATTTCAACAGTGGGTCCAATTGTGCTCAGAAGTGAGGAAAACTATTTTTGATGTGCAAATTTTATGAGTGCTCAGACGTCTGCATCAGAGCAGAACATATTTCTACAACTCTCTTGCTGTGAGAACAATGCATTATCAGTGAATGCGTCATAGGATTGAGTAGTTGTGCGTTGTGATATATGCTACCCCTGAGGCAGCTGCCACTAACCTTTCTGGCCTCATTCCTTTTTCTATACCATATGTATAGTGCCATGTTTACCAGCACATTTAGTGTTAATTTAAACCTTACGTTACGCGAACTTCTAATTTTTTTATGTCTTGTTAAAGAGAAAACATCGTTCGTCACCGATTAATATTCATATCGATCCTCAATGTCGATACGGGTTCCGAATTACAATACAGGCAAACATTGTAACTATTATTTTATATCACCATCGTTACCAGCCAATTGAAACCTCCCAGTGAAACTGTACTTCTCAAAGCTTAGAGATTACTCACGCTATAAGTGCAGGCGCTTTTCAACATTGTGAGCCCATCCTTGCTCAAAGCTAGCCGTTGCCAGCAACCTCGATATTTGTACAAACGATGCATATAATTATTTTACTGTCCTTTTTTTGCGCGCGTGTGTGTGTGTGTGTGACCTGTCCTGACAACTCCAAGGACCCTGGATTCTGTCAGCGAATGCATCTCTGAGTCATCGACAGCACCGCTGTTGTTAACGCGAAACTCAAAGTTCACCATTCTTGTCATTGTGTCACTTTTTGTACATATACTATTTTCATATTTATTGACAAAATAAATAATTTATAATGATCCTGTCTTTTCTTTGCGCAGCTGAATCACGAAACTATATTAATCGAAGTAGCGAAAAAACTAAGAGAACGGAAGAACGAAAACAAAACGCGCTACAACCAATTCAATAACAATTCAAACACACATATTCAATGATGAAAGAGTGCTTATAGTAAATCCAGCGACCTCTACCTCAAATAATACGCCCTGGATTATAGCAGGACTAACACGTTCAGTTTTCATTACAAGAGTTCACTCTACATTGCCCCTTTGATGCCAATGTGACTTGGATTTCAGCTGCCGCGGCGACTCAGTCACTTCAGCGAAACTTTAAAAATATGCATATGCCACGTAGCTGGACAGAATCAAGATAATGTTGTTTGCCGACGTTTGTAGATACTCAGATTATGTTTTGCATCTTGCCTAGTTACAGAATTAGCCTTAATTTGTTAATCAACTTCTCAAATATTATGATTAGATGAAAAGTGTGAATGAGAGAATTGTAGAGCAACATGAAAAACTCCCGATACAGCTTTCTGTTACCCAATACGTGCTACATAAAAAGTTTTGTCTAGCGTGAAAGAAGCCCGTGTGAAGCGGGTAATCAGATGCTGTAAATCTGTCCCTTTAATTACTGCATTTAGCGTAATGCATTTAGCATTACTGCATGAGCTTTAGCGCACCCGCGCTATACGCAATGTGACACAAGCGACGATAATCTCAACTAGCTATATATATAGTTGGGGTTGGCAAGATAGAAGCATCCGTGCGATTGTCGCCTAAAGAAAGAAATAAAAAAGTTGCAGCTTCGCACGAAGGGCGAAGCATCGATTGCGATAGCGAATTAGCAGACAGCGATACGAAGTATAGTACTTTTATCGGCCGTATCAATTTGTAAACATTTGCTTGCTAACTAAATTAACAAGCATGGGGTCAGTGCGCAAAGCAAACATGAACACATAACACTCTATGACCGCGGACACTCGCTGCCAAAACGCTGGTGTAAGGAAACGTGGCAGTAGCAGCGAGCGAAGTGGCCTTCGTGCTGCCTATCGCTTCAATGTAAAGTGAGCGCCGAGAATGCACAGCACGCACAAAGCTACGAGCTCCCGACGCACCTATATACTCTCAAGATACGGCTGCACGACCGCGCGCAGCCACCGCATGCACAGTTGCAGCCGTAGTAGAATACCCCCCCCCCCCCCCCCCCTACCTATCTGCACAATTGGTCACCGAAGAAACCCACAACTGATCGCCGAGGCTGATTATAGGCACGAACACGCGCGCACACATCCCACTGGGTGCTTTGTACGCCTCATCGCCGCAGAAACTCCGGCCACGCTGACTTAAATCGCTTCAGTACGTTTCACAGAAACGTTTCCCATGCAGAAGACGCCACCTCGTAAGAAATAGTCCGCGCGATGCGAAAACCACCAGAAACTGCTGCCGAGCGTATACGTTGGAATACAACATGGAGCGCTCGTCCAAGCCAGCATGTCTATCCGTAGATGACGCCACTGCCTACGCAATATGGCAGAGCGCATGAAAAAACAGTCTATAGACACAAGCGCTCGTCTAGTCCAATTGCCTTGAAGACGTGCATTAGCGCTTTCGTGGCCTGAGGATTTGTTGGGATAAGAAATGAAAGCGGCGCCCAACTATACAAGTGGTTCCACCCTGCAGTTCCAACAGCTCTACCGGAGCAGCGATTGTGCCATCCAACCCTTCATACAGCTCAACCTTTCGCATGTTGTGACATCGACAACGACAGAACTTGTGGTTCTTCAAGGTGGTGATCATGATGGGCTTCAACAGAAGCCTAATCGATGGGCAATTTTTAGCAACTCCAAGGCCACCCTACAAACTCTACAGTTTGCTTTGTGTCGTGGATCTCACGAGTATTTAGTATATGAAATTAGACATGCATGCTCGCCGCCAAGCTTTATAGAGTACGGCCATGACATTATATTTCAGTTCCTCTCAAACCAGTGCAGAATTACCGGCAACGATAGAGCAAATGAAGCTGGGCGTCCGACTCACCATGCAACAAGATCATGCAGTGAGTGTCAATCAGAGTTGTGGTGTGGCGCCCTCCATTCTATTCACACTCCATTCCAGAGAGTGGAGGTCCCCGCAATTTCACTCCTTTTAGCTCCTCGCCAGTTATATAGAGCACTTTTCATCGGATTCTATAAGCTATAGCTCTCCCGTGCTTGCTAAAACATGCAAGTCAAATATTCGAGAACTTCAGAGCGTGCAAGCACAGGCACTACGTGTTTGCCTAGGCATTCCGCGGAACGCCTCAACAGCAGGAGCCATTATAATGGCTCAAAACCATCCGATCACGAGTTACATTAGCACCGACACGCTTAGGGCCCATGTTCGTCATGTTTCACGGATGCAATCAAGCTCTCTTGCCTGCCTGCCAGAATGACGAGCACAGGCGTCCTTCTCCAACGAGGTCAGCTTCCATTGTGCCTCCCTATACCATCGGGCTTCACACCCTCAGCACGTTCAAACTCAGCTTTGTGGTGTTTAAAACAACCAAGTGCGTCTTACGGTTCCAGGGATAAGAAAGAAGACTGACCTGCCTACCTTGGTCTTGAAGCAAGCAGCTCTGGATTGTTTGCAGATTTTCTACTTTGACCGAGTCCACATATATACGGACAGCTCTTCCACTCAGACCAGTTCCACCGGCGCAGTGGTTATACCATCACGATCAATAAGCATCCGATACAAGATTTATCACTTGACAACATCAGCCGGTTCAGAGCTTGTTGCCCTCCGAGGTGCCATTGATTATATTAACGACCAACCGGCTAATCGGTGGGCGATATTCTGCGATTCGAAGGCGGCCTTACAATGTCTTGTGTCATCTCTTCGTCGCGGGTCCTGTGAACAACTCGTGTCGGAGATACGAGAAATACACCATCATATGATCGCGAAAGGATACGACGCCGCGTTTCACTGGCTGCCTGGCCATTGCGGTATCTCTGGCAACGACCTCGCTGACGAAGCTCCTATAGCAAAGCACACGAAGGAGCAACCCTTGTTTCTCCACCTTTATCACGGACTGACGCAGCCCAACAATTAAGCAAGCTAGCGCACCGTATGACATCGGAGAAGTGGCACACACCTGTATTCACCCCAGATCGATTGCATTCCCTCGACCCATCTATGCAACTGCATGCGGCTGTTCCAGGGCTTCCGCGAAATGAGGAAACAATGTTGTGCCGCCTACGCTTGGGCGTCGCATTCACCAATGCATATACGTGTTTGATTGGCATGGCTGATAGCGCCGAGCGCAATGCCTGCTGTGGCGAGGAAACTATAGAACATCTTCTGTGCTACTGCTCATCTTTTGAAAATGAAAGACATGACCTCTGCACAGCTCTCAATCAGTTAGATAGAAAGCCGTTCACCATGAACAATATCTTGGGACCATAGCCTCGCATATCGCAGCTACAAAAGGCCACAAAAGCACTGCTGCGATATTTGAAAGCTACCGGATTGAGTCAGCGTCTGTGATCCGGACTGAGTGACCGACTGCTATCCCCAGTGGACTTTCTCTTCTTCTTTTGATCTTTCCGTCCCCTTTTTCCTTTCCTCAGGGTAGGGTAGCCAACCGGGCTCAGTCCTGGTTAACCTCCCTACCTTTCGTTTATCATTTGCTCTCTCTCTCTCTCTTAACCCCTCGCAATGACGGGAGCTGGAAAATTCTCACGCCCGGCGCGGCTGAACTGATCCAATTCACTCTTCCAATTCCAGCCAATAAAACGTTTTCTCTTATACTTGAAACTACAGCGCGAAATTACACAGTACGAAAATGAAGAGATTAAGGACAAAGCGCGGTTACCACCACGCCCAGCATACGGTGCTTCCTCTAGTTGTTTACTGCTTGCGCTTGCGTAAAAACAGATTTTTGGGGTCTTAACTAGGTTACAAATAATGTTACATACCATATTTCTTGCGTGGGTACTATAATTTTGTCACGTAGATGCGACTACCACAAAAACGAAAAGCACTTTAACGAGCAACATTTCTTCTTGAGCATTTCTTCTTGTCCGTCGGTTATCGCAGCTTGTGGATACTCGACAGTGTGCGAAAAAAAAAAATGGCGCGCTTTCCAAATCACCGGGAACTCGAGCGAAACTGTTTGCGCGTCATTTATGGCCTCCATCCTTATGTCGTAGGTCCAAGGATGCTCTCGTTAAATCGAATCATTCTTGATAACTAAAAGTTGCTGTCTTGATGTACACTTTATCCTTGTAGAGAATAAAAGTATATGGGTCTTCAGAAGTGTTCAATGTGTAGAGCACCATGCTGTTTTCCCGGAGCTGCCACTCGGCAACTCTGGTGTTAATATCGCTGTTGAGAATCGATGCAGCGCGGCAACATTGAAACGGTATAGCGTATCGCAAACGTCATGCATGGTTTCGGCTCCCACGGGCAGCAAGATTTCCTTTATTCCACTTTAATTTCTCATTTCCAAACACAGTTTTCTTTTGTTGCTTTCTACATTGATTGCTAAGAAGAAAACGAGCCCCTCGGTTCGCCTAATTATTCCTTCAAGTTATATACACCACATGCGGTATATTTAGCTCCATTACTATTCAGTGCACATCTAACTTCCCAAAGCACAGCCCGAGCTATGAGAGACACCGCATTGGGAAGTTTGGAATACTTTTGTCATCTGAAGTTCTGCCACGTGCACACAAACAGCGACACAGGGTTGTTTTTTTTATTAATATTATATTATAATCGAGCCGGCAACTTCGTGCTCAGCAGTAGAACGCCGTGCCGCTAATCCATATCACAGTGGGTATTTAGCTGTAGTGTTATTGTGGCAAAAGAAAGCAAGCTGTACAAGCAAACAATTAAGCGAAACCTGTGCGCAGAAGCGTGAATATCGGTCCTATACGTTCGACAGACGTTCTAAGAGCCTTGTTTAGATATTTCTTTGCTGTATGTATAAAACAGCCTGCTGTTCTCAGATTTATATATCATCTTCTTCTCAAACAAGGCTGTTGAGCGAGAGAGTAACCTTTCTATAGGTGTTATAAAGATATTTCTGCTTTTCGTGCCCCCCCCCCCCCCCCCCTATCATGTTCAAAAAACAAATATTATATTCGGATTGCGATGCGTTTGCATTTTATGCTTCCTTGAGACGCGTTTCAGAAGACTTCCCCGGTAAGCGAAATCAGGACACATTTCCCTCCTATGAAGTTGTTTCATTTTCCTGAAGTAGTGAAAGACACGCGAGAACAGCACAATAATTCGTTACGCTTTGCGTTCGACATTACTTTGTTCAATTATGTAGTACCAACTTGCGCATTAATGTACTCTCTGTGTGTGTTGTGTGTGTGCGTGTGTGTGCGCGCGTGAGTGCGTGTGTCTATGTGTACGCGCGCATGTGCGTGTTTGCGCACTTGTGTGTGTAAGAGAGAGAGAGAGAAAGAAAGAGAGAGACTGTCTGCCATGCACTGCTTTCCCGAATCTAATTTTTCGATTATAGTAAAGTGCAAAAAATAAACAAAGAAACCGACCGTTAATTAAGCCTTCCCGACACGTTCCACCGACTGCTGAAGATAGACTTTCAGCGAGGTTTGATACAACCTCAAGAGCAGCAGCTACGATACACCGCGGAACATTGGCCATGAGCCAGAATAGGTCAGAGCTCCGCGTTGCATAGCCCCGCCCCGAGTTCAAAAACGGGAGGAGAAGGCGCACCCTCTCACGGAGGGCGCGGGAGCGACGCACGGTCCACTGCGTTCGCGCCTCGTACTGGAAGCACTCCGCTCGGAGCGGGCCATCTGTGCTGAATTCGCGACTTGGCTACGGGGGCCGCAGTGAATCGAGCTTCGGAAAATAAGACGTCAGGAGCGCGGCTTTCCATCCGTGCGTTCGAGCAAGTCGCCAAAGTCGACTAAAGAGCTCGATGGACTCGGCGTCGAACCGAAAGAATTGATATGCCAGCGTGTCTCGTGTGTAAGCAGACCAGAGGCACTTGCGAAAGCCGCGCGGCAAACGCGACACTCCGTTGTCGCGCATTGGCCACGGCCGGGCGTTTTCCGCCTAGGACCGGCAAGATTGAGAACCCCGGCGCTGCTCCGGTGACGGCCGTGACTAAGCGTGCGTCGCACCCCTCGCCGGCCCGGCTTTTCCTCTACCGCTTTGGAATTCCGCGCACTCTCTTAACAGCGACCGGTGGCCAGCTTCACGGCTAAACACGAACCGAACACACACGGTGCCGAGAGCGCTGTCTGCCGAAAGAGAGCATGCGTCCGTGTGCAAAGCAGTGTGTCGCCTAGAATTCACTGACAAACGTCACAAAAGTGAGAAGGACGAGGGAAACTGCGTTGCAAGCACGGAGCACCGTCGCAAATCGTTTATCATCACGCTTTCAGCACGCGCTTCCCTAAACCTTCCTTTGCTATGGAGCACCCGTGCTGCAAAAGCTACCACGACCGCCAGGCTACCGCTACAGGGACCTTTGTGTTCGGACGCGGCATCTTTGTAGTGCGAGCGGCACTTTGTTAAAAAGGCATCGGTGTTTCCTTTTTGTTATTTTTTTTTCTCTTTCTCTCTTACTCGCCCCACCGGAGGCGCGTTGTTGCTGCGAGCTGTTTGAAGCGTCGGCGTGACGGCGACGTTTGCATCGGACCTCTTCACTAAACGATCCCCAGACACAATGAAAAGTTTGCTCATTTGTAAGCGCGAGTGCGTTACGGTGGTGCAGAGGGGCCTAGGGAAAGGGCGCGGAGTCACGGCGCGAAGTCATGAGGCAAGAGGGGTCGTAGCTGCTCTTGTGCCTCTGTTCCTCTCTCGGCTTTTTTTTTTTCCTCTTCTCTTTTTCTCTCTCTCCTGCCTCTACATCAGTAAGTTGTGAAACGCACAGAAACATGGTGACACGTTCGCGCTTCTCCGGCGCTCAAAGACCCACGCGACGCGGACCACCGACCCTCAGCGCCCCAGGCGCGGTCTTGTTCATTGCTGAGAACCAGAAGCTTCGTTTCGCTGCGCATCGACGCGGCCCGTTTATACAGGTACCACGACTTTGTCGGCAGCCGCCACTGAGGCGAGCATGCAGTTTATTCTTGCGTGCGCTCCCGCGCTATAGAAGCGCGCACAAAAGGCAACGCCGGCGCGGCGCGGTTGCATAAATTATGCGCGCGAGACCTGCTTTGTAATTCACCACATACAAATTATCTGATACTCCATCTGCGCTTACTGAAGCGTATAAGGTTGCGAAACTTGTCGGCAGAAGCCCAGAGAGCTAAAGTAAGCCTTAGTTTGTGACCGCAAGTGTTTCTTTTTTTAACTGTTCAGTGTTCTTAGTTTTACATCTTATGTTTGGAGTAACGTCTTGATAGCGAAACTCATCCATTTCTTTCACATCACAGGTTTGTTTCCGTTATCTTAATGGAGTGTAGTAAGAGTTCTCAATAGAGTTTTTTATATATATAATACGTTAACTCAGTTTCAATGCATGCATCACTGAAAGCAGATACTTTAGTCATAACAGACGTCGTAATGAAGACCCTAACTGACTATGTCACCTGAAGTTCCATATGCGCGTTACATCACCACTTTTGAAAATGAAGTACAACATGGAACAAAGTGAAATGAAGACACGCTTCAGGAAACAGGAAAGAAGTCGCGTTCGTTTATAGCCATGACTTATCGCGCCTTCTCCACTTCAGCATCCTGCCTTCAGTCGAGTTTGCTTTGTGGATTCTACTGTCGAGGTTCCAATTCCCGCCGAATTCGACACGTAAGACGAGTCATAACTACACTGGCTTTTTCCATAGCATCAGCTCTCAAGTACACCATCGCAGACACAAATTCTGAGCGTCAATTACGCGTGCATCCGGCTTTTGTGGTGGGTGAAGTGCTGAAATGAGGCAATGCGACCTGTTCTAATCCGAACAAGAAAGATTTAGTTTTTTCACGAAGGTTCTTAAGTCTCGAAATGTTCCGAATGGATAGGGTAGGAATGTGTGCGACGAATCCCTTTACCACGTCGAACACAAGTATATACGAACAGTTTATGATGTGTCGTATATGCAGATTTTTTGTTCTTTCTGAATTTTTTTTCTTACTAAACACGCTTCCTTGTTTGTACTGACAAGGTCTTCCTTATGGGACATTCGCTACACGCATTGCCGCTCCGTACGAAATAACATCGCCCCCTGTACCTTCGCGCTACCCTTCGCCTTACACACAAAAACAAAGCAGGGAAGTGTCATTACGGACGAGGAAAGCAACTACCGCGTATGTACGACTGCAACCGAGGATAGAGTTTGCCCGAGCCCGTTTGATGCACATTGCAGGAAGGGTTTCCTGTCAAAAATACTAACATGGACAGCGCTGAGGAAGACACTCGACACGCCGTTGGACTAGCAACTGAACGTTTAATATTCTGTTTGATACTTATTACACCGCAAAACCGGTCTAGTCCGTCTCTCTCTCCCTTTCTCTCTCTCTCTATCTCTCTCTTGTCACGGCGATAGCTCGGTTCTTCGGCTGACAGACTAAATTTCCGCAGTAACTTTTTTTTTTTCTGTTAGTATAATTGATGACGGTAATGCGTGATTGGCCACTCCCGTCTGTGTCCCTGGAATCCAAAATTTCGTGTGTCAACTTGTCTATCTTTAAGGATGCTTTTCGAAAATGTGATGCCGTGAAATTGTACTGTGCAATGGAAACGGTGTTGGTGAAAATCGAGATGCTCGGAGAGAGTGTCTTCTAAAGATACCGCCACTTTCGAATTACAGTGCATGTTTATGTGTGAGTGTGTGTGTGTGTGGGGTGTAGCACATACAGAATGTAGCACATAACTTGTAATAAAATACATAAAGCACAAAATAAGCCACGCGGCAATTCTGAGCGCATTTGCAGGCTTCTTTCACGCTCGGATAAACACTTTTATGTAGCATGTATTGACCCAAAGAAAGCTGTATCGGGAGATTTTTCATGTTGCTCTACAATTTTCTCATTGACACTTTTTATCTAACTATAATAGATGATAGGTTAATTAATTAATGAGCACTAAATATGTAATTAGGCGGAATTAAGAAAAATAATCGGAGTGTCTGCAGACATCAGTAAACAACGTCACTTTGGTTCTGTCCAGCTACGTGGCATTCGTATATCTTTAAAGTTTGCCTAGAGTTACGTGGGACACCCTGTATAAATTTGTCGTTTTTACCGTCCAAAGCGCAATTACGGCAGATTTTGCAGATATCTGCCATCTGATATCAGCAGATATCGTGGAATCGCGGTTCACTTGCTCAGCAACAGGAAGGCAAGGCGTGGGGAGGAAATTTCGGAGAGCGACGAAAACAATCGCGGAAACAGACATTTGTTTGTGAAAGTAGAATTCCTGCTAAGCAGAGACAGGATGAAGGCGGGGTGAGGGAACGAGTCTTCATAATGCTGTGGGCGACGATGATGACACATTATTGGCACTGAGCTCGTGCTGGTGGGCGAGTTGGTTGTACATGTTTACGTGGTTTGTCCGTGTCGTCTTCCTTCGTCCGTCGTTTTATTTGGCGCTTTCGTTGTAAACATTACTGGCGACACTGGTGTTCATGTGAAGTTGAAGCTCCTTCACAGCAAACTTTTTTCTTGTTTCACAACTTCAACGGCGTTGATAAATGCGAGAATTGCAGTTATTTTACTCACTTAATGGCGTTACTTCCTCAAAGCCGTCCATGTATACCTACAGCTCTCCATCGAGCCGCCCGGACAAGGGCCGTCTTGAATAAAGTTATCTGCATGTAAATTTGAAGAAAAGGTTATTTAATCATTTATTTATTTATTTATTTATTTATTTATTTATTTAATCAATAAAGCATCTGGGGTTTTCAAACGAGCACTTAACCCTCAACACGCGATCGTTTAGCATTGTTTTCACTTGTGGATTGCTACAGATACAAATAGAGAGAGAGAGAGAGAGAGAGAGAGAGAGAAATCATAAGGGAAAGGCAGGAAGGTTAACCAAGCTGAGCCCGGTACGTTAGCCTGCACTGGGGAAGGGGTAAAGGGGATTAAAAGAGGAGAACGAAGAGAGAAGTTCACACTTTGCATAGTTACACAAGCAAGCGTTCATCGCTACAGAACGAATAAAGCTCAAATGAACTAGTTAGCGCGCCTAAAAAATAAGCAACACAAATGAAAACGAATTGTACGCAGCGTATAATTTTTATGCACAGAGCATCTAGACTGCTAGTGTGCCTGTTTTGGTCATCATCTGTGTTCCCGTGCACCTGCACCGTTTCGAAAGGAGCTCCCGCAACAACGGCGTCCTTCCTTAACTACGCAATCTACCGTTTTCTTTGATCGAAGGAGCCTTGAATACGTGCATAACTATTCGTGCGAGCAACTATGCGCAAGGAAGTAACCGGACAGTGAGCAAAATGAATTTGTATCGGTTTCTCGTCATATAAGTTTGCGATAATGATGTTGAAGAAAAAACGAAAACTTCGTGTGGAGGAGGAGATAACTTTATTGAGTCCTGGGGACTTCCTGTGATTATTTTTTTTTTTCTTTAAAGCGATAGCTGTGCATACAATATATTTTGAAAAATTCGGGGTCTCTGTAGCAAGTATCATCATTATGTATATCATTACCAAGTTTCATTTGCAGTAGCTGCCAAAAAAGGCAAACTTTGTCCCCACCTAGGCTCTGATGCCGCGTCTGTGATGTGTGAGCCATCATGCTATCATCACCTTTTGTCGTCATCACCGTAGGACCAGTTGCCGCTGTTTTCGGTCGTTCTTCTTTTTAAACGGTCCTCTGTCATTCATTCCTCTATTTATCTTCCAGCTCAGCTTCAAACATGCCTGTCAACCACTTTCTTTACCTCTTCGTGTGTGCGTGTCTCTCTCTCTCTCTCTCTCTCTCTGTGTAAAGAGGAAGGGGGGTAGCTACTTTTTATTTTTTACGTAAGCTTCACAAAAAAATAGGCATCTTTGCAGACGCAGGATTAGGCAGTTTTTCTGCTGTGTGCCGAGTGAGTGCATGCGCATGCCTTCGCTTTCCATTGAGTCTGGTTAAGTTCCCTGCATTTCCCCTTATCACTGATCTCACTCTCTCCGTTGACAACATATAACTGAATATATAGTTATGCGATCTGTTTGCTTTACCACGGCCGTTAGATGAAAACGCACAGGTGTTTTAATCAAGCGGCTATGGCTTTACTTTGTTTTCATAATGCCTCTGATGTGCGCCATTGCTTGCGCACATCGATTCTTTATAGTAGTGTTTCTCTGGTCTCTGTGCCTTCTCGTTGTGTCTCGTTTGAATTTCAACAGGCCACACAAATAGCGAATTCTGCTTCTTCGCCCTCGCTACGCCGTGACAATGCGAGTCAGACGTGGCTGTGTCGAGCGCACATGGTGAATCGCTGAGTGCGGAAGTGAGAGCCCGCTGACGCCCCAGCTAGTGCTGTTTGCCGGCATAGCTCAGCTTCGCTTGGTCTGCCATTCCAGAAACAATACAGCTGAACTTGGCTGCTTGCCGTGCACACTCCGGGAATCTATTGCACACGTGAAGGCCCCGCCACTGAGTCAGCGCGGCCCGCGGTCAACAGAGAAACGACGCTCGACCGCGCCGGCTCTCGAATCTGCGTGCATCCGACATGCGTGATCCGAGCGCGAAATAGAGACGGCGAGCGAAAAGAGAGATGAGGTTTCCGCTGGCCCACGCCCCCAACAAGCGGCACGCTCTTCTTCATCGGCGGTCGCTGGGAGCCAACAATACGGGCGCAACGAGCCCCAGCGAGAGAACGCGCGCGCGCCACCGGCGCACTCGAACAAACGGACCCTGGTCGCCGCCGCGTACACTGGGCGCACAAAGTCGCCGGGGGCTCCCGCGAGGGCTACAAAGGCGCCGCATCTTGGTGGGAGGGGGTGGGGGTCGACCAAGCAAGGAGGAATAGGCTCGCATCGCGCGCCATTGTTTCCATTGCGCTCCCGCTGCGGGTCCGCCTCCTGCGAAGGACTGCTCCTGATTACGGCCGCGCCAGCCCAAGGTGTCGCCCAGCGGCCGCCGTTGACAGAGTGATGCATGAGGTTACGCCCAGCGGGGCACTTTGAAGGTCGCCGCCACTGCGGTGGACACCTTGCGTGCCCGCTTGGCCACCTCTCTCTCGCTTCCGAGACGTCTCTCTCTGTGGCCGCGCGGTCCGATTGAAGGGCAATAAACGCACACTGGCGCAGTTGTCTCCTTCAATGGGCGCCCAAGAGAGGCCGGTCGTCTCGCACCAAAGTGCAGCCTGGTCGCGGCGCTTTTCGAGAAAGTGGGGAGACCGCGGGTACGTTGGGCCCTTCTGTCGCGAAAGGAGCCGCATCCGCAGCCGCACACGGTCGTCAAACCCTCGTCCACAGAGACAGAGACGTAACCGCAAGTGACTACGCGCCGCGCACACGCTGCGCGCGCCGCTTTTAATGCCCCGAGAAGCGCTCGGGGCAGCAACGACGAGGTGCCGAAAGCCCGACGGGTTAAGGGAGTCGCGAACGATCCGGGATTGAGCCGCCGTTGTGCTCTCTTCCCGAAACCAAACTAGAGGCACGTTGACGGCGCTTCGGCCATTGAACTTGAGCATCGAATTGACAAAGAAGCGCCACTCGAGAGCATAAAGTGCCTTTCGCGCTCGTTATTTTCGCGAGGGAACGCTGGCGCTTTTTCCCTATCGTATTCTGTCATGGGTTTCTTTGTGTTAGATGGCGCTTACGCTGAAACCTTGTTACTTTACGATCTTACGGTCACGAGCGCGCATTATACGTCCTACTACAGAGTACGCACACAGAGTTTATCACACCTTCAAAAGTTTTCTTTAGTCCTATACGCAGCGACGGCGATGACAAACAAGTAAAGAATCCACGTTTCCGTCATTGTGCGATTGGTAGAACTGACATTCTATGACAGTGTAAACGAGGCTAGATTTTCTTTTCAAGCAGAAGGCGTTCATAGGCAGCTTTAAGGACGTTTCTAGCAAGCTCTCGCGAGATCTTGTAGAGTCTCGCCTCCTCCCGTATAGTCTGGTTGCTTCGATAGATCTTGCCATGTATCACCAAACAGTGTTCACCGCTGGTCGTCAGGTAAACAAAGCCACACGACGGAATGCAACACAATGAAAATTCGTCAACACCGGCTGCGCCAAGAATCGAGACAGACAGTTCTCGAAGCTGAGACCGGAACTGAAACGGTAGGAAATTTTGTGGTATATTATTATGAAGAGGAAATTATATATGTGAATCATGTTTATTGTATATACACAGTGATTAAGAGAGCTGTAGTCAGGTCTGCAAGCACAATAACAACAATGCGCAGGACAACTAAGGGTGAAAAAAATTTTCTCCATATTGAGACAACGAGATTCATACGTATAAATTAAAAGAGGTAAGCACAAACATCAACAGAAGGTGACAGCGAGACCGTGGTCTTGTCAACAACACAACACAAATGCAAAGGGCAGTTAAGGGCATGTCAAAAGTTACTCCATGCAAGAGGCCAATGAAACACAGAAATTGATACGGAGAAATGCATAAACACATAAAAATGGACAGCAAAGCAGTCACAAGTCATCACGCGAATTCTACAGATGCGAAATCATTTGACCTAAATGCAATTTCGGGAACACTTGGTTCAGCCTTCCGACGTAACACACGAATCTTCCATACCTGGAACTGCATGAGTATGGATGGGCATGAGAAAAGGCACATGATCTCTAATAAGTCATCGTGAGATATGGGATGGTACGAAGACTGAGATCGAAGTCTTTCTTTGAAGTTAGCCGGAAGCCATCCCGAATTCATCTGCACAAACGTTTGTTTGAACGAGCTTCTGCTACTTGCGAAACGCGCGGCGTGCGAAATATCGGAGTTTAGCGAGGCGATGAAAAATATGTGCGGTGAATAGCACCATGTACAACGCCGACGACAGCCGAGACGACGAAGTGTGGTAACCTATAGTTAACGTGGCAGCATCAGTGTGTGCAGTTGAGGCTCGAGTTTGTTGATGCATCTTATACGAACAAAAAAAAAACGACACCATGGCGCTGAACTACAACAGAGTTATTGGAAAGTGTCCGTCATATACATTCGCATGCTTATGACAAATGTTGTTGCGTGCATGTCGACAATACAGCAATGCTCTATCAACATTTGTGGGGTCTTAGGTCTCACAGGAGTACCGACCACCGCAGGCAGCATAGCCGCAGGGACTTTTCCTATAGCGGCGTGTCCCAGCTTGAGCCTGTGCTCTCGCAGCGACGGTCTATAGGCGCCCTGACTATTTTTCGCCCTTGGTGCGGGATCCCTTTGGTTCACCACCGCCCCGAGACCGGGCGTGCGTGCAGTGTCGGGTGCCGCCGGATACAATAAACGGTTTCCTCTAACTCAGGGCAATACTGTGTTCTTGCGTGCGTCGCTCGGTAGCCCATTGCGGCCTGAGCTCACGCGCAGCGGCACTAGACGGCTGACGCGGCCCTGTGGCTCGCTAAGCTCGAAGCTGCGGTGATCCGTACTCCTGTGAAACACGAAGACCCCACACATTTGAAGCGCGATGTAAGAAACTGCGCTTCCTTAATTCGATAGCGCAACAGAGGTCAAAGTGACAGACTGCGTACCTATAGTCCGTGAATCATTTTGGCCTCCATTACTTCACGCATTTGTTTGTTTATATATATATTTTATTGTAACATGGTGCTTCGTAAAAAAAAGTGAATTAATCGCACACTTGCCACAGTGTAAGGCCAGAAAGTCATCATTCCATTTCGTCACATTTTATTGTGTTCTCTGGTTATTTCATTAATATGCATCTTATCTATCATACAAAAGAGCGAAACCCACTTCCATTCAATATGCTGGTTCTCTGCGCACCTGGAAAACATCGAGAAGGCCCTCCTGAATCTCAACGAGATGGCCCATAGGAGTGCGCGAGAACTAACCCTCCGCAGCGCCGCCCTCACGGGTCCGGACTACCTCCGAAAAAACAGGGACACCCCACTCACATATAGAGAGCTCACTAAACACTTCTACTTCAGCCGAAGAGAATTTGCCACACCGTATCCCACACTCAAGAGACCATAAGCACTCACTTCGAGACTACTTCAAACCAATACATACCCCACACCCAAACGCCTACACTACTACACTACTACATGGCGGAACGATTCCCCTATACGCAGTGCGCGAACTGTAATGAATCACTTAACCTCAAACATATGCTCTGGCCGTGCGACCAAACCGCCAATGCCGATTACACTCAAGACCTGGCCAGGTTCAAGGCTGCCAGTCGCAGTCCGGATCTGGTTCAACAGCTTTGGGCAGTCCAGCAAGCACCCGACGCGGCCGCGAAGCTCCGTCTTCCGGTCCCGACGTGGGATTAGCCCTCCTATGGGTCACCCCATATCCTTGCAGAACCCAATAAAGTTTTCCATCCATCCATTTATCCATCTTGCAGTTTGTCACACATGCAGCTTCTGACAACTTTGCCTTGGCTCCGTTCGCAACAGAGCCGAACGGGGCTCAGAGGTAAACCGAGTAGTTGCCGTCAAGATTTGACAGAGACCGCATTTTCTGGGTTATGCGAGAAATACTCGAACAACATGCTTGGTCTTCTACCACCGAGCCAACGAGCAGCTATCGCGGCGGGTTTGGATCGCCTACCTTTTTCTGAAAGCGTACTAAATGCGACCACCATTAACTGCCGGCATGTCCATCATAACTCATCACTTCCTGCCACCGTGACCTGCTGCAGGACGCTGGTCCAAAGCTCATCTCCGCGTTGACATTCGTGAAATTCCCGAAACACCCAGTTACAATTTCCTTATTTATACACACGTGGAATGCAGAAATGCTCTCTGTGGGACACCACTGCCCAAATTAGAACAATGTTTGGTGCGTGTAAGAGAGAAAGTGAAGCAGAATTCTTATTTTAGGCCTCAAATATTTCACAAAATTGCCGAAGCGGTAGGTGTAGAAAACTGCAGCACCAAGTTTACAACTCCATACAGCTTAAACAGACTGCATCTATTAGAATGTCTATTAGAATCCATATATCAGAAACCGGACAAATATGCATTCATTTGGAGCTTACGTTACATTCTCACATCAGTTATGTGAGTTTTGCGAAAGTCCTATACAGAGATTAATTCTACATGCCAGAACAGCGCACAATTATGTCAGCGTTGTCTACATCTTGGTGTTTTAATTAATGCAGTCACGTGATGTCTGTTTTCATTACGTAGTTGTAGAGTCTTAAACACAATGACATAATAATAATAATTCTGGGACCATTTTTATGAATTTTCTCTTACGTAAAAGTCGTTTTCAGATTTGCCCGTGTTCGACCGCCAGCTATTCGGGATATAGATCGACGTGATAACGAAACAATCGCCGTGATGACGTCCAATTACTGTCGCACTTCCGTAAGAAGCGTTGCGAATAAGAGCCCTAGTATTTGATAATCTTTGTAAAACAAGTTAGGCCCCAACTATGAAATCTTCTCCCATATTTAATCATTTTATTTCAATTAGATGTAATAAACCTAATTGAAATCGGTTCAATGGATGCCGAGAAAGACTATTCCTCCTGCCCCACGTATCTACACAGGCGCTTCCAAGGTCAAGTTCCCCCTCAAAAACGCGATATACGTTAAGTGTAGATCAGTCCTGCTTATAGCATGTTCCTTGATTACGTAAACACGTTTAGTGTATGCGTGTGCATGCGTGCGTGCGTGCACCTGCTATCGTGAACAGCCCCTCACAATCCTTCCCCCGCGCATCGCATCTCCGAAAGCGTGACGTTTCTTATCACTTTTCTTTTTGCTTTTTCTTTCACTGAACATAGCAACGAAAATTACGAATCGTTCCAACTAAAAGATAGATCATTTGTTCCGCAATACCTGACAAAAGACGTCGACGACGCCGGTACAGTATTGTGCCTCAGTGGGAAGACTTGACTGTAAAATAATTTACACCCTTAAAAGTGAAAAAGGGTGTAAATAAGTCTATAACTCACACCCTTAAGTGTCTCACGCCCTTAGGGTGTGATTTATATAACTGACACTCCAAGGGCGTGAGTTATAGACCCATTTACACCCTTTTTCACTTTTAAGGGTGTGAACTATTTTACAGTGTATATATTGAAAGAGAAAAACAAGGGCCGGAATCAAGTTCGGTGCTTCGTCATTGCGATGAGCGGCGTTCCGACTACATAGCCACCGGAGACGAATCAGCTAATTTAGGGGAATACGAAGATATCCACTCAGCTGGGACTAAAGGGAACGTCCACCTCCCACAAGCACTGGGGTTTAAAGCTGGGGGGAGCGTTAACTGGTCAGTGGTCTAGATAAGACAGAGACATTTAGAGTATTGGTGGGGAAGAAAAAACGCACTGAAGAGATGGAGCCGGAATATCTACAGCCATAGGCAATCTCAAAATATAGTAGAGATAGAGGTTTTAATCTAAAGAAATAATATGAAGTGGAGATAGCCAAAAACGAGTCGAGAAAAAAGGGCCCATTATATCATATCGGCCTACCACGCATTTTCCTTGTTGGGTCACGCGACAAAACGTGAACGTGTGAGAATCAACTGCCGCTTTGCTTCCGCTGAATGGAAGACCTCAAAGAGGGTCATATAATTTAATGCTATCTCGTACCCTTTTAGTGGTGGCTTAAGTTTAATAGAGTTTCTGGTCCAGAGCAGTGCTGCTTTCTTTGTACTTCTACTCTTATTAGGCTAAAAGGCACGCAAATATTGCTGGCTCGGCCTAATGTGCTTACACGCAGGGTTGTTTGCATTTCAGATTCATTCTCGCAGAACCTTGCCTCAATGTCACAAAAAAGAGAGAGAGAGAGAGAGAGAGAGAGGAAATGGTTCGGCCGCCGTCCGAAGTGTTTGAACCAAAATTAAAGTGTTCTGTAGCAGTGACACGGGATTCAAACAGAGCCCTCTCGACCTTTAGAACAACTCTTAATCATAACTAGAAAGGAAGACGACGTTTACGGGCTTAAGTAGCTGATATGGTAAATGCTGAAGTTGTCTTAGAAAGCTATAGAACGTTGATGCAGGTTGGCTGAAGTCAACCCCGAAGACGAAGGGAACGCGTAGTCCGAGGGAGTGTTGAACTCACCACCCAGTTTATTAACAATGAGGAAGAAAATGTCGATGACAACAGTCAGGGCAGTGAAGTCGCTGGTGAACGATAGACGCAAAATATTATAACCATATGTAAATAATCTCAGCGAACAAAACCGCAGACATTGGAACACGTGCCAATTTATTATCAGTGTTGCCTAACACATAGGAGCGCTGTTCAATGCTTCCCCGGCGGCTAAAAAGGGCGTCACATTTTAAACGTAACATTTATTCCGCCCGCCCCTTTGCCGTGATGTTCTGGTTTTGCGCGAGAATCCTGTATCACGCATAGTATAATTCATATAGGCATGTTTCCAGGAGGCCATATCGCCGCCTGCGAGGTAAAATGGTTAGGTTTACAACACCATTCACAAAACTTCCAATACTAAATAGTTGCCTCGTTTTCAAGCATTGCAGTGTAGCTCAAGAAATGGAAACTGAAGGAGCTCTCACAGTGCGTGTATGCATGTATGTGTTCTTTAATCAGAAGACGCAGAAAGGCTCTCACAACACACGCCTGCTGCCAGTCAGTCTGCGGAAGAGTTCACAGGAAGCGACTTAAGGGCGCGACATGTCACGGACGTAGGCGGGTGCATGGTTCTTCATTCGGGAAGCCAAATTTTCTTGCAGCATCCTTTCCGTTAAGCCGACATAGCCGCTACAGCGTGTCGTCAGGCCGCCTACTCATACTCAGCTCCAACCTCGTCATGGGGCGAAGAAAAAACGAAATTTTTGTCCACCACCGTACATGGGACTTGAGCTCACGTTCCCGCGGTAGCGCTCGCTTCGGAGCCGGACGCACAAACCAATGCGCTGTAGCGCAGCCTTGGCGCTCGCTAATTTGTGCCCTGTTTTGCACCAGTCTTTGAGAATGGTGTCCTCTGAGCACGTTTTCCGGAAACCACCACAGGGAATACTGTAGCGGACCTGGTGTCCATCGCAAAGAAGTTGCTCTTAAGAATTTGGTGCGGGCCGTTGTGAGAGCCTGCTGCTGTCGCAGTGAATGAGTTCAGAACCCGAAGAACCGGTGAAATGGTTCTCTGTCCCTGATATTTCGTTTACATTTTTAATGTCTTGATAGGCAAGCTGGTTTTGTGTAATGCGTGGGTTGTTTCGCTTCATCGCGAAACTAGAAGAAAATAACAAATTTAAGAGACTGCCTGAACGTCGTATTAAACGGAATTTCGCTGTTGATGTTGAAGCGCATGAGCGTACCGGCGTGGGTGACGTTTCTTGTAACCTAGATATGCAATTCTCTGAAACATAATGAGCAGATAACATGCATTAGACATTTCATCTGTACTTTTGCTGCACGGTCGACCAGAGTATGACTCCCCGGTCTCTATAACCCCTCGTCCCCGCCTTCTCGCTACCACAAAAAGGATCAAGCTTAATCGTCAAAAGGCGTTTCGAATGTCGCACTTGACCCGTGTGAATCTCATGAGCTAGATAACTAGCGAAAGCCTCTATACATTCGTAACGTGCGTTAAGGTGACAAGCGGGCTGCGTGATACGCATAAACCTCGACTTTAAAAGCTGACTGAGGTCGTGGTGACGTGGCTTGATCCTCAGCAGCGCCGCGTATCACTTAACGCGCGCTTACTGATGTGAAAAGGAGAGCGCCAGGCAGAGCGAAATTGTTACAAAAGGAAAGAAAGAGAACGAGGAGCTCGGCGACATACGTCGGTGGATACGTCGGCTGAGCGGGGCGCGTCACCACCAGAGGAACCTACGCGCCGCAACCGTCATACGCGCCCCGCCACCGTGCGCGGCCATTCCCGCAGCTTTGTGCGCCGCCTCAGGCGCGAGCTGAGCGCTGGCTGCTGCTCCTTCGCGAGCCCCCGATCGCTCCCCTAAATAAATTAGTCCGGAGCCTGAGCATCGCGCGCCCAGCGTCGATTTGTCTTTCTTTTTTGGGTCGCCCCTTGACGATTGTATACACGCCGCCCTGGTGCTGCTGCTCGGTTGGCTCTTCATAACTGCTCGCCTTTTCCCCCTCGTTTCTGTCTGCGCACTCATGGCGGAGTCTCGCCGATGTGGCTAGGATGTCCCGGAGTGAGACTGCAATGAAACTGCATCAGAGAAGGGGGGGGGGGGGGGGGGGGGGGCACGTCTCGATTTCATACGGGCTCCCATCTTTGTCGCGTCGAAGAATGGGCGGCAAGCGGCAAGCGACACGGTGCGGAAAGCCGGTTAAGGAGTGCACGCATGCGAAAAAGGGAGCGGGCAAGCAGAGGGGAAAAAAAAAGGAAAGTACGGCAAAGAGATCCGAGTGCCGCGCGAACACGTATCATCCACTCCAGCGCGATCCGGAAGAAAGAAAAGGCGCGCTTTTCGACTCGAGGAGTCGAGAAGCCATTGAAAACGAGCCTCTTGTGTGTGTCGGACAGAAAAATGGCCTCTCCAGGTATTCATGGTCGGGGTGTCGCCTTTCAGCAGTCGGTCAACGCTTTGGTTGGCTTACTTTGGCCTTTTTTTCTTTCTTTCTTTCGTGTCCCCCATCTCCTCCGTCCTACACTCATGAGCCCCGCGTTGACTTTCAGCGGAGGGGGGCCCCCCTGCCGCAACGGCGTGATCGAGCATGCCGTCGTTAAAAGCCACGGGGAACCATTGGCCTGCCCCCTCTGCCAGCGCTCAAGTGGGGCTCCGCCATATGGGGAGAGTAGCGCGTGGGGGTCGGGATGTGGGGAACCCTCGAGCTTGGTGTCGACGAGAGCACTCCATGAAAGCCGGCCACGGCTGCCGAGGCCGCAGATATCGCCACTCGGCGTCACCACGAGCACATATTGGCACCGTGTAATCCGACACGCGGATTTGGCACGCCGTGTCTTCGCGCGGCGCGAGCCGCTCGAGATGCGCTCCGCCGGAAGCGGACAGTTTTGTCGGCTTGCGCGATGGAGTGGCCTAATCCGTCTTGAGCCCTTTTCTATCCGCGGAAGCTTACGCGCACGCTTCCTCTACGATGTTTAAGAGGTCGTTTACGCGAAACCCCGAGATTAGCTCCACACCGCCGCCGCCTTTTGCTCCGCGGGGATACGGCTACGCAGTGTTAGTTTTGTTGCGGTGCTGCGCAGCATGGTGGTGCTCGCAACCGTGTTCCGACAGTAATTCTATTTTGTCGATCATCACTGGCACACTCCCACAACTGGAGCACTGGATAGAGAGCAACGACAAGTCCGGGCGTTGGAGAGACTTCACTGCCTCGTTTTATTATACATTTCTTTTTGTCATCTAGCTACAAATTTTACTGTTAATCTGCACCAAGGGAAGTTTGAATACATGTTTAAATATATGTTAGCAATAGTACACTCAGCACAATATGTTTTATAATCAAATCGAGCCCGACTTAAACGCTTAATTGCTATGTGTTTGTCGTGTATTTGCAGAATCTCGCATAAGCTATGGGTCCATTCCGGTGAATACAATGCGGGAGCTTGAGAGTGAAACTTAAGCATTACTGCTGCAGTCCTAGCTGGCTTCCCATCAATGCACTGATCAAGCCTTGGCTAACCCGCACTTTGCAAATTCGATAAAAAAATGTGGTGTGCAATAATTAGAATATAGTACCGACGCAGCTGCATACAGAACGGTGAAATTACCTGTACGCAATAAGAAGTATATGCAGATTCGAGGATTTGACGTATAGAAGAAGATAATGTCCTTGCCTGACAAGAGACTCGTGACGCGTAGTCAGCCTCTAGAAGTTGTGCAGAATACCTTTACCTAGACCAAGTAGTAACAGGAACAGGCACTCCCAAGACATGACCGGCAGCTTACCGCTATCCTTGAAAAGATAAGTGTGCGATTATTGCATCGTATATTAGTGGGTCTATTCTGTTACTGTGTGTTAAAGTGGAGAATGGGAAATAAAATTGACAATGGTAAACATTCTGGCGTTACGAAGAAGAGCGATCAGATTACTTAACAACTTCAGAGAATATAAATGTCCAGTTCAAAAGATTAATTTTGGAGACCCTGGGCTGAAATTCGATATGTATGGGAAGATATCGCGAAGAGCGGAAACGTTGTTTCACCGCTTTTTCCTTGGGGTACCATACACAAAGCACTTTTTTATAAAGTTCATTGTGCAAGCTCCACGCCCTGTGTTTGTATGGAGTGGCGGACGAGGACATAGCCCGTGCAGGTGCTGCTCGACTGTCCGCTATATGCCCAGCAAAGGCAACAGCTGCGCTGGAGGCGTAGGTTTCTGGGCAATCATACATTGTCCCTCGGGGACCATGGCCAGTTAGTGGCCTTGAAAGAACGGGTTTCAGTGCAGTGAAATATTTTTTTACAAGGAAGGCATGCGCTCGGAATACTATAGGGACGATTGTGCGCAGTGACCCACCTTCGTTGTTATGTGCCGTCTTTCTTTTTTCTTTCACTTTTGTATGTGAAAGTGTTTGCGCGGGCTAAAGTGTTCTATTTATTACCATCTTTAGTTAGTTAGTTAGTTAGTTATAGCAAATTAATTTTATTTTTTTTTATTTTTTCATAGAAGGGAAATGGAGTAACCGGAGCCTGTCTGCTTCGAATCTCTCCAGTTAGCCCCCCATTTAGCCCTACCTTCATTTGTAACATTATGCGGATACTGAGCTTCAGCAAATGACAAAGAAAAACAATTACAATGTAGCTAAGACCCTGTTCTGTCGTCCCTGAATTTGTGCCGTACATCCATTGCAGCCCGACTATAAAGGTGCCCGAGATGAAACCGAAAGAAAACCGTTGGCGTTCGTATTTTACTCCAGTACTCCAACATGCGCCTTAACTTGTAGCCCATGCATGACATGCCCTAATTGACGCCTGTCGCGAACACGCCGAGGGAAACGCAATGAGCGTCTTGGGCAGGCTCACACTTGACGTCACTTAGGTCAAGTCAAGCATGGGCTTCAATTGAAGAAGCATTTCTGAATATTGGGGTTAAATATAATTCGCACAACTGAAGGGAAGGAAGAAGTGCCAGCGCTGCGGACGCACTTCGCGACGGCTCTGCCTTTATGAATGGTTTCCGCAGAATTATCGAGTCAAATACCTGAAAACCGACCACCATCGAATAGAGCAAATCGACCCGAATCCAGAGACACCGAGACCCGGGGTGAGCGACCTTTTTCGAAGTGAGAAGCCCAGCTAAGCTTAACGCCGACTAGGCCTATAGCGGACCCCTACCGGCCCCCGGTAGGGCGGAAAACGGTGTCGCAGTGTAAGCCAGAGGATCGGAAGCACTTCCGAAATGGAGGTAGACGAGGCAGAAGTGGGGGAAACCCTGAATACCAAGTCCAGAGAAGAAAGAAATGATCCCGCGAGCCGAGCCGAGGACGGCGACGCGGATAGATGGATCGAAGTTACGTACAAAAGAAAGGGCCGCGCGAACGCTACCCAAGAGGCAGACAAGCTAGGCACCCGCTGGAGAAGCCCGACGCGCAAAAGGCGGGAAGAGCATAGTGAACAAGATTCTACGAGCAAGCAAGATGCCCAGGCTACCTATAGAGACGACATCAAGATAATCGTCAGACCGAGAGACGGGCTGAACATCAGAAACACGTGCAGCGCCAGCCTAGACGAGGCGATACGCAATGAAGCAGGAGTGAGCAGCGACAAAACCATCACGATCTGCCCCAACCACACGCAAAACATCCTGGTGGTAAGCACACCGAACGAGGCGACGGCGACGAAAGTAGCCAAAATCAAGGAATTAACAATCATCGGGAGGAAGCACACGACCAACGCGTACGTCTCGGCACCAGAAGAGATGGCCAAGGGGATAATCCGCAACATTCCCCTCAGTTACACACAAGACCAGCTCTTGCACGCACTGGTGAACGTGAGGAACCCTTCCCTGGCGTACGCCAAGAGACTGGGCAGCACGACCACCGTGATACTACTGTACGAGGGCAACAGGGTCCCCGCCTGGGCGCACTTCAACAGCATCATGATGAGAGTATCCCTCTATCGGAAACAAATAGACTTTTGCAAAGAGTGCGGCAGGCTCGGGCTCGGGAACGGACCCGATGTGTGCCCCAGACCGGACGACAAGCTGTGCCCGGCATGCGGGAGCAAAAACCCGGCAGGACCACGAATGCACACCTAAATGCAAGCTCTGCGGAGAAGCTCACCCCACGGCGGACCGGACTTGCAGGGCTAAATACAAGGCGCCGTACATGGTAAAACTAAGAAGATGGACAGCGAGAAGAAACGAGGAAGAACTCTTGCGAGTAGCCGGCTCACAAGACCCCGACGGCGGGGAAAGCAACCACAAATAACCATCTCCAGCACCCAGATCCAAGTCCAGCTCCAGGTCCAGATCCATGTCCAGGCCGGGAGCGCGGGGACGACCGATCTCGAGGTCCAGGTCCAGGAACAGGGACAGGACCGGGAGTGGGTCCATATCCGCCTCGAGGGGGACGAAGCCCGAAACGAAGGGGAAGAAGCAAGAGCAGACGACACCAGCAAAGGTGAGCTGGTCAGACATAGTGGCCAATCGCGAATCGGGAAGGTACGGCAATACCAGTAACGATAGGGGCAAGTACGAAAATATAGAGGAACGCGTGAAGGAATATCGAACGGAAAACTAGCTGCTCAGACAGGAGCTAGAAAAGGCGAGAAAACAAGACAGCGAATCAGCAAAAAAAAATTGACGAACTACAGAAAACACTTAATGAAATACTTACCAAAATGCAGACACAATCGTCGCCCCCGTCAGCCGCCTTCGCCTCCGTGTCCACCCCATCCACCGAAGCCATGGAGGAGGAAGTGGATATGTTAGCAGATATAGCACACCCACTGGGCGCCAAGCGTAAAATCCCGGAGACCAAGACCAACGAACAGGTCGCTTCGGTACAGGAGGTCAAGAGACCCCGACCTAGCACAAAAAGAACTGACGTCCTTGAGGACATGCTCAACAAGCTCTCTGACAAAATGGAGAAAATGTTCGAGATGCTGGCGGCGCGCATTAGTGACAGCGAGGCAGAGAGGAAGGCGCAGGCCCTAAAGTACGACAGGCGGCTCGCAGAGCTGGAGAAGATCTCGTAAAGATGGCGGGCACCAAAAAGAGAAGACTCGTCATCTGGCAGTGGAACTGCCGCAGCTTCTCAAACAAAAAAGCAACGATGACACAACACAATAAATTAACCGCAAAAAGAAAAAGCCCTACGTAATCATTCTCCAGGAAACATTCGACCACGCCAAAATTGCCGGGTACGCCACCCACAAACAACGCACGAAAGGGACGGGGAGGGACATAGTCGTGACCACATTAGTCAAAAAAGGACTGGTCGTGATCCCGCGAATTATGAGAAAAATTATGGACATTAGCCACATCCCCATAGAAGTCGTGCCACGCACCAAGAAGGAGAGCAGCACTTTCGTCCTGAACGTCTACAGCAGCCCGTCCAAAAAGGGCCTAACACACAATTTCGAGGATTTAATTAACGAAATGTTCACCATCACCGGCGCCAACAGGCTCGTCATCGGAGGGGACTTCAACGCTCTACACACGCAGTGGGGATGTGGACACTCGTCCAAGAAGGGAAAAGATCTGGCCGACCTCATAGAAAAGGCCGGCCTAACCCTTCTTAACGAGCCGGCCTCACACACCAGAGTGGGTGCGGGCCCCCATAGGGATACCACACCAGACCTAACGCTATGCAGGAGAGCCGGGATGATCACCTGGGAGAACACCTTCGAGGACCTGGGTAGCGATCACAGGATACTCAGTATAGCCCTAGGAGAGGCCCGCGTCACGAAGGGAATAAAACATAAGTTCCGGCTAGTAGACTGGGACAAATTCCGCAAAATCAGAGACGAAAAAGAACAGGGACCCATAAGAAACATAGAAGAATGGAACGGAGAGCTGCTACGAGACGTAGAGAAGGCCACGACCGAGATGGAGTGGGACGACTGGGAGGCTCGACGCGAACATGAAGACGACGACAACGGTGGTGGTCACTCTCCGCGGATGGACAGCAGGCTCGCGCACCTCGTACAAGCCAAAAAATCCATCCAGAAACGGCTGCAAGGGCAAAAACGCAATAGAAATCTAAGGCGCAAAATCGCGGAACTAAACAAGACCATCGAAGCACACTGCGCCCAGTTATGCAATCAAGATTGGGACGAGGTATGCGACGCCATGGACGGCAACATCAACACGGGCAAGACGTGGAAGATCCTCAAGCACCTGCTCGACCCGTCGGAAACGAAGACAGCGACGAAAGCGGAAATGATCAAGCTCAGACACAAGTACAAAGGAAACATCCGTGAAATGGGTGATGAAATCGTCAAGCTGTACCTTGAGAGACCTCCAGCCGTTGAACACCGGAACTACTAGGGCTCTCCCAACGAAGACCTCGACAGAGATTTCTCCCAACAAGAAATCAATGCGGTCCTGCAGACCATCAAGACCAAGTCGGCTCCGGGCCCCGACAAAGTGACCAACAAGATGCTCCGGGACCTCGACGACCAGGCAACGAGCCGCTTGACAGACTACATCAACGAGTGCTGGCGGAACGGCGGGATACCCGACGAATGGAAGAGGTCCGACGTGATCCTCATCCCCAATCCGGGTAAATCCTTAGATATACAGAGCATGCGGCCGATCTCTCTCACTTCCTGCGTTGGTAAAGTGATGGAGCACGCTTGCCTGAGTAGAGTTAACGGCTACCTGGAGTCAAACGACCTGTACCACAGCAACACGATTGGCTTCAGAAGAGGGCTCTCTACCCAAGACGCCATGATACAACTCAAGGAGCAAGTCATAGACACCACGGGGCGCGGCTTGAGGGCAATACTTGGACTTGATCTAAAGAAGGCCTTCGACAGGGTCAAGCACACGGCCATCCTGGACAGAATCGCGCAACTCAGCCTGGGTGAACGAACGTATAATTTTATCCGAAATTTCCTTACGGGAAGAACAGCCAGTATCAGACTGGACGAGGAGGAGAGTATCCAGGTGGACATGGGCAGCGCTGGCACACCGCAAGGGTCCGTCGTGTCACCAATGCTCTTCAACTTCGTCATGATCGGACTATCGGAAAAACTGGACCGAATAGAAGGCATTAATCACACCGTTTATGCGGACGACATTACGATTTGGACCACGAAAGACGCAAGCGAGGGCGATATGGAGAACAGACTTCAAGGGGTGGTGGAGGCAATCGAAAATCATCTGGAGGGCACCGGACTAGAATGCTCGCCGGAGAAATCGGAACTGCTGCTCTACCGCCCCAGAAGACTCGGCAAACCGTCCAGGGACGTAGCGGAACTACACAAGGAAAGGCACGGAGATACCCATGGTCCAAAAGATTAGAGTCCTGGGTCTCTGGATCGAAGCCAGGGGAACAAACACGGAAACTATAACACGCCTGGAAAATAAAGTCACGGCGACCATTCAGCTAATACAGAGAGTCTCCAACAACAGGAGGGGCATTAAAGAAAGAAACGTCGTACGGCTCGTTCAGGCCTTCGCGATCAGCCACGTCGCGCACGTGGCGGCGTTCGTCCGCTGGAACAAGGCTGAGAAAGACAAGATCGACGCGCTCATTAGAGAAGCCTACAGAACAGCACTGGGTCTCCCCCAATACCAAGGAAACGAAAAGTTACTACAACTCGGGGTACACAACACGCTGGAGGAAATCGCAGAAGCACAGAGGATAGCGCAACTCGAAAGACTCTCCGGAACCAAGGCGGGCAGAGAAATCATGGAAAAGATCGGCATAAACTACCACGGAATGAACGGCCCCAAGATGCAGATTCACCCAGACGTCCGAGCCACAATTAACACGGAAAATATCCCGAAGAACATGCACACCGTGCACAATGTCGGGAGAAGAAAATTCCGCACGAAAACGATTCTCAAAAACCACGGCGAGCGGGAGGGGGTGCTCTTCGTAGACGCCGCGCGGTACCCCCGAAAACGGGACGACAACGGTGGTGTCGGCGCTGACAAAGGTAACTCCCTCTTCGCAATGGCGGTCGTATGCACGAAAGGAAAGGCTGTGACTGCGGGCTCCGTAAGGACCAGATCGTCGGAGGCAGCGGAAGAAACAGCAATCGCATTGGCTCTAATCAACGGTCGGCAACAATACAGAACAATAATCAGCGACTCCAAGACGGCTATTAGCCGTCTCCACCGAGGCGGCCCAAATCCTGAACCGCACAGCAGAAGACTTTAAGAACGGCACAATTAGAACCAAATACCTCAAATGGATCCCGGCACATATGGGTTACCATGAATGCCCCCCCCCCCCCCCCCCCCCCAACCTCAACGGGAAGGCCCACCGAGTCGCGCGAAAACTAACCCACCGCGGCACGGACAGTGACGGCCCAACACCCCGCAACCCCCGGGGAAGGAGGAAGGACTGCGGCGGAGGCGATGGAGAAGACTGAGGAGGCGAGGACGACGAAGAAGCGATAAAAGACGACAGAGACAGACTGGTCACGTACCACGACATACTGACACACTACATGAAGCAAAGAGAAGAATACCCACAACCCCACAAACAACTCGACAGGTCTCAAGAAACATATTGAAGAAGATTGCAAACCAGAACGTTCCGAAACCCAGTACACTCAAACAGAATAAATTCAAGACAATATCCAGACGCGAGCTGCAAGCTCTGCAAACACGAACCACGCTGACATGGCACACATCTTATGGAAGTGCACACAGATCAGATCAGTATATGTAGAGGATAAAATAGAACCGGACCTTCTCGAGGAGCGATAGATAAGCGCTCTGACTAGCTCAGAACTACACGACCAATTATGGGCTATCCAGCGGGCCCGGGCAGCGGTGGAAAGGCTATGCCTCACCGCACATAATGCCCGGGTGGCCTGAGCCCGGGCTGGCAACCTCGCAAGTCCTTTTCCCATTAAAGTTTTTTCCGTCCATCCACAACTGAAGCGTTTGGTCGGTTCAAACCACTGTGTGCAACGCGGCGCGGTGCGCGCGCGCCACTCTCGGCGAGAACGCTGCCACCGGCATGCAGGGTGCGTCCACTTTAGTTCCATCGTTTTTGCAGCCAAACGCACTGCGCACCTCTGGCGACCGTCTAACCCACCACGTGTGGGCCGCACGTGCGCGGTCGATATCGTGACAGCACGGCGGCGGCGGCACGGATGCGATTCCAATGTCCGTGTAATTGCTATCGCTGTAGAAGAAGAAACGAAAACGAAGCACAGTATCCGCTAAGTCAATATTGGAAACTCGAATATTGCGAAACACTTGAACTTGTGCTGTTTTACGCGCATTTTCTTCTGAGCGCCGACGAAAGGTGCGTTAATATTATACATATATGCATGTCGTAATTAAAACTAGTTATATACTTATCACAAGAAATATTTTCTTAGAATTTTATTAACAAATGCGGTGGAAATACGAATAGCCTGTCGACGCACAACGATTTCATTAAACGTCGTGCTATAATGCAAAAAAGAGGTGAGGCGTGCAGACAGGACACAAGAGTAGAGAAGTGGACAACACGAACGCCGACTATCAACTGAAGGGCGCACTGAGGCGAAAAAAGAAAGAAGACACAAAACGCATCTGCGCAAGCTCAGGAATGGTATCACCTCGTGTCAGTCGGGTACATGTGCCGGTCTACGTGAGAGATAACCGTTAAGGCACTTAATCTCTTCGTTATGTAAAGTAATCGAAGGCTGACTCACGCATGCACTTCCACCATTATAGATATGCCATGCCTCTACCATAAGATGCGTATCTTCATTCTTATGTCTGTACAATATCGCGCATTCATCTCACTCTGGCGTGCAGTTACAATCTTGGCAATGTAGGGAAAGATTAGAAGGCGATCCACCGGTTAACGACCTTTTATGTTCCATTAGCCTCTGATTGATACACCGTCCCGTTTGCCCTACGTAGAACTGGCCACAGCAAAGGGGGATTTTATAAACCACGTACACCCATACGAAAGTCAGTAAAACTGTTCTTATTGTGCTTCACTGGACAAATATCTGTTCTTTTCTTGCCTTTTAACTGCTCCTTTTTCCTCTGTACGGCAGCGCATATCGTACCCAGCTTATTGGGAGCAGTGAAAGCAACATTAACATCATAACTACTTGCAACTTTTTTAAGCCTGTGCGACACTGAATGAATGTACGAAATAGCCACTACTCTTTTTTTTTTTTTTTTTGCTGTTACTGGTTTCTGTAATCACGTCCGTCCCCTTCGAAACCGACTTCTTTAGGCGCTCAGCCACAGTGGCCACTGCTACACTAGGATAACCTGCTTCTAATAGGCGCCGGACCTGCGCGTTAAAACTTGCGCTCATTTTGTGCATGCAGGATCTGGTGAGGGAAGACTTAAGGCACGACATGGCAATTCCGTTTTTTACTACTTTGGAATGCTTGGATTGAAAGTTTAGCAACGGCTTCGAACAGCTTCCCTTTAGCTGTGGCCAGTTCTACGTAGGGCAAACGGGACGGTGTATCAATCAGAGGCTAATGGAACATAAAAGGTCGTTAACCGGTGGATCGCGTTTCTAATGTTTCCCTACATTGGCTACATTTCCCTACATAATGGTGGAAGTGCATGCGTGAGTCAGCTTTCGATTACTTTACATAAGGAAGAGATTAAGTGCCTTAACGGTTATCTCTCACGTAGACCGACACATGTACCAGACTGACACGTGGTGATACCATTCCTGAGCTTGCGCAGATCAGTTTTGTGTCTTTCTTTGTTCGCCTCAGTGCTCCCTTCAGTTGATAGTCGGCGTTCGTGTTGTCCACTTCTCTACTCTTGTGTCCTGTCTGCACGCCTCACCTCTATTTTGCATTATGAATCCTTACCAACTAGCTCAGCTTTCTGTCGGTTGTGCTATAGCACTGCGATTTCGCATTATTCGCCGTTATTGCATTCCGTTCGAAGACAAATACTACATCTTACGGCATTTCCAAACGTCATGATAACGTAAGGCAATCCACGATTCAGTGAATAACATTAGTTTGTCTAATCTTATGCTTTCAGGTGCGGCAAAGCGCAGGGTCGTACCCACGAATTTTTTTCTGGGGGGAGTTTATGTGTAGAAAGGAGGCTATATTGCAAGATTTATACTGTCTTATTTTCGTTTGTGAATCAAGCACATCGCCTAGGTATAATAATTAGAGGGCACTTTTAAATTACTTGTACCTAAACAAGTAAAAAGAACATTGGGGTGGTAAATTTAAATTCTGGTTAAGGCAAGGAATAAACGTTTGGATTATAATACCACCGAAGCCGGGCAGACCGCCGCCGGTGTTTCAGGAGCGACAGCCAACTGCATTTGGCATGCCGTTACCGTGCATCGTGTGTTAGTAGAAGCTGTGAGCAAAATAGTTTTCAACAGTCAGCGTAATGTGTTTTTTGTTGCAGTTCCGAACGCTAGTCGCAATTTCTATGTATATGAATGCATGCACGTATTGCAAATGGTGATGGTAGGTCTAATTACATTTTGTTTTCCCCTTGGTTGGGCATGCAGACCCATTATTTGTGCATATGCTAAGTGCTTCGCAAAATTGTTTTTTTGACGAGATAACGATCCCTGACTACCGACGGCTTCTGACATAATAACACAGTGTAACCGCCATACAAGAAAGGGATAAATGTTTGGAAGCAAACACACAAGTAGCCCGACGCTCACGTCTTTCCTTTACCGTTCGAAAATTCTGCTTGCTGAGAAGTTTCCTCGAAATCATGTATTTTACAGAAATGAGACTATGCACTCGACTTTTAGCACAAAGTCACACGAGACATAATTCACCAACAATGGAAAATAAATAGCCTTGCCATGTTTATTGATCAAAACACAATTTTCTGCTCTTCTGTTTTTGCGACACTACAATCCGAAGACATAACTGCAGAGGAGGTGCACAAGACTTGCCGGCTCGTTCGTAATAGACCTCATATGAGCGGTAGTTCCTAGTTCATACAGTATTAACTGCTGCTTTTGTTCAAAAAAGTCAAAGCACGAAAAGATTTCGAAGGGGAGGAGTGTTTCGAAGGGGAGGAGTGTAGGGGAGAAGGGGAGGGGAGGAATGTGGCTGGAGTGATAGAACCCCCTAACCCCTCGCTAGTTACGGTCCTGGCAAAGCGTATCGACGCTATTGCTCTGTCGCAAATTATGCAGACAACTAGGTTCTTGCATGGCGATAAGGATATGGGCAGCGGTGTATACTCTCATTGGTGATTTGAGAAGCTGATTCTTGCGCAGCCTCGATCGTATCTCCCCGCGTACTGTGCGCCGCACTTGCACTTGAGCACTGCGTTGCAAAGAAGTAAAGAGTAACATATACCGAAGCAGCTACTATAGGGTCGGCGTACCGCTCTAAAAACTCTGCGACTACGTAGTGTGGGAACTGCTGCCGTGAGCTGCTCTAGACGGGAGTCCGAAGCGAGATGAAGGAAGACGAAGAATGCTCTCGCGGGGATCGGTCACGGGACCTCTTAGTGCACGCAAAACTTAACCAGCATTCCCCCGTAACAAAAGCATGTTCTCGCCCTATTCAAAATTTAACTTACTACTGAAGTTTAAGTATATCCTTTATATTATGTATTTCAGTAACAATTTCTTTTGATTTATTTTCTTTTTTTTAGTATTCCTATCAACGCAAGGCTTACTATAGTAGTGATCACTACTTTATCTCATGTATGCAGTTTATGTTTCATCTTGGATTATATATTTATTTTTATTTTTGTGTTATTTATTTATTAACTAATTTATTTTACTTTTTCAATCATATTACCACCCGATTCGTCGCCTATCCCCCATAGTGGGTTTGTGCCATTAATTGAGGCTTCATCATCACCACCTCGTGGCATGCCCACGCTCGAGCCAGCCGTTCGAAACGGGGTGGCCGAGGCTGAGCTCCAGGAGACTCGGTTCCATTTCAGGCACCGACCGGACCCGGAGAAGTAGCTGCGCCCACACTATCCAGCCCTTCGCGCTGACTATCAGTCAGCCCCTGCCCTGCAGCCTGGATGAGGTACAGGGGACCCGCGAAACGATGCCGAGTGGTGGCCTCGGGACGAATCCGGCCACTCTGGGCCACGCGGCCCACCCTTGGGCGTACGCTGTGGTCTCCGCGGTACCGCCCTCTGGGTCCACTGTACTTTGTGCCTTTCCAGGGAGGAGGACCATTCCAGGCGTCGGAAGCGTGCGGTGGGCCCAACGCGCAGGCAACGGACAAGATATTGCAGTGTGAGTGGAATGGGTGCACGTTCGACCGGTACATACCTGCCGTTAACAAGCGAGCCGCCGCTGCCGCTGCTGCAGCTGCCAGCTGGCACATAGATACTCCCGGCGAGCCACCCATTCCACCGCCACCGTTTGGATGGTCAGGATCGTTCGAGCGCCGTCGAAGGTCTTGGCGCTCCCAGAGCCGCCGAGGAAAGCATCAGGGAGTTTTCCCTCGGAGCGCTCCCGCACCGCCTTGGACGCCGGGCCCACTCCCGCAGGAGAGACCAGGATCCGGACCCGGAAGCAGAAAACAGTTCGCCGTCGCCGCCGTGGGCGCCACCGGAGGTGGCTTACAACCATACCGGCCCAGGGACCAGAACAACCCGTGGATTCCGCGAAAGGAGAAAAAGACGCCTGCGAGCCACGTACACTTGCTGCCTTTCCTGGCAGCGGCGAACACGGTGGTGTCGCCAACCAAGGCCGCTGCTGTAAGGAAGAACTCCGTGGCAGCCACCCCAATTCCATCCTCGCTCAGGGCCTTCTTTAGAGCTGACGACAGCTGCGCATTGCAAGCACTGTCGAAGAAAAAAGAGGTGCCCGCTGCTCCGGTCCCACGACGGTGACGTTCCCGAGTCGGACGCGCTGGGGGCTAAGCCCAAGAAGGCCTCGCGCATGAACAAACATTTATAAAGTCTTCCTCACAACGTTCAGGTGGCGACGCCCCGCATACCACAGCGGCAACAAGGCGTTCGCTCTAGCGCCGTCTTTAGGGAATTTCCCCGGGTATACAGTTCAACGGTCCTCAAAAGCTTTAACGTCACCAACAAGCAGGACAACGCTCGCGGCACGGTGAGCGACGTCAAGTCTGTCCTCTCGGTAACCCCGGAAGGAGCAACGTGCCACGCGACTGGACTGCCGCGTGCCATACAAGGCCGAGATTGTCGGCACAGACATGATCGTCATTCGGGAAGAGCCAAGTCCAGAAAAGAATTCAGACACGGGACCTGTGGCCGCAGGGGCCACTGAACAGAAGCGACACCGTCGAAGGTGTCTGCTAGAACCGGACATTGATTAATAAAATATATTTATATCTTCTGTGAGGTGGCTCTTTTGTCTAATATACGAGGTGTGTCGGAAGTGATAAGTTTTCTGCGAGGAGAAGTAACCGATGGACCCGCCGTGGTTGCGAATCGCGCACGTGGCGTGGCGTCGCAGTAAATGGGAATGTAGGTGCAATTCCGCTGCTACAGACGCCGGTTTTCTCGCTCAATGGGCCATCTGATTAAAAAAAAAAAAAAAGAGGTGGGGACAAGGTGAGCGCTACGCTATCCCTTCCCTTTTTTATTTCCATTTTGCCCTAAGTGGCCATGGGTTTTAGGGTCTGAAATTGTTAAGTATCAAACTTTTAACCGAATGGCCGTTTTCACATGCAGTCTCGATCCTGCACTTTTTTTGTCATATTCTAGAGATTTTCAATAGGAAAGAAACCACTTAAGTCGTTATTAACTGACAGTCCTACGCTTGGGCTAAAGCAGGCACGTGAATGAGAAAAGAACTCACTGAATGTTTTTTTTTTTTTTTATTCAGATACCCTGAAGGCCCTTTATGAGCATTACATAGGGGGGGGGGGGGTAACAACAGGATATTTCAAACACAATTAGGGGGAAAGGCAATATAGAACACCGTGGTAAAGATCACCGAATACAACAAGAAAATATAAAGAGAAGAAAAAAAAAAAGGAAAGAGAATAGCATACATGATGGAAAAAAAACACTCCGTACAAAGCATGTAGATACACTTACAATGCGTCAAAGGCATAAAATTCTGCTTTTACCCGACATGCGTAAAACTGCGCTTAAAAATTCCTTACAAATGAGTCGTGATCACGTATAGAAGCAATTTCTTTTGGCAGCTTGTTCCAGTGATAAATAGCTAGAAAGAGCGGTTATTTTAGTTAAATTAGTTGAATATGTGTTTCGACTTTTCGTGCTAGTAATGTCCGCCTCTTGAAATAATCCAGCTCGAGGACAAGGATTATGGTATCTTCCACAGGCGATTTTTCAAAAATTTCGGGAATCTTAGATATACACGGGACGACCATTTTTAAACCTTTCGGCAGTGTATCTGTGCGCATGAGAAGTAGGCTAGCCGTGCTTGCACGTGCAGGGCCTCGCGTTAGCCCAAAGAAAGAAGTTGCGCCATGTGGCGCCGAAAATCTCGCGTGGATGAAGCTGTTTGCAATAATATGTACCGCTTCGCTCCACTCCACGCGGCAGCGACTGTACCTGTCACTGCCAACAGCCTTGCAAGCGCGAAACACGATGCCTCGATGTGAGCAATGAATTTGGAGGCAAACATTAATATTCCGCATATATATCGAAAGGACCAAACTTTTCCATCTCCCAATAACCCGTCCTAAAGAGTATCGATCACACCCAGGTACGACGTGCATGCCAGAGAGACGCCAATCTCGATCCTTGTGGGAATTTGCACTATTGGCTGGCGATGTGAAGTAAGCTGCTTTTTTTTCACCCCTCTCCTCCTTTGTCCACATCCACCCACTGATGCCATTGGGCCACCTGTTTCGATAAAAGGAATCAATCAATTAGTCTTTCAACATTTCACTTGAGAAACTGCTTCGTTAAACAAGGGCTAAAGCAGAAGAAAGGTTGATGTGATAGTTTAAATATCTAGGCATTACTATAGTTATGGGCATTTGCAGAGGGGCCATAATTCTTTTGTTAAATCGTAACACCGAGCCATTAAAATCCGAGCTACAGCTGTACCTACAGATCTTGTCGCCGTGCCGTATTTAGTGCAGCAGACATTTCGCTTTAGTGTACGTGTAGTGTAAGACTGTTGCGCCGTACGTCCCCGCCTCACCGTCCCGTCTCTCGAATAAAAGAAAAGAAGAATGATTAATGTAGAATCACTGGTGTGGCGCAAATCACGCTAATCCGTTTTCTCCGAATGATATGGTGTTGGAGACTTTATGTTCAACGTTAACAATTTCTAGGCACAAAAACTGCCTACTGAAATACTTGTACGTTTTCTTTGTAATTACCTTCTATTAATAAATACTTTTTCCTCGCCTTGGATTTTTATCAAACTATGTACAAGCCGAGAGTAGCTCACTTAATTTATTCTCAGTAAGAGAGTAAAAAGTGTCCTCACAGCTATACTACATGCAGAATGGTATAGTGCAATTAATGGTAGAGCATAGTACCTACTAGTGCAGTATATTAAGGTGACAGACAGTAAATTTTAATTTCCACCGAAGTCGATATCTCAAACGACTCTTTGCAATTCAAAGGGTGGATGTGCAAGTAGTGTAATACGTGAGTCGAGTCCTGCACTTACATGGCAAACGAAAACATTGAATAACCCATATTTAACCACATAATTATAACTGATCGTGGTTTCGCGTTTTGCCAAGCAATGAAAGAGTCACAACGAATCGTGCCGCGGACTCGGAGTGCATCATTTGAAACCTGGTGCGAGGACTCGCAGAATGTACAAAATAAGTAGCAAAGAGCAAAGGGAGTCAGTAAACGTGTAACAGCTAGCTGTTCACAAAACGCCCACGAGTGTCGTCCTATCATTCAGCAACACGAGGCAGTCTCGAATGGTTCAGAAGCACCGGTAACCGTTTGGCAGGAGCAAAAAAAAAGTTAAAACGTGGAGTCGAGATAAGCGATATGTTCTAGCAGGCCACTTCTGATGAAAATTGATGCATCTGTTAGACAACAAGAAGGAGCCAGAGCGCTCCACTCGGTCGCAGCTGTCATTTCCCCGTGCGTCGCAGCTCGAACGTGGTAGCGTTTCCAGTCACAACTTCATTTCTCAAAGACCGTTACTCTCAAGCTTTTGACGAATTACTGCAGGGTGGATCGAGAACAGACGAGGGCGCTGCTCTAAAGCGGACAACGACACCGGCGCTGTTTCCCCTTGCTTTGATTTTATCCGTTGCCAGTTTTGGCAGAGCTCGCTCGTGCCTGGACAATCCTTTGCCGCAGACACGCGAGTGCTGACCCACTTATCTCATTTTCGCACCCTGCTCGGACATTTCCGATCCCGCAGATACGGAGCCGCTCCCGCCTGGCAGCGTCGATAGATTTCACCTCGATACGGGAGCGGCTCTGCGGCCAGGCAGGAGCCATGGGGCAAAACGCCGCCCGCATAGTTGAAAAGGCTCCGCGGGGCTTTATGCTGTCAAGGCCCTCGAGCTTACAAACGATACAGCGGCGGAGAAGTGAGCGCGCACGCAGACATGCATATATAGCCGCGCCCGGTAACAACACAGCGATCCCGCTTTGCAAACTGGCCAGGAATTGATTCAGTCACTCGCGTCTCAGGGGGCGAACCGCCCTGCGCGACATTCGGGCACAGAGAAGGAACTGGCGAAAGGCCCGGCGTGTTTGCCCTTTTGTCGGCCGCGGCGTCTGCAAGGGGACAAGGAAGGGGGGGGGGGGGGGGGGGGCCTGGGGCCTGTGCTCGGCCCGCCACCCCGCTGCGCCACGGCGAAAGAACCGAATGCTGCCAGCCCCCCGTTTAGCCCCTAAACGTTTTTATTTCCCAGACCTACCCCCGCATCTCTCTCGCGCTGCCAGCGCACTCTATGTGTCTGGTGGCCCGTGAACGGCCATTGAGAGGCGACGGCGGCCGAAAGTTATTTCTCCATTTTGTCGAGTGGCCCCGGGGTGGACCGCCGATGGAGCCCTGGCGCGCCTACCGACCGAGGGCGAGCAAGCGACAGGGAGACGGGAGCCTTCTGCGGCGGACTCGATAGCGACCTCAAGACAATCGGCGACCTCCTGGTGACACCGCTGCCTCACCCCTGCGCGCTACAGACACCGCGTCACAGTGGCTCGAGGGCCTCTCCACGAAGCCGGGTCACGCGCAAACCTCAATTCAGGGCGCATCACAAAGCCCTTCACTCCCCTGCCCACCCGTCGCTCGTGCTCCAGAATGACCCTGTCCACTCCTTTGAAGCATTTCGCTCCGGTTGAGTAAAAACATAATGGCAAACTCAACTCGCGTCGTGGCAGAAATAGACTGACCTTTCATTGTTGTCACTTATGCGGCCGTGTTGCTGTAGATGCGCGAGTTCCTCTTCGAGTCGGATGAGCGTAATTAGGGCGGAATGTAAAATGCACGTTTGAAGTATAGTGTCAGTGCGCATGGAGCAACTACACCAGTATGACCTGCCTCTCAGGGCTCGCATTCATAAAGCTTCTATCTAAAGATGCTATCATGTGAAGCCATAGACAACGACATCAAGGAAAGCATAGGGTAAATTACTTGTATTTAGTTTAAATGTAGAAATGATACATAAAGGGAAATGAAAGTGGCATCTAAAGATGGTTTGGTTTGTCATGCGCGGGAAGCGGGAATGCTGGGCTATATCGCCTTATTTGTGCCGGTGACTTCAATATAAATAGTGTAAGCACTATTAACGTACTTCGTCCAATCGATGAAGATGTTGGCTGAAGTTAGACGAAAAGATGACAATATCGTCCAGATAACAGAGGCAGGTCTTCCATTTTAGACCACGAAGTACGTTGTCTATCATGCGCTCAAATGTGGCGGGAGCGTTACAAAGGCCAAAAGGCATCACGTTAAATTCATAAAGTCCCTCTGGTGTAGCGAATGCGGTCTGTCTTTTCTTTGTCAGTCTCGTTCACCGAAATTTGCCAATATCCTGATCGAAGATCAAGGCTGGAGAAATACTCCACCCCTTGTAGTGTGACCACATTATAATACCGAAACCGACCAAGCTGTCCAGCGCTTTTTATTCCAAAAAAGGCAACGCCCCAGCTCATGCGCGAAGAAGTAGAGGAACAGGGAAGACGATGATGGCTACGTACAAATGAAAACGATGAAGTACGTTAATAGTGCTTACAATATTTTAGAAGATAGTACAACAGTTACCGACTTTACTATGCTTAGGTCAGTTGGACTTGTCAACCTAATTAAAACACCTACACGTGTCACAGCAACTAGTACATCCGCCCTTGACTTGTTGATTACAAATATTGAAACTGTCGTTTTTTCTGCTGGTACTATTGCATCGGGCCTTAGTGACCGTTATCCAGTTTTTTATGATATATGACAAACAAACAAAAAACAAAAGACGTCGCTACGAGGCGCACAAAATCCAGTGCGTGCGCAGCAGCTCTAGAATCATTTAAATGCGAAATAAGCGCTCGTGACCGGTCGTTTACATTTAGAACAGATTCTGCAAATGAAGCTTATTCTGAGTTTATTGAAAAAATTCTTGGCATTTACAATCGACACTTTCCGTTCGCAACCTTCTCGCAATCAAAATAATAATAATAATAATAATAATAATAATAATAAGGAAGCCGTGCGTGACGCGAGCTCACGCAAAAGTGATAGAACACAAAAACCAACTCTACCACACATTCTTGCGAACGCGATTGCCAACGACGATGCAAGAATTTAAAATGCAGCGTAACCGGCTGAACAATGAACTTAGGGGAGCAAAGACTGCGTATTCTCATTCCCTGTTCGCAGATATCAACAACAAGCACCCGGATGTTACATGGAAAGTTATAAACTGCGTTTTTGGGCGTGGAAGGAAGCATTTCACACCCGAGAAAATGCTGGAAAATGGCTGCGAGATCACCTGTACTGACATTGCTAATCACTTCAATGCGTACGTTGTAAACACCACAATTCAGCCAAACGTTATGCCGCTTATGAAAGATTCTGAATGTGGCGAAAACAATATTATTGGAAGCATTTTTGTTCAGCCAGCGGATGCATTTGAAATTTATCGAACTTTTATTAACCTGAATAATAGCAAATCTTTGGACATCAATAATATGCAGATCAAACCAGGTAAATACGTCACAGAACACATCGTTCCCGCACTTGTACATATATACAATTTGGCCTTAGAATCCGCTGTATTTCCCATTGAGATGAAAGCAAGGGTATCTGTAATACACAAAGCGGGGGATAATTCCATAATATCTAACTACAGGCCAATATCTGTCCTTCCAGCCTTTTCTAAGGGTCTCGAAAAAGTGATCTATAATCACATAGGCGGCATAGCCAATTTATTTGCGAGTAAAAATATTCTATCTGATGCACAATTTGGTTTTCGCAGTGGACGGTCAACGGAAACAGCTCTATATACTCACGATCAAAGAAACTACAATAGAGAACATAGAAAAAAACAATATACTGTAGGTCTCTTTATTAATTTTAGCCGAGCTTTTGATTAGCTTAATCAAGATATCCTGATAAAAAAGTTATCAACATGGGGTATCCGCGGGAAGGCTTCGGACTTGCTAAATTCATACTTACACAATCGTCAGCAATGCGTCAAGACAACCTTAAGTCATCGTTTTTTTCTATTGCAAAAGGTGTACCACAGGTAAGCATCTTGGAGCCCTTACTATTTAACGTTTATATCAATGATATTACAATAATAGACACAACTGTAAAATTTATTATGTACGCTAACGACAGTAGTATACTTATTTCCGGTCCTGATATAAACGTGTTAATATCACAATGTAACGATGTGCTTCGGAAACTCTCCGCTTGGTCACAGTCAAACCAAATTAGTATTAATTCTAATAAAACTAAAGCAGTTATCTTCAGATCCAAAAATAAACCGCTTAAATTACAAAGCAACATACTTTATGAAGGAAAAATCATTTACATAGTCGACGAACATAAGATTCTGGTAGTTGCATTCTCTGCACACCTATGTTGGCATACACAAACAGGTAATTTTTGCAATAAACTATCCTCAATAACTGGAGTATTATCGCGATGTCGTGCTTTCCTTCCTACACAGGTCAAACTCCATATTTACAAAGCATTATTTGCATCTCATATTAACTATTGCAGCCTTGTGTGGGGTACGACGATTAAGAGCAATGAAATAAAAGCTCTGCGGTTGCAAAAGAAAATGGTCCGCATTATTGCCAATATTCCGTACATCGCTTCTACGCAATATGCTTTAAAAAGTATGATATAATCAAAGTAAACCACTTGTACTGGTTTCGCATTTTAAGTTTATTTGTTTCTGCATCAAATGGACTGAAGAACTTTTTAATAACTCTCTCTCATCTCTAACAACTAATTAAGGATACTGATACGCGTACACGCAGCACAGAACAATGGTTGGTGCCGCGATTCTGAACCGACTATAAATTTCAGGCTCTAAACTTTAATATTCCGGCCATTCTAAATGAAGATGCACATACAGGTGACTTTTCGCGAAAACAGTTGCGGCAATACTTTGTGAACCTGTAGTTTGCTATACATTCGTTCTTATGTGCTGGTATTTGTATTTATTTTGGTATTGCCATTGTTTTATGTCTGCTTCCGTCTGTAACAATGTTTCTTGTTATGTGTATTTTGTAGAAATTGTTAATTTTTTGCATCTACAGATCTTGTATAATGTTCTGAATTCCGCTGATCATTTGTATAAATTACGTTGCAAGGCTCTTCCTCGTTATTCTATAAGAGGGATGTAATTATATTGTTTATGTTCCTGAACCCTGCCACGTGAGGGTTTCCGGGCCCATGTCAAACTGTCTAGAGCAGCTTTTAGCCTGGAAGACCTTCCAGTTTCTCTGGAGGAAATTATTTATTATTATTATTATTATTATTATTATTATTATTATTATTATTATTATTATTATTATTATTATTATTATTATTATTGCCTAACGTAAAAGCAGCACGCGTTCAAATCTACATGTACGCCTGCCCGGGTACTACATCAGGACTGCAATAGTCGCTCAACTGAATTGTCTTTCACAAGCCCCCTTTCATATTTCGTGTATGCGAGCTGCGCAAGATGTACCAATCACTGACTGGTACATCAAATTGTACAAACTGAACAAATTGTACAAATTTCCGCGTGACTAGCCGCTCGAGGCACTTTGCGTGTTTTCGTGGGCTTCTTTCACGCTCAGAAAAACACTTCTATGTATCACGCGTTGAGCAACAGAAAGCTGTATCGGGAGTTTTTCATGTCGCTCTACAATTTTCTCATTGACACTTTTTATCTAATTATAATTTTTGAGAAGTTGAATAATTAATTAAGACTATCTAATTGGGCGGAGTGAAAAAAATAATTTGAGTATCTCCAAGCGACGACAAACAACATTACCTTGGTTCTGTCCAGCTACGTGATATTCGCATATTTTTATGCTCTGGCTGAAGTTAGCTGGGACACCCTGTATAAGTTCGTCTGAGCTAGCTTCTCCACAATAAGAGATATTGTGCGGAGAAGCCCGCTTATGTGATGTCTGCTCTTTTGCGAGTTCATTTGAGTTCGAGTTCATTAATTTATCACATACATGGAGTTTCAGATAAGTGGTTGGGACGAGGAAAAAATGCTGCGTTAGAAACAGCTTGACTAGCCCTACGTCCCCAGTTCACTGTGGCAGCATGGTAGTAAAAGAAAAACACATTTCAATGTCCAAGTCAAATGAGAATACACATGATATGTACAGAAAACTATCTTACAAAAATACAAATTAACTAACAACATATTTAACACAGCATGCTTAAGAAGAAGCTTTAGCTCTGGTGCTCCTATCTAAATACATGTAAAAGGAGAAGTTTTTTTTCTCGGCAACCACTGCACCAAATTTGACGAGGTTTGTTGCGTTTGAAATAAAAACTTAGAATCTAGCGACGGTTGGTTTCGAATTTTTTATTTAACTCCTCACTTTTTATAAAAAATTGGCAAAAATCGAACATTTTCAAAAAAACGAAACTATCAAGTTTACAACTCTAACTCAGCAACCAAAAATGATAATGCACTTCGGTGAATTGCATCTAATAGAACATCTAAAGTGGACAAAATTGATGTGTTACACATGAATCTAAAAAAAAATTTGTAATATGGAAATACAGCTTTTGCAGAACCCTTGTAAACAACGTAACAAATTCATGTAAGTTGTAAAATGACATATCGAATTTGTCCGCTTTCAATGATCTAATGAATGCCATTCACAGAACCACGATATCTGTTTTTGATGCACAGCTACGAGTTTGTAAACTTCGTGCTTCTATTTTTTTCAAACTTTCGCAACAAAATTCAAGCCCTAAATCGAGATTCCGCTTCCAACAGTCACTATAATTTAACTTTCTCTCTCAAATGCAACAAATTTCATTAAAATCGGTCCAGGGGTTATTTCAGAAAAACGTCTGCGTTTTACATGTATTTGAATAGGCCGCGTCGGAGTTGGGCTCGAGCTAAAGCTTCCTCTTAAGACAGAAGCGTTAGAGAGTATGCGAACATTTTCATAAGAAATATTGAAATTATTTAATGTCTTCGGCAAGCAATAACTTAAATTTTGAAAGCCATAGTTTGTGCGCGGCCGTGGCACATACCATTGTTCCGAGTGTCGGTTTAGGCGCTATGATAGATTTAGCTGCAAGTCAGCTACACTGTGTATATAACCGAGATTTTTTACAGTATCAGTTCCAAAGGAAAGTAATAAAGTAGGAAAGTAATAGCACGTTTAATTTAGTTACGTTATATTTAACGAATAGTTCTGAAGTGTGTACGTTAAATGGTAGGTTTGCAGCAGAACGTAGGGCTCTTTCTTTTTCTTCTTTTTTTTTTTTGTACGAGGAAAAAATCATTTATGGATGGCTTTGTTCCGTTACCCCAAATTAAGTTAGAATAGCGCAGATGAGATTAGAAGAGTGCCTTAAATATCGAAAGCTTTTAAGAAACTGGCAATACACGCTGACATTTTTTTCAGTAGCGCACAAGACCTTGCAAAGTTCGTTTTGTAAAAATTCCGTATGGTGATGCCATTTCATATATTCATGAAAAATAACACCTAAAGGTTTTATTGTAGAAAAAAATTCAATTTTATCATTATTTCACGGGAGATTATAAGAATGAGTAGGCTCATAAAGCGGGGATATAGAGCGAAAAGGAACAGCTTTATTTTTGGCACAGTTAATTTGTAAAGAACTTCTAAGTCTCCAGGTCCATATTTTTTCTAATGTTATGTTAGCTAGATTCACGAGATGATGCATATTTGTGCCGAAAAAGAAAAGACTTGTATCATCAGCATAGATTATGCATTGGGCTGAAGGGTCAACATTTACAATATCATTAGTAAATATAATAAACAAAAGCAGTGCCATTATGCTACCTTGGGGAACTCCGTATTTAACAAGTCTCATGGAACACAGAGTTCTGCTTATGGATACACATTGATGCCTGTTTGCTAAGTAGTTATGAATCAGATTCAGGACAACACCACGAACTCCATAACACTGCATCTTTCCTATTAATGTTTCATGGATAATTATGTCAAAGGCCTTGGACATATACGAAAATATACCGAGTGTGAACTTTTCTGCTTCAATATTGTTAACGATCAATTCTTTTTCAAATAGTAGCCCACTTTCTGTTGAAAAACCTGATCGAAATCGATATTGCGATTTTGTTATGACGGAATGTTTATCAAGAAATTTTGAGAGCCTAAGACGAATAATTTTTTCAAGTCCTTTGGAGAATATGGGAAGGATTGAAATGGGCCTACAATAACCGAGAATATTTTTATCACCACTTTTGTATATTACCATCCCCTTAGCATTCTTTATTTTCTGCGGGAAAATGCCATTGTTTAAGGAAAGGTTGTAAATATTTGTCACGTCGTCTTATGGCGATCGCATTATCAGGGCATCGGGCCGTCGGCGCGGGCGGAGAGAATGCAACGTCTCGCGACGCAACGTGCGGTATGCGCGGAGAATGCCGACGTTGACTCCAGCGTTCAGCAGCTGGAAGAAGCCGAGACAAGTGAGGCCAACAAAACGTACGGCCGGTGTAGCCAACGCATACCAGGTACTGCGCAGGCGAGTCTGAAGCTTGCGTGAATAGAGGGACGAATCTCAGGCACATCGAAATCAATCAGAAAGGTTGTCAGAGGTAAACCAAAGGAAGTCGGAAGCAAGCAGGATGTTATCGAAGAAGCACGAATTGTGCACGAAGTTCCCAAAGGCTGTCGCCTGATCGTCACGCTAGTGACGACCAGGCGACATCCAATGTGACCTTTCTTTTCCTTTGGCTCTATAATGCGAAGCATTTTCGGCTTCATTTCAGGCACTTTGCGGTAGGTAGCTAGGTAGGCAGGTTCCTGTCTCGACCCACTTCGGGCCTTTTCAATAAATGCGTGACGGATGATGGGATCGAACCTCTGTCTTCTAGCACAAAAGCCCGCTGCTATAATCATTTGGCCTTAATGGCTTTTCTTCTTCTTTATTGCCTGCTTGGTACAAAATAACAGAAGAAACAATACAATAAAAAAATTAATCACGCAAAAAGATGGCGAGACGTATGCGTGCGACCATGGGCCACGTTGAATAAAACAGAAAACTAAGTTTAGGCCGTGATCGCACGCAGACTATATACTCGCGTGCCAAAGCAGACTAGCTGTTTGAAACATTTGACGCGTCCGTCACGTGCAAGTTTTTCGCATTAACACAGCTTCTCAAGCTAGCGCTTTAAGACGCTGTGTTAGACTGCACCCCGTTCTGGATTGACCCACGATCCCCAGTCCTTTCTTTGTAGCATGTAACACTACGCAGAAGCCGCAGGACATTGTATCACCTTCGTGATCTACCAAGGTCGAACGTGTTTTAACTTTTCTTCGCCGGAGTGCAAATGCCATCGTCGTTTTATATACAGACCACATGACGTAGATGTAGGCACGATGGGTTGTATAATACTTAGTTGTAGACGACGACAAAACATGGATGGACGACAAACGTGGATGCAGCGGTGGCGTAGAGGTAGAACACCCGCCTCGCGTGCAAGAGGTCCGTGGTTCGAATCCCGGTGCCGCGCAATTTTCCACCGGATTAAAAAAAAAAAAAAAATCCGCGTGTTGATAAAATTGCGTAAACAGGCCTGGAGTGTGGCCTGATCCCGGTGACCAGAACCGGTAACGCACTCCCTCACCAGAGCAGGATTGGCCACCCTGGTGCAGTACTTGGCCACAACCTCCTATATGAACACACCAATCAAACCCCGGCCCTCAGTCCCCAGCAGCTGCGAAGCAACTGACCACGGCGGCGGTCAGACCTGCGACGCTGCAGAGGGTGCTAAGAATCCCTGGCTCCGGACAGGCCGCCATTGGAATATGAACCTGGCAACGTTTAACGCTAGAACGTTATCTAGTGAGGCGAGTCTAGCAGTGCTACTGGAAGAATTAGAGGGCAGTAAATGGGATATAATAGGGCTCAGTGAAGTTAGGAGGCCAAAAGAAGCATATACAGTGCTCAGAAGCGGGCACGTCCTGTGCTACCGGGGCTTAGCGGAGAGACGAGAACTAGGAGTCGGATTCCTGGTTAATAAGAATATAGCTGGTAACATACAGGAATTCTATAGCATTAACGAGAGGGTGGCATGTCTTGTTCTGAAACTTAATAAGAGGTACAAAATGAAGGTTGTACAGGTCTACGCCCCTACATCCAGTCATGATGACCAGGAAGTCGAAAGCTTCTATGAAGACGTGGAATCGGCGATGGGTAGAGTGAAAACAAAATACACTATACTGATGGGCGATTTCAATGCCAAAGTAGGCAAGAAGCAGGCTGGAGACAAGGCAGTGGGGGAATACGGCATAGGCACTAGGAATAGCAGGGGAGAGTTACTAGTAGAGTTTGCGGAACAGAATAATATGCGGATAATGAATACCTTCTTCCGCAAGCGGGATAGCCGAAAGTGGACGTGGAGAAGCCCGAACGGCGAGACTAGAAATGAAATAGACTTCATACTCTGCGCTAACCCTGGCATCATACAAGATGTGGACGTGCTTGGTAAGGTGCGCTGCAGTGACCACAGGATGGTAAGAACTCGAATTAGCCTAGACTTGAGGAGGGAACGGAAGAAACTGGTACATAAGAAGCCGATCAATGAGTTAGCGGTAAGAGGGAAAATAGAGGACTTCCAGATCAAGCTACAGAACAGGTATTCGGCTTTAACTCAGGAAGAGGAAATTAGTGTTGAAGCAATGAACGACAATCTTGTGGGCATCATTAAGGAATGTGCAATAGAAGTCGGCGGTAACTCTGTTAGACAGGATACCAGCAAGCTGTCGCAGGAGACGAAAGATCTGATCAAGAAACGCCAAGGTATGAAAGCCTCTAACCCTACAGCCAGAATAGAACTGGCAGAACTTTCGAAGTTAATCAACAAGCGTAAGACAGCTGACATAAGGAAGTATAATATGGATAGAATTGAACAAGCTCTCAGGAACGGAGGAAGCCTAAAAGCAGAGAAGAAGAAACTAGGAATTGGCAAGAATCAGATGTATGCGTTAAGAGACAAAGCCGGCAATATCATTACTAATATGGATGAGATAGTTCAGGTGGCTGAGGAGTTCTATAGAGATTTATACAGTACGAGTGGAACCCACGATGATAATAGCAGAGAGAATAGTCTAGAGGAATTCGAAATCCCACAAGTAACGCCGGAAGAAGTAAGGAAAGCCTTGGGAGCTATGCAAAGGGGGAAGGCAGCTGGGGAGGATCAGGTAACAGCAGATTTGTTGAAGGACAGTGGGCAGATTGTTCTAGAAAAACTGGCCACCCTGTATACACAATGCCTCATGACCTCGAGCGTACCGGAATCTTGGAAGAACGCTAACATAATCCTAATCCATAAGAAAGGGGACGCCAAAGACTTGAAAAATTATAGACCGATCAGCTTACTGTCCGTTGCCTACAAAGTATTTACTAAGGTAATTGCAAATAGAATCAGGAACACCTTAGACTTCCGTCAACCAAAGGACCAGGCAGGATTCCGTAAAGGCTACTCAACAATAGATCATATTCACACTATCAATCAGGTGATAGAGAAATGTGCGGAATATAACCAACCACTATATGTAGCTTTCATTGATTATGAGAAAGCGTTTGATTCAGTCGAAACCTCGGCAGTCATGGAGGCATTGCGGAATCAGGGTGTAGACGAGCCGTACGTAAAAATACTGAAAGATATCTATAGCGGCTCCACAGCCACTGTAGTCCTCCATAAAGAAAGCAACAAAATCCCTATAAAGAAAGGCGTCAGGCAGGGAGATACGATCTCTCCAATGCTATTCACAGCATGTTTACAGGAGGTATTCAGAGACCTGGATTGGGAAGAATTGGGGATAAGAGTAAATGGAGAATACCTTAGTAACTTGCGCTTCGCTGATGATATTGCCTTGCTTAGTAACTCAGGGGACCAACTGCAATGCATGCTCACTGACCTGGAGAGGCAGAGCAGAAGGGTGGGACTAAAAATTAATCTGCAGAAAACTAAAGTAATGTTTAACAGTCTCGGAAGGGAACAGCAGTTTACGATAGGTAGCCAGGCACTGGAAGTGGTAAGGGAATACATCTACTTAGGACAGGTAGTGACTGCTGATCCGGATCATGAGAGTGAAATAATCAGAAGAATAAGAATGGGCTGGGGTGCGTTTGGCAGGCATTCTGAGATCATGAACAGCAGGTTGCCATTATCCCTCAAGAGAAAAGTTTATAACAGCTGTGTCTTACCAGTACTCACGTACGGGGCAGAAACCTGGAGGCTTACGAAAAGGGTTCTACTTAAATTGAGGACGACGCAACGGGCTATGGAAAGAAGAATGATAGGTGTAACATTAAGGGATAAGAAAAGAGCAGATTGGGTGAGGGAACAAACGCGCGTTAATGACATCTTAGTTGAAATCAAGAAAAAGAAATGGGCATGGGCAGGACATGTAATGAGGAGGGAAGATAACCGATGGTCATTAAGGGTTACGGACTGGATTCCGAGGGAAGGGAAGCGTAGCAGGGGGCGACAGAAAGTTAGGTGGGCAGATGAGATTAGGAAGTTTGGAGGGTCAACATGGCCACAATTAGCACATGACCGGGGCAATTGGAGAAGTATGGGAGAGGCCTTTGCCCTGCAGTGGGCGTAACCAGGCTGATGATGATGATGATGATGATGACGACAAAACGCATGTTTTGCTCGCTTGCGCCGGTCCAGTACATATTTAGAAACGCAGTAATCGACATATCGCAAACCATATAGTAACAAATGGCCGGAGTAGAAGCCATGCCGTCGGCGTCAAACGATCGTTGACGTCTTGCCGCTGTCATCACACACACGCTCGTGTCCCACTCAGAGCGGCTTGCTTTGCACAAACACTTTGGTCGACCCACTTTTGGGGGAAAAGGTGCTGATGGAGTTCACGCATTAGCGCCATGGCGTATTACAATATTTCAGTCAATGAGCAAACTATACATTGGTGAGGACTCACAAATTTTTAGGTCTAATTATTGATGGGAGCCTCACGTGGCGCCCTCATACGCCGTACATATAGAAGTGGTTGGCAGGTATCTGTCTTTTTTTTTATGTTATTTGCCGGAAAGACATGGGGAATGCCTGTGTTAGCGTTATGCTGCAGTTAAAAAGAGCGCTTCTTTTAGGTTTTCTGCGATACAGCTTGCCCGGCCTGACCAACGCAAGCAAAAGAAGAATACGCATGATCCAAGGCATTCGGGCTCAGACTCATCGTACATGTCTATAGGCCTTCCTCAATGTGCCTCAACGACGCGAACTATCGCGATCGTTCTAGAATGCCTCATCGACGAACATAACAGTTGAAGCGCTAAGGGCACACATATAAGACATCTGGCCCGGACACCTCATCACCATTTAGCTTTTCTACCTAAGAGAGCACTGTTATATATTCGACGGCAGTACGACCACCGGCTATCAAGAAACCGACCACCAGCACCGAGGTCCGTTAGGTAATCCCCTTTATTCTCGTGGAACGCACTCTTTATGCGGTTCTTCGACCAAATACAGAGGAGCCAAAATAAAAATAAACGTAAGCCCTGGCGAACGTGGCAGTCTTGTCTCAAGAAGGAAGCATAAACAAAAAGCAATCACCGCAGTCGGAATTCCACGCACCTTGTTCTGCAAAAATGTATCAGCTCAGAATAAGTCGTTACCATCTGACTTCACAACTTGCAGCGAAATCTTCGACGCCTCCTTGGTGTCTCACTATACCAAAAGTGACCTTACTGACTGTATATACCTGGTATCCTGAAGAAAGCAGATTTGTCATCGCCAGCTCTCGAGCAGCTTACCATGCTCCTCTTATATGAAAGATGCAGCGAGTACACGCACATATGCACGGACAGTTCGGTCCTACCTAGCAACTCAATCGCAGCTGTTGCCGTCCCGGCGAAAGTCATCAATTTCTAAATATCTCTCTGGACAACATCGACAACTTACCGTTCTTCGTGCCGCACTGCTCTTCATTGAATGCGAACAACCAAGAAAATGGTCAATTTTCTGTGAGTCCGAAGGCGGCACTGCTGAGTTTATCGTCAGCATTGCGCTGGTGTCCATGAACAAATGGTATTTGATATTGCAGAATCGATACACCATTTAGGCGAAAAGGGGCACCACGCCATTTTTCGGTGGTTACAGAGCCATTGTGGCACCATCGGAAATGAACGGGCGGCGGAAGCGGCTTGATTAGCTCACGGAGAAGCCCAATATTTATCGATACCGCTTTCAAGGACGCACGTTGCAAGAAAAATTCACAAATTTTCTCCCCAACACACACTGTCTGATTGTAACGGGCACAATATCATAAATACATGACTACATTCCCTGGACCATGAATTAGGTCTCCAGTTACCATCAGGACTGCCCCAAAGAGACGCGCGACCACCTTGTGGACACTAGCGTTGGCCGTGGCGTTCAGCAGTGCCTACGCCTCCCGCATAGCAATGGCCGGCACCAAAGCCTGTGACGGCAGCAGTGAAGACGAAACCATCAGCCACATGCTGAACTAGTGTCCATAGTATTGTGCACAGAGACGCTCACTTACCGCTCTGATCAATGACTTCAATGACCGACCTCTGTCGTAAGCGACAATCCTACAACGTAGACGTGACTCGACATCTTTTCAGACAACTGTTAAAGCATCGTTGTGCATTTTGCAATCCACCGGACTCATTACATATTTAGAACATATATAGAGCCATTTGGGAATTTAGTATATGGTCGAATTAAGTGAAATCATTAAACTATTGAAGTCGACTGTAGTATTTATTGGACCCTTGGAGGCTCTTATAGTTCTGTACTAGCAGCCCTTATCACCAGCATGGCCGGTCATTTTTCTTTTCATCAATACACTCGACAAAGCTTGCCTACACAAGGTGCGCAACTTCACAGCTGTGGTGTTTGGTGCCTAGGAGAGTGCACGAGTCCAGCATGTTTACTCAATATCTGCAGAGCAGAGTAACGGCGGGTGCAAGCGTCAGCACTGGGGAGCTATAGGCTACAGATGCTATAATGCAGCTATTCTTTGCAATATTATAGCATTTCACTTTCACAAGGTTACAAAAGTGAACTTCCGATAACAAGACTTTGAAAGTAGCTTTTCAGAAAATGTCGCTATTAACGCGGACTAAAACATTATTTTTCACCAAGAAACGCGAATATCATTTCAATCGCTATATCAAAACTCAAGTATTTTCTTTTACATTATCACCCATCCTTGAACGGCGCCGTTCTGCTAAATAATTCTAAATAACACCTTCGCTCGCCTGTACCACGCACTCCTGCCATCTCATTCACAACCCTTGAGCGCACCCTTAGGCGATAAGCCAACAGAAAAGGCGCGAGACCGAGGCCTCGTAAAACCAACAGGCATTCTGCCACATCTCAGCCACCCGCTGCGCGAACCCACCGGTCTGAAAACGGGTGCCGAAGTGCACTGAGGAGCCTGCGGTGGCAAATGGAAGGCCCACTGCAGGGCAGCCTCTCGTCATCCAGAACTAGTCGATCTGAAGCAGAACCAGCGCCAACAATGTGTCCGTATGCGAGGCCAGTTGTGTCGAATTCATCCTCTGTTCGTTGGCACCTCGACAAACGCCTCGTTCTCTCTGGCGGACCCCAAAATCAACCTTCGTGCCCACAATGAGCTCGCGCGAGCGGCCGAGGCGCCATCATCGCCGATGCTTCGTAGAGAGAGGCTGGGCGACATTGTGCTCCATACGCGCAAGCCGGGAAGAGACACCCTTGCATACGCGCCAAGTGGATGGGACGCGGCTCATTCTGCGGGTGGTGGCCGCGATGACAATGCGCGTGTTTGTCGAAGGCACTTGACGAATGGCCGCGCCACGGAGGCTGCGCTGGGTGCTGTGGCGCACTGTGGGGGTCTCCGCCACCCACTGCGAGCCCAGGGCGCATCGCCCGCCGCGGTACGGGCCGGGACTCGGCACAAAGGACCCTGTGGTGGGTCTACGGACACTGACGCTCGGCTCCGAGTGTCGGGCATATTTCGCGCCCGACCGCGGCTGGACACTAAGGGCTTTGGTCCGCCCTAAATGATGACGATGAACCCTCGGTGGAGCCTAGCACACTCCGCGTTCCGGCTTACTGTTTGGTGCAGCGAAACCAAAGATGCATCTTTCTGCGCTCGCTTCGCGTTTTGGAATCTGTATGCAACGGTCAGCACGAAGACGGCCAATGCTGCCCGTCTGTCCTTGTTCGCATTACTTATCAAGAAACCCTGATCGCAAGTCGTACCATGATAATGTGTAATATTAGATTTAATGGGAAAATTGCACGTTATGTAGACTCAATACATATAGGGTGACAGAGTACAGAGCTTTCGCAGGGTAATCTAAGTCAAAGCGGTTGTCCATCATTATGCTAAGGAGAATCAGTGCGAAAGAACAACGAACAGTAGCAGCGTAGCCCTCAACGTCTGCCTGAGGCTGACACGAGCACGAACTCCCACCGATAAATCACTCAGAGCGCACCACTGCGCGCGCGTTCCTTCCCTCCATTTCCACAACGCTGCTCAGAACTGTTGAGGCGCTGTCATTGTAGTATACCATGGGTGGCGAGGGGAGAGGAACTTCCTTGCCATCGAGCGACGACAGATCACCGTCAATGTTCGACTACAAAAAATCCTGTGCGCACCAGGACGAACTCCTTTGAAAAGCACGCGGGTACACCTCGACAGATGCTCGTCTTCGCATCATGCATACATTTGGGGGAAACGGAATAAAGTGAGCAACGCACCTGAAAGTGATTCGACAGTCACGTGCGAACGACTTTTGGAGTTGTTTTACTCTTTTTAGTATCTGAATAAGCTTCCGAAGTAACTCTTCCGCGATGAATGAAGCATATGGCTTCTTCTTACATAATCGCAAACGAGTCACGAGAACAGTTTGTAACGCTTGGAGGGCACTTCGTTCAAATAACCCTACGCATTTACGGCGCTTAGTCGTAATTTCCTCCTGCGCCATAGCAGTGTTTTGGTCAGGACCAAGACACTGCTACAACGCAGCACTAAACCCCCATTAATTGCCGTAAATGCGTGCGTTATTAGAAGAAAGTACCCTCTCGATATTGCTTACTGAAACTTGTTCAAACTCAGCCGATCTTTTGAAACGTAATTTTTTTTTTAACTGCTGCCCATCAAGTTACGCTGGTGTATTGCGGTGAAGTTCAACAAATTGCCCGGAAGGGGAAATGTCCAACATTCCCGGGAATGTCTAGAATGCTGACCGTATAGTGAAAAGATGGAGATAGCGTGACTGGTGGCCTGTCATGCTACTCAAACAGAAACACACAAGCGGCACATTCCAACAGACACGCAGACACACTTCAAGCTATTCATGAAGTCTCATTAAGAGGAAACTCTACCTCTAGCCCAACTCCGGCCGATTTCCCTACTCAAATACATGTAGAACGCAGAAATGCTTTCTTTTCTGACACAGCGGATGGAACGATTTGAATTGCAGTTATTGCCTCTGGAGAAGAAAGTCAAACTTAGTGACTCTAGGAAGGATAATATTGATTTAGCGCTCCGGAATATTTTGCGAAATTTTCTGGAAACTGGTATGTCTGAAAAATTTTGATGCACAAAGTTTATAAATTCGTGATTCTGCACCAAAAACAGATATCGCCGTTCTGTAAACTGCATCTGTTAAGCCATCTAAAGCTGACGAATTCCACGTGGATTTACAGCTTACTTGAAACTGTTACAATTTTTACGAGGGTTTTGCAAACGTCCTACTAACAAATTAGTGGTACATTTCAGAGCGATGTATATTACATAAATTTTGTCCGCTTATATTATTAGGTGCAGTTTACAGAATTGTGATATGAATTTCATAGTTGAGTTTCTGTTACTGTTCTTTCAATTTTGCAAAATTCATAAATCTTTACTTAAAAATTCACAGCCTAAATAAAAAATAGGCTTCCTACAGTCACTAGATGTTGATGTTTTTCTTTCAAATGTAACAAATATATTCAAACTCTGTGCAATGATTGCCGAGAAAAATTATTTATCCGTTGTCTTGTGTTTGGATAGGAGCCCATGAGGTAAAGGACCTTAGAAAAATCTGAAGTGCCGAACCCGAGTATGACTCGACTCGGGTTCGGCAACATCGTATACACAACCGCGGAGCCACAGCGGCGGATCGAGGAAACGAAAGGTGTCGTGCATGGCAAATAAAATAAAGGATTGAAGAAGGCACCCTAGCTGGATTAGACCGCCGAGCCAAACGCTTTAGAGACACCCTCCATCCGATCACGGCAGCTGGGCATCGGCGAAGGAGTGCACAACGGGTGTATACATGAACAGCGCAAATGATGCGGACGAAGCACATATATAGGAAAGTGAACACGCCGCTTTCTACATATCTTCGTCTCGTCCTCTTCGTTGCTCGTCTCAACAAATGAATTAGCTTTATTGATAGAAGATGCCGCTTAGGCCTATATACTGGGAGAAGGGGAGTACGTATAAGGGTATGGTTAGACATCTTTGCGGTATAGATTCCGGTCTCCTGGGCGAACGGTCACAGGCTCTGAGACACCCGTACACAACGGCAGCAGGCAGCCAGGTCCTCTCATCTCAATAATGCACCAGACGACGCTAACGTCTTGGTTCAATTGATAATCGGTTCAAATTTGGCAGTTGGACGTCCCAAAGCAGAAGGCTTTGAGAGGCGTCCCTCATACCTATCTCGATCGTGTGTTGCTTCGGGAAGTTGAACGCCACAGTTTGATTTATAATTAGCACCAAGGCGTTAGTGTCGTCTGAGGACGGCTCCGCGTTCATTTCTGGAGTTCTTTAATGTGCAGTTAAACGTGCTAAACCTAAGTGCACGAGCGCTTTTGGATTCCGCCCCCATCGAAATTGGTCCGCTGCGGCTGCAGGGAACTGAACTCACGTGCTCAACAGCAGAACGCCATGGCCACTAAGCCGCCGCGGTGGGTGGAATTGATGTTACGATGAAATTACGTTGAACTACAGGGCAACATGATTCTGAACAATGTATGCGGTTACAACCTTGTAAACGGAGATCTCGTGATCGGGAAGTGTCTATAGGCACTCTCCCCAAAATACAACGTTACAGCGCTCCTTCTGATACCTTCTGTTGCGCTACGCAAATAAAAATGCATGTTAATCACCGGAAATACGGTAAAAAGCACAACGCAAACATTCTCGTGGATAGTAGGGCCGGTATGCAGGAAAATCCTTTTACATAAGCGCCATCCACGACTGGCCATTTGGGGCGATCGTCTCCTTATCATACATAGGAATCGCCGAGTGGCGCGCGATCGAACGCCAGCCAATGAAGAAGCGCTCGTACCTAAGGGAAGGTTCTTTAATATGGGCTCCAGATGTAGTATACGCGTTCTTTTAGCCACCGATGATTAGTTCAGACATAACGAGGCCCAACCGATACCGAACCAAGAAAACGATCGTGCGCTCTAAATCACGGCGGAAATATTCCAAGCCGTAAAGCTGCGCCGCGCGTACGTCGCGCGAATGCACCCACACCAGATATAGGGACCGTGCGTCCCACAGCGCCGGGCGCGCTGCACGGAGGCTGGCGGCGGGGAATGGCGGGGGGCTCGGCACCAGCACTAACAGAGGCGAATCCCTCTCCCCTCCTCGATCTGATTAACGCCGCGCCGGGCCGACAAAAGGCCGGAAGCCCCGCCCGGAGCGGGCCACGTCCGCAGCCCATTGGCGAGCACCGCGAGCCCCGCAGGAGTGAATCACGTCCGTAGTTTGGGGGGCATATCGGGGGTCCCGCGGCGGATGGTTCGAACCCCGTATGTCGGCCATCTTGGGGGACCGACTCCAGGGCGAAAAACGCAAATTAGGGGACGGTCCCCACCCGCCCCGTTGGGGACCCCCTGTTTTCTCACGGTCGGCCTGCGCGCCGCCCGATGCGCGGCAGGCCGATCAAATTATCCCGCGACGCTGAGCACCCCCCCCTCCGTCCTTGCTCGCGCGCCTCGTCGCGAGCGAGCGCCCGTTGCAAACGCACGCACCGCTCGCTCGAGCAGTCGGTGAAACGCAGCGAAGCAGACGCAAAACAAGCACCCCACCTCCGGCGAGCCCCGCCACCCGCCCCCCTCGACGTTGGTCCCAGCAATTCTCCAAGAGTTAGGAGAGAGAAAAGCCTCCCCGAGAGGAAGTTAAATTGTATGTACTGCCGGAGTAGCCTCCCACGTTGCTTTCTTCTTACTCTCTGTTTAGTCAAATTCTTTTCTTTTTTTTATCCTGTTCACAAAAGTCAAGCTGCGTTAACTAGACGTCTCTTCAAGGTAGTGTTAATGGAAGTGACGGGCAATCTACAAGAGGTGACGTGGAAACACGTTCCACGCGAGATTTCACTGTTACCATCGTTTATTTATGTATTACGCGGAAAAGGAAAAGTTACAAGCTGATATGAATGTACACCTTTAAACGTTTTGAGCCCTCGGTGTTTTAAAATGGTGAGATAGCATTGGGCGACTCTTTTTTTCTTTTCGTTTTTCTTCGCAACATTTTTTTCGCACTGCGAGGTTAATTTTTGATGTCGAAAAAGCGTACAGAAGCTATATTTTCTGATGATTTCGCCACTTAATAAACAAGAACAAATTAACGTTTTATAGTTCCCGCTACACGGCAGTGCCTCTTATTGCGGGCAGGCATAATTTTCCCTTAACAAGTCCTCCAGTAATCATAATCGTCCCGAATAGCTTATGCCTCAAATTAAGAAGCCAATTAATGTAGCCAAAACGCTGGAAGCCTGAAGAAGCCTTTTAAACTCCGTTTTTTTTTTTTTCGTCTTTATTTTCTTTTTTTTTTTAGTTTTTTGCACTGTTACAGTGCTTTGCAGTTGAAAAAATTTCCCCTTTCTTGAATCTTTTTCCAGCTTACGAGGTTCCGCAGAACCGATTTGTCTGCCGTAAAATTATATTTAAATCCGACTGGATTTAAACAACCACTACCAATATACGTGGATAGTACCATACCGTATATGCAGCTTTTCTCGGCAAACGCACGCTATGCTTAGTCAGCCACCATATGGCGCTTGTGTGCGCACGTTATCTGATAACTAAGAGGCCTCCTGATCAGAGAATTATGGTATTTTGGGAGAACTTCAGTATGGCTTCAAAATAGGTAGGCGTTTGGATGATACCTTATTTGTTCTTACTCAGTGTATATTGAGAGAGAGAGAGAGAGAGAGAAAATGATAAATCAGTGTATATTGAAATATCAAAAGTAGAAAGCAGACCGTTATATGTGGCCTTTTTAGACACTACAGGAGCGTATGACAACGTATACCGCAACATTTTGTGGGATATTAGGGAAAGGGAAGGCATAGGCGACGATTGTACACAGCTTTTGAGAGAGATTTACCTAGGAAATACTGTTTGCGTTGAATGGGAAGGGACGAGGAGCGCGGAGAAAGTTCGTATCAACAAGCGACTGAGGCATGGGTGCCCTTTATCCCCACGGCTGTTTATGATGTACATGGTGAGGATGGAGAGGGCGTTGGAAGGAAGTAATATCGGGTTTAATCTCTCGTACAAACAGGCGGGTACAATAGTAGCGCAGCAGCTTCCAGGTTTGTTTTATGCGGACAACATTGTGTTGCTAGCTAACAAGCAAAGCTATTTGCAACATCTGGCTAATATCTGTGGACAGGAAGGCGAGAATTTAGGTATGAAATTTAGTGTTAGAAAATCAGATGTTAGGGTATTCAATGAAAACAGTGAACAGACAGTGGCAACACAGGGACAGGAAATACCTCGAGTAAGACAATATAAATACCTTGGTATATGGATAAACGCAGGCAATAGATAAATGGAAACACAGGAAAAAACAATAACAGTGGAGGGGAAGAGAAATGCAGCCATAATGAAGCACAGAGCGCTATGAGGATACAATAGGTACGAGGTGCCCCGGGGTATGTGGAAAGGTGCAATGGTTCTAGGACTTACTTTTGGAAATGCGGTTGTTTGCTTTAAATCAGGGGTACAATCAGGACTCGATGGGAACCAAAGGTCAGTGGGACGCCTCGCACTGCATGGGCGCTCACGGGAAGACTACAAATGAAGCTTTGCATGGTGATATGGGCTGGACTAGTTTTGAAGTGAGGGAAGCTCACAGTAGAATTGATTATGAAGAACGACTGAGGAATAAAGAAAGTGAATGGGCTTGGAGAGTGTTGAGTTATCTGTACCGGAAAAACATTGATTCACAGTGGAGGAAAAGAACTAGGAAGCTTACCAACAAGTATGCGGCCTGTGCGGTGAGCAACACAGCAACGAAGAACGTCAAATGGAAAGTCAGAGAGGCTGAAATAATCTCATGGGTGGCGGCAATGGAAAAGAAACCTGCCACGAGTAACTACTTAAGAGCGAAAACCAAATGAGGAAAGAAACAATTTATGATAACTCAAAGGGAAGCTCATTACTTTTCGAAGCGAGATCAGGATGCCTTAGAACACGCCCGTATAAAGCAAAATATAAGGAAGGAGAAGCATGTGCTTGCTGCGGTAAAGCTAGGGAAACGATATAGCATGTTTTATTAGACTGTGAAGATATCTGCCCAGCGGTCGATTTACGCACCACTGGCCTCCCTTGGGTTCAGCGAGAGCAGGGGAAAAGTAAACATGTCCGCAATGTCTTAGACATTAGTAAGAGGCGATTGGAAGATTGCTGGAAGAAAAGTAGGGAAACGACAAGAAAGGGAGAGGTACAAAAGCAAAGTTCACAATAGGGGGTCAGGAAATTTGGTTGTGCGAGTTCATCGTTGTTGTTTTTTCTCTTCTTTTTTTAACCAAGGTAGGACATTAGGCAGTATAATAGCAAGAGCTTGCTGATAGAACCCGTTCCAAAGGGGACGCTCTTAACATCCATCTATGCTTCCTAACCTAACGAAACCCATTCTCCCGAGCTGACATGAAAATCTAAGATGCAGCATCAAGATAAACGTCAAGGTATGGCACCTACCACGAGCTGTTATATACCTTCATCGTCCCGATCGAAGTGCGGCTGCCGCGACCAGGAATCGAGACCGTGACCTCGTGCTTAGCAGCAGAATGCACATAGTCACTGAGCTACCTCATCTGGTAGGAAAGTGAAGTGGATGGTGCAAACATATACAGGGTTTGTCTTTTTTTAGACACTGTATGTTTGTTTGTTTGTTTGTTTGTTTTAATAAAGAAACCGCGACCCGCGAGACACCTGTCGTCTTCGCATACGAGCTCTACGGCGAGGCGGAAGCACTTTGCCGCTGCTTTAGTTACTCTGAAAAGGCTAATTAACAAAATGTAATAATTAACGTTTTTATTAGTGCCTTGGGGAAAGTTGTTTGAATGGCGAATTTGAAGGCCGTAACACCGCAGCGGCTTGGGCTAGTCTGTACGTACTCGACAGGGGAAAAGCGCGAAAAGACGACGGACAGAGAAGAAAGTGAACGCACACCAGCGCTGACTTACCGAGGTAAGCGACGGCACCACCAAGGAAAGCCGAGTGCGAGAGTCACCAAAGGTATGCGCAGGGTGCTAGCCGCTCGGAGCTGCATGTATATGCCCTTCTGACTTACTGCGATTCGTTCAAATGTGCGTCCTGCGGTGGACCTCTCTATTTCTATGAAGAGCGTTGCCAATGGAAGGCATTAGCGTCTTGTTTCGTACATGCAACTGACCATCGCCTTACAACAGTTTTTGTCGGTCCGGTATATATGTCGGCTCAAAGGTATCTTTAAGCCACACCGACTTGTTAATGGAATAAGCTATTATATATAAAAAAAATTTTCATTTACTTGGTTTTCTTTGATTTAGCCATCGGGTATGTGCCACGGTATGTGCCATTCTAAGCAAACACAAAACACCTTTGTTGCGCGAGATGCAAAGGCAGTGCTAGTTCTTGGGCCAAGGAAGTGTCTTGATTCAAAGGATGACGGTTGGTGAATGCTGAGTGCGGACATTAAGGCCGTTCTTCATAGTGTACATATAGGGTGCCCCAGCTAACGTTAGCCAAGCTTTCCAATGAAAAAAAATGCAGATTTAGAAAACACAGTGCAAGGTACGGTTTTAAGACCTACAGTGTTCGGTTGTCAGACCTCTGACAACAAAACACCGTGGGTCTTATAGTTGTATCTTGCGCCGCGTTTTTTTTTATCTTTTTTTTTTTTGAACAGCTCAGCTAACGTCTACTGGGACACACGGTATACAGCCTATAAGCGCTGATTAGGTGGGCTACATCGTCCTGCTGTTTGCACGCAGGGCACAGTGGTGACGTTATCCGTTTGATTTTTAATAGGAAATACTCTGTATTTGTCCTGTTTAGTCGAATATGGTGTATGCTCTCTCGCGCCTGTTAAGGCCACATGGCATGCGAAACTTGCACATAGTATCGTGTGTTTCAGTACGAGAGAATGGGTACGTACCGCTGTAACTCAAGAGGTGCCCAACATAACAATTCTATGCTGCTTTTGAGGTTCTCGGTACGCCAGTATCCGCGTCATGGCATGACCTACAATGCCACTTCTCTCGCTTGCTCGCTTTAGAAGCATGAGTTACTTCGTCTACTTTGGGAAAACACGGGGATGGCGGGTAATGAACATTCAAGATGATGAGCAAAACGAGAACAAGGTAAAAGCGGGCTCCCGCTTTTACCTCGTTCTCGTTTTGCTCTTGATCTACTTAGGCACACATGTGGTACCCATTCTTATTTTTTAATTGGTGCTAAACCTCCCACCTGTGGTAGATGCGGCGAGAGACTGACCGTCCTCCACGTCTTTCTGGAGCGTCGGGAAGCAGAACCTGAACGGAAAAAGCACTTTCCTCTATAGCATACCAACAGCATATATCCCTTTTCATCGCGCACTGTTTCTTGGTGCAGAACCGTCCTTCAAGACTAACCCAGGGCTTAACTTTTCAAATGACGTTAAAAAAAATTAAATTGTGGGGTTTTACGTGCCAAAACCACTTTCTGATTATGAGGCACGCCGTAGTGGGGGACTCTGGAAATTTTTCCACCTGGGGTTCTTTAACGTGCACCTAAATCTAAGTACACGGGTGTTTTCGCATTTCGCCCCCATCGAAATGCGGCCGCCGTGGCCGGGATTCGATCCCGCGACCTCGTGCTCAGCAGCCCAACACCATGGCCACTGAGCAACCACGGCGGGTCAAATGACGTTGTGTTGCACATTATCAGCCCAAGAAATTCGTAGCATGCCCGCTCTTTATAGAAAGTGCTGCTGCGATAGTAGTGTCGTAAGGCACATGCCTCTGGGCCCTTGTCCTCAAGGGCCCCGGTGAGGCGGTTGTGCTACTGGCAGGGACACATTATTGCATTATCGACTTGCAGAATATATTTTGTGGTCATAGCCCACATCGCTTGACACATTATTGCATTATCGACTTGCAGAATATATATTGTGGTTATAGCCCACATCGCTTGACATTGTTTTATCTACGTATTTTACGTCAATTACAGACAATGCTTTAGGCTTCTATACATCCATGTTACATTTACCACTCGTCATTTACCCCTTCATGGACTGCTTCATACCAATTTTGGCGCTCTTTAGCCATCCCTGGTCCTTGCGCCAATAAACCACATGTATCATCATCATCATCTATCTGGAACATTGCTGTCCAGAATAGTACACGCGGTGACAGGAGTCCCGCAAACAGCGCCAACACAGTCTTGACCAATTGCATCGAGGTAATGACCACAAATTGCCAAAGTCATACCAGAACAACAAGAAAATAAAAGGAAAACATGCATGTAATTACACTCAGTAGGGCAGCTGGTGGTAGTCATTGTCCCGTAGTAGTGACGGTGAAGAAGGTATAGCAAAACCGTGATTGAGGAAACTAGCTTTCTATTGGGCTAACCTGTGCCCTCAAGAGCAGGCTGCACTCAAAGAACAACGATAGCGGCGTACACATCGGTGATCGTCGAAAATCTGATGTGCCGGTCAAGCGCGTCGGCTTTTATACATGGGTCATCGAAGGTTCCAGAGTAATTGTTGATGCCTACAAAAAAAATTCTACAAACTTCGCGTCTCAAGTGTAATCAGATTACACAAGCTTGGGTGACAACGTGTGGAAACATCGACAACATTCCAGAAACTTCCGATACATGCGGGCGCGTCCCGCGCTGAGCGATAACATTTGTTAGACAGTGAAAAGCGGTCACCTGAAAAAGATAAACAAGTACACGTGTCAATATAAGTTTCTAATTTAATACAGTTTGAAACCCTGCGCTCGCCTGCAGTAACAAAGTGAGCGACCAGCGTCGGCTCAGGATGCGCCAGCAGGTAGCGACAAACGAACGCTGTTAGAGCCTGCATGCAGAAGCTTTTTTTTTCTTTTGCTAGTTTTCTTTCTATCTGCAAAAGCATGACCTTATACTAGAATGCAGAACGGATCACTGTAGAACTAAATGCGGAAAGGACTCGCATTTTCCGGCTTGCCATGTGTCCTCCTCTTCTAAATTTACAGGCCTGCGGAGTTTGCGAAGTTCGCAAAAAATTATGGCTCGTATTGATGTTCCTAACGTGCTGAATCATTCTTGAACTACAGCGCACACAAAAGGCGAGGGACACATGCAGATTGAACAAAAAAGGTGTTCAACAATGAGTCGATACCACCTCCCCACTTTCCTTTCTATCGCGCTGCATAATCCGTGCACAGTGACGTGGTCTCGCAAAGAGCGGTCGCGTATAGCAGCTGTGTGCCGGATGGTGCATGCTGGAACGAATAGCGCAAATAAATGGACGAATAACGCACAAATGCCAGCGATGTGTCTTCACGTTTCGTCCTGTGCACTGCAAAATAATTTATACCCTAAAAAGTGAAAAAGGGTGTAAATGTGTCTATAACTCACACCCTTAGGGTGTCCGTTATATAGATAACACCCTAATTGTGTCATAAGAAGCCAACAAACACTGACACCAAGGACAACATAGGGGAAATTACTTGTGCTTAATAAATGAACTAAAGAAAATGATAAGTTAATGGAAATAAAAGTGGTTGAAAAAACAACTTGCCGCAGGTGGGAACCGAACCCACAACCTTCGCATAATTAAAGTGGATGAAAAAAACTACTTGCCGCATGTGGAAACCGAACCCACAACTTTCGCATAATGCGAAGGTTGTGGGTTCGGTTTCCACATGCGGCAAGTTGTTTTTTCATCCACTTTAATTTCCATTAATTTATCGTTTCTTTATTTCATTTATTAAGCACAAGTAATTTCCCCTATGCTGTCCTTGGTGTCAGTGTTTGTTGGCTTCTTACGATATGACTAATAAAAATCGGGCCCCTCGGTTAAACTCCTTTCTTCTCGTTTACCCTAAGGGTGTGAGTTATAGACACAGTTACAGCCCTTTTCACTTTTGAGGGTTAAATTATTTTACAGTGTGCATGTTTCGCGCGATTCGTTCTCGCGCTGGAGTAGAAATTCCCTAGCCGTTACTCACGAATGCGCATGCCCTGCTGACTTGCGGCGAGTCGTCTGAAATGTATAAGTGGGAGGCCATCAGGCAAACTTGCCTTCAGACGCACGTACACGCCCAACCCGAAAAGCTTTTCGTATCAATTGACCTGACAAAAAAAAAAAATAAAAAGCCGAGGATACCTATAGAGTTGTGAATGCGAAAACATTAATGTCCAATTGAACGCCGCTGAGCGGTCCTTCGACTTTTGCGCTGCGAGTGATGTACCATAGCGGCATGTGCTGCTCGAGCCAGCAAGCTGCTCCTTGCTGGCTCGCCGCATGCCACCGACCAGTCGGAAATGGTCGCTTTTTTCGAAATGCGACTATTCTGGGGCTAGTCACTCGCTGCTCGTTTATTCAGTCGCGCGACCGTGGTCGCGAAACTGCTAAACCAATCAGCGGCACGCCGAAAGTGCAAAGCATGTGTTTTCATATGGTGTCCTCCGGCGTCGCACCACACCAAATACGAAGTCCACGCCACCGTGGCAGACTAGAGGAATGTAATTGGTTTCTTGACTCGTGATGCCGGGGCGCAGCAGTTCCAGCAACGTGTCGGCTGTATACGCGGTAGCATCCGCAAGAAGCTATACAGCAGCAAAAGAAGGCGCAAAATTATGCACCGATTCCCACGCCAACGCGAACTAGAAATTACAACTTACTCTCGATGATACTCCCAGTCATGCGCGCGGGCAGGAGGCGGCTTGCGTGGCCGGCCACTTATCGCGAACGGAGACACGGGCGCACCCACTAGCGTCGCTTTCTCTTCGGAGGCTTCCGCCTTGCTACAGCTGACACCACGGCCGAGCACACCAGCACAGTGACGACGTCTCCCTCTTCGCTCGAATGAAAATCCATAGCTGTAGCCGGAACGCGAAACCAGCGAAGTGCGTGCGAACTGCGTACATCCCTAAAGTCCTCGCTGAGAACGATAGTCTCCGGGATCGCGACTTGCAACTCGCGCTCGCCCGCGCTTGTCGGTGTGTGCATCGGTCGCCTTCAGCCGCTTTCTGGTCGCCAGTCGCAAATAGTCGCGCGACCTCCTCAAGTCGCCGGTGTGATTGAGCCTTTTAAGCCCAGTAGGGGTGAGAGGGATACGGACTGCGCGTCGGCTCCCGAGAGCGAGGCGTCGCGTCACCGTATCTGCTCCGTCGAGGCGCGCTGGTGACGTGGCGTCGCGGCGATGCCTTCTCCCCTCACGCAACTCCATTCGACCCACCCTGCTCCGTCGAGGCGCGCTCGTGACGTGGTGCCACAGCCAATGGGAATTTAGGTGCCGTTTCGCTGATATATACAGACGACGGGTATATATCTCGCTCAATGGATCATTTGATGCTTTCGCATATAAAAAAAGGAAAAATATCACCTCTCAGCCAAGTAATCTGCCCTCGTATTAAAACGTGCAGCGTATACTTACCCATATGACAGCCATATTGCTGTCCTAAAGTCCAGGCAGCGTGGCGAAATCGCGAGTATATGCAACTTTTTCGTGAATTCCGTACTCCGAATTAAGACTTTCGTGGTTTACACGCAGACGGGCAACGCGGTGCACCGAGCTGCATCGCCGCGCTATTTATCCAACAGCTGCACTGCTGGCTGCAGCAGCTGGAACTGCGTACACCGCGGCCTGGGCATGCGCGAGAGCGATGCCCGCTGGCGGCCCCATCGCACGCTCTCCATTCCTTTATCGTCAGCAACTTTAGTGATGAGCAATGCGTCTAGGGCCAGTATAGTGTAACGATTGCTTTCGCTCGATCATATACTTTTCTTATCAACCACTTATCAACCAAAGCAGACAGAAATAGGTTTTTAATGCATTAGCATCAGGAGTGTTAAAGTGGTAAAAAATGTATGTGAAGTGTGGGAAGTCGGTCACGTGCTAGAGGTCTGCTTGTTTACAACACACACACGAGCGCGCGCGCGTGCGTGTGCGTGTGTGTGCGCGTGCACGCGTGCGTGTGTGTGTGTGTGTGCGGGCGGGCGCCTTCCACCTTCTCTTTCTGAGGCGGAGGAAACAAGTTTTTGTAAATGACGAGATTATTCTAGCGCGATAAATCATCACAACGCTTCCAACGTGCAGCGTCCCCTGAAAGTGAAACCAAGGTGCGGTGTCCCAACAACTGCTTGCTTTTAATGCGTTAGCATTCGGTACTCCGTGCACTTTCTGGGGGCGTCTATGTTTCTACGTGTGTTTGTATCTAACCGTTTCCCTGCCTATACCTGGATCATTGGGTAGCCAGTGGTCGAATGGGTAGCGGCGCATTGGGCTGCTGTGCTGAGGTAACAAAGTTCGAAACCAACCATCATCACCAACTTGAGTCACTGAGTATGTGGCAATGTGCGCATACGGGACGCTATCCAACGAACTTCTTTCACGCCGGCATGGGTCCTTGTAGATCGGGGACTGGGTAGGTACCGTTGTTCGGAAGAAACTCTTCGACGCCAATTTGGAGCACTGGGTATGTGCCATGCGGTCTGTGCTGGTCTTCAACGAACCTTTGATGCTTACTTGGTTCATTGTGTATGTGCCAGTTGGTGTGTGCCACTCTTAAATGAACGTATTTGGCGCCAACTTGGAAAACTAAATAATTGCCACTGGGAACGTCCCACTCTACAATGACGAAAAGGATACTTCAAGTTTCTCCGATGCTGAGCGGAATCGAACCCACGTCACAAGGGTTTCTCAAGGGCAGTAACCCGATGCATTAGCAGGCAGCGCCACAAATCTAATGAACCTCTCGCCAAGTTGGGTCACTGAGTATTTGCCACTGATACTGCTGCAAGTGAGGACACAATTCTCAGCGTACTCCGGCACCGGCGCGCCACGCTTCTCGTGCCGGAGACCATCCGCGGTCTTCTCGCAGTGCCACTAGATGGCGCAGCGTGTCCAGAAAGAAGCGCGAGAGAGGAGCCCGGTTGCCGCATGACACTTTTCTCAGCGTTCGCACGCGTGCCAGGTATTTCGGAGGCCACGCGCAGGCTTTACTGCGGCAGCGCTAGATGGCGCCGAGTGTTATTAAGGAAGCGCGAAGGAGTCCCGCTGCAGTACACGCCTCATACATAACTCGTCTCGACGGTGGCAATACCTTGTGCCGCTATATTGATTCAAGGCTAACGCATTACCTACGACAGTCATCGTGAGATGGGTTCCGCCGTGGTTTTGTATGCGAATATTAGAAATTTCGAATATACTAATCGAATACTTTTGGCTATTCGATTAATATTCAATTCAAGAATTCACTAATCGAAATCGACGAATATTCTTTTCTGTTTCGCACATAAGCTACAGACAACAAATCTTGTCAAAGCCTCAGGCGAAAAAATGCCGATCTAAGTGAAGACTGTTGCGAATGATTCTGCTGCTGGAGAGCCGTGGTTGTTACGCAGAGGCGTAAGCTCCTGAGCGAACTCATGAGGCGGATTACTTTTGCCCGATAATTTTCTGTCGTTGAATAAGAATGGCTCGCTTTTAAGCAGCCAACGAACTTGTATCTCGATTTAGGCAAAGCCTTTTCAATTGAGTGTCACCGTGTCTGGGTTCTTTTAAAACAATGTACGGGGTTGTGGTGTTGCATTAATCTCCTTCAACGAACACATACGGGCATCTAGTGCAGTGCTCCTCCATTATTTCAGATATTACTATGTGAAGGTGCACCAAATAGCTAGCAATTTGTCCTTAGTTACCGGACGTCTGTAGTTCTGAGTTGCATTACATGCATGTATCAAATCATGTAAACAAATCTTTTTAGAGCGCCGCTCTTAGGTGCCCGTTCCTGCGGCGAGCGGCGTCGGCGTCGTAACAGAGCAAACGAGCACATATAGTGAAAGATGAAAGAGCGAACGGGGAGCGGGCCATGAAAGACGCGAGCCGCGAACCAGCGGAGACCAATGAGAGCAGCCCCTTCAGTGACATGCGCAAGGGAAACTGGTGCCATGAGAAACCGCCCAACCGCTCGATGCGTACTCGTTACGGGACTCAGCCGGACTATCGTACGATCGTCTGCTCACGGCAGCTATCGCGTGCGCTTGTTTGGTTTGCTTGGTTTGGTCTCGTTCGCGCTTTTCAATTGTCATGATTTGCAATTGTTTTGTAATCTGATCGCATGCGCAACGCGAAGTGTGTAGTACCTTGTGGAAGCCACGCGGAACTAGCGATTACACTGGAGCCTTCGACGAGTCATGTATAAAAGCCGACGCGCTTGACCCGCGCAGATCAAATTTTCGACGACCGCCGACTCTGCTACATGTCTCTCACTAATTCGTTGCCTCAATATATCGCGAAATGAAAACACGCATAGGGCTGCACTCAAATTTCGCATTAAGGAGATGATGATGATGTGTAGTGTTTTATGGCGCAAGGACCAGTTATGGCCAAAGAGTGTCATGACACATGGTGATTTTAACTATGTATTGCGGATAGCATGGAGAATGAATTCGCATGGTGGATGTGACATGGCTGTAAGAAAGCCTAAAATACTGGCTGTAAATTGCATGAAACATACAGGTACTAAAATAAATGCACTGATTAGTTAGTGATGTGGGCTGTGGCAACTGGGTTTCGTTAAAAACATTATGCTACAACGCATAAGAGTGACACAAGAACTTCAAAAGAGCTCTTGCATACAAGGGCTGTTAATCATGTGCTAAAATTACCTGGCCAAATTATTTTCAGGGTGTCCATTTCAGCTAAAAACTGCAAGGGAGATTAAAAAGCGGTTCATTTCTAAGAAAAAATGCAGGGTGTAGGGGTATATTTTCGCGATGTGTAGAAGGGACATATTTTTTCCTTTCTGCTTATATTGCAGGACATTGAATAAAAACATGGAGAATGGTGAGATTATCGCCGCACTTACTACAAGTCGGAGGATCGCAGCCAGTCAAAAGCGTAAGAGGGAGTACTGTAAATATGTTCCATGCTTAATCGACAAAGAAGTACTTCCTTATATCGTGTTGTGTTTCCAGTTATCCAGTGTCCTAGTTTTGGTTTTATCATGTGCAGCTTATTCAATACTTGGGTATTCCACTGTCCTTGCCAATGTTTCCTTAGTTTACGGCGTAGAAAAGACTTGAGGTCTGTAGAAGGGATATGGATTCTTGCGTCTGTGTCGCAAAAAGTTACTGATGGAGCGCTTTCGTCAGCAGCTTCATTGTCTTTTATACCTTTGTGACCAGGTACCCAGCATATGACAATCGCTTGATTGTACATATATACGGAGCCCAACAGACTGTACAGCTGACTAAAAACTGAGTTCTTATGTTTTCTCGGATTAAGTAAGGCTCTGACTACACTTAGTGAATCTGTAAACACAATAGCCCTAGCAAGATTTGTGAGCCTTATGTTTTGAATAGCCGAGAGTGTAGCGTAGGCTTCCGCTGCAAAGATACCTGTGTGTGGATTTAGTGCCCCGGATATTGAAAATGAAAGTCCGAGAGCTGCGTAAGAAACTCCATTAGAGGACTGGGAAGCTTCTGTATAGTACTCTGTACAGGAGTATTTCTCCTGAAGTTCACGAAAATGGGATTGTATATGTACTTCTGGTGCACGCTTTGATATTCCTACGAAAGAGATGTCGCATTCAATGGTCTGCCATTCCCATGGTGGGGCAGGTGAGTGGGAGTCATTAGGACATTCTCTATAACTAAAACACCTGTTTCTTCTGCCAGTGCTATCAAACGAAGGTTCAATGGAGCCCTGATAGCTGGGTGGTTACGAAATAGCCTGGCAGTAGACACGTCACGAATAGATGAGTGAGATGGATGCTCCACGTCTGATTTAACCTTTAGAGCATAAGAAAAACTTAGATATGTCTTTTAGAGATGTAATGACCATTCATTAGACTCCACATACAGGCTTTCTATGGGACTTGTCCTAAAAGCGCCGGTAGCCAGGCGTATACCCAAGTGGTGAATGGGATCTAGCATATTCAAAGCACTAGGTGCAGCAGAGCTATATACTATAGCTCCATAGTCGAGCCGGGACCGTTATAAGGCTTTTATAGAGGCTCAAAAGGCATCTCCTGTCACTTCCCCAAAATGTACGGGACAAGAGCATCAGTAAATTCATTGTCTTCAGACACCTCTCTCTCAGATACCTAAGGTGAGGGACAAATGTTAGTTAGGAGTGCAAGATAATTCCTAAAAATTTATATTCATGACTGACAGATAGCCGTCGTCCATTAAGATAGATAGCAGGGTCAGGTAGTATACCTCTCTTTCTCGAGAATATAACGCACGTGCTTTTTGGGGGCTTTAACTTAAATCCATTTTCGTGAGCCCACTTAGACAATTTGTTTAGGCCAAGCTGTACATGTCGCTCACAGATAGAAATATTGAATTATTTAAATCCTATTTGTACGTCATCCACATACACAGAATAAAACATTGTATGTGGTACAACTCTACATAGGCAACTCATTTTTACGATGAATAGGGTGCAGCTCGATCAGCACGCCACCCTGTGGCACACCTGCTTTCTGTGTAAATTACGAAATAACACATTACCAACCCTTACACGCAACGTACTATTAGAGAGGTAGCCTTGAATCACGTTCAAGAGGTTGCCTCGGACACCCATACCAGCCAGATCACGAAGAATTTCAAAACGCCAAGTTGCGTCGTATATATGCATTAGTAAGATCTTGATGAGGGCTAGTTGGTTCATGTTTAGAACTGAGGTTAAACAGCGCGAATAAAACAAGGACACGAGGAACAAATACCACAGACAAGATATGCCACGTATGTATGCCTTCCCTATATCTAAATATACAGATAATAAAAACTGGTTGTGCACGAAGGCATCTCGGATATTCGCCTCGATGCGGACAAGGTGATCTGTTGTGGATCCACCCTCCCTAAAACCACACTACAAGTGGTCTAGTATTCTGTTGCTTTCAAGATAATGGATTAGGCGTCTGTTTACCATTTTTGCAGGGTTTGCATAGGCAGCTTGTCAGGGCTATAGACCTGTATCTGCTGGCCGAAGTCGGATCCTTGCCCTTTTTGAGAATAGGAATTATGACTGCTTGCTTCCAGGCAGACGAAACATAACTGGCAGAGAATATGGCGCTAAAAAGTGATAGTGGCGTTTTGTGTGTATCGGCGTGTAAGTATTCTATCATCTCGTAAACTATTCGATCGTTTCCGAGAGCCGATTTATTGCAACAATTTAGTGCAGCCTGAAATTCCACCATGTTAAATGGACGGTGGTGAGGTTCATTTTTATTCCCTTTTCGATCCAGAGGCTGTCGCTCCGCTTGTCGCTGGTTTCTTAGGAATGTGTCTGAGTAATGGGATGAACTAGAAATGTACCGAAAATGTGCCCCTACAGAATCAGCTTGGTCCTCAATAGTATCTCATTGTGCGTTTACTAAAGGTAGAGGATGAGTTTCGCGGCCTTTTATGTTGTTCACCCTGTTCCAGGTTTTTCGTTCGGCTGTATATGAATTGATGCTACTGATGTATTTTCCCCAACTTTCCCGTTTAGCACGGCGGTGTGTTCTTCTTCCTTGTGACTTTATTCTCTTGAAAGTGATCATGTTCTCGGCAGTTGGAGAGTCGCGAAGGCAACTCCAAGCCTTATTTCAATTTCTACGATCGAACTTCCTTACACTCCGCATTCCACCAGGGAACACGTCGTTTGGAGGGCGATCCATTTGATTCGGGGATACATAGTGACACCGCATCAACAATAAATGCTGTCGAATATGCTAGTGCATCATCAATAGGAAGTGTAGAGATGTCTTCCCAGGTCATGCGCGTGAGTTCTTTATAACGTTTCCAGTCGGCTGACACGACTTTGCAGTCGGGGACGCGTGGAGCGCATTCATGACGTTTTGTTTATTTTATGACAATCGCAAAATGGTCGCTCTCATCATCACGTTCCCCTCTAGATACGGCACGAGCGTACCGAATGCAACGCTTAAATCGATCGATGAGAATGTTTTGTTTGCCACAGTATAGAATGTAGGCTCTTTATTATTTAGTAAGCATGCACCTGTAGTGAAGAGAAAGTTTTCTACTAAGCATCCCCTGGCATCACACCGACCACCTCCCCAAAGTGTGTTGTGTGCATTAAGATTTCCCACGACAATATAAGGTTCAGGCAGTTGATGGATAAGCTGTGAAATTCTGTTTTTGAAAGGTGGTAGTTCGGGGGGATCTATAGGGAGGTGATTGTTACCAGCTTATTAAACAGCACCGCACGGACCGCAACTGCCTCTAAGGGAGTTTCAAGCTGTAATTGCCAGCAAGCAACACCCTCATCTACTATTATTGGCACACCACCCGACGACGCAAGGGCTTCGTTGCGGTCTTTTCGGAAAATGGCATACTTCCGGAGAAAGTTCGTGCATGAAGGATTAAGATGTGTTTCTTCGACACACAGCGCCTTTGGACTGTACTTATGTAAAAGTTCCTCAATGTCGTCTAACTTGTGGAGTAAACCCTTGACATTTCACTGTAATATCTGTGTATCCATAATATATTTGTTTTGTGCTGTGTGTCAAAGAAATTAGATAAGGTTGGCTCACGAGACCTTTCCAGCCACCGTGATACGGGATTTTTCTTTCTTCCCGGCGTGCTCGAGGGAGCTGCGCCGTTCCTTGGGCATCCGAGACGCAAGAGTTGTGCTCGTATCCATCACCTCGTTGGAGGCGGTGGATAGTGCCCGCACAGGGAGCACGTTCGCGGGAGTTTTGGGCCGATCTGCACGGGCAGTGGCCCTGGGTCCGGCAGGCCCGGGGGTCTGCTGGCCTTCCTTTGCGGGCAACGGAACAGCGCTGGCTGTTCCAGTCAGGGGGGACTGATGGCGTGACCAACGTAACTCTCCGTGTGACTTGGGCGGCTGCCGAATGATGTGGTGCCGCCCCGCGGTGCGCCACATCGGTGTAGGTATGACTGGACTGATTATTTGAATAGAAACGCTTACGTGCCTCTGGAAAAGACAGATTTAATTTCACTGTGAGTTCCATTATTTGTTTTTCTTTTTTCTACGATGGGCAGGATCACGAGTAAGCAAGGTGGTCTCCTTCACAGATGGCACAATGGGTTGCTGAACTGCAAACGTCAGAAGAGTGTTCAATGGAGCTACACGTAGCACAAGTAGCACGCCCTCTGCAGGTTTGTGACCCATGCTCAAAATGCTGACACTTCAAACATCGACACGGATTTGGGATGTATTGTCTAACACGAAGCTTACAGTAACCGGTCTCGATTGATTCAGGAAGAATGCTGGTTCCAAAAGTAATGATTATATGGCTAGTTGGTATTTCTTTGTCATCTCGCCTTATTTTGGTCCTTTGCACCTTGACAACGTTCTGTTCTTGCCATCCTTCTAGTAGTTCACTTTCGCTAACTTTGAGAAGGTCATCTTCCGAGATGACACCGCGCACTGTGTTCATCGACCTGTGTGGGCCTACTGAAACGGGAATGTCCCCAAATGCTACAAGTTTCGAGAGCTTGTCGTATTGTGAGTTGTCGCGAACTTCGAGAAGAACATCGCCGCTTTCCATTTTCGTTACTTTATAACCTGGAGAGAGACAGGAGAGAGACAGGAGGGAGACAGTGAAGCGCCAAGTTGGCGCTTCACTGTCTCCCTTTCTTCTGTCCCTTTTCAAGAAATGTATTTTGCGCCACAAAGTATACCTAGGAAATCTAAGCACCGACTTGCCCAAGAAGAAGTCCTTTTGGAACCCGCTATCTTAAGCTCGTCTGGAAAAACGCCTGTGCTAAGAGACAAGTTTATAACATGCACGAGCACTGGCCTTATTACGTGTGACACATATTTAACCGGAATAGGACTGATACCGTCTACGCCAGCTGAAACATCATGCTTTAATGTCTTGATAAGGTCACTTACTTCACCCACGCAAGTCGGTTTCAAGAAAAGTGAATTTGATACACGTGGTGTGGAAAACCTGTGATTGTTTCCGATTGCAATGTGTGCAGGGTTCATACCAGCGTTAATAAAATGCGTATTCATGCAGCTAACCAATTCCGCAGGTTCTATTTCCCACCCGTTTAAGCGTGTCATTTGCGGATGCGTGTTTGGATTTTTTCCTGTTATTTCATTACGCATGACACGTCGCCTACCCGTGTCGGAGCCGGAGAGAAACTGCTGCGCGCCCGCTCGGCTGCGACGGAGAGCAACGACGTCACTACTGGCGCAGCCAATCGCGGGCCTCTATTTCGCTTTCTTTTCCTTGGATTTGCATGGGGTTTCGCCGAAGGAGTTTTCAGCGTACAGGCGACAGACGGACGGACGAATCGGCTAGCCATACACAGCTTCGCTGTAAAACATCGTGATCGAGCTAGTGACTTATCTGCCGCGCCTCGGCCGAAGTAACATGTCGCTATTGGTGTTAGTTGGAAACAAGCTGTGATAGCTGTTGTCTTAGCGTAGATAAAGTGCACGGATGGTTCTTTTTTTTTTTTGTCACAAAACCTATCACCACAAAAGCGAATTGACAACGTAAGTGCAAATGTTCAAAGGTGCGTTTTGTTTCGTCCCAGTCGCGATGTCTTTCTCTAATGAGCAGAAGGTAAAAATGATCCTTGCCTTGGGAGCTGCAAATGACAACAATATGAAGGCCGCAAATATATATCAGTCACGGAAGGTGCTAAGTCAGCTATGCCGGATCATACTTTTTTTCGCGCCGCACGGCAATGCTCCCCAAGTAACCACAGATATCCGTGGGACGTTCACCATAAGTCTCAAGGTCCATCCATCCGGATATCCAACACTGACCTCCATGGGACGTACAGAAGTCCATGTACTGTTTGGATGTCCAAAAGATATCCCAACGGGATGTCCCACGGGCATCCCGTTGCGAAATCCCGTTGGCACAGACTAAAATTTCAGGGAAATTCATATCATATTCATATCATATTTGCTTGCTTTTGTTCTCTATCGGACACAGTCCATTCTTTTTGCAAAGCAAAATAAATATCTTTTCAACTTGATATAAATTCGGGCCACTTTAACTTCGTAGAGAAACGCCCGGGTAAATTTGCATAATGCACACTATTGGAGTGACTACAATGCACACTGGATAAAGCGCAATCGGCACCAGTACCAGTGCTCGAAAATGTGGGGTGCGGAATTTACGCCGGTGCTATGATCAGTCCCATCGTCTTCGATCACACACTGACTGGACAGCCTTACGTGGACGAAATCCTTGAAAGAGTGGTGGATGAGTTTCTTAGCGAAGTCCTTCTGTCACGTCTTCCACTTCCGTGGTATTAGCAAAGAGCACCAGCACACAGCAGCAGCCAAGCACAAAACTTGCTGGATGCGACTTTTCATGCGCAATAGATTGGAAGGCTCGGGCCTGTACATTGGCCCCCTAGGTCACCTGACCTCTCTCCACTCGATATATTTCTTTGGGGTTATGTGAAAGATCCTGCTAACATGATCGAGACGGACGTCAGATTAGCTCAAGACAACTTGGATAACGGATGTCTGCCGTGGAATTCGAGCGTCGGTCATCAAGAAAGCCACTGAAGATGTGATAAAGCGGACTCAGTACTGCGTAGCTGCAGAAGGAGGTATATTCGAACACGTTTTCTAGGCAGCAGCTGGTCTTCAACGGCGCTTACGACTACATAAATAATAAGGGCATACTGAAATCTGATGTTTCTTTTTGGTTTGTTTTTTGTGCAGGCGCCCTTATTGCCGATTCCGCTCATTTAGAAGTGACCATTTACTTTCTTGAATGCATCAGTTTTGCCTTTTCTCAACACGTGGGTCACTTCCCGATTGGTTTATTTCGCTTTTATTTTATGGCATGAACCTGTTTTTGCAGCACGTATACACACTCATGAAAACTAAAACCGTCACCTTAATTTGGCTTTGGTTCAAAGTAACTTTCTGGCGCGAAATGCAGCTGCACGCGCATTCTGTCGATGCGGTGCGAGCAAAGCCGGGAATTTGAAACATGCTATGCCTATTACATTGCCTTTCGCGTTTCGTGCGTGGTCAGAGCGGCGCTTCTACGGCGTTATCAAAGGGCTTTTGTCATCAATGTGATCAATCGGCCTTGAGGGACGGATAATAAGTGTGACGTAGAGAGGGAGGAACAGCTGCAAAGCCGCGAAACCTGCTGTTGATGCTCCTTCCGTACCATTATCAATTGTGAAGGTGATGCGCTCTCTCTTCGGGTTTGCGACAGGCAATTCAGTTGCTTTCAATCAGTTTATTTGAGGGCGCTGCTTTTATTGTAGTTATCATATTTCGTGAGGTTTGTTTGCCAGTCGGAAAAAATTGCACGCAATTAGTACGTCGCTGAAAACACAGCAGTTAGATGTCATTTGGGGGTGCCTACAAATGTCTCATTGGCACTTTGATAATTAGGAAAGAACTTCTCGAATTAGATAATTAATTGCAATTGTCGAATTAAATTTCAGGAACGAAAGAATTACTGGCGGCTACTCCAGTGTACTGGAAACAATATTGTAACCAACAGTTACGACAGCCGTTTCTATGAAAACTAATTATTCTGGGCGAACCTGTGCCCGTCAACAAAAACCGACTGTACACTCAACAAAAACGACCCTCGCGCTTCGCTTCTTCGAACGTCGTTCTCCGCTTTGTCGCCTCCTGTCGCGTGCCAGTCCTCCGATTCTCGCGCACGAGCCGCCGGTCTGTCAGCACCAGCCCAGCGTTGCCTTTCGGTGCTCTGCTTGACGCTTGCGGTGTGGCGGCTCTTTGAAACGCAGTTGGGATGTGGCGGTCGTCTTTTTGTTCTTGCAATGCTGGCGGCAATATGCACTAGGTTTTCTTCGAGTAAAACAACGGCTCTTTCTTTAAGTCTTGGTGCATGATAGTTGGGTCGCCCTGTATAATTCACTCAGTAACCGAAATGAGGCCAAGCCGGATTCACGCGAAATCAGAATCAATAGCAGTCATGCGAAGGAGCGCTTATAATTGGGCTCACAGAAAAAGACAAAAAAAAAAGACTGTGGCTGCAGTTTCGCCAGAAAGGCGAAGCAGTTTTAGTGATAGCGAAGTATACGACAATTAAACGAACGATGATAGATTACACCACAGAGAGACGTCAGAATATTGGTGGTGCGAGAAGACTCAGGCTGTGAAATTGAACTGTCTCCTACTATGATGTCTTGAAAATGCGCGCGCACACACACAGAAACACACACATACACACACACAAGCACACGCACACGCACGCACACACACAAGCACACACACACACACACACACATATCATCAGCCTGGTTACGCCCATTGCAAGGCAAAGGCCTCTCCCATACTTCTCCAACGACCCCGGTCATGTACTAATTGTGGCCATGTTGTCCCTGCAAACTTCTTAATCTCATCCGCCCACCTAACTTTCTGCCGTCCCCTGCTACGCTTCCCTTCCCTTGGAATCCAGTCCGTAACCCTTAATGATCATCGGTTATCTTCCCTCCTCATTACATGTCCTGCCCATGCCCATTTCTTTTTCTTGATGTCAACTATGATGTCATTAACTCGCGTTTGTTCCCTCACCCAATCTGCTCTTTTCTTATCCCTTAACGTTACACCTATCATTCCTCTTTCCATAGCTCGTTGCGTCGTCCTCAATTTAAGTAGAACCCTATTCGTAAGCCTCCAGGTTTCTCCCCGTACTTGAGTACTGGTAAGACACAGCTGTTATACACTTTTCTCTTGAGGGATAATGGCGATATTCTGTTCATGACCTGAGAATGCTTGCCAAACGCCCCCCAGCCCATTCTTGTTCTTCTGATTATTTCAGTCTCATGATCCGGATCCGCAGTCACTACCTGTCCTAAGTAGATCTATTGCCTTACCACTTCCAGTGACTCGCTACCTATCGTAAACTGCTGTTCTCTTCCGAGACTGTTAAACATTACTTTAGTTTTCTGCGGATTAATTTTTAGACTAACCCTTCTGCTTTGCCTCTCCAGGTCAGTGAGCATGCTTTGCAATTGGTCCCCTGAGTTACTAAGCAAGGCAATATCATCAGCGAATCGCAAGTTACTAAGGTATTCTCTATTAGCTTTTATCCCCAATTCTTCCCAATCCAGGTCTCTGAATACCTCCTGTAAACACGCTGTGAATAGCATTGGAGAGATCGTATCTCCCTGCCTGACGCCTTTCTTTATTGGGATTTTGTTGCTTTCTTTATGGAGGACTACGGTGGCTGTGGAGCCGCTATAGATATCTTTCAGTATTTTTACATATGGCTCGTCTACACCCTGATTCCGTAATGCCTCCATGACTGCTGACGTTTCGACTGAATCAAACGCTTTCTCGTAATCAATGAAAGCTATATATAAGGGTTGGTTATATTCCGCACATTTCTCTATCACCTGATTGATAGTGTGAGTATGGTCTATTGTTGAGTAGCCTGGTCCTTTGGTTGACAGAAGTCTAACGTGTTCCTGATTCTATTTGCGATTACCTTAGTAAATACATTGTAGGCAACGGACAGTAAGCTGATCGGTCCATAATTTTTCAAGTCTTTGGTGTCCCCTCTCTTATGGATTAGGATTATGTTAGCGTTCTTCCAAGATTCCGGTACGCTCGAGGTCATGAGGCATTGCGTATACAGGGTGGTCAGTTTTTCTAGAACAATCTGCCCCCCATCCTTCAACAAATCTGCTGTTACCTGATGCTCCCCAGCTGCCGTCCCCCTTTGCATAGCCCCCAAGGCTTTGTTTACTTCTTCCGGCGTTACTTGTGGGATTTCAAATTCCTCTAGACTATTCTCTCTTCCATTATCATCGTGGGTACTACTGGTACTGTATAAATCTCTATAGAACTCCTCAGCCACTTGAACTATCTCATCCATATTAGTAATGATATTGCCGGCTTTGTCTCTTAACACATACATCTGATTCTTGCCTATTCCTAGTTTCTTCTTCACCGCTTTTAGGCTTCCTCCGTTCCTGAGAGCATGTTCAATTCTATCCATATTATACTTCCTTATGTCAGCTGTCTTACGCTTGTCGATTAACTTGGAAAGTTCTGCCAGTTCTATTCTAGCTGTAGGGCTAGAGGCTTTCATATATTGGCGTTTCTTGATCAGGTCTTTCGTTTCCTGCGATAGCTTACTGGCATCGTGTCTAACGGAGTTAACACCGACTTCTATTGCACACTCCTTAATGATGCCCAAAAAATTGCCGTTCATATTTTCAACAGTAAGGTCCTCTTCCTGAGTTAAAGACGAATATCTGTTCTGTAGCTTGATCCGAAATTCCTCTATTTTCCCTCTTACCGCTAATTCATTGATCGGCTTCTTATGTACCAGTTTCTTCCGTTCCCTCCTCAAGTCTAGGCTAATTCAAGTTCTTACCATCCTATAGTCACTGCAGCACACTTTGCCGAATACGTCCACATATTGCATGATGCCAGGGTAAGCGCAGAGTATAAAGTCTATTTCATTTCTAGTCTCGCCATTCGGGCTCCTCCACGTCCACTTTCGGCTATACCGCTTGCGGAAAAAGGTATTCATTATCCGCATATTATTCTGTTCTGCAAACTCTACTAATAACTCTCCCCTGCTATTCCTAGAGCCTATGCCATATTCCCCCACTGACTTGTCTCCAGCCTGCTTCTTGATTACCCTGGCATTGAAGTCTCCCATCAGTATAGTGTATTTTGTTTTGACTTTACCCATCACCGATTCCACGTCTTCATAGAAGCTTTCGACTTCCTGGTCATCATGACTGGTTGTAGGGGCATAGACCTGTACGACCTTCAATTTGTACCTCTTATTTCACAACAAGACCTGCCACCCTCTCGTTAATGCTACAGAATTCCTGTATGTCACCAGCTATATCCTTAGTAATCAGGAATCCGACTCCTAGTTCTCGTCTCTCCGCTAAGCCCCGGTAGCACAGGATGTACGTGCCCCCGTTTTTTAGCACTGTATATGCTTCTTTTGTCCTCCTTATATTTTGTCCTCATAATATATATATATATATATATATATATATATATATATATATATATTGTAATGAAGAAGAAGAGCACAAGAACAAGGCCAGCCAGATCGTCTCTTCCATGCCTGCTGTGCAACCAGTGGGCCAGCCGAATCGCCAGTGCTTGGCACGAGTGTGAGCCGTTCGGGCAACCAGCTGTTCCTGCTCTGCGTCACCTGCCTCCTCGGTTACGAAGAGACGTTACCCTCGGAACTGTTCAGTGCACCCATTACAATTGGTGGAGGTGCGGGGTATTCAAGAACATCTACACCCTGGAACTCCGGTCTCGGACTCTGCCTCCCGTCATGCCTGACTCTCCCCAGCCGACGTCGCCGCCACCCCCAGTTGCCTGCTCTGGCGCTGTCCCGCAACGCCATCCAGCGGTTTTCAGCGGTACGGATGAACAGGACGTCAATGACTGGTTGGCTACGTACGAACGGGTGAGCTTGCACAATCGATGGGATGATACCGCCAAGTTAAATGCCGTCATATTCTACCTTGCGGGAGTGGCTCACCTGTGGTTTAAAAATCACGAAGCCGACTTTCAGTCCTGGTCCGCGTTCAAGACCAGTTTCGCTGCAGTTTTCGGTCGCCCTGCCGTCCACAAGTTGCGCGCCGAGCAGCGGTTACGAGAGCGAGCGCAACAACCCGGTGAAACATTCACCTGTTATATTGAAGAGGTTCTCGACCTATGCAAACGTGTGGATGCGTCTATGCCCGAAAATGACAAATTGAAGCACATCTTGAAGGGCATCGCCGATGACATTTTCCAAATGTTGATCGCCAAGAGCCCGCGCACCGTAGCAGAGCTCATAAACTTGTGCCAAAGCTACGACGAGTTGAGGAGGCAGCGCGAGTTGACTAGGCGCCCCTCAGTGGCTGACGAGGCCCTCTCTTCCATGACAGCCACCTCTGATCGCTCCTCCTTGCTCACACAAATCCAAGCTTTCGTGCGGGAGGAAGTTGCACGTCAGCTTTCTCTGCTACCCTTCGCTGAGCTACAGCAGCCGCTGCCGCCACAGCCTCCTACACAGCTCGCTCCTACGCTCCGGCGGGTTATTGAAGACCAAGTTGCTGAGGCTCTACCAATGCAGCATCAGCATACCCTGCCGCCGCGCCACTTACTTACGCATCCGTCGTCGCGCAACCCCCTCGTCAACCACTCGTTGCGCTACATCCTCGGCCGCCACCACCCGTTCATAGTCCCGTCCATCGACCTCCTCCTGCCTTTACTAATCCTTGGCGCACGCAAGACAACAGGCCCATATGTTATGCCTGCGGTATTCCCGGCCATGTTGCACGACTCTGCCGCCGCCGCATGCTGCACTCTGATGAGTTTGTGCAGTCGCCTCCCTACGCCAACGTGCAGCGTTTCCACGACTCTTATTTCAGTCGGCAGTCGAACAGGCCACCAGCCGAGCGCCCGGTCCTTACACGTCGTTCACCTTCCCCGCGTCGCCGCTCGTTGTCCCCCATGCGTCGGCGCCCTTCACCCACGCAAAAGGAAAACTAAGCGCCGCAGTTCAGGAGGCAAGAACTGCGTCGCCATCGATCTGTACAAGTCTTCCATTGTCGCCTTCGAACGTCGTCGATCTTACTGTTGACGGCGTCCCTACCGTTGCGCTAATTGATACTGGAGCAGCCGTGTCTGTCCTAAACGAACGCCTCTCTCGCGCTTTACGAAAAGTTACGACGCCACTTTCTGGGTTTTCTCTTCGCACAGCAAGCGCCCAGCCAGTTCAGCCTTCAGCAGCATGCACTGCTAGAGTTGTTATTCAGGGCGTTCTCTATATTGTGGAGTTTGTGGTTCTGCAGTCCTGTTCTCACGACGTCATACTTGGGTGGGACTTTCTTTCGCGAAATAACGCCGTCATCAATTGTGCACGTGCTGAAGTCGAATTATCGCCTCTGTGTGACGTGCCCCTCGTCGGCGCCACTTCTCTTCCCGCTAAGCTAGTTCTTCGAGAAGACATCGCCATACCGCCATACTCGTCTGCCGTTGTTCTCGTCTTCTGTGGCCCGCAAAGACGTTCCCCTCCCTTTCGCCGCGCTTGACATTTCAGCCGGTTTCAGCGCCATCGTTGTCTGCAATCCGCTTCCTACAGCCCTGATGGCTCTTCGCGGCGAAGCACTTGGCCATGTTCAGCCTCTTAATGACATGTTTATAACCGACGTGCCGGATGCTTCGTATGCAGAGCTCACTGACTTCTGTGCACTTTCCACTTCTGCTCCGCCATCACCTGACTTATTCACACCTTTCATTACCGATGACCTTACATCCGAGCAGCACTCCCAGCTTCTTCACCTGCTTGCCCAGTTCCGCTCTTCTTTTGATGTCGCTCAGCCTACTCTGGGTCGCTCGCCAACCGTCAGCCACCACATCGACACTGGCTCCAACGCGCCATTGCGCCAGCGCCCGTACCGCGTATCCGCCAAGGAGCGTCAGGTGATCAGTGAGCACGTGGACGACATGCTTCAGCGCGGCGTCATTCGACCTTCCAATAGCCCGTGGGCATCACCGGTGGTTCTCGTCACAAAAAAAGATGGTTCCATTCGGTTCTGCGTCGATTATCGCCGTCTCAATAAGATAACGCGCAAAGACGTCTACCCTCTACCGCGCATTGACGACGCTCTGGACAGCTTGCAAGGCGCTAAATTCTTCTCTTCGTTGGATTTACGCTCGGGCTACTGGCAGGTCCCGATGTCAGCAGTTGATCACCCTAAAACTGCATTCATTACGCCAGATGGTTTATACGAATTTAATGTGATGCCATTTGGCCTATGCAATGCACCTGCTACCTTTGAACGAATGATGGACAATATCTTGCGCGGCCTAAAATGGAGCACGTGTTTGTGCTATCTCGACGACATCGTTGTGTTCGCCCCTGATTTCAACACGCATCTTCTTCGCCTTAGGCAAGTGTTGACATCCTTGACCAACGCAGGCCTGCAACTGAACCTGAAAAAGTGCCAGTTCGCCGCGCGCAAGCTCATGATTCTAGGTCACGTCGTCTCACAAGACGGCATTTGCCCCGACCCATCCAAATTTCGCGCCGTGGCAGAATTTCCGAAACCTAAGACACTCAAAGAACTCCGCGCCTTCATCGGCCTCTGTTCTTACTTCAGACGCTTTGTTCGTAATTTTGCCTCGATAATATCACCTCTGACACCACTCTTAAGTGGCGCCAACGACCTATCCTCCTGGTGTCCTGCATGCGACACCGCGTTCGTGACCTTACGCCGTCTCCTAACGTCTCCGCTTATACTGCGACACTACGACCCCACCGCCCCAACTGAAGTGCATACCGATGCCAGTGGTATTGGCCTTGGCGCTGTCCTTGCGCAGCGCAAGTCTGGCTACTCCGAGTACGTCGTTGCTTACGCCAGTCGTGCGCTGACCAAAGCGGAACGAAATTACAGCGTCACAGAAAAAGAATGCCTGGCCATCGTTTGGGCACTCGGGAAGTTTCGCCCCTATTTATACGGCAGGCCTTTCAATGTGGTTACTGACCATCACGCCCTCTGTTGGTTATCCTCTTTAAAAGACCCGTCTGGACGCCTTGCCCGCTGGGCTCTGCGCATTCAAGAATACGGCATACACGTCATATACCGCTCAGGTCGCAAGCACACTGACGCTGACGCCCTGTCCCGCTCTCCGCTGCCAGCCGACACGGCCTCCCTCTCCACCATTAAGGCGGTATCCTCGGTCGACATCGACACCTCCGCATCAGAACAGCGCAAGGATCCTTGGGTGGCCTCTCTTTTGGATCTCCTTTCTGGCTCGCCTGCATCTCCCATCTCCCGCTCCCTGCGTTGCTAGGCTGTCCATTTTGCTGTCCGGGATAACCTCTTGTATCGACGCAATTACCAGCCCGATGGTCGCAAGTGGCTCCTGGTTATCCCTGGGACTTTGCGTTCCGACATGTGCGCGTATTTCCATACTGACCCACAATGTGCGCACGCAGGCGTTTTGAAGACGTATGAGCGCCTGCGGTAACGTTACTACTGGCGAGGAATGTTTACTTTTGTCCAAAAGTTTGTCCGCTCGTGCCCGCAATGCCAACGCCGCAAATCTCCGCCTCATCTGGCCCACGGTTTATTACAGCCGCTTCCGTGTCCTGCTCGTGCCTTCGACCGTGTGGGAATTAACCTGTACGGGCCGCTACCACTAACACCCGCTGGAAAACGATGGATTATTGTAACAGTTGATCACCTTACACGCTATGCCGAAACCGCTGCTCTACCTGCAGCGACCGCCAGTGACGTTGCATCATTTCTGCTCCATCGTTTCATTCTTCGTCATGGCCCACCTCGGGAGCTGCTGAGTGATAGAGGCCGTGTGTTTCTGTCGCAGGTGGTTGAAGCTCTGCTTGCTCAATGCCGCATAGTTCACCGGACCACCACGGCGTACCATCCTCAAACTAACGGACTTACAGAGCGTTTCAATCGCACCCTTGGTGATATGCTCGCCATGTACGTTTCATCTGAGCATACAAACTGGGACATCATTCTCCCATTTGTCACGTACGCATATAATACGGCTACACAAAGTACCACAGGATTTTCTCCATACTTTCTTCTCTACGGTCGCGATCCTTCCCATACCATCGATACGGTTTTGCCTTATACAGCAGACGCGTCAGAATGTGCTCCACTTTTAGCCGTCGCCCGATACGCCGAGGAATGCCGTCAATTAGCCCGAAAGTTCACCTCCGCTGACTAACAACGACAAAAAGCCAATCGTGATGGCGGCGCTACGAATCCGAACTTCGCTCCCGGCACCCGTGTCTTGTTGTCCGTGCCTTCTACCACGCCTGGACTTTCGACAAAACTTCTCTCGCAGTATGATGGACCATACCGCATCGTCGAACGCACCTCTCCGGTCAACTATGTCATAGAGCCGCTTACATCGACATCCGACAAGCGCCGCCGTGGACGGGATGTTGTTCACGTGCACCGCCTGAAACAATTCTATGACCCGCTCGTCTCCACGTCGTAAGTCGCCAAGATGGCTCCGCTTTTGCGCCGGGGGTGATTGTAATGAAGAAGAAGAGCACAAGAACAAGGCCAGCCAGATCGTCTCTTCCATGCCTGCTGTGCAACCAGTGGGCCAGACGGATCGCCAGTGCTGCTCTGCGTCACCTGCCTTCTCGGTTACGAAGAGACGTTACCCTCAGAACTGTTCAGTGCACCCATTACAATATATATATATATATATATATATATATATATATATATATATATATATATATATATATATATTTCACCTATGCCTGGTGGCACCCCAATGAGTCTGATGTCTTGTTCAGATTGTGTTGATTTTTGCAGAGCCGTGCTATATGTGTACCCGGCAGCATATGCCTTAATGGCCGACATCGAATCGGATAGGATGAATTTCGTGCCCTCAATGGTTGTTCCCGTAGTGATCGCAGTTTCTTCTGCCTCCGTAATGGAGCCGGCCTGAATGGTTTCTGTCCTCAACGTACGTCCATATATCCATCAACTGCTGCGATGATATAATTTCTCCCGCCTGCGCGGGTGGCGTCCACGTACGCTGCTGGTTTGTCTGTCAGCGCTTTTTGAGTGCCTCCGTCCGAGCATGTCGACGTACTTTGTTTTGGCTGCCCATGTTTTTTGGCAGTGCTGGGATATTTATTTTGACCCTGATTTTATGTGGGATTTTATGCCTTATTGCAGGTCCAGTTAGCTGTTTTAAGTTGAATAGTTTCAGGACGTCGTGTCCTTGTCGAGTAGAGGAGAGTCTCTAGCATTGCGATGCTCTTTATGCTTCAGTTATTTCATCTACGGTGCTATGTACACCGAGTTCCAAGAGGTTGCCGTTGCTGAACGATGTGGGTAATCCTAGGGCGGCTCTGTAGACTGACCTATTAATGTGTCGATTTTCTTCATTGCATCCCTCCTGGGGTACAAGAAGGGGCATGCGTATGCGATCCTACAAATGAAGAAGGCCTGCACTACTCTGCACGCTTCTTTTTCTTTTAGTCCATGTTTCCGTCTGCTTATTCTTCTCAGGAGCCCGATGACTTGTCGTGAAGTGGTTTCTAACTTTTTAATGGTCTCTCGAGTGAGCCATTTTTCGACTAAGAAAAGTCAGAGTATCCTTATGGTAGGTACCCTTGCTATTGTTTTATTGTTGACAGTGATGGTAAGGGTGTTTCTGATGGCCGGTGAGACCTTAGTCTTTATGAAGAGCTCTCATTTGGCTTGAGAACATTGAAGTCCGTTCAGTGCTGTGAAAGTTTGCACTGTGTCAGCTGCTTTTTGCAGAGCTTTCTTGACGTCGTCTGCATATATTACATGGCGAATGTGCTGGATCTTTTCCAACTTTTATCGTAGTTTTCGCATTGAACAGTTAAACAGGAATGGTGACAACACTGCACAATGCGGTGCACCTCGTGCTCCGAGTTGTATTACCAGACTTTTGATTTTAACAAATTGCAGGGTTGCGGTTCTGTCTTTTAGAAAGGCCGAGATACAGTTGTATGTTCGTACTCCCTGTTGGGGTCTCGGTGCTGACGCCCGTTATTGCCAATGGGTCGCAAGCCCCAAGGGTAGCGTTGGCCTGGCGGCCTGGGGCACTGGAAGCATCCGAAGGTCCCGGCAAAGCAAGAGAAGACTGGTAACAGAACAACTTGTTTATTCTAACATAGCAAAAGAGCGGCCGGTCAGGTCGACCGAAGTGGAGAGACGGGAGAGCACGTAACTCAACAGTACAAATCGGAGCCTCTCTCCTGGCGTCCGGGGGCAGCTGCTCTTATACTCACGGCGTCGCGGGCCAGAAGGAAGGTCACGGGATGAGCCCACGCGACGGCGGAGCATGAGCCCACGACGGCGCGCACGGTCGAGCCGAGAGACATGGTGAGCCGAGTGTAGTGACGCATCGCCAACCCGCCGACGGACAGACCTGCTGGCTCCTCACTTGGGGAGCTCCGCTCCCCGGCTGCCGCGCTTTGACAAGCGTGGGCACACACACACACACGCAATACGAAGACACGTGGCACTGAAACACGCCTGGACACGCTTGGCGGGGAGGCGTTGCGGCGGCGTCGAACGGGCCAAAATGTCCGCCGCTTTGAACGAAGCCCCGGCGTCCGTTGCATCCGCGCCGGCATTACCGCGCGTTGTAGGCGAAACGTAACAGACCGCCCCGCCGGGGGAAGGAGATCCCGATGGTCAGGGGACTGCATCCGCTGTCCGGAGGGATGTCGCTCGATGATGCTCATAACCGAAGTCGGGCGTCCTTTGGCGTTTCTTGAGCGCAGCGCACAGAGAAGGCCTCGTTCTCACGTTCAGGTGCACACAGGACACTGCAAAGTGACTTCGGGAGAGTTGACATTTTTGTTCTCGTTTCCGGCAAGCGTTAGAACTACGCCGAAAGTCAACCGCTCAGTCAGCAAGCACGGCACAACCCTCACTAAGCCCTGCCAGGCTCTTTCCCCTTTTATACTGCTGCCTAGTTCCTTACAGTAGTTTAGCAGCACTCAGAACGCGTCCACAAATCGGAAAATTGCACTAGAAAGCACCTGATCACTTTGAAACACTACACGAAAGCAATAGGTTAAAAATCCTGCCTCAGGAAGAAAAACATCAGTAACAAGCAATTTTGAGGCTGATTCCCACGTTAGGGGCTTCGACTTAAGCCATCGGCGTTACCGTTGAGACTCCCCTTTTTGTAACGCACCTCAAAGGAATATTGTTGCAAAGCGAGGCTCCAGCGCAGGAGGCGGCCATTTTTGGGAGAGATGGTCTGCAGCCATTGGAGAGGGCAGTGATCCGTTTCAATGATAAACCTCGAGCCGGCTAGGTAACATGACAATTTCTGAACGGCCCACACGATACACGCACACTCTTTCTCGGTGGCGCTATACGCCTGCTCACGACTCGTCAGCTTACGACTAGCATACAGGACGGGGTGTTCTACTTCTCCATTTTCCCGTTGGCACAGTACAACGCCCATGCCTCGCTCACTAGCATCACACTGAACAACGAACCCTTTTGTGTAGTCGGGCGATCGTAGCACAGGCTGGCTTGTTAGGGCGCTCTTTAGGGCGCTAAAAGCTCTTTCCTTTGCCTCGTCCCAGACGACTGTTTGCGGCTCTGTCTTTCTTAGAGCATCCGTTAGGGGAGCCGCGATATCAGAGTACCTGGGGATGTACCTCTGATAGTAGCCGGCGACACCTAAGAACGACCGAATATCGGTCTTCGTGCGCGGTTGCGGGAAGTCTCGCACAGCGGCCACCTTTATTTCAGAGGGGCGGCGACGACCCCGACCAATCACGTGTCCGAGGTAGACAACCTCGGCCTGTGCTAACTGGCACTTGGGAGCCTTGACTGTCAAGCCCGCATCGCGCAGGCGGGTTAGCACTGCCCGCAAGTGCGCCATATGGTCAGGCCAGGATGCGGAGAATATCGCTACGTCGTCTAGATACGGTAAAGCGAATTCTTGCTGTCCCCGCAACACTTTATCCATGAGGCTTGAAAAGCAGTATGGCGCGTTCTTCAAACCAAAACTCAAAACTTTAGGACGGAATGTCCCCATTGGTGAAATGAACGCCGCATACCTACTAGCCTCTTCTGTAAGTGGAACCTGCCAATAACCCCTGACAAGATCTAGGGTGGAAATAAACTGAGCGCTACTCACTCTCTCAAGGCGCTCCTCGATGTTAGGGATCGGATAAATTTGATCCTTAGTGATGGAATTAAGCCTGCGGTAGTCGACGCAAGGACGAGGTTCCTTGCCCGGTACCTCAACTAAAATCAAAGGGGAGGTATAATCACTCTCACCTGCTTCAATAACACCGAGCTGTAGCATTTTCTTTACCTCAGCCTCCATAATATCGCTCTGGCGGGGTGACACCCGGTACGCCTTGGATCGTACTGGCTCTGGGGAGGTAAGTTCTATGTCATGAGTAAGGACAGAAGTCCTACCAGGCCTCTCAGAGAACAGACCTTGAAACTCTTGTAAGAGCTGGTGTAGTTCGGTTTTCTGCTCAGGCGACAGCGATGCTTTACTTATTAAGTCACTAATGACTTGATCGGTGTCTTTCCTGTTCGTCACTGAGCCTAGTCCCGGAAGCTCGACCGGAAGCTCTTCGGGAACGTTTACCATCATGCACACCACTGCTTCCCGTTGCTTATAGGGTTTGAGCAGATTACAGTGGTAAACTTGCTGTGCTTTCCGCTTTCCTGGCAGACTCACCACGTAGTTAACGTCCGACAGTTTTTGAACAATCCGTGCTGGGCCCTCCCACTGCACGTCGAGTTTGTTCTTTAGCGATGTGCGCAATATCATGACCTCATCGCCCACCTCAAAACGACGGGCCCTGGCTGTCCGATCATAATAAACCTTGGCCCTCTGCTGGGCCTCTGCCATTGCTTCACCTGACAACTCCTGTGCCCTTCTTAAGCGTTCGAGGAGCTTAAGCACGTACTCTACCACGACTGGGTCGTCGCCCCTGCCTTCCCATGATTCTCGAAGCATGCGAAGCGGAGATCGCAGCGAGCGACCGTACACTAGCTCAGCTGGCGAAAACCCCGTAGCCGCATGCGGCGCGGTCCTTAATGCAAACATCACCCCAGGCAGACACAGCTCCCAGTCAGTTTGATGTTCAAAACACAATGCTCTCAGCACGCGCTTCATGACGGAGTGGAGCTTCTCAACGGAATTCGACTGGGGGTGGTGCACTGAGCTGTGTAACAGCTTTACCCCGCACCTTTCGAGAAAGGCTGTCGTCAAAGCGCTAGTAAACACTGTACCCTGATCTGACTGGATTTCTGCAGGAAAACCAACTCGCGCAAATATGGACAGTAGTGCATTGACTATCTCAACTGAGCTGAGTTCTTTAAGCGGCACTGCTTCAGGGAACTTTGTCGCTGGGCAGATCACAGTCAAAATGTGTCGGTATACCCCGTGGCTGTTACCGTCAGAGGTCCCACTGTATCAATAACGAGCCGTCTAAAAGGCTCCGTAATGATAGGTACCAACTTCAACGGCGCCCTCGATTTGTCCTCTGGCTTGCCCACCCGCTGACAGGTGTCGCATGTCTTCACAAAGTGGTCTGCGTCCCGAAAACACCCTGGCCAATAGTACTCTTGCAAGAGACGGTCCTTAGTTTTCTTAACTCCTAGGTGTCCGGACCACGAACCCCCATGCGACAAGCGCAACAGATCCTGACGATAGCATTGAGGCACGATCAGCTGATCGAACTCCACTCCCCTGCGGTCCAGATACTTCCGGTACAGGACCCCACCTCTTTCCACAAAGCGAGCATTTTTCTTGGCGATACCTTCCTTGACAATGCAGCGTATGTTTTCTAGGCTGCCATCCTTCTTTTGCTCGGCTATCAAAGCCGACCGGCTGACTTTTAGCAACCTGTTTAGTCCGTCTGACGTAGGCGCGATGAGCAAATCTGGAGACAGCTCTTCTAACCTTCCCGTGTCGGGATTTTCCTCTCCAGTATCTGGTGCCTTTAACGCTACAGGCTCAATTTTATTCAGTTCGGGCGTGCTCTGAATACCAGCTTGCTGCGCCTCTGACCCTTTTTCATCGTTCAACAACGTCGGCCCCGCAACTACCGCCTTTGCAGCGAGCTCCCGAACCTTCGATCTGGTTAAGGCCTGAACGCTAGCCTCACCAAACAAAAGCCCCTTCTCGCGCAGGAGGTGATCGGACCTGTTCGAAAATAGGTACGGGTACTGGGGGGGCAGCATAGATGACACTGCGGCCTCCGTCTCAAGTGCTCCGAAAGGTCCTTCAATAAGCACTTTTGCTACCGGCAGACACACGCTATGAGCTTCCACTGCTTGCTTGATCCATGCGCACTCGCCCGTGAACATATCGGGTTCTACGTAAGAGGGGTGAACTACATCCATTGTAGCTGCGGAATCGCGAAGCACTCGGCACTCTTTCCCGTTCACGAGGAGGTCTCGCATGTAAGGCTCGAGAAGCTTCATGTTCTCGTCAGTGCTGCATAAAGACAAAAACACGACTTTTGTTTTTGTTTCTGGACACTGCGCCGAAAAGTGACCCGGCTTCTGGCACGTATAACAAACGCGCGCTTGCCTCATCTCGAACCGCTTTCTGCGTTCGGCTTCGGCTGCTGCCGTCTCCTCACGTTCGGTCGGACACTGCGCCGAAAAGTGACCCGGCTTCTGGCACGTATAACACACGCGCGCTTGCCTCGTCTCGAACCGCTTTCTCATGGGCGTGAACTTCGGCCTCTCAAACTTGGAGCCAAATTCACCCTTTTGACCGTCCTTAGCTCCACGAGCCCGACGCGTCACAAACTCCTCGGCTAGCTCAGCGGCTCGAGCCACCGTACTAACGTCTGGCCTATCCAAGACCCAGTACCGCACGTTCTCAGGTAACCGACTATAAAACTGTTCTAGCCCGAAACACTGCAGAACTTTCTCGTGGTCACCAAACGCTTTCTCTTCTTTGAGCCACTCCTGCATGTTTGACATAAGCCTGTACGCAAACTCTGTATATGACTCACTTTTGCCTTTCTCATTTTCCCGAAACTTCCGACGGAACGCCTCCGCTGACAGCCGGTACTTCTTTAGCAGACTCGATTTCACTTTGTCGAAATCCTCTGCCTCCTCTCTCTCCAAGCGAGCGACTACGTCGGCCGCCTCGCCGGGTAGCAAAGTGAGCAAGCGCTGTGGCCACGTTTCCCGAGAGAACCCCTGCTTCTCGCACGTTCGCTCAAAGTTAACCAGGAACAAACCAATGTCCTCTCCAAGCTTAAACGGCCGCATCAGGTCAGTCATTTTGAACAATACTCGTTCTCCTGCACCGTGTGCCTGACTTCCATTACGAGCGCGTTCCATCTCTACCTCGAGACGCTTCATTTCCCAAGCGTGTTCGCGCTCTTCTTTTTCTTTCTGTTCTTTAAGTTCACGCTCATCTTTCTCTTTCTGTTCTTTAAGTTCACGCTCCCTCTCCTCAATGGTCTCAAGGCATTCCGACAGCTCGTCATCCTCAGCTTCTAACTCAAGAATAGCCCTTAGCAGTTCTGGTTTTCTGAGTTTGTCTGAGACATCCAGACCCAACTCTCTTGCAAGCTCCAGCAATATCGGTTTGCGCAACGACTTCAAATCCATGGCTGCTCTGAATGCTGCTTTCTCTACTGCCTACTATTGTCTTGCCGCAAACTAACCCGGCAGCAACGACAACCACAATTACCAGCTCTGTTTCTGACACTAACAAAAGCCTGGCAAAACTCAGAAGAAGAAAGTCCCGCACTCACCAAACCTCGCAGCCAAGAATTCCGCGCAGTCGTTCCGCTGCAGGCAACCAGTCATCACACAGGGCTCGTTGCACTGCTCCCGGATGGTCGTTGTGCTGCTCAGCATACATTCAACCGCATCTCTTCGCTGCTGGCCTCCGTTGTCGCGATCTCACCGCTGGCAACCAGTTGTTGGGGTCTCGGTGCTGACGCCCGTTATTGCCAATGGGTCGCAAGCCCCAAGGGTAGCGTTGGCCTGGCGGCCTGGGGCACTGCAAGCATCCGAAGGTCCCGGCAAAGCAAGAGAAGACTGGTAACAGAACAACTTGTTTATTCTAACATAGCAAAAGAGCGGCCGGTCAGGTCGACCGAAGTGGAGAGACAGGAGAGCACGTAACTCAACAGTACAAATCGGAGCCTCCCTCCTGGCGTCCGGGGGCAGCTGCTCTTATACTCTCGGCGTCGCGGGCCAGAAGGAAGGTCACGGGATGAGCCCACGCGACGGCGGAGCATGAGCCCACGACGGCGCGCACGGTCGAGCCGAGAGACATGGTGAGCCGAGTGTAGTGACGCATCGCCAACCCGCCGACGGACAGACCTGCTGGCTCCTCACTTGGGGAGCTCCGCTCCCCGGCTGCCGCGCTTTGACAAGCGTGGGCACACACACACACACGCAATACGAAGACACGTGGCACTGAAACACGCCTGGACACGCTTGGCGGGGAGGCGTTGCGGCGGCGTCGAACGGGCCAAAATGTCCGCCGCTTTGAACGAAGCCCCGGCGTCCGTTGCATCCGCGCCGGCATTACCGCGCGTTGTAGGCGAAACGTAACAGACCACATTAATTTCAGCGACATTAGATAGGACTGACTTGTGGGTTACCTTATCAAAATCTTTTTGTACATCTTATCCCAATATTGTTCTGGTGGCACCGGTAATGCCTGGATCCACTATATCTCGTTTTTTTCATCCACATAATGTCTTGAGTGGACATCCCTTGCCTGAAGTCGAATAGGGTCGGGGAAGGAGATGCTTTTTTTCTGTGTTCATTAAGCCTGGTTAGGACGACGTGTTCTAGTGCCCTTCCCGAACATGAAGTCAGGAATATAGGCATCAGATTTTCAAGCTATAATTTCTTCCCCGGCTTCGGGATTGTTATGGTTGGCGTGTAACACCCCGGACAAAAAGGATGCTCAAAGACCATGCCTAACCGAAACGAAGCATGGATTCCTAATTTGCTATGGTTGTCTCGGGTGGTTGCCGGTCTGGCAGGCGCCCCACAGTGATGACAGGCTCCTTTGTGTGTACGACTCTAGGGAAGAACCCTTTTCACAAACTGTGCGACTGCAGGGGAGCACCCTTTCCGCGAACTGTCCGACTCTGGTTCGCGGAAAGGACCTCCCCTAAACAGGACCCGCGGGTTGCCGTCAGAGGAGGCAAGCTTGTGCAACGTCACCTGGGAGAAAGGATCAGCCGCCCATCCCCGACCACACTTCGTGGGTTGCCGCCAGAGGAGGCAAGTACGTGCAACGTCACCTGGGAGAAGGGATCAGCGTTGGATCAGCCGCCTACGATCCCCGACACGCGGGTTGCCGCCAGCGGAGGCAAGCAAGTGCAACGTCGCCTAGGAAAGTGGGAGCAGCCGCCAAGCACCGAAGGGACTCAGTACATGTCACGTGACGTTGACGTGAGCAAGATCCCGCCTACGATTTTAGTGGGCCTATTTAAGGGGCCTCACAATGTACATTTTAATTCATTCATTCTCTTCTTCTCATCCTTCACCAACCATTGCATAAACAGTGCAAGTTTCGCACTAGAAATCGTCTCGTCCTTGCCTGGTCGCCATGGTCTACCGGACACCTGCCGCCCGCCGACAACGCCACGTTACCCAATAGTAAAGCCGGTCGAGGTGCGAGAAACAGGCGTCGCAAGAGGATACAGACAACGTTGGCCTTCTTCCAAGTGCTGGGGAAATTTCCAGTGTGCCATATCTCATTGAAGAGTCTGGTTAGACCCGAGTTTATTTTCACCACCAACAATACAGTGCGTTTAACACAGAACAGTTGTGGCGTGGAAAGTGGGAAAAAAAGCTGCGCTGATGCAGCTTGACTAGCCCCACCTCCCATCCGTAAAAGGCAGCAGAAAGACAGTAAAGCAAACTTCATACAGTCTTAACGTATGATAGAAAAATAAAAAGTCTACAATAATTGTCAAGTTAACATAATTATATGCGCCCTTGGGTGACTACAAGTACATCAATCATTCACGCACAAAAAAACAAATCCAAAGACAAAGACAAGCAAATTACTGCAGGGTCACATAACAATAAGACATACTGTAACCAGAAAGGAGTGCTTTGTTTTGATATAATTTTTCTAGGCTTGTAGCGGATTATGTGAATATATTGAATAGCTCTCTTCCTGAAAGAACACGTAAGTATTTTCTGTAGGCTTGAACATATTGAGTATGTGTGGAATGGTGAATTTTAACATTTGGAGTCAGTAATTCGTTCGTGTTCGCGGATGTACCAGTGTTCAGAATTTTAGGCGGAACGCAATGCAATGTTCGGCTGTAAATGCGCTAAACCTCCCAAGTTTAGGCTATTTCGGCGAATTTCAGACCTCAACGACAACAACAATTGATGTTCATAGGCAACACTGAATTTTAACACCTTGAACTTCATAAACAAGTGAGATGTATGATCTCTATAGCCTAAATCTGGAACAGCTCGCAATGCACATTTTCGAAGTGTATATAACTTTTTCTTTGATGTTTGAGTTCCATATGCCCATACCAACTGGCAGTAGCGTAGGTGGGAACTAAAAAGCGCATTAAGAATATGAAGTTTCTGGGGAACCGGCAGAAACGACTGACACCTCCTTAGCACACCTAAGGCTTTTCTTAGCTTAATACATAATTCTTCACTGTGGGAATCCCACAGCATATGTTGATGAAAGGTAATACCTAAAGTTCTGACAGTCTCTGAAAGTTCAATTTCAAAATTCAATAGCAGTTTATGCGAGTACTTGCAAGCCGTTCTTTTCGCGCGGAAAAGAAAGGCCTTGGTTTTAGAGCTGTTGATGTGTAATGAATTACGACAAGACCATTCGGATAAATTGTCTAAAGTATCATTAGCTGCTTGAATCAACTCATTTACGTTTGTTCCTGTAAAGAATAAGCTGGTGTCATTTGCATAGATAATGTATGTTATTGGTTGATCTATGTTTACAATATCAAAAGAAGGCCTAGCATACTTCCCTGCGGTACAACACGTTTGATCTTTTGGGGGCATAGATATTTCCCTATTTATTGACACACACTGGTACTGATCGCTAAGATAGCTCCTTATTAAGTCAAGTGTAATGCCTCTGATGCCATAATAGGGTAATTTTTCTAACAAAGTTTGGTGATCAATCCTATCAAACTGTTTTGTAAAATTTACAAATACGCCTAGTGTGAGCGTTCTTGCTTCAATGTTACCGAGTATGACCTCTTTTTGATGTAGAAGTGCTGTCTCTGTCGATACACCTGACCTGAAACCGTATTATGCCGCTGTAATCGCAGAATGCATGTCCAAAAATTTAGATAGTCTAGTGAAAGTAATTTTTTCCAGAGCCTTTGAAAATATTGGCAATACCGATATTGGCCTGTACTTACTCACTTCGTTTTTGCCACCACTTTTGTAATGTACCACGACCTTGCCTTTTTTCATACGCTTAGGGAACAGACCTGTGCTTAAAACAAGATTATATATATGGGTCAAACAAGGTACCAACAAATCGATGACAAAATAACTGGTTCCATTTTTATGCAGTCAGTGTCTTCGCTTTTACTTTTTTTTTAAGTTTCATAAAAACACTAGTTACCTCAGATTGTTCAGTGGGGCAAATAAATATAGAGGGTGCCATTGGCGTGGGTAAATAACGTAACGCATTCCCATCGTGAGTACTGTCCGGTAAAGAACTAAAGTGGCCATTAAATTTATTGGACAACGCTTTTCCCTTAAATATATGTTTATCAATTTTAATTTCGTCGATGCGGGGCGCTTGTTTGCGTGAAAATATAATTTTCTTTAGGGTTTTCCACATTTGTTTGGTGTCTATGCGGCCGTCGAAGATAGTAAAGTAATAATTACGTTTGGCTTGCCTTAATATTTTGGCAAGATTGTTTCTGCAAGTCTTAAATATTTTTAGTGCATCTAAATCGCGATTTTTCAAGAGCACCTGGTACAGCCTGTTTTTTGTACACACCATTTTTAAGTGACTTATTGTTACCCAAGGTTTACGTGCACGTTTTGGCTTCGTTGTTTCTTTTTAAGGGAAATATCGTTTATAGAGAGAGAAAAAATTGCTATGAAACGCTCATATGCGGTATCAGCCGAAGAGCACGCAAGAACGTCGTTCCAACCAGTCGTGGCGAATTCATTTTGGAACTGAGACGGTGCAACCGTGTTGATGTCCTGATATATTATTTTCGCAGTGATGTCTTTTGCCGTATGATACGTGTCAGTGATTAAATAAACGGGCAAACGGTCGCTAATGGTTACATTAATGCATGGTACCAGAAAATATGTCATCAAGTGATAGGCTTGTAATAAAAAGGTCTATAAGTGTTGCGCTGTTTGCAGTAATACGTGTGAGGGCGGTTATTACATTATACAAAAAATGAGAATCGAGGATTGCAGATAACTCATTTTGCTTAGTAGATTTTACTAACTTATCGATGTTTAAGTCACCTCCTAAAATTAAAGTGTATCGATTTGCGTTAACAAACGAAAAAACAGCATCTAGACACATTAAAAACTCACTCAAATTACTATCAGGCGGTCTATACACCACAGCAAACAGAAATTTGTCGCATTTTAGACAAATTATTTCGATATCAGCTGTGGACCATGAAAGGTAATCTAGGAAGTCGCAGATAATGCACAAGTTTACAAACATGCAAACACCGCCACCCCTTCTCGATATCCTATTCTAGTAAACGGCCCTGTATCCGTCCAAATGTATAGTGTCATGATCATTGTACCATGTCTCAGCATTATAACCGAGAAAGAAAACCCAAATTCGTTTAAAAACATACAAAGTCATCATATTTTCGGCGTGCCGACTACATATTCAAATGCATAAAAGTTAAAGGCTACTTACATCTTTCCACAATATCGGACATCAGAGTGGTCGGACTGATAGAGGACACACTCATTGATGATTTGTATGGTTCAGCTTATAAGTACATACAGTTTGATTTACACGCAATATTATGGAAACATGACACTGCAATAAATACCTGTATTTATAAATAGCAGCATACTGCCAAGTAGGGAATAGACAAACGAAGGATATGGCTTTACCAACAAGTTTGATCAACAGTGGCAGAAAATGAAACCGTGATTTTTTCTGACGCATGTCACGATACAAGTAGAAATACAAAGCATCCAGACAAAAGAAAACGGGCCAACTACAGAATAGCACTTCGAAAGTTAGAACATAGAAGATAAAGAAATAAAAAAGTAGGCAGCAACTTCAGCGAAGAGATCAAATGCATGGCGAGCAACGCATGCGCCTATCGCCTTCACTCCCGTTAGACTATCGGAAAGTGAACAGCTATGTGTCCCCTTGACACATTTGCCCGGCGTGATAAGATGTGGTGTAGTACCAACACTAACAGCTCTCTCAAAGCGCAGAACAGTGGTCTTATCTTGCAGCCTTCAAAATTGGTTGCGCATTTTGTCAACGTCCTCACTGCACAAAATTTTTATTTTTGGAGCGTTGTCCATCCGCACGCCGGGTGAAAATCTTGCCATTTTGTACCCAAACGTATTTCCAACTGGTCTCGCGCTTACGTGCAGTAGCCTGGCCTAGCAGGCGTTTCCGCTCTGGGCACAGATGTTCGCTAATAAAGAATGGTGCCTGCGAGTCTAAACCTAGGTCAGAACACTTCAGCCCAGCAGCACGCGCTTTCTCGAGAAAGCAATCCCGTTTGTGTCTCCGCACGAACTGAACGACCACGTTCTTTTTTGTTGGGTTGTTGGCAGTCGGGACTCTGTGCACAGACTCGATATCAGCCGCAACAAGCGCAACACCTATTTTTTGTCTAATTTTGATCACTGTTTCAGGGAAGTTTTCGGTGTCGTTGTACGGGAAGCCTTTGAGCTGTATACATTTGCATTGCGGGAGTATTGCTCAAGGTGTAGCATTCTGCTCTCGTGATTTTTCACCTGTTGAACAAGATCAGCACACTGTGACTCTAATTTAGCATTTGACGCTTTAAGTTCCTTGTTGTCAGCCTTTATTTCTTCAAAATCAACATTTATGGAAACCAAGGAGGCCTTAAGTTCCCTCAGTTCTTTTCGAATGTCCCGCTCGATTGTGTCTCTGAAGTCTTTGAATTCAGCCCGGATTTCACGCTTCAGTTCATCTAAAAGTTCTCCGATCTCTTTCGCCATGCTTCAACAACAGAAATAGTCAGTAACACACTTGTGGTAGCAACAGCAGCAGCAAAAAGACAAAAATTCAGAAAGCACGCAGGAATTGGGCACAAACCTGCGTGAAAAGATGCCCAGCGTTTGAGTCCCGTGAACTTCGCTGCCGTTGCCGCTGCCAAGTGAAGGACGGAGACGTTGTCCGATCAATTTGTAGGCTCAGGTTGAGGGGTTGAACCAATGCGAGGCGATGATCCAGGCAGCGTCACAATCACACGAGGGCTGACGTAGAGTGGCATTGCTCGATGCAGATGAAGATTGCTTGACTGATATCAGGGCATCGGAACCGCCACATCAAGCCAGAACGAAAGATTCCAGCAACCCTGCGTGAAAAGGTGCGCAGCGTTTGAGTCCCGTGAACTTCGCTGCCAGTTGCCGCTGACAAGTCCATCCAGCTTCAGATGGACTTGTCATCAAAGTTCCTCAGTATCTTGTTTGTGACGCCATCTTTTCCCACAGCCGAGCTGGTCTTGAGGTCTGCGAGTGCTGCCCGGACTTCCGCTTCGGCGATGTCAGCATCCAGATTTCCGTTGGTGGCTCCCTCATATGGCGGATAGCCAGCTTCGTCCTTTTCCCCATTGAGATATATTTCCATTAATATTTTTGTGATGTCGTCGACCGTGGCTTTCAATTTGTGCGCTAGCTCTTGCATGCGTCCTTGTGTGGCCCCTTAGTTGTTGTCTGGCTCTAATTGCTTTAAGAGCGACCACGGGTTTTTTGGAGCCGAGTTGTCCATTAATCCTGTCGCAGATTAGCATCCATTGGACTGAACTTAGTTCTCCCAAATATCTCCGTAATTATTTTTCTACTTCTGCCAACTGAAGTTTGAGGTTTCGGTTAAATTTATTTTTAAGCCATTCTGCTTGCAATTTTTGTTGTGTATCCCACAAATTGATCAGCCTTGAGTCTGGCTTGGGCCCATCTTCTTCTATCGGGGCCTCTGTAGTGGCTTCTTCTGTATCTTTAATCAGTTCTTGAACCCGATCGTCAATATTTTCGATTTTGTCCGCCGCTTTCCGGTTCCGTTGGTACCTAAAGAGGCCCCATTTAGTATGTTGGATCAGAGCTTTCTTTCTAGCCACAACCTGTTGCTGGAACAGTAATATCGAGTAGGTAATGGGCACTGCCCAGATTGAGCCCTGTGTTTGCCCAGGTTGCTTTTTTGGCATGCCTGACAAAGCACAGGTCCGGGGTGGTGTTTCTTGCGACACTATTACCCGTCCTTGTCGGCTGTGCCGAATCCGCCTGGGGTACTGGAACACTTCGGTGTACTGCAGCGTCATCTGTCACTGCAACTTGAAGTCATTGCTGTCTAGAACTGAGGTTGAACAGCGCGAATAAGACGAGGACTCGAAGAAACAAATACCACACCTACTACTACCTGAGAAGGCGCATCGCGCCATATGAAGTCATAGCCCTTTTTGGTCTCGTATAACCCTCTTAGGGACACCCAAAAAGGATGTACAAATTAATCAAGTCTCAAAAATGGCGCCAAATACGACTATACAATGATTGGCCGAAAGTACTTGTTGAAGAAAGAAAAGACCCGTGCAACAAGGGCCGAACGCTGCGCGACTACAAGAGACTTGCTGGGCCATCTGCGGAGTTCCTGTGGCAACGCAGCAGGCTCTTTTTACCAAAGCCGTGCGCTAGGATCACCAGTACTAACGTAGTCACCACGCTTGGGGAGGCTACAATTCCAGACCAACTTAGGAGGACACCGTTAAAAGGTCCAAAATACAGTTTTGAGCCAAAGCTGACTGCTCCACAGCTCTTAGCCACGGGTAGAAGTATAGGAGACAGAGCTGAGGATCAAGACCGTGAACGAGTCGTCGGTGAAGCTGTCGACTGCGTTCTAAAGCACGCACCATGTGGAAAATCAGGTACGCCGCCCATAAAGAAAATTGTAACGAACGTGAAGAATGATGCGCTTGAAGTACTACATGCAGGCAGATAAAGAAGGCGGTTTTGTTGTTCTGCCTACAATCCTTATGAACGAAAAATCAAAGCAAGCTATAATGAAGAATTGCAAAGTTGTTTCTTCCGAACAGGAAAAACAAAAGAAGGCCACCCTAAAGCTACTCAAAGACTTCCACCTCGTGTGTCTCGAAATAATTTGACAACAAAAATATATGCATGCTTACCGAACGGAACGAGCACACGAGTGTTTGTTTGTCTTCTGCAACCAAAATACTGAGCAGACGATTAGGGACACTACACGATGTGAATTATCATCACTGAGTGATCATTACTGAGTGATCATTACTATGTGATCTGTGAATGGAAACGTGCCAGCGTATATGGCGTTGCTGATGTATCGTAACTGTTTGTGTTATTTTTTGTAAATTATAATAATTTCAATTGCTTTCAGAGCGTTTTAGTTTAAAAACAGAAAGTGTTGCGCAACATTATTAAATGTCGCGCGCTAGGCACGCCGTTCGATCGTAGCGCCTCCTTGGTGGCGTCATCGCAGGAGCGTCCTCGGTTCTCCATTTGTTTTGCCATGCGGATGACATAGTGCCTCATTTCAGTACACCATACCGATGCTGGTCAGAATTGGAACAAACCCATAGACTTTGGAGAATCAATGCTGTTACTCCTCGTACTCGAACAGAAACGAATAATCAGCAACTCCGAATAGCGGATTCTCGAATCGAATCTGAATAGTATTCGATATTTCGAATATTCGCACACTGCTAGTTTTTTCACGTGCAATATCAGTTACTCTCCTGTTCGTTTACTGACTTGTCCCGTATTCATTTGTTCTTCCATCCAACGTTACTAATCAGCTGATTAATGTACAAATGGCTGCGGGCAAGCAACGGAATGGGAATACTCACGACGAAAAGGTTGCGAAAATGCTGAAGCGTCTGCTGGAAGCAGTACACGTCATTCCCTGCGGTTTGCAGACTCCGACTGACAAGAGCAGCGTGCAAATAAATGCTCGCCGCACTGGGGAGGTGGTGTTGACTGGGGCTGCTTACCGGCCCTTACTCTTAACAAAGTGTATGAACATGTATTTTCCCTCTCACTGTTTGCTAACATATTGCTCTAAAATATTAGGGTCAGGAATCCCGTCAAGCTACTATTTCAGCAGCTTTTAATTCCTGTCCTTGCGTATTTTTCACGGTATCATTTTATTTCTGTTTTTGTGTAACCACTATCATTGTTTATGAATATCGGATCATTGTATTTTAACATACCCATTGTGTGAAAAAAAATTCTCAATAAACTGAAGCTGAAACTATTCTCTAGGTGCTTGTGGTGTTCACGCACGAGAAGCCCAGACACCAGCCTCTTCTTGACACCACTTTATGGAGTTTCGTTCGAATTAGTGGGCTCGGTCAAGATATTAAACCATGCCTTAATGGGGGATCTTTTTGGATGAAATTTTCGGGCTTTTTGAGATACGAGTGCAGTACTTAACTTCCCATGACCGTTGTACATCTCTGTTCTCAGTCATCATCATCACTCATCAGACCTTTACTCCCATTTCACTCCTCCTCCAGTGCAGAGGAGCAGAGCAACGCTAGGTCAGGCCGATCTCTCTGCCTTCCTTCAAATGAACTCTATCTCTCTGGCAAAGTTCTCATTCCCGTACGGTCATAAACGTATGTGCTTCAGGTTACCGCCTTGGTCTATCTGCACGCAGAAACGTGGTTGGGTGAATCAGGCGGAGCATGGCACAGATTCGCCAGCTACAGCCAAGGAAAAATTGTGGGAGTGCACGAAAGTTCAGAACGGAGTGGACATGGCAGAAATGGGAGAGATGGGTGTTCGTATCTTTAATGGTAACTGAAAGGGCTGTCCGACCGGCAGGCGTGGCGCGTTACACCAGATTAAAAATGAGTAAAAAATTTTCAGTGTGCCGATGTAGGAGCTAGAGTGTGTCGAAGCGAAACTTTTTTCGCTCCGCTTTTCGTTCCCGTTTCAGCGAAAACGGCTCACTTCCTGCTCAACTCTGGAGCGAGAAAATAACGGTTCAAACCGGTTGGAACCAATTTATGTTCGTTTCCTTAACGTAAAATAATTACAGCAAAACATCATACAATTTATTCTGTCTGAAAACTCGACATTGCTCATTAGCTGCGGAGGGGGATCGGAGACAGAAACGAGATTCAACATTTATTCCAAGTGTTGTTTATCTGAATGGAAGCATTTTTCGGCGCTATTCAGTAAATTTGCCCTTAAGTTTCGGCATTATTAATTCCACCTGTTTCCAACACCACATGCGCGGCAAACAAGACGCAATGAAGACGGCCTGCTTAGTGCGCTTTCGCTTGTCTACGGTAGAACCGCAGAGTGCAGTAGAAGCTGGGTGTGTTAATATAAGGACAGACTATTTTTATTTATCATCTAAATTTTTATGAGGTGGGAAAATGTCTCTGCAGAAAGGAATCAACCTTCGTTCTGCGAAACTTAGCATGGATTTCTTAATAATATTCTTATTTCACTAAAGGTGGAAAAGAGCGTTTTAATGACTTGCAGATTTTACAAATTCGAAGGCCTATCATTCTAAAATTAATGCATTGTACCCCGCCCAAATTTTTTTTCGGTAAATCTACACCACTAGCGCTTTTGTTCCACGAGAAGCTAAATTTATGCCATCTACGGCGTTTTCTTTTAAATTGCCGAACTTTGGTTTTTGAGAAACTGGCCCTGACTGACCGTCTTTTTGGGGCCATTTTAGCTAAGGCGATTAAGCTGAAAAATATTCCTGACAAATCTTCAAAAGGTCTCTCGAGAACTAAAAAAAGAAGGTATGCAACTACACCACGTATTTATTTCGTTAAAAAATCCCAATTATGCCAAAATTGCAAAAATAGAGAAATTGGAACGTTTTAGAGACGTTTTAAAAGAATAATCATCGCCGGTTTTATGAAAATTTTATCAAATGTCCGCGCAGTACTAGTAAATCTAGTTCTGCAAAACATGTCGCATTATTTCACTTTAAGGGAGAAAATTGAGCCTATTTTAAGACTCTTGTATGGTCATCCCGACGATGTGTCTCGCCCTAATAATAAAATAAACATCATACTCATGTTGAAGTCTGAACTCATTCTTTTTGTTGTAGCAAAGAAGCGTGACTCAGATTGTGTCTTTTTTGCCTCTTTTTAGCCATGAAATGAGTTGAGCTGGAGTTTTCAGGGCTCCTGCATCTGTATTCTTACTGCGGTACGTTGAAGTAGCAAGCACGCGGAAGCGCGTGCAGCAAGTTTTTTTTTTTTTTTAAGCTTAGTCGGGGGTACCTATTTATGGCATTGATCTCTAATTACATCTGCTATCTGAAATGCTCCCCGTGTACATGAACGATGCACCAGCCTAGTGGGAAAGCGCCATGACGCCACTGCAGTGGGTGAACCAGCTGGGTATGTCCAGATGAGGACAGTCTCAAAACGGGTCCCGAATATTTTTTATTTTCACTTAAATTTTTACATTGGGGATAAAAATCCTTCCACACCGCGGAACGGCGACTACTTTTCTCATACATATTTTTTTAAAGCGAAGCTTTCTTTGCCTCTTCGTTCGACTTTCCCACTACTGCTGCTGCTGCTGTGGGCTGCTGCTGTCGCTCACACCACCTTGGGGAGTGGTTCAGAGCGTGTATATAGATGACAAGTGGGAGTAAGAGAGGTAAAGCAACGGGAGAAACTCGTTTTCACCCCACCGCGTCGAATGTGCACAATGCCCTCAGGAGCTCCCTAGCCGTCGCCACATTAACCGCTTGGCAGCTGTAATTATCCGTGACTAGCTCCCCTCAGAAGCATTGCAGAAACTGCAGCGCTTCCCTTTCTACTAACGTGGGAGACCAGAGGGGACGCAGATAGAACTGTAGAGAGGAAAAGAGGAGAAGGGGGAGAGGTGGAAGAAGAGGCAGTTCCCATATAAGAGAGCGGGGAGGTGAAGTGAGAAGGCAAGGAAACCCCACAACGGTTGCGGGGAACCAGGATAAGCTTCAGTTCAAGGTACGGTACAGTACGTTGCTGCTATTCCTAAAAAAATAAACGTCATGCAAATATGTCAAGCGGGCAACTTACGCACGACGTGCAGAAGCACAGCCGCATTAATTAAAGAGCACCGCAAGGTCCAGGAGACACTACGGAAGCAGTCGATCGTCAAATCAATACTTCTGTGCCCGCCGCGTCAGCTTTGCGGCTATGGCATTGCTAGAGGTCGTGGATTTTATTCAAATCCCGACAGCCGCATTTCGACGGGGGCGAAATAGAAAATGCACGTGCACTTAGATTTTGGGACACGTTAAAGGACATCACGGTGTCAAAATTAATCAGGAGTCCGCCACTACGGCTCACCTCATATTCCGAGTGTGGTTTTGACACGTACAGCCCCATAATACAATTCCAGTTTAATACTTCTGCCACAATGCGATGTGCAATGTGAGGAAATGACAACGCCCAACCCTCTCAGAGGTTGTAAAATATGGCGCACAACAACGCCTCAAGCAAACTACGCAGACAAACAGCAGTGGTGCACGCAAGGTAACGTTTAACGTCAACTCACCACTCTCGTGTGAGCCTAAACGTTGAAGAAACTAAGCTTTAGCCGTCAAAATCACCGCTAATTATCGTAAATCAAAGCATCCAGCACGGAATGCTTCGCTAACACCGATTCCCACAGTGCGTGGGATATGCATATTTCTTTCACACACAATAAATCTTAACTGAGACAAGGCGCAAGAACCTCGTTGTCGAGTCGCAACTTGCCGGGCCTCACCACAAACGCAACAAGTGGGAACACACTGGACAATTTTTAAACGAGAAGAAAGGGGATTAACCGAGGAGCCCGATTTTTTAGTTAGTCATATCATAAGAAGCCAACAAACACTGACAGCAAGGACAACATAGGGGAAATTACTTGTACTTAATAAATGAAATAAAGAAAATGATAAATTAATGGAAATAAAAGTGGATGAAAAACAACTTGCCGCAGGTGGGTAACGATCCCACAATCTTCGCATGCAAAAGTTGTGTCCTTGGTGTCAGTGTTTGTTGGATTCTTATGATATGGACAATTTTTGGCATTTGTCCTGGGTGTTTCTTTCCCCCTTGTGCATGCGTCTTGCCCAGAGTACACTCTACTTTGAATGCATTGAAAGAGCGGCCGTTCCGGACACTCTCCATGTTCTAGTACACTCTACCCAGAGAGAAGCAGCGCGAGAAAACGTGTTCATACAAACATGACCTCTGAAGGAGCCAGAACCTGCCATGTACACCTTTGCATCCGGTAGTCTCCGACTATTGTTTCATGTCCTTTCTCAGATCTAACGTATCGCGACTGAAAAGTACCACTTCAAAACGCGCGCCTTTAAAATCGAGTTACGCGCGTAGGTAATGTTGAGCGACAGATTAAGCAGTTAATTGTTACTTAGTATATAGATATGCTATATTAAATAAGAACAACATAAGATTTATGGTTATTTAGTTAATACAGTCTCCATTGTCTCCATGTTCGAAGTTTCACCCTTCTTTTTTTTTTTTTTTGTCAGGATGTTACGATGTTACTGTTAGATCTGGCAACCATGGTGATGCAATCGCAAGTTTAGCGTGAGCTCTAGTCAACATATTGGCGTGAATGATAACATTTAAAAGCGGTTTTTGTTTTTTGATGCGCTAGCTGGACTTCACAGTTATCGTCCAAGTAATCATGTTCAAAATTACGGGACTTTTCCCCCCTACGATGAACCGTTTTTGACAGCGTCGCCGCAAGCGGCCGATTAGTAGCATGGTACGAAAAGGGCGTCTGCTTCTTTTCTCGGCGTACTCGTTTTCGTCGCACAGTACATGAGGCAAGCTTCGCCAATGGATGTATTCGTCCGATTAACCCGTTACTTTCGTCGAGTATCTGAGCGCTTCAGGGCAAGAGTTCGTCATCGGTTGCACTACTCAAGAGTAGTTTTCAACTCTCTTGTCTACAATGAGTTTGCCGACATCTATTATGCGGGCGACACATGTATGGAGCCGCTGTTCTGGATCGTCGACCACTTCACAAAAGCCATGGGGCCGGTACGAAAGAATGGTTTTCGCTGCGGTATGATTCGTTTAACGCCGTTCTGCGTTTCTGTTTATGTCCCGTGCAGATATTTGTCACCACGGTTACCATTGTGGCTTGCACTGTTATCGTGATCGCATACATGATTGGCATTCCCTACTGGTGGGAGAACAACAAGTGCGTCCTTCTCGTCGCCCTAGTCATTGGACATTGGCTCCTCATCAACATCGTCTTTCATTATTGGATGGCTCTCACGACTAATCCTGGCACACCTCCAGAGGTATGTTACTGCTGCATGCAGTCGGCTCTCAGGTGCCCCAGGAGTTTAAACGTCTGTCATATTCTTTCAACCCAGACTTCGATCACTACCGTTCTGAGATTCAACAATAATTTTAAAAAAAAGTTTATGAGTTTGCTTCAAAACAACTGGTCTCTATAGGCCTTTACAAGTTCCACTTGTTTTGAACTGCAGCATATACTAGTTCAGTATGTGTAGTTTTCTGTAATGCCAAACTTTCAGACATTTTATGTAAATATTGAAAGCTTTCAGCATTATCTGTTACAGCTGAGTGGAGTTTAGTATCACTTACGCATGGGTGGTACATGCTGAAATTTAAAAAAAGAAGTAACTCCACATAAGCAACGCTTGATTTCTTCCATGTGCTCTTATAAATGCTTTAGATGCTGCAGTTATGTGCATAGAACTGACCTCGCACATACTACAATTCAATGCAATTTACACTCTTTCATGTTCCTGTGTAAAGCTGCCTTAATTAAGCAACTGCCATGATTTATGTTTCTATATGAATGGTCGTTACATGTTGTGTACGTTGAGCTACCTATGAGGAGTCTTTACATTTTATTATGTTCTCCGGCATATCATTATTGCCCAATTGCATGTGTGTCAATTCATATACCCGCGTTTTTAAATGGTTTGCTGACCATCGTGCTTTTGCATAACTTTCTTCCATGAAAGGCATCCCTGGTGCCAGAGGTGGTCTCAATATGCAAGAAGTGCATAGCACCCAAGCCGCCCCGCACTCACCATTGCAGTGTGTGCAATCGCTGTATTCTGAAAATGGATCATCACTGCCGTATCCTTTTCTTTCCACTTCCAAGTTTTGGTGGGTGATTAAATTTCTGAATGGCACTTCAGCAAGCATAATGCACTTCATTTGTGCAAGTATCGGGGAACCTATTGCCCATTGAAGTACACTGAAGTGTTATGTGTACAATTGCTTTATTACAACTCACTTTATTACAACTAGGCAAGTCTACAATGTATTGTGCCGTTGGTTGTCTATTCCGCCACAAAGATGTTCCAAATACGTTTTTTATCATTAGCAGAATTTTCAGAAATCACCCTTGACATGTAGCACAATTCTGCTTCTACGACAAGTTTGACTGCACTTACCTCGACTGGTGCTAGTTTCAAAATTCGTTCCAAGTGGATGTGCCTTGTGAAATAACTGGCTTCGTGTATTGCAATATGTGCACTAAAGTAATAGTTGAAAAGTTAATTAGTTAGATGTTTTTAATTAATCAATTATATGTATCGATTTCAAGTGTAAGTAGCATACACTTTTCTTTAGTGTTCTAGCTCAATAAGTAGGTTTGTGCTAATTGCCACAGGCAGTTTTTAAAGATTCTGTTAACATTATAATAAAACCCCTGATATAATATTAATGCACAAAACACATTTTCCTCAATCATCATTGCAGCTTGGTTGAACAACTGCATTGGCCACTTCACGCATCGCTATTTCTTTATGTTTTGCTCGTATGTGCTCATTGGCATCATATACCTGATGATCTTTGGCTATAGAATCGCTTATGAAGAGTACTTTTGCACCTTGCCAATGCCAGCTGTTGGTCTTACCAGCTCCAAGATTCAACTTGGCAACCTTGGCATGTCTATCAATGTGACACTACAGGATACACCTGGGGTACAGTAGAATTTCTTGGTATTCTTTCTTAAGCAATATCTGGCACCTTTTTGCATGTATAGTGGTCAGCGTTTTTGATATTATAAATATAACCCACTTGTAGGTTTTTGTTTCAGAAAACGATTATTCACCTTTGCAAGCAGTTTCATTCAAAAATATATGGAGCCATTTAGCTCTCGATATGTTATGGTATATCTCCGGCATCCTTTAGGGACTCACTTGCAGTGGCTAAGCGGCCACGGTGTTCTGCTGCTGAGCACAGGGTTTCTTTCTCGCTGCCACATTCCAATAGAGGTACCATGCAAAAACGCTCACATAACTATGCTTTGGGTGGACATTAAAGAAACCCCAGGTTGTCAAAATCCAGAGCCATCCACTACGATGTTCCTCGTAATCCACCATGCAGTTTTGGGACATTAAACACCACAACTTAGTCTTTTTAGCTTCTTCTAGCAATATGCAATTACTGTAGTTATGCAGAAATTGATTGAGCAACAAAATTTTTATTAGTAATGCCGGCAATAACTAGCATACTTTGCAATAAGCACAACTCTTTTTTTCATCTATTACATTTTGTTTAGGTGAATGAAAATCACTTTACAGACAATTTTTATTTATTAATTAATTTCTTTATTTTTTTGCTATACCATAATCAAAAACATCGAATTTGATATACCCTTCTCTTGATCTAGAAGTCGCTAAATAATGCTTGCCAATTATTTAGGAGCAACCATCTAAAGCTCTTGATAATTTTTCTGAAATTGCAAACCCATTAAAAACTGTGTGGGCAGTGTAATATTCTGGCAACATCCGAGAGGTCATTCAAGAACACCTTGTTTCAGTTAGCCAGCATCTTTCAAGCCTAAGCAACATTGCGATCCCCAACATTTTCATACACAACTATCGGAAAAAAAATTTTTTGGAACATTATGCATTTTAGTTGTAGTCTCCGCTTGCACTCCCATGGGTGTGAAGGCTGGATACAAATTTTTTAACATTTAATTCCATTTTCCATTCTTTCATTATATTTGTTAGTTTATTACAGCAGTAGCCTGGCACTGCCCAAGCCAATGACAAAGAAAAAAAATTGCTTCAAAAATACAGCATCTAATCTATATTTGTGTTTATGTTCACTCTGTTTCCTTAGTGTCACTTTTGCTGCAAAGCTACAAACATCTTTACGACATTGCAGAATGCTACTCACCCCAACACAGCAAAGCAGGACTTCATGAGGAAATACTACATCACATTCACGGTCTTCATCTGCATAGGAATATTTTTCGCCCTGGGAGCTCTTACCATGTGGCACGCCCGGCTCATCACGCATGGTGAAACTAGCATTGAGGCCCACATCAATAAGACGGAACGGATACGCCTTGGAAAAGAGGGTGTTGTAAGCTTGCTACAGTTTCATTTGATTTTTTCTTTCATATCCAGTTGATTCCTTTTTGGACAACACAGAGTGAAATATTACAGGAACTGATCAGGATTAAGAGCATCAAGGCTGTTTGGTGCTTCCAGTTCAAGCTATGTACGAGCAGAAAACTAATACAATGTCTTGCCCACCACAATGACAGTGGGCATGGCATTCAGCAACTGAGAATGAGGTCACGGGTTTAAATCCCTTGCTACAGCTGCTGCTCCATTCCAACTGAGACAGAATGCAAGAATGCTTGTGATTCAAGCTACAAGTGCACGTTAGAGTACTCCAGGCGGCGAAAATTTGGAGCCCTCCGTAGCGGCTGCGACTCTCATAGCGCCCAGTGTAGCAATGGAATGTCAAACCCCATAAATCAATTCTAATGCACTTGCTTCCTATAAACAATGGAAATTTGCATGCAGTGTACCTGTAGCTGTCACGCGAGTAACAATATTCAAAGCACTCAGCAGACGAAAACGCCTACTTTTCTAGTTTTTGCAACACATCATTCAGATTCAGAGTCCCTACTTCATCATAGCCAGAGGACATTGTTTAATAGCAATAAACATTTCTTTTTAATGTCATGGCAAAGCACATTTATCCTTCAAGACAAGAAAACTTATCACAACTTATGAGTTATTTCAGCAATGATGCTTACCAATAAACTATGGGATTCAAGACAATATTGATAATAGTGCTGGACGTACAACACTGAATGATAATTGAATTTGTTAGAGACAGACAACCGCTCGGAACATGAATCAAGATACGCTCGCTGATGGAAAGATTGCCTATCGCAGAGGTTAAAACGAGCCATGTTGTTCTCATTAATAAGATTTATATTTTTAATTCTTCTCTAAAAGTTGTGAAAGACGACCTTTGGTGCCCCACGCAGCAATAACATTAAGATGTATAAGAGGCCTATCACGTGACCTTCTATTATTGCACGCGGTTCCTGGTCTTTTTATTAGTGAAATGCAGTACACTTTTTTATTTTATAAGTTTTTTTCCATTTACAATGTGCAGATAGGCCTTCATTTGTAGCGAGTAGAAAAGTGGCACTGCCTTTGCATTCATTTTCGATGAGTTGGCTTGGCTTGTCTATTGATAGATCGACAACGAGATCCAGCCAGCCATGACGCAGGCATGTACTTGGGAAAAAACGCGGTACAAATATAAGAAAGGCCTGCACAAGAACTGGAACTTATTGTACCAGCTTTTTATTTTCAAAAGTGGTTGAAGAGGTCTAAATTTAGGCAGTTAACCTCAGTTACACTCACTCCTGTGAAAAGGAGAACACTGGGCAGCTTTCACAATTTAAGAGGTGGGCTATCGACATCACTGCCACTTCTCAGCATTGCTTGAGGAGGGACTCTTACTTTTTTAGAGGCTGCTCAGATGGAAAAATTGTGCTTACAAAACATCCATGTGCTTTTGGAAGTAACTGCTGCAGGTGTAAACAATACCGAGGGTGAGCTTTACATTGCACCATAAAAAAATCCATAACATCTGGAAAGAAAAGTTGTTTAAATCTTTATAATGCTAAATAAATGTAGCAATGTGAATTTGGAGGTTCTACTTATTTAAGGGGGTCATGTGTCGGTACTACATTCATTCCAAGATTTAAAGTACATCGTCTTCTCTAACACATTTTGTTCAACGTAAACAGGTCAAAAAATTTTTTATAGAGCTCTTTTTTTCTTGAGTACGAAACTTTTCACCATGCAGCTCAGCTTGCACATGTTGTAGGCAGGCTCATGGTACGATGTGCACCAGCGGAGAGCAGCTGAGGAAAACAAATGGTACAGTCCAAGAGGTCAGATGTGACCAGAGAATGAGAAAATGCAAGGTGCAGGGCGAGAAACATGGGCACACCTATGACGTATGCTACTCACTACACTGCAAAAATGCATAAGGCGTTTCCTTTAGTTGTGCACTAAATATGCTTTCAAGCCACACTGCTTTGTCATTCTAGGTCTGCCAGAAGCAACATCTACACAAGGTCACTTTTCTTGTTTTAGAAATCACTAAACAAACCTTTTAACATGCAACAAATTTATCTCTTGCTTATTGAAAACCAATTGTCTTGACAGTTCTTACCTGTAGCACCTGGCGTAATGTGTTTGATGAACTGAATTCTTGCAATAAAAGTGAATTCAGATAAAAAATTATAACTGTGGTGTAGGGTATTCGTTATGCAGTATTTTGATTGAACAAAAATTCTCAGCATGATCAATGACAGTGTACTGTTATATTTCACATAAGCCATGTGTTTGCTGCAGATCTACAGAAATCCATACGACTTTGGACCTCGAAAGAACTGGAGAATTTTTCTGGGACTTACCAATGGCCGGTAAATGCTTTGCCATCTCACTCATCTGTTTGCTTGAGCAGTAGGCTATGCATGGTGCACTCAAATTATGACTAAAGTCAATGGAATGGTGAATGCAGCTGTATCAGTGACACTGCTCTATGGAGCTTTGAAGGACTTCAAATTAAATTTAAAGCTGTTCATGGCTATGCCGTTCTGCAGCTGAGCACTAGGCCTCAGTGGCCGAATTTCAATATGGTGGAACCCAAACACACTTCGCATGCCCAGGGTTCAGTGCACGTTAAACGAAAAACATCTGGTCAGAATTGAACTGCTGTGTCCTTCAGTTATTTCCAAGAAATTTCACATGGTAATGCAGTTCGCTTTATACTTTACTCTTCATATTCTCTTGCAATGTGCATCTTGCAACTGAAGTAAACAGGTCCACTGTTGTGAGTTTACACTGGTCATACTGTGTCGGTGTTCTATCACATGGCTGCTGTAGTTGCTTGCAATGTCCACGTGTATTAAATGAGACGTTTTCAGCGTAGAATACAGTTGTGGCTAAAAGAAATTCAAATTTGGTTACACTACTGAAGATATAAGAAGCAACAGATGTTCACAGTGTAAATGTACTTCAAAAAAATATTTCGGTGAAACACTTGTACATAATCAGTAAGTAGACCATGCTTCTTGGGATCAGTTTTATTAAATTTTGTGCAATTTATGCGAAAGGCACTTCCAGCATAACTTTGCAACACTGAACTAAATGAGTAATGTAGTGCAGATTTACAGTGGTGTTGAAGCTTTTTTTTTTTTTTTTTTTTTTTCCGCAATGGTTCGTATGTATTCGAGTGTGAAGAGAAAAATAAGGTATGTTTTGGCGGCTGCATAAATGACGAGGCTGCCATAGATATTTTGAGCAGTAGTGTTTACTTTCAACACAAGCAGCAACAAGTGACCACAGCAAAAGTAAGGTGCAATGCTTTTTTTTTCCTTTTTTCTGTCTCTTATTCCTCCACCTTATGTGCAGAGATGAAAGCAGTAGCAATTTATGACTGCACTGGTGTTTATCATATATTGCTACTGTTGTGTCTGCTCTTTCCAGTGAATAACTGGCTCTTTCCAGAGCCAGTTATACAAAGCACTTTGTTTACATGCATAACATTTTTTGCATTGAGGTCAGTTTGGAAGAGTGGCAGCTCCAGTTGAAAAAAATCTGTGTTCTTAGAAATGGTACCGCAGTCTGCAGAAAAGTGTACAACTCGGGTCACATGGTACTATCTTCAGCTGATCATCATACGCATGTGTCAAATGATAATAATGCACAAGAATTACATGGAATAAAATATTTTAGCTAGACATGTGTATCATATATGAGTCATCGCAGAAGGCCTCTCTCAAGTATACCACAAAGTTTAGTAATTTGGGCGTGTGGTACGATTTTACAAATGTTTTCTCAAGATTTACAAAGAATAATTTCTGTGTGCCGAAAAATTTTGCTCATCAGTTTCCAATATACCCTTGGAAGTCTTCAGATTATGAAAGGACACCAGAGGGGTGCCTGCTTGGAGCAAGTTTACTCAGACAAGTTTCTGAAGCAGGTGAAATTGGCAACAGCAAAGTTACTGAAAAAGTCACCGTTAATAAACAAGCGCGTTGCTTGTCACTTTTTTTACGCTGTTCCAAGCTTGCCACAGCCAAAGGTAAATCATCAAATAAAGTGTATGTATCCCACAAGAAGTGTGCGCTCAGGGCAAACTTTAAGAACTCCACAGGTTGGCAGGTATGCATGGGAGAAAAGCAAGCCCTTGGGAAGCTAAATTTTGAGGCCGGAACACAAATCCAACCTCGACGCCATACACAGCCATCTTGCCTATTGAGCTTTGACAGGTGCTTTCAACCTCTACATAATCAGAGGCACTTGTGACCTCGCCATAAGTGCTGCCACAGTGGCTATGGCACACAAAAGCAGGCGTGCAAAACACGGACACAAGAGCGACAGAAATGTAAACTATCAAATGAAAGGCCGCACAGAGGCAGAAAAGAAGGAAGACGAAAACTACTTGAGCATGTTGTAGTGTACCGCTTCTCAGCACAAGAACAATTCCTGGCCAGTGTCTGCATTCTGAGGGTGGTGGAATGCAACAATGCTTGTGTACAGTATTGTGCTTCAGGTGCATGTTAAAGAACCCCAGCTGGTCAAAATGCTTCGAGAGACCTCCCCCCCTCTCCCACATAGCCTGTGGGTCATTTTGTTTGAGACATTAAACCATTAAAAAAATTAAATTAAATTATGGGGTTTTACGTGCCAAAACCACTTTCTGATTATGAGGCACGCCGTAGTGGAGGACTCCGGAAATTTCGACCCCCTGGGGTTCTTTAACGTGCACCTAAATCTAAGTACACGGGTGTTTTCGCATTTCGCCCCCACCAAAATGCGGCCTCCATGGCCGGGATTCGATCCCGCGACCTCGTGCTCAGCAGCCGAACACCATAGCCACTGAGCAACCACGGCGGGTCCACACATTAAACCATGGTTGTGTGGTAGCCAGTACAGTGGAGTCCAAAGACACCCTCGCGTTGAGTAGTCATATGGCGTGTGCTTGAACCAGCAAGCAGAATTTCAATACTAATTCAGAATACTGAGCACCTTTAGGGTATACAGGTAGCACTTTATTATGTTAATGTAACAAGAATATAAACAAGGAGCACACATTTTTTGATGAAACAGGCTCTTTGAGATGAAAACGAGATAAATAAAACTAGATGTAAATAGCCTGTCGTGAAAATGTAAAACTGCCATGATAACCTCGCCAATTTCATACAACACTGTTATAACCATTTTTTTTCTTAATACAGTAAAACCTCGTTGATACATTCCTGTTTGTTACATTTTCCCGACTTTTATGCTCTGAAATGTCAGTCTTACTTGTGTATCTGCCCTGCAAAACTGTTATCGGATGTTAAGTTTTCCCGGATCATGCATTTTTCCGTGGTCCCCTAAGAAATATAACAACGTGGTTGTACTGTTTAATTTCAACTAACCACAACAGACAGATTTCAGTTATTTCACTGTACCTTCAACACAGATTATAACACTTAGTGAGATCTAGGCACACAATTGCCATCATGTTGTCACTAAACACTCTGCTACCCTGCCAAGTTTCTCCAAACTCTTGTCTTAGTCAATACAATACAAGATAATTTCCATGAAAAGAAAATACATATTTATGCCACTAAACATGGTTTTAAAAGCTTCACATTTCATGCTCATTCAATTTGTTATCAACAGCTATGACTGATTACAATCCATATAAAAACAACTTTGGTCAACATAGTAAAAACAGCAATACCTCATTATAAAAATTTGTCACAGCTGGGACCCTTAATCACTTATGGCAATTGTACTGAGAAAGAAATGGACAGTACAGAACAGTGGACGGAATGAACGCCTCTGTGGGCTGTCAGGTATGGACGCACAAAGGAAACATTCACAAGGCTCTACTACTTGAGAGTCAACTAAACCTGAAGTTTCCTGCAATAAAATAAAACTTTCCTAGGCAACTTTATCTTGCAATGTTTGTGATTTTGAGTGAGCAAGGGACTGCCACAGCACTACATTCATTCATCGCTAATTGACATCCAGTTACACTGGTTTAATGGTCCAGTGGCAATGTTTTCAGCTGAATTTTCAATGCATCCAAGTATGTCCAGCATGAGCTCAATGTACTAGCATGAGCTACACACAGCTCCTGCTCACACAAAATACTAAGGCATCACTCTATTCCATAAATTCTATGCCATTCAACAAAGGACAATAATGGCACATATCAGGTGCAACAAACCCAACTGTGGTATAGGACTTCCTTACGTAAACAAAGGGCAACAAATCAGCAAATGGTTCGCTTCATACACCAAAGTTCTGGTGCATTCCAAATAGCAGGGGTTCCCAAACACTGCATACCCCCTCCCCCCATGCTGTTTCTTGTCCACCAAAGCATTACTAATTATTCCACATTCACTGCATCTTTGACAGAGTGAAGTATCTGTTTTGTAAGGGTGCTTATTTGGGGCTGTTCATTCATACCTGTGGTGATGGGGTGCGGTTCAACAGTTCCTTGGTAACATCTGAAAGCCAACAGGTTTCCTGCAATACTCAAAAGTTTGAGAACCCCTGCACAACAAAACTTAAGTCGAGTCTTTGTAGCCTAGCCACATGGTTCACACAACTCGAGTTTGATGCTTGCAAAAAAAAGCGTAAATGACTTGGTCACTGCAGGTACGACACCAACTAGTGTCATTAAAGCAAGCACGGGTGCAAAGCCACTTGACACACCTACTCTCTGTGTTCACTGGGCCAGGCTCTCCATCCCAGACACTTTTCTTCCACACTGCAGGACGTGGAGACACCTTCTGCTACCATCAGCACACCTGCCAGAGGGCAATGGCCTCACTTGGACAACCATTTATAGCGAGAGGTGGTGACCCATACACAGCCTCTGACTTTCCTATCTGAAGCAGGCCAGGATGTGCAAGAAGTAGCTTGCAGTGCTGCGCTGTGCTTCTTGGGGCTTTCAAGCCAGTGAGCAAGGCTGACAAATCATGATACGTCTCCATTCCATACATCAGTTCGCTGCTTGGCTGCAGTCTTTTTCTTACCTGCATATGAGGTACAATCCAAAGGGTCAGAAAGTAATGAAAAAAGCAGCGACTTCTGTGCCAACACCTATGCCACTAGCTGTCAAAACGCACTGCGCATAAAGTGAAAGAGATGCAACTATCGAATGCAAATCAAGGTGTGCCTTCTTTCATACGTGCAGTAACTTGTCAACTTTTCATTTTCTTATCTGTTTGTGGAAAGCAATACTGTGAAACTACTGAAACCAACAAAGAAACACTAGTAGTACCTTCCTATACATATTTATGCTAACATACATGTAAAAAGTAGCATTTCTAAGTTGCCAAGCCAACTATGACCGAGGCTGAAAGTTCCTCTGTTTTTATAACGAGTGCCATAGTTTTTCAGTAAGTGAACTCAAGGTGGTGCATGACACTGCTAATACAATGACTGAAAAGCATGAAAATAAAGTAGTGCTGCTAGTCGCTTTTGCAGCACTAAAATTCTTGCTGATGATTATTGTGTTTTCCTTTTCATGACTTGTGAAATACAATGACGAAAGGTAAAAGAACTGGTAAGCAAGTATTTAATAATTTCACCAAGTGAATGAGCACACATACATCATGCAGGGGACTTAAGATGAAGCTTTAGCTCGGGCCCAACTCTGACGTAACCTATTTAAATACATGTAAACGCAAAAACGCTTTTCTGTGATAACCCCTGGAACGATTTTAATGAAATTTTTTGCATATGAGAGAGAAAATTAAATTCTAGTGACTGTTGGAGGTGGAATTTCGAATTAGGGCCTGAATTTTGTTTAAAAAAATTTATTTTAATTCGAAAGTTTGAAATAGATAGACGCATGAAGTTTACAAACTAATAGCTCTGCATCAAGAAAACATATCGCGGTTCTATAAACGGCATCCATTAGATCATTCAAAGCAAATTCGATATGTCAATTTATATCTTACCTGAATTTGCTACGTTGCTTACAAGGGTTCCGCAAAAGCTGTATTTCCATATTACTAAATTTTTTTAGATTCATGTGTAACCTATCAATTTTGTCCGCTTTAGATGTACTATCACATACAATTCACAGAATTCTGATGTCATGTTTCTTTGCCGAGTTAAAGAGTTGTAAACTTAATAGTTTCATTTTCAGGAAATTTTCGATTCTTGCCAATTTTTAATAAAAAATTGACCTAAATAAAGAATTCATAACCAACAGACACTAGATTTTAAGTTTTTCATTTAAATGCAACAAACCTCCTCAAATTCGGTGTAGTGGTTGCCAAGAAAAACGAATTCTCCTTTTACATGTATTTAGATAGGAGAACCCGAGCTAAAGCTTCCTCTTAACCAGTGGAGGCATTATCATGACATTTACAGCAAACCCCCCCACCCCTACCACTAAGCAGCAAGGTTGCACACCACTACCAGGTAGGTGCATGACTGAAGGCTCCACAGTTACCAGCACCTACCCAGTCACAGAGATATTTCCTGGCTCTCAACAAAGTCTCCATCCTCCAGTGGGATTTACATATGGCCAAACTGCCCAAAGGAGGAACCCTTTGCAGCGTGGCGGTGGATTTATGCCTAATGTGCATACTCTCATTTGTTAATTATCTTGTACAGTAAAAAAGAATTTCAGCAGATATTTCACCCACAATTGCACAACTAAAGTGCTTGAACTGCCATTTTTATATTTATGAGTTATGATTATTATGATTGCAAGCAGTCAACCTATACTCTGTTTTGAAAAATGTAGCACTGGAATGGATGGAGGCTATGGTCAGCACAGCCAACTATACCAGACGACAACTTTCTGTGGCAGCACGACGAAAGCTACACGCACGCACTCACACGTGTGGAGCTTATGCTCTTGTGTTGCTATGACAAGTAGTGCTGACGTTTTGCTGGCGGTATACACGACCACTAAAACCAGACATGGACACCAGAAAGCCAAAACTAGGAACGGCAAGTAATGGAAATCCTTTTCCTAAGCAAGCTCTTTATTTGCTATAAAATAAATCCTGAACAAAAAAAATTTTAATAATAAGTGGTAGGATTTGTTTTCGCTATGCAGCTTTCAGTTGCTTTGCATTCGCAGACTACATTCAGATGTGCAGTAAAGAAGTGTGTGCTTCGGCTCCGTAGCTTTGGCCGCACTGCCACAGAAAATTGTCGCCGAGTGTGGGAGTGCAATCACACAAATGCATCTGCCCCTTCACTGAGCGCACTTGAAAAAACATGCTCACACAAGCAGGTAACGCTGCTTAACCAAGTCATGGATTACAAACTAGCCCATCAGTACCTGTTAAGCAAATTCCCTATACTGCGTATCCCTGTGTACATTGTCTGTTCCAGTGCAAGCATGCCTAGTAGCTTGCACTCCATTGTCCTCGTCTTTTGCACTCTGTAGACATGTCGATACTGCGTCACCAACTCGCCCAAGCTTCCACTTTATCGAGTATACTGAAGCAATACCAAAGTGCCACTACAGAGAAAGTCTGTGGCCTTAGAGCTACTTCTGGATGATGAAGGTGATCCTCTCATTGCTTCCTCAGCCATAAAAACTTAAGCAAACAAAGCTACATTGTACTGATGCTGTTAGCTCAGTTCTGCAAATATATGTTGCTGAGCAAGCCTGTGAGTTTCTTCCTCCATTAGAAGTTGGTCACACTCCACAAATATCAAACTTGTCAACCCCCTGTATTCAGTGAATAGCACTGAGCAAGAAGAGCCCCACTTCTCCCATTTCATTAATAAAGCACCCTCACTGCTACACCACTGGAACAGGCCTATCTGGGATGTTCCATAATTTGTTACAGCATCATTTTCTGAATGAATCGCTGGTGATACCTTCTCTTAATTCTGTAGCAGCAGTATCACATGCCATGAAGTATACCATGCGAAGTGTAACAAGTTCACTTCTGTTTTTTAATAAAACAATGACACTGGTGAACCTATGTTACCACAGATGGCACTAACTTGCCTTTCAGCTATGTCAGGAAGCCTGCAAAGCCTGCATATACATACCTTTGGCCTCTTTCAACATCTGCAGTTCTTTCCTTCGTTGTGCAGCATCCACATTCACCCGCATGCCAAGGGCACCGCTCACCAAACGGCGTGCCACAGAAGCAGACGTCTGCGGCCGAGGTTTGTAAGGCATCAAGAATTCTGTATTTAAAAAAGGCAAGTATAATGTGTCATTTAGTGATGGGAAATTGCATGTGTGAAGTTCACTTGATAACTCTGCTTCCACAAGGGGTACATGAGACTTGCTAAAGAGCGTTTAACACCAACAACTCGTTTCACTAAATAAACAAAGTAGCAAGCATTCATGAGACAGTTCTATGATTGGCAGACAAAATTTCAGGGCATTACCAGCAGTAATTCCCTTAAGGTACAAAATTATTAATGGATAAAGCCACAGGCAAAAGCCATACATTTTTTTCTTAACATCTTTAGTACAGAAGTCGCAGCAGTGATGACAGCAGTGCCCAACAGCCCAGATTTTGTGGTCACTTTACAAATTTGGGCCCTTCTTCAAGAACTGCCAAGTTATTAGTTTGTAGCGTACTACTACGTGCCACAATAGTCGGGTCACAAAAGACGACGACACGACCAGCATGTTGACGGTGCACGAGCAGTGGAATCGGCGGAATCAGGCTTCCACCTGATTAAACGGGCTCGTCTATAAATGTAATTTGTGAATACTAGGCACTAGCACCTGTCTGGTTTTTCTTCACCCACAAGTTCATTTGTCAATCGTTAGTTTCAGCTTGCCATTGCCACATGCAACAACACAGAAAATGGGAAAGTGGCATCAGTACCAGTATTTTAATTTTATGCAATTTCCTGGCATGCCAAAAGCTCGCCTCTTTATAAAGGTTACACATATGCAGTGTGCCTACTCGAGGTAAACGAATATCAATTTTTTCGAATACGAATCGAATCGTAAGTATCAAATATCAAAGAGCCAAACATGTACACATACGTATTTACAGCAGGAATATTTATTTCGGTATAATTAGGTGCCACACCTGTAGTGACTAATGCAAAAAAGAAAGCTATCAGGGGAAGGGGATCAATTTTAAACAAAAGATAACTGATTGGCATTGAAAAAGCTGCACAAACAGCTGCACAACTTTAAAGCCTAGTTGCTAAGACGCTTTTCAAGAATGAATGGCTGCTGTAGTATGAATAGCTTTGCAAATACGGTAAATAAAATGTTGGGGAAAAAAACAGCATTTTGAAAGAAGCTCTTGAAGGACTTGCGTGAAGTAGCTACATGTAGAAGGACCCGTTGCAAAGGTGCAAAGACCCATTGCATAGCGTAAACAATGAAACTGCAATGTGACCGGACTGCCAAAACCGCAAAATCAGGAAATACAAGAAAAATTGTAGGTTGCAATGTAACGGCTTCCACCACGAAACTAAAAACAAAGCTTGAATTACCCATTTTCTTTTGGCATGCTTCAAAAACTTTTGTCGTCTCTTCCGATAATTTACGGCACTATGTTTAGCAGACGGAGAACAGTAACCAAGCCTTATCATTCGGTTGCTGCAATATACTTGGTCAAATTTGAATATTAGAAAATACCAAACACTGTCTTTCCCCATACAAATAGTTAGCGTGCAGTACTTTTTAATTTGTATTCGATACTCGAAATATTCGCTCTACGCTAATGCCTACTTGTCTTCTTGAGATAATAGTATTGCACTTCATGTCTCCTTAGCGAGCTTAAAAAACCACACAAAGCTTCTGCTGCTTCAGGTGGCCTTGTGCTTTAAAAAGGAAATCCCTCCAAACATTCCTCAATATTTGTAAAAGGGAACATTGTCTCATACTGGGCCAGTGACATCAACATTAAGCAGCTGTCATAAGCTGAAAACAACAGGAGCACCTGCAGGCAACCTGGGGTTAGCAAAGCAGGCTCTATGACATATACACAATGCACCATCCCACTAATAATCCCCACAATAGAAGTATATAATGGATAAAGGCACATTAACTGGCATAGCTAAGTCCAAAAGAACAGCAATGAAGGCCACTGTTAGATATTAACATGTGTTAGAATAGCAATGCTGTTGAGCTTCTCTTTGATGAGATGTTTACAAAACCCAAAGCACACTTTACAGTGCAGGGAGAAACAATGCTTAAACATGTCCTCTCCCTCCCAATTGGACAGAACAGTTTCCGATTTCACACCAGTCAGTGCAATCAAAGTGCACATGATTGGCAAGTTACTGTCAGGCAAATTGAGAGACCAAAAAAAAAAAAAAAAAGTTTGGGCAAAGAGAGAGGCACCTGCTTAGTAGGAGTGAAACTCACCACTACAATGCTTAATCTTCAGCTTGGACTGCTTGGAGGCTTCCGAGACATGCCTCATCTTCATAAGTGGATTCTGTAGGCCAAGAGCTTCTGTCGCTGAGAGAGAAAGGCAACTATAAGAAGCCATTCACATTCCATGAAGTGCCTTTTAGTGTGTATTGTTGCAAAAAGGATAGGCAATAATGGGATAAAGCCAGTTAGTAAAATTCCAGTTTTTGGTAGCAAAGTTACTAGTAGAAATGCAGTGAAGGAAAAAGCACAGACAAATCTTAGAAGTAAGATAAATGTAGTGTACTTATTTTGGTACTTATATTCGTTTTCGCAGGTTTTCGTTTGTACTCCTGTAGATAACGAGCATGCATTTGCAATGGGAAAAGGTCGTCGGTACGCCTGTATGGTTTGCCTAGCTGAGTTCACAGGCGCCACCACACGTGACATTCCAGAACTACAAGGCCAGAACCATTTAGAAATCATTCTATATTGAGTTACTTATCGCGATCAGGAAAACACATCTATCGCGGATAAATCAAAGAAGTTTTTATGCACATAGGGCCCTCTGGTTTGTACTTGTCGGCAATAAGGCAGTCCCGCCGCCTACGGGATCATCTGACTGAGCTTGTCGAATGCTCGGTTGCCATAGTCGGAAGTTTGAATCCTTCTATAAGGGGGTCTCTCTCTCTCTCTCTTGACGATAGTGAGCTTGAAATTCACCTCCTCCAGTGCACAACATCTGCAGGCTTGGAGTGACACCTGACACCGGCAAAAGATGCCGAGAGTGAGTGGGGATATGCTAATCCAGGTACAACCAAATTAGGAAGGCCCATTAAGCTTCAACAGACACTACCTCACCAGAACAGGAATTGGCCTCCCAGGTGCAGCATTCGGCCACTACCTCCTGAATGATTCTTACAATTAACCCATGGCCCTCAGTCCCCAGCAGCTGCGGAGCAACTGAGCAAGGCGGCAGTCAGACCTGTAATGCAGCAGAGGGTGCTAAGAATCTCTGGATCCGGACAGGCCGCCAATGGAAACTCACCCTGTCAACCTTTAATTGCTGAACTCTGCTGAGTGAGGCTAGCTTAACAGGACTCTTTGGGGAACTATCAGACATTGTTTGGGATATCACCGGCCTTAGTGAGATTAGAACTGGTGAGGCTTATACATAGCTGAATAACGGACATGTCCTCCACTATAGAGGTCTCTCAGATAAGCAATACGAGGTAGGATTCCTAATCCATAAGGACATAGCGGGCAACATTGACGAATTCTACAGCATTAATGAGAGGGTAGCTGTAGTCGTAATCAAACTTAATAAGAGGTATAGATTAAAGGTAGTACAAGCCTACACTCTAACGTGCAGTCACATTGATGATGAAGTAGATCAGTTTTATGAAGATGTTGAATTAGCGATGAGAAAAGTGAAAACTCGGTATGTTGTGGTAATGGGCGACTTCAATGCAAAAGTGGGGAAAAAGCAGGCTGGTGAACAAGCAATTGGCAACTACGACGTTGATTCCAGGAACACTAGAGGGGAGATGCTGCTAGAATTTGCAGAAAGGAATAAGCTTCGAATAATGACCACCTTTATCAGGAAGCAACAGAAAGTGGACCTAGAAAAGACCTAATGTTGAAACTATAAATGAAATCGATTTCATACTTCCTGCTGATCCCAGCATAGTGCAGGATATAGAAGTGATAGGTAGGGTAGAGTGCAGTGATCATAGGTTAGTGAGGGCTAGGATTCACCTCAATTTGAAGAGAGAAAGAGTAAAATTGCTCAAGAAGAAACAGGTCAACCTAGAGGCAGTAAGGGTAAAAGCAGACAAATTCAGGCTGGGACTTGCAAACAAATATGCAGCCTTAGAACAGAGAGATGAAGGCTGCATGAAACCGTAACTAGGCTGGCTTCAGAGGCAGCAATTGAAGTGGGAGGCAAGGCACCAAGGCAACCAGTAGGCAAACTCTCCCAAGTAACTAAAGACCTAATAAAGAAATGACAAAGAATGAAAGTGTCCAATTCAAGAGATAAGATAGAATTCGCAGAACTGTCAAAACTGATCAACAAGGCGAAAATAAGCGATATTCGAAACACGTGAGAAAGACTGAAACCGGAAAAAAATGGACGCAGCCTGAAATCAGTGAGAAGGAAACTTGACATAGGACAAACCAAGATGTATGCACTGAAAGATAAGCAGGGTAATATCAGCAATCTCGAAGATATAGTAAAAGCTGCGGAATAATTCTATACTGACCGGTACAATAACCAGAGGAGTCAGGATAGCTCCATTAGAAACAATAATGAACAGGATACAGAAAAACTCCTCCTATAACTAGCGATGAGGTCAGAAGGGCCTTGCAAGACATGAAACGGGGAAAAGTGGCAGGAGAAGATGGAATAACAGTCGATTTAATCAAAGATGGAGCAGACATAATGCTTGGAAAACTGGCGGTTCTTTATACGAAGCGTCTATCAACTGCAAAGGTCTTGGAAAACTGGAAGAATGCAAACATTATTAATCCACAAAAAGGGAGAGGTTAAAGAATTGAAAAATTATAGGCCCATTAGCTTACTCCCAGTATAACATAACATATTTACCAAAATAATCTCCAATAATGGCAACACTGGACTTTAGTCAACCAAGGGAACAGGTTGCCTTCAGGAAGGGATACTCTACAATGGATCACAATCCATGTCATTAATCAAGTTATCGAGAAATCCGCAGAGTACAATAAGCCTCTCTATATGGCTTTCATGGATTACAAAAAGGCATTTGATTCAGTAGAGATACCAGCAGTCATAGAGGCATTACATAATCAAGGAGTGCAGACCGCTTACGTAAATACCTTGGAAACTATCTACAGATGTTCCACAGCTACCTTAATTCTGCACAAGAAAAGCGGGAAGATACCTATAAAGAAAGGGGTCAGACAAGGAGATACAATCTCTCCAATGCTATTCACTGCGTGCTTGGAAGAAGTATTCAAGCTATTAAACAGGGAAGGCTTAGGAGTAAGGATCAACGGCTAATATCTCAGCAACCTTCGGTTTGCCAATGACATTGCTCTATTTAGCAACAATACAGACGAATTACAACAAATGATTGAGGACCTTAACAGAGAGAGTGTGACAGTGGGCTTGAAGATTAATATGCAGAAGACAAAGTAAATGATGATGAATAGCAGGGCAACGGAACAAGAGTTCAAGATCGCCAGTCAGCCTCTAGAGTTTGTGAAGGAGTACATTTACCTAGGTCAATGAATCGCAGGGAACCCTGATCATGAGAAGGAAATTCATAGAATAAAAATGGGCTGGATCGCATATGGCAGACATTGTCAGTTCCTGACTGGAAGATTACCATTATCATCGAAAAGGAAGGTGTACAATCAGTGCATTTCACCAGTGGGGCAGAGACTTGGATACTGACAAAGAAGCTTGAGAACAAGTTAAGGACCGCGCCAAGAGCGATGGAACGAAGATTGCTAAGCATAATGTTAAGAGACAGAAAGAAAACGGTTTGGATCAGAGAGCAAATGGGTATAGCCAATATTCTAATTGACATTAAGAGAAAAAAATGGAGCTGGGCAGGTCATGTAATGCACAGGTTAGATAACCGTTGGACCATTAGGGTTACATAATGGGTACCAAGAGAAGGGAAACTCAGTCGAGGATGGCAGAAGACAAGGTGGAGCAATGAAATTAGGAAATTCAAGGGCACTAGTTGGAATCGATTGACGCAGGACACGGGTAATTGGAGATCGCAGGGAGAGGCCTTCGTCCTGCAGTGGACATAAAACAGGGTGATGATGATGATGAAATGCTGTGACAATTTTGATGCACATGACAATTTCACTTCAAAAGAAGCAAAAAGGAATATAGACTCCTCGCAGGTACGTGCAATCGCCATTTCTGATGTTCCTGAAATGTTATGCTTAAGATGTTGCTACTATGACCTGTCTTTTCTTCATGGAAATCTCAACTGCTCATATACACACAAACTGCTATGAAATAAAATTTTAGTCACCAATATTATTCACCTGTGTTTGTCCTTTTGCACCCCATGCCTTATCTAAAGCTACATCATCAATGTCCATCGCCTACCTACTAGATGCAGAATTGAAAGACACCTTCATAAAACTACATCTCATGTCCTAACTTAGCCTGTAAGAGAACTTACCAGCAAATGGCGTCGAAAATATTGCCAATGCATGAGTGTCATCCACCCACTTAATGTTGAATTGATCTCTGGAAGAAGATGGGAGGCAAAATTCAACTGCAATTAAATATACATTTCAATTTTTTTTAATGTTGCAACAAAACAATTAGTCTTTTTGTACAGACAAGCAACCCTAACCTTAGAATTAACGAATTCTGCTTTCTTCAAGCCCTAAAGTGACCAATGTACCCATTTGTAACTACTCAGAAGACATCTACACTCACCTGCAAGATGACAATGCTGTCACAAGGTCTTTTGTTTCAAATTCGGCAGGAAAATCGTACATCTCAAGGACATGGCCATACTCTGCAAATGCCCCACAGAATTAATTACTCATTCATTGGTGTAAAACAGACATACACAAAAGAAAATGAGCACATACCTGCTTCTGAGAGGTCAGGAATACGAGGCTCAAACTTGGTGTAATCAAGTTCTGCTTGATGCACTTTAATGTCACCCAAGGCCTTAGTGATCTGCAAGGATAAACATGGAACTGGTAGAGACAATAGCTGATAACTGGTGCTGTTCCTAGCTCAGCATATTGGTGCGATTTCCAACAAGCAATGAGGATGTTGGACCGGCAATTCAGCCTTCTTACTGCCTCCATATGCAGGAGCAATAAGGCGGGGCTAGTGCGTTGAAATGCACCTAGAACTATTTCCAAAAACAAGAAAAGGAGTTGCTGTTCTTCATGAACATTTCATAGATCATTTCTTTTTTGAACCGGCAGTGTGATTTTTAAAAATGCACTGCTAATATTGCTGATGCTGCATGTCCGACTGGTTCTTGAGGGGACATGCCATTTACATGACAGAAAGCTATTTATCACTTTAATAAACCCGACATAAAAACTTAAGCCAAAGAGCTTTGTTTGTAATTCTGAAATTATTATTCATTTTTATGCAGCCATCAGTGCTTTCCTTTCACGTGGTTCATTAGTAAAATATTGTATTTTTGTGCACTCTTTTTCCAATTAATAACCATTCGCAATAGTTACTCTGAAACAGTCTATCATGCTCCTTATTTATTGCACAGTGCAATTAAATAGACTTTGCCCGAGGCATTCTAGTTTCCAGGAAGTGTAAATATTCTGAATGCTTGTATTTCACACACCATTCATGGGGAATGCTTTCTTCTTTTTCATTTATATTTATCTGACTTACCAAGCACAGACAATGGCACTACATGCACATCAAAGAGTGGGTGGAGGCTTTCAGTGGAATGTAAGCTTGCAAAAGGTACCAGACAAGAATGCAAAGACAGTCCTATATTACAATATGCACATATAGGTTGCTGAGACACCGAAAAATGTCTCAACTCCTGTTTTTCTCCGAATATGACACTCACAAAAAAACATCATGTAGCTGTGCATGCATGCAGGCATACATATGCACACACACAAAAGTGGTTTCCCAAGCCACCATTACCATCCCTTTTCACTGCCTTCTAGTTCAAACTTTTCTCTTATCCTTCTATGCTTACAAAGAAGGCTACCTAAACATATCTGCAATTGAAACATCAAAAATGGAATACTCCACAAAATGTGTCACATTAAACCCACACTTGAAACATACAGGAAAATATTTTAACTGGTTTGGTGGGTTATGCTGTTGAGATAGCAAATAGATGAGTTGTGCTGACCAACAGTAGTTAATGAGAAAACAATGCAGAAATTAAACAGGGCAATGTCTACTCGAATGTTACTCACCAGCTTGACACAATTACAAATTGTGGCAAATTCTGGACAAAAGTGTCACAATATTTGGGCACTAAATGAAAAAACAAAAATGAGGCACTCACTTTCTCCACTAATACGTCAGCCTTTCCCACTAAACAAAGTAAGATCTTCTTGCCAGTTTTTTCTTTTTTAGAGCTTCCCTTTATTGCACCTTCAACCTTCATCACGTAGAAAGGCTACCTGGCAATGAGCAGCTGGTTTTGCAAATTTCTGCTTAATGAAACCAGCCACTTAGAAGGGTCCCTAATACTTTTCTAGCAACATTGCAAGACATTTTGGGTATCAAGAGACACCATCTCACAAATTTCATCGAGCAAGTATTTTCCTATCAACTGTGTTTTGGCTCTGTTGCTGAAACCTCATGGATGTAAACAACCACTGTGAACAGAGTGGAACAGCATGCAAGAAACTAAAGAATAGGTGTGAAGGCAGAGCAGTGGAGAGGGTGAAGTGTGCAAACTTGGAAAGTTGCGTCTATGACTGGTCAGTTTACGTATGAAAAAGAAGATAAAGCACAACATGACGTCTCACTGGGGAAAGACATTGCCTGTGCCAGCAAAATCTTTCACCATGTGGAAATTATGGAAGCAAACCAAGCCCCAGCAGTAGCAAAGCGCAGCTCTGCCACCACAGGCAACATTTTGCACAGTGACCTACTATCATGGTGCACATTCTTTCTTTTCTCTATTTTGCATGCCTGAACAGGCTAAAGTCGGTTTTTGGTGCACAAATGTTAAGATATCAGCTTCTTTATCTCTCTGTCCTCCATTTTCTTGCATCCCATGTCATTCAGTGCAGTGTGGACTACTGCCATTTGTGAAACTTCAGGAACACAGCCAAACAGCAGACCTCATTCTGCCTTGCAATACCATGCAGTCTACAAAAAATGCCCAAGTTTATTGCACAGTGAATTCTAGAGTAATGTGACCACAAAGTTCATGCTGTATCATACAGCCCATGTGAGAGGTATATAGCCCACTTGACATGTGACTGAAGCTTACTAGAAATGCCGAGGTGAGGCTCCCAATCTGTACTCACAGCTCATTACCTAGCAGTTGGCAATATCTCTCGCCCCTCAGATAAAGTGACAAATCGTATCCGTCACACAAGCACTGTTTGATCACACAAGAAAAACTGCAATTATATTAGGCCAAATCATCACCGGACCTGACCTAAAAGGTGCCACGCACTTTATGGCAAGTGCTTTCTTTGCTTCAAAAGAGTGGCTTTGGAAACGTGACATAAAATATACATGCAACGAGATGAGAAAAAAACAAATTAAGTTGAAAACAACAATTCTCTTAGGGCAGATCACCAGGGGATGAGACCTGAATGACGCCATACACTGCCTACGTGTTTTGGGTATATAAAAGTGGATTTGGATGAATTACCAAATTACCAACATAAAAATAAGACATCGTGCAATTACAATGAAAAAAAGAAAAAATAGATTTGCATGGATTAAAGACAGCACGCTAGCAATTTTTAGCACACTGCAATTCTACCAGACTTATAGAGGCTACAGAAAAAAAAATAACCGACTACAATTACTTCATTCAAACATGTAACTGATTACAGTGATGTCAATAGTGCTTTCCCATACCAAAGAACTTTGCAGAACCAGTAACTACGAGACCCACTACATAGCTTAGTGTTGACTGCACACTTATAACAGGTATACACTTTTTTAGGCTACTTTTGCACTGTAAGCACATTATTAACTGCAAGAAACCAGATCAACACCAAGTTACAAGTCACAGTCATGCTTCAGCGACAATAAATGGCATATAGACGGCCCATAGTGACATCACCACCACCTCCATGCTGACGCGACTGCTAGTACAGCACGTATCTCCAGCAGTACAAGGGAGCTGTGAATGAATATGGTGTCCATGATATGTGCAAGCCATCTATGATGAATATCCCTGGACCAAACTTCAAAAACAATCAATGCACTATGCTAGAAGCAAACTAGTACTGGGTTTATGTATGTTATTTCCTTTAACAAGCGATAAGCTTGTTATGGCCTTTTGAGAAAGACATCCCTTAGCTGGTAACAGAAATGACAGTAGGCAGAGAGTGCAAAGAAGTCAAAATGGCCACTTGAGCATGAAAAGCTAGACATGTCAAATCACTCACATTTTTCAAAACTTCTGGAGCAACGCATTCCCCTGTTTCATCAAAAAGAGCATCCCATGAATCCTCAGCATCCTTATGGTTCTCTTCGATGCTTGCTTCAGTGCTATCTCGAGTAGAGTCTACATGCTCACCATATGACTGTGCCACCTCCAAATGACTTGTAAGGGGCAGTTCTTCATGTGCTGCATTTTCAGTCGATTCACTAGTTCTGACAACACTGTCATCCACTACAATGCCAACCCCACCTTGGAATCCTTGTAGGCTTGTATTTTTTTGCCTACCTGCACAATCTGTCACAACGGACGAAAACTCCTGTAGTGAATTCACTTCTTCAGAACCTTCATCTGCTGTTTCTTTAATGTATTCATTCTCAGTTTCCTGTGAAAGTGACAAACATACTTGGATCACAGCTTCACTGTTCTCAGAATTTCCACTTGTTGAGAGCACATCACAGTTACTGCCTTCCAGGCCAGTACACTCGACATCACCACCCATGCCACACACATTGCTCGAGAGAGCAGAAGCTTTGCTATAGTGTTCTGAACTTGCATCTTCATGGTGTGTTCCAGTGTCCTCTATGCACTGAGGGTTAGCTGCAACTGTTGTTGCTAATGATGCTTGGCTTTCCGGCAAACACTGTGAAGGCACCCATGCTTGTGCACACACATTAGTTGCCTCGATCAAGTGAGCAGAAGGCTTTCTGTTGTGTTCTGAACTTGTGTCTTCATGGTGAGCCCTAGTGTCCTCTCTGCGCAGAGGGTCTGCTGCATCTGTTGTTGCTAATGATGCTTCGCTTTCCGGCAAATGCTGTGAAGGCACCCTTGCTTCTTGTGCAGGGGCATCTCTTGTATCAGTTTTCAAGGCCTCAGCTTTGCGCCCCCGTGGCACATACAGCTGCATATCTGGACGCCTTTGCCGCTGCCTGCATTTGAGGAGTTCAGTAACAAATTAGCATGATCAAATATTAGGTACACGTCAGCTTCAAGGATAATAAGTACATTAGCTTTGAAAATCAATGTGTCAGGGTGTGCATCTGCCTTATAACAAATGCCGCAAAAAATCGCATCACTTGACCAAAATTTTTTTAATATTAGAACACAGAGTTCTCATTGGCATGGTTGCATGTCACCCTTACAGAACATGCATTATGCCTTCACAGCTGAATACCAAGCACTGCATTTATATGCCTTACCTGCAAAGCATCTGTTTATTGTTCCTTTTTTTTACAGCACAAATAAAATTCATGAAGAGCATGCAAAAAGAACAAATGTAATGTCGCTGGTACATTCTCACCATTACAACCAGCTCTTTGTCATAACATGGCGATTCACTACAATATCTAAATAAACAAAGCAGCTTGCTCAGTTAGAACTCTCATGCAATAAGAACAAATGGTAGCCCATGAACAATGTGTGCGTTACCTTGCTGGCCTCGGTGCTTGCATCTCTCTGCTTGAAGGTAACGGTCTCCTGATGCTATGTGAAAGGAAATCGACGGGAAGCCCTTTCTCTCTGCAAAGCCTCACAGCTACTTTTCGCGCTGCCTCATCTAAGCAGTAGCCGTTGTCAAACGCGCTGAAAGGAAAATACTTCCGTCAAGTTCACGTGACTTTTCCTATATTAGCAAAGCAAGAAAACAAATGGCGTCATTTACAAAATAAGCCGCGACTTCAGGCACACAGCCGTCCTTCGGCAAACGCCTTCTCCCAGTGAGAAACTGCACAGGTCCTCAAACTTTTCTTCAACAACCTTGTGAGTCAGGAATCTTTCGCGTTTCGGCAGGACTGGAAAGATCAGCACACTGGAGAGAGAGAGAGAGAAAGCAAAATGGAAACACTAGATGTTTAGAGCAAATTTTATCCCCGCATCTTTACAACAAGGACGACTCATTTCAAGTCATGACGCCGTGTCACCCACAGCTCAAATTTCTAGGTGTCAACACTACCTTTAAGGACACATGCTAAGCAGCGACAAAAGTCATTACCGCATGACACAAAGGGCCATTCAAAAGAAATCCCGCTTCAGTTTAAAAATTGTTACGGATCAAAACAAGCTGAACACAAATGTGACCAAAATAATTTTAGCAGACAACAGACAGGACTACACTTTACCTGTTGTGAACATCACCTTGCACAAAATTCGTTATCTCCTTGCACACAGTTTGCACAAAGACTTCGTCTCTGTCGTCGCCACTCTACGCACAAGGGTACATTGGCGACAAGCGTCAGACACCGATGACACTTTGGGTACAGAAACGTCTCCAACATAAGCGCATCGCACTAACCTGATATTGGTCACGCTCCATGTCTAAAAACGTATAGTGCCTAACGGAAGTACAGAGGACCGGAAGCTGTCATACTAGAGCAGCTAGAGGTTCTAGACACAGAGTTTAAATAAATTAAAATAATAAATTTAAATTATAAAAGAACTCTATTCCTGATAAAAGAACACCACCTGTTGCTTATCCTAGACCTACCTGCATTGCAGGTATGTCAAGACGAAGGCCGTGTTTTGGAAGTTGCTTCGTGAACATCATATGCGATCCTGCGATCTAGCGTATGTTCAGCACCATGTTCAGCACGGTGTAATGTTCTAGCCACACTCGTAACGGTGTGTTCAGCTCGGTTCAGCTCTTCAGCACTCTTCAGCCTTCCATGGCCTTCCGTTGAAATCCACTGAAAGCCGAGCCGGTGGTCATGCGGTGGTTACTGTATGATAGCATATAATGGGGTCAGGTGTTCTGTGATAAGGTCGCGTGTGTAGAGGCACCGTAGTAACAGTAGTGCTGTAGTATTACATCAGCAGGCCGTACCCGCATGTACCCGGCTGCACGAGGTATAAGATGATCATAATTATGTATTTCTGGCTTTATGGCCGGACTATTTGGTCAATTCCGTGGTTTGAACTCCCCGATTCCCCTTCGGATGACAAGGTTCAATTTTTTTTTATGTAGCTGAGGTGCCTCTGCGTTACAGAGGTGCTCATTGTGTGCTTGTACTGTCATCCGTTATGCACAGCGTTCGCACGCGGTGTACATATGTATACGTTACTTTCGTAACATTCTAGTGAGTGGCACATTCTTCCAAGTGGGATGCACGGCCCACCATGTTTCTACGTCCCAGCCATATGTTTTGTGTACTTGCGTGCTTGTTAATCGACCATGTACTCGATTATGCGAATCGGTGTGGCAATAGCAGCACTAGAGAGACTGACATAAGACATTCTAAGCGGGCCCCGGACGAGTCGTCAAGCTCTGTGTGGTGTCGTGGCCCTAACCATACCGTGAGAACATGCATTTTCAGGAACTTGTACTACCGAGGAGACACCGGAGATTTCGTTTTTCTTCACGGCCCGGAAACGACTCTTCTTGGTGACCTAAACGGAAGAAACGATCCAGCGCTTACCGATTTGTCGTCTGTAAGCGGGCACGGGGCGTTTTACTTCAATTTCGTGGACTTGCCAGTGTCGACGTTTTCACCGCTCCATGTTGTGGATGTTCGCAGTGACACATTTGTGGCCAGTCGCTTCAACCCAGACAACCTGATGCATGTGTTTCACGATGACCTCATTCCAATATTTTCAACTGTTCGAGAGATACGTAGTTGCAGCAATAGTGAAGAGATACTGCACTGCCTAGACAACATTACGCTGTTCCTGGTTGATGAAAGACGAAAGGGACCTTACTGGCAGCTGTACAAAGCCCTTGTTAGAAATCAAAAGATATTGTATAAAAGCCAAATGTCTCAGTGGTATCGCTTTAGAAGGGCTATTGTTGGATTACGAAAGGACAGCACATGGTATCAGTATGGTTTCGTGGTCCCACAAGGCCCCCTAAACACTAACCTAAGGACGGCTGGGGCAGAAGTCAGTCACTTCGTTCGTTTTTTCCTTCATGCGCTTGATGTGCCACTGACATCAAAGATACACAGAAGTCATGCACTCATAATATCAAGAACCAAAACCAGGCTAATTACAAACCTAGATGAGCTAGTGCACATGGTGCAGCTGCACACTAAGCTTACACCTGTAGTCATTGATCTTGAAAGTATATCTATGCAGGATGTAGTAATTTTGCTGAGGGACACACAACTTTTGATAAGCATGCATGGCTCGGCATTGATATTGTCAATGTTCTTGCAGCCAGGATCATCAGTGTTGGAAATGTTTCCATATGGCATTAATCCTGACAACTACACTCCATACAAAACCCTTGCAAATTTTCCATCAATGAATATTGCCTATGCAGCATGGAGAAATACAAACAAGACCAATGCAGTATTTCACCCCGAGTTTGAACCACATTATGGTGGAATATATCATTTGCCACTGGAAGCCCAACAGCAGATAATCCAAAATGAAGAAGTTCCACCACACCTGTGCTGTGACAATCCAGACTGGCTTTTCCACATTTATCAGGACACAGCAGTTGACACATCAATTGTGCCACTGCTTGTCAACCTAACTGCTGAACATGATCCAGCACACCATAACCTTAAAGAAAACATTTTTCCAGGGCCGGTTATGGGACTGGAATGTGAAGTTCAAAAATATTCTGAAGGCAATGCACAGCTGTTAGTTAACTGGCATGAACCATGGAATATAGCATCAGTTAGTTTTGAGCATTGTTACTATGAAGCATGGTTAAAGAATGGTGCTGAGGTTGAAATGATTCATACAAATGTCACCGTTTTTGTCAGGAACATTACTACCAATCCCCTCTATGTATGGGTGAAAGCTGTCTGCGATGGAAAATCTGGTGGCTTTAATGCATTCCCTCCCAGCTGCAAGGACATCACCCATTGACAACTTTCACAGTAATTGCATGGCAGCACGTGCATGCTATGTAATGAAGTGTTTTCGAATAGTTGGCCGAACAACACCATGCTGATGGTAAGGTATGTTTGACAGAAAGTAGAGGGTGTCCAAAGTGCAGTATTCAAAGTTTTTTTTAATAAATAACAAATAAATGTGGGCTCAGCAGTCCAAGCTTACATTGAAGTTGTTCTGCATTGCTATGCTTCATGTTTAAAGGTGTACCAATTTTTTCTTTTAGCCCCTTAACTGCCGATGACGAGTTAACTCGTCATGGTAATGGTTGCACTACCTTGCAGTTTTGATGCATGTAATTAATAGACAATGTCTTCTGCTATTTTTTTAATGAGACCAGTAAAAGTGCTATGGGCATTCCTGGATTTCTTTTTTTTTATACGGCAAAATTCTTTTTTTTTTTAATATGCACTCAATTTTTCAAAATTTATCATTGTAGATAAGGGGTTAATGAATAGCTATTGGTTCAGTTGCTAAGGTATGAAGTCTAAATCTTTCCAATGTTTTGGGTGTATGCTTTCTCATGTAGTAGCCCTGCAATTGTAAAAAAATGTGTGTCAGGTGAACTCAACATGCCACATTAGCACCTATCACTACGGCCACTGGGTAGTCGTGATGTTCAAATATTTTTCTCATTTGACAAAATGTGTCACAAATCCTGCTGAAGAAGGTTTAGAAAAAGAAGGTGGTCAGCAAGTTCACAATAGGAAAAAACCAAACAGAAAATGAACCCTTCAATTGCTGAGAGTTTAGCCAACTGGCTTTCATCTTAAATACAGCAGTATGCCTTTCATCGCTTGTTCAGCACTTCGGGGAATTCCTGTGCAGGTACTTCACTGACATTGTGTTAGCTTGTAATCTTATCCATTTTCCTTGTATCCAAATGAATGTCTAGAGGGTGAAACGTGTCTGCCATTGGCAAGAGGACAGGTGGGGTGTTGCAGTACAACTCTCCAACATACTTTTATCTTTGCCACAGCAATTAAAAAAAAGAAGAACCAAGTGTCAGTAGGCTTACAGTTTAGAAATATATATCGGTAGACATTATTGATCATGCTAGCGCAGAAAAGTGCCAGCATCTTTATGGTTGCAAAGAACCCTTTTACGAATAAAATTTTAAGTTTCCTTTAGCATATTATACTCCTACCATTATGAGAGCACTGGTCATCACTTTGTCTAATACTGACTGGGAGCCTGTTTTCGGCGAAACGACTGTAGAAGCCGCGTGCAACGCGTTCATAAAGCTTTTCAATGGCCACTACAGCAGCTGCTTTCCGATGAAATCATTTAAGATGGGAAAACGCTCATTAAAGCCTTGGATTAATCCGGAACTGAAGCATATGATCACAGAAAAGCATAAACTTCATGATTCCTTTTTGAGAATGCGTGACGTTAATACTTTGGCGACCTTTAAAAAGCAACGGAACCGTTTAAATGCTTTATTAAAGAAAGCTAAAAAGGAATACTATGAGAACCTTTTCCAAACAGGATCGAATTGCCCACCTGATCGTATGTGGAAAATAATTCCGTACTGGGCACAAGTTCAGTGGCCAATATAGTACACAAAATTGTGATTAATAACAAATCACTGTCAGGGACGGCTCTATCAGAACATTTTAGTGAATATTATGCGTCAGCAACAATCGGTCATGCTCCTCCCACAGACATCTCGTACAGACTGGAACGAAATGCTCGGGAAATGGCATTTTTTCAACCCACAGATTCTTCCGAGGTATATAAAACATTCACTGCATTAAAGAACAGTAAAGCCACTGATATCGATAATATCCAGATAACACCCATAAAATGTGATTGACATTATCTGCCCGTGCTTGGTCCAAATCTTCAACCTTGCGATTGGTTCAGGGACCTTTCCTGCTGAAATGAAACGAGCCAAAGTGGCTGTTATATTCAAAGGGGGGGAAAGAAACATCAAAAACTACAGACCAATATCTGTTTTGCCTATATTTTCCAAGGGCCTTGAAAAGATAATGTCGACTACATAGTTCTTATTATATATATATATATATATATATATATATATATATATATATATATATATTTTTTTTTTTTTTTTTTTAAGCACGGAATTATGTTTGAATGCCAGCACAGTTTCACAAAGGGCAAGTCGACTGAGTCTGCACTTCTGGTACAAAAAGAAATCATTCTCAAAAACATTGAAGCGGAAAACAAAACTCTTGGAATCTTCATTGATTACAGCAAAGCATTTGACTCACTCTATCATGACACACATTCAACAAAACTAGAAGAATATGGCAGACGAGCTGTCGTTCACTGAATTTTGCAGTCGTATCTCTCTGATCAACAGCGGTGCGTAGTTAAAGACGGTTCTACGTCATCCTTCCGCCCATTACTTAGTGGCGTACCACAGGGAAGCATTTTGCGCCCCTTTTTATTTAATGTATATGTGAATGACTTACCTTCTATTGATAAGTGTACAGATTTTGTTTTATACGCAGACGACACTAGCCTCTTTCTTCTGATAACGGGTCAGATTTGTTTTTACACGGCAATAATGTGCTGTCCAAAGTGTTCTAGTGGTACTTGCATAACAGCCTACAAATAAATGTAAAAATATCTAAGGCCGTTGTTTTTGCTGCAAAGAACAAATCTGTGCCATGCGTTGATTTAAAAATAGGTTCCCACTCGCTTGATGTAGTACAGGAACACAAAATTTTGGGTGTTATATTTTCTAGTCACATGATGTGGAACTCGCACATAGACCTTGTTGCAAAAAAATTTTCTGCTGCTTTATCTGTGCTATTTAGATGCCGTCATATGTTTCCACCTCGTGTAATTTTCCAGCTTTATCATTCCCTTTTTCGGTCGCATATAAACTATTGCACCTTAGTATGGGCTACGACTACACAATGTAACATTAACAGGCTGTTGCTGCTCGAAAAGAAAGCTATTCGTTGTATTCACAATGTTCACCATTTACATCCTACAAAACCGTTATTTCAAGAAAGCAGAATAATTAACGTCAAAGCTCTTTACGCATACCGTCTCCTACACCAATTACAATTTTCAGATAAAAAAACCATACAATTCCTAAAAAATGTGTCAGCCCTCGTAGAACGACCCAGCACCCGTGTAACATGAGGATCAGAAAAATAGATAAGGCACTATCGAACAAATTACTTTATGCAAACCCTGACCTACAACGTACCCGCACAATTAAATCAACTGCAGAAGTGCGTGAATGGAGATACAGTTCTATCGCGCACGCTATTGCGCGATATCTTTGTTTTTGACAAATTTCACCTGACTGTTTGAAATTTGTAAGTTGATTTATGTCCATACCTGTTCAGAACGTACTCATCACATGCATATTCATTTCATTATAAGTTGCATGTGCACATTCTTTACTGTTGCTTAACTTCCTTTTAATTATTGCTTTTAATAATGTTCATTTTTAAAAGTGTAACAGTATATATACCCCTGGTGCTTATGTTATTTACCCGAATTTCAATGCGCTCGTAATGAGTATACATGTATGTAGATGTATTCATGCCCAGGGAAGTGGATCTATACCATGTGTTCAATTAATGGAGCTATTAAGAAAGCTTACTGTTTGTATTACGGATGTGTGCGATGCTGATGTTGCCTGGTGGTGGCCCCCTGGCCTCGTCAAGCTGTATGTTTACAGCTTTCTTTCCAGGGTGGCCTTCAACACTGTACTTTGTGCACGTTGTAAATAAACTTGACTAAAATTGCCTAATGTGCATGCTAGGACTTGACACATGCACATTCCATGATAGTGGGGACCATACCAACATGTTCCACATCTTGCAGCAGACTAGCTCCATACATGGGAAAACTTACCTAGTTGTTTATGGTTTGTGAAATTCACTACATGGTGAACCAAGTAACATGAAGTTGCCTACCCCTACAAATCAAGAAATCATGTGAGGGGCATGTGCACCTTTTAGTGTAGCATAAAAGAACAGAGCAAATGTGTGCAATGCCTTCATCTTCGAAGGAAATGCGAACATGCTCAAATAATACTATATCAGGCACAGGGTTGCCAAACCCACCTTTACAATCACTGGCAGTGTAAAGCAATGCTGCATATAGGAGTTGCCGATAGGCAGCGGAAGTGTAAGCAATGTGGCAAATAATTTGGGTAAATGAAACTGTACTTTCAATGAGATTTAACCATTTCATGAGTACTAATCTCAATTTTAAAATAGCACTCTGCCCATAACATTTTGTTTCGCACACAATGCCATGTAGCCTGGGTCTCGACAGCAAGCGTTGTGCCACCATTGCTGGCATAAAATTAGAGAAGCTGATGAAAAGATGATTGTGTAGAGGTTATAGTTTCTTAGGAGGTGCAACGGTGAAAGGTTCTTTAAGCAATGCTGTTCCTAATGGCATGAAGGCAAAGAAAGAACATTGCTATAAGCATGCGTGTCGTAAATTTACCAAGCAGTACTAGTGGTAAAAGCTATCAGCATTTTGCAAATTTTTTTCATATACGTAGAAGAACATAATTCAGCAGCAAAGGGCCAGGCTGCTGTATAATAGAAGACAGCAGATTCAGCAAGGTTGACTCGGCACAAAGGTATGTTGGGTTGGATTGTGTTGCCAGAACTGCACTGGGAAGGCGGAAGATGGAAATTCAAGACGATGAGCAAAACGAGAACGAGGTAAAAGCGGGAGCCAAAGTTTCGACAAGTGGACTTGCCTTTTTCAAGGCGACATATGCTTTCCTCAGCACTACATATATATATAAGGTTCTACTAAAGGAAAGAGAGGGTAAGGCAGGTGGGTGAGGGAATAACCGAAGGCGTGTTAGCGGCAAGGGTGTAGAATTGAGAATAAATGGCCGCCATGCACATGGCTGGTGAAGCAGCCATGTGTCACCTGGCGTATCAATGGCAGCGTGCAAAGCACCCCTCTATTACCTGCTCCGCTGGAGGGTCAGTGGGCTATAGTCTCTCTGAAAGAGATAATAAAAGGAGCGGCAGAAAATGGTGCTCGTGGAAAAAAAAATTACTGAAGTGGAATACATATATATATATAAAGAAAAAGAGAAACGCAAGCTACCAGTGAAAATAACTAAGTGTTGTTGCCTGTAGCTTGAAATTTAGCATAGCGAATAGATTCTAAAGCTCCCTTTAAAACGTTTATGCCTATTGGTTGCAATGTCTTGAACTTATGGATGAGGTATGATTCTTTGTATTTTCTTTCTCATTCAGAACGGAAATTTGACTTTAGACGTAGAGTTTAAGTTCATCAAAGTTATGACCTGGTTGGTTGAAATGCTCGGCGATGGCTTTGGGAAGCTTTTTAGCTGTGTCCGCACGACGTCCATTTAGCCTGATCTTCATCGATTGTCCCGTTTCACCGATGTGTTGTTTCTTACAGAAGGAACATTCAAGCATATAAGTCTCATCCGAACTTGAACAAGTAAAGCTAGTTTTCACTTCGTGTGTTTAACTATTTGCAGCGGTTTTAATTTTAATGTCATTTTGAAGGTGCCTGCAGGCTTTGCACCTGGGGCGAAAACATGCTTTTTTATGGGGGAATGATGTTGGCTGACTTTTGCATGCACTAACATGTCCTTAAAGTTTCTGATGCCGCGATGAGTAACCCTTGGTACATCTGAGAACGCTTTTCTCAGACGATCATTACTTGATAATATTGGGTGGTTACCACCCAATATTATCAAGTATTGAGCGTCTTCAGAAAAGAGGGCAATTCTGAAAAGTAAACAGCAAATAATGTAAACAGATCCAAGCTAGCAAAAAAAAAAAAAAAACAAATTTTTCCTTTATTTACCTAAGCCGCATCTATCAATCTTTTTCTTGAGTTAATGTAAATTCTCACAGCAATAATGCTTAGCCACTAGCACAACTTATCAGGCACTAATAAGTGACAGATATTTGTAACAGAACAATATATGTGTACCTTGAAGTGCATGCATAGTATTCTAGTGGGATTCCCCAAGGACAACAAAAAGAGCAGAGTTATTGCCCTAGCCCTGGTTTTGGCCCTTGGCTCTCATTAATTTAGAGAGAAAGCTGGGGTGAAATAAAGCCACGCACTGTCATCATGCATCTATGTCCACAGCTAGCCCACCTCTCTGTTTTGATGCCTTGCAACATAGCTCACCTCTTCAAATAGAAATGGTGTGGTAGTGTTTAAGGATCACTAAGGAGAAAAAAGTTTTCACCTGTGTTAGTAACTCACCTTTATACAATATCAATAACGCCACTCTCACCATGAGAAGACACATGGTAAGCCAGAAAAATGGGTGGCACAGCTGCCTCGAAGTTCTCACAACAGTGTGCCGTGACGTCGTGGATTTTGACAGAGCCTGCCAGGGACTAGTTAAGCCATTATTGATAAATCTAAGGCCCTATAGCGTAAAACTATTCCAATCTGTTTTTATTCCAATCCCCCGACGTCAAATTTACGTAACCACCACTGCAAGCATAGGGCGGTAAGCCGCAGCGTTGTTTTAAAAGCCCAATCTAACGTGCTTCTCGTTTATAGAATGTCACTTTGTGTTGCTTTCAAAGCAAATAGCACTGCCTACATTGAGCAGTTATCTAATTGGCTGAGAAGAGGCAGGGAGTTCACTCGTATGGAGAGTTTCGATGGGGCCAAGCCAGCAGAGAGAAAGTAGATAGCCGGATGAGGAGGGTGGTACCGGCGTCTGCGATTGGTATGCTTCTCCTTACTTAGCTTGCGATGGCTCGACGAAAATCGCAGCACCGTGCAATGGAAAGTTAAAAATGCCATTAAAACGGATCCTCAGCAAAGTAGAGTTATCAGAGCGATGTTGTATACATGCCGAAAGGTGTCAATAACCTTATACTGCCATGGAAAATCTTATACACAAATAAACCCATGCTCCCCGGAAGCTCCGAGTAACCAATGCCACAGCAATCGGCGGCAGCCATCCTCTATTCCCTTTGGAACAGGGCAGTCTCCGGCTACTCAGAAAAACTGTTTCATTCAGCATATTAATGAGTCTAACGCACATACGTCACTTTGATGGGGTGAGTTTTCGTTGTTTTGTGATGTCGCGTGACAGACAGGTAGTGGACGTAGCCCAAAAACATTTGACCAATAGCAATTGGTCAAAAAACACCTTTTTCGCCAATGGCAAGAAAGGTATCAAATCAGTTTTTTTTTTTTCGTTCGGTCTTATTGTGGAGGGCTGATTGCAGAATCGGAATAGAAAAGCTTGCAATAACTTTACATTAGAGTACCCATGGACTACATTGCGTTCTAAAGGAGCCAAAGGCTGAACAGCAAGACTCGTGAACTTCTGCTGAGCCAACGTGACACAAATAAGCAAAAATACTTTTAAATCCATGACGTCACCAATGTATCGACGTTATGATTTCGGTGCAAAATTTGAAAAATGAAACTGCGATCTTCGTTCAAAAATCAACCTATTATCACAAAATAAATGACAATATAGTTTTCAAAGAATGCTTTATCACTCTAAACTGACTTAAGTGTTTCTCTTTAGTGTCCCTTTAATGGTGTGACGGTGGCATCAGCGCATCAGGCGGCGTGTTGTCACAATGGGCAGTGTACCTCTTTGCCATACATTTGCTACACCATCGATTGCCGAAAAATGGCAAAATGCACAGCGTTGGGCTGAAGGGAGCCCATCAAGTAAGACAAAAAATTTAAAGGAAGTGCTGAGCCATAGCACAAACCTAAGCAGTTATATAGTAGTGGAGAAGAGTGGTTTATGACAGAATGGGGCTTATGGCTGCAGCAATGCTGCACTGCTTCAATAATATAAAAGCCAGTTGTAGAGTTGGTAAAAACACATACAGTGGACTGCGGATAAACGAAATGAGGCTACCAACGTTGGTTGGCCATTACATAGGAGCAATGTTAACAAACTTCGTTGAAATGGAATACTTCTTTTGGAAACTCTGGCTAAATGGAACTGGAAACAAAAGTGTACCAACCTCATCAGCTGTCATACTTCATATGTAGTAGGAGTAAGTCGACATATCAAATGGTCATGCAAAATAGTTATGAAAATCCAATGCATCAGTCAGCTGCGCTGTTATGGCATTAGCAGCTGCTCGGCGGCGTTCGTGTGGCCTATTTTTTTGTGTTCCTTGGCGTATCGTAATGGCGACAGTCAAAAAGCAAGAACACATGAACGAATGCCTTGCGCAAAATAAACTGTGCTATTCCAAGCAGAAGAGTACAATAACACTTTTTTTTTTCATCGCAGTAAAATTGAAGCACACGACACTTTGGAAAGCAAACAATTTTTTGTGATTTTTGCTTCCCTTACATAAACTTCTAAATAACTGAAATATTCTTTCTGTGCCTTCCAATTCTGTTTAATTGGAGTCTGCTGGATGTATACTACACAGAAAAAAATGTGGAGGACGGTTAAGCTGCACCTTCAAGAGTGGAACGCAATAGCATTCAAAGATCCCAGACAGCTTCTCGTGCTTCCCAGCAACTGGAGCGTATGTAACCGTAATGTTCACTGGGAAACGCTGGCTGCGAATGCTTTGCACAAAGGCAGGCTTTGTGGTAGAAACGCGGACTCTTGCGTGGGTCACGATGCAGCAAAGGCAAGCACCATCTGGAGGTCAAACTCTTGCCTTTGCTTCCGAGTTGTGGATAAATTCGACTTCGCCTGCCATCTGCTAGTTGCCTGGCTAGCTCAGATGGTAGAGCGGCTGCCCCGGGAAGGTGGTGGTCCCGGTTCGAGTCCCGGACCAGACGAATTTTTCCTCAACTGTGAAGCTTTTCTTTCGAGGAACCCATGTGGGTTTCCTTTGTAACACTTAGCTACGTCTGGGTGGATATCTCATTTTTCCTTTAATAATTGCTCCTCTCCACCTTGCGGGTTTCCGCAGAACTATTATGTTAAATCCCATAAACATAAATCAGTTCGAATTGGCTTAACTGTTGTTTAACTTCAGTATTGACCTGTAACTTTTTTTTCTCAACCAGACTGAAAACCATAACAAATAAAATTTAGTTTGGCTTACCACTATATCACATTGTTACCCAGCATAATAATACAGGGACGTTGTGCACCTTGGCAATGCAAACTCTTTATAAAAGAAACAACTGTGGCAGTGAGAGGGTAGCCGGATGTCTTTACCAGCGACCACCCTTTTTCTTCTTTTTCTTTTGTGCGGGCAAAGGTCTTTGTTGTCTGGGGCCTTGCTGCGATGGCTGCTGTCCTCCTGGTGACGACTGTGCTGCAGATGCAGCAGGGCTCGGCAGGGGTGTTGTTCTCTGGGTCATGTCCCTAGCAAACAAAAAAGCAAGGCCACTGCTGGAGTGAAAAGAAGCTATGCAGTGACAGTACATCACCAAAAGTAACGGGTGCAGATTCCACGTGAACACTGGAAGTGGTGCGTGCAATGACTGCTTTAACTAGCACATCTTTGTTCCGATTCACTTGAACCGACCACCAGCAATTCACAATGACACTTGTGATGTGTGGCTGTGCACATTTATAAAAATAGAACATTGCACCACAAAAAAAGGCTGGGGCCATATCCTTGACCGATTACTCGAAGAGATATTTTAACTTTCATGTGGCATGATGTCCATTGTGATGCTGACTGGCTGGCTTTTTGCAAAGCACTGTCACTTGGTGATAGAGTACTCTATTTCAATAAGCACCCATTTAAAGAAAATTAACCCCACACGTACTACCGCACAGTATTTATGTAAGGACTGCACCCATAAATTTGCGTCGATATATTTAACAAAATGTACTTAGGAAATAATGCTTGCATAAGCTGCATCCACTTCTCATAATCATGTACCTTTGTCAGGTGCGGCTGCAGCCCTTGCGTCGCACTCTCTAGGTACAGTATGGTGCAATACATAGAAATGCATCATGTGGCTTATCTGGCTCATCTTTATAGCCTGTTTACTTCTGTAACAGTTGATAGGTAGCAGAAAGCTAATAGCTGAAAACGTTGTCATCGTCGCAAAATTTGCGTCCTTGCATCCCATGGCTTTTCCTATTGTACTTTCCAACATATGTATACTCGGTCGTGCAATGTACACCGCTCTTCGTAGGCAGCACTTGCACTCTAGGCATATGCGCACCAGACGTCCACACTTCACACACAGGTTCATGCATTAAGCTTTCTCTGCACCCACGCCACATGAAGCCCCATGCCAATGCAATTAACTCTAACGTTTAGTTCTTATTTCACGTATGCAGCCCATGTGGTATACTCACCCTTCGGATGTTGACCCAACTGCTCCTTGCGTGCCCTTACCTGAAAAAGAACATTTTCAAATAACCAAACACTGTAACATGGCGAGTTAGTACACGAAAAATGCATAATTATAGTTTCTTTATGTTTCAACAAATTATTCCAACATTTTCACAATTTTTCAAACTTCTGAACTTTCAAACCCATTAAAACCAGCAATTAATATGATTTGCACCACCTATTTTTTCACACACTCCCTGCAATCCAGGCTTTGCAATACACTTGTGGACTTATGTTTTATTTCCATATTCTTCATCACTTTGTAACACATGCCTACAGCTCAGCTAAATTGTACAGCATATATCATTGTTTCACCTACATAAAAAGGACTGACAAATCTTTCTGGAATTCCCTACTATTCAACAATGAGATTCTCGCATGGAGGCATGGCAAGACCAATCAACCAGTGATAAATTTCTTTTCTCATCCTGAGCTTCCATGCAGAACAAAAGCTGCCCCTTTTAATCACAGGCTATACTAAGATAGCTTTCGTTCTGAACAGTGAAGCAGGATAAGAAGTTTCTGCTTATAAATAGCATCTCCTGCAAAGGGAATGTACCTTCAGGCCACAACATCTGGCACAGAAGTGTGCTGCATACTAAGAAATGTTGTTTCGTGCAGACAATTGGTAACAGTGCTGCTGAAGAGTGTATCTCCTGGTACAGCAATGGCTGAAGCTAACCATTTCATTCATATTGTGAATTCCAAGTGCGGACGTTTAACACTTTCACATGTACTGCATAGTCATCATCATTGCTCGTCGTCAGCTTCATTTGTGTGGCCGTGCGTATTAGTAACAGTCGGCCTGTCTCTCAAGAGCTAAAGGTGCTTTAGTCTTTCACCACTTCAGTCCTTCTTTGTGAAATGGCAGAGCAATGCACAGAACATAAAAACAGAATGCCAAGAAACAATACACATTTTTTTAACAAGTATGGTAAAACTTTGCAATTCGGATTCCACGGGAACGAAAAAAATTTAAAGTTAACTGAATGTTGAATTATCGAGGGTATCAAAAAATAAACAAATGCTTACTGCATCAACACACTTTTATTTAATGTATTAATCGGCAAATCCTATTTCTATTTTGCACCAAAGCAGTGCGGAAGCTTCAATTCTCATGATCTCATGACTGATCAGCACTCGCAGCGGCAACTGCCCTGCAACTTAATTCCTTCACAGCGTGGCTGCCAGCACAAGACTCGTCGTCTTCATGCAAGACGCGTTTTTCACTACCGCATGCACACCGAGTTATTTTTTCAGCAGTGAGCTGGTTGCCAACAGATCGCCCATCTATCGCAATGTAGCCACAAATGTTCCTGTAGACAGCTTCCATTGGTGACTATGGTAATTCAGACCCCACCGCTTCGTTTCGGTTGGATGCTAGCGCCACTGATGCACTTTTGAGTGGCACATTTGCAGCACATCTCGCTTGCAGCGCTCCAAGGATTGTTCGAATTAACCGGTGTGCGGTCAAATATGTCCAAATTACATGAGTTTGGTTCTAATAATGCACATACCAGCCAGGACCAGAGGATGTGCCCGAATTATCCAATTTTCCAAATTCACAAACATTTAATTAACTAGGTTTTACTGTAGATATAATTTTGTGGCTAACATCGTATAATGCACATACCAGCCAGGACCAGAGGATGTGCCCGAATTATCTAATTTTCCAAATTCACAAACATTTAATTAACGAGGTTTTACTGTAGATATAATTTTGTGGCTAACATCAACCAAATGTTCTTAAAAATAATAAAAACAGCCTTTTATGCTGCTGAAACCAAGTGTGTGTTGCTGGTAGTCTGTGGAATGAGCTGCCGGTATATTTCGTGTTTTACTTAACAAATCGGTAATGGTTAATCACTTAACTGTTTATTGTTAATTTGCAGAGAGAGTGTGATTCCTAGCTTTTGAACATGTTGCACAAGCTATTTCTAAAATTAAATTCTGTAGTTTAATGTTCGGCTCGAAGTTGCACAAAGGGCTACAAAAGATGCAGCAGTGAAGGTCTCCGGATAAATTTTGATTTCCTGGGGTTCTTTACCCGAAGCACTGATTTTGCATTCTGCTCCCATTAGAATGCAACCGTGATGGAGAGAGAGAAAAAAAAAACTTACGAAAAGGCAACATGTCACAAACAAATAAAATTGATGTTTTCAAATGCATTTTATAACCTAGTAGTATTAATTAAGTGACCATGAGGTGCACAGAAAAAGCTTACAATTACCAATTACCTAATTAAAAACAGCATAATAAGTACCAGCAGAACCCTTAAATGAATGCTAACGACACACAGTTTCATGCAAATAAAATGCTAAACCTTTTCTATTAAAAACAAAACAAAGAGGCCTAGTAAATGCAAGCTGGACTGCCTTGTATACAAATTCAGAGTATCTTTCATACAAAGTTTAAGGTTCTTTTGTTTCTTTTCTTGAAAAGATTGTATTTCTTTCTACAGAAGGATCTGAAATATAAAAACTTAGGCAACATGTCACAATATGGGACAGTAAGAATAAAGGTGAAGTCCAAAAAGCACTCTCTTACCAATAGCACTGCTGGCTGCTCTCCTATCCTTGCGCTTCTTGAAGGTGGAACGCTCGCGCCGTGGAAGCCAACGCTCAGGGTCCGGGTCAACATTTGGATCATAATTCTTGGGCAGCTTGCCTGCAAGGCACAAGGCATTCCTTGAAACACCCAAAGTTCATCAAGCATTCTGTGTCAGAAATTACAACTTGTAACACTACAAGTGCACTGTTCGTTATACTTGCCTAGGTCACAATTTCCTTGATATAAAGTTTGCTGCTGCACCAAAAAAAAACTAAAAGATGCCTAGTCACAAGATGCAATGCTTGTTCCATATGAAGTTGCTTTCATTATCATGCAAGACATAACTGGCTGAAATATCGTGGTACGGAAGCTGAACGCATGGATTCAGGAAGGGCATGTCAATGACTACTATACTAATTATGACGGTCCATGACTTTCTCAGCGTACTGGATAACTCAGGACAGATTGATGTTTTTTTCTGGACATGGCGAAAGCTTTTGACAAGGTACCGCATTCAAAAATTCTTTATAAATTGCAGTTGATTGGTCTTCCGCTGTATCTTGTATAAATGGTCAGAGCATACTTAAGTGGTAGAACGCAGTCTGTTGATGTGAATGGCGCCCTTTCTGAATCGCTTGCTGTTACTTCCGGTGTTCCTCAAGGTAGTGTGTTAGGGCCTTTGCTGTTTTTAATATATATAATTGATTTAGTAAATGTAATTCCACGGTCAGTGCCAATAAGATTGTTCGCAGATGACTGCATAATATATAAAGAAATAGCATCAATAGAAGACCATCAATTGTTCCAAGAACCTTTGCTTAAAATATGTCACTGGTGTGAAGAATGGAATATGGATCTAAACATTGATAAGAGTGTGCTTCCCCAAATTACGTGAAAAATATATGTTAGCTATTACCACTATTGCCTCCACAACAGTCACATTAGCGAGGTCTCACAATATAAATATCTAGGAATAACTATTAACAACCGATTAACCTGGGGCACTCATATCTCTGAGATCTGTTCAACCGCATTCTCGAAGCTCTGTTTCTTGAGACGAAAATTAAAACATATTCCTAGCCATTTTAAGCTCTTGGCTTATAAAACTTTCATCAGGTCCAAACTTGAATACTCCTTCGTAATTTGGGACCCTCACACTAAGAAAGACATCTATCAATTAGAGCTCGTTCAGAGAAAGGCAGTAAGTTTCATTTTTCATAAATACAGAAGGTCAGACTCCCCAACACAGCTTATGAAGGACAATAATATCCTGTTGCTTAGTACACGTGGAAAACTGAACCGCATTTCTTTCCTTCATAAAATTTTGGCAGGAAAGCTTAGCATTGCTCCCCCCCCCCATTTCCTCAAGCACTCCACTACTCGAAGGACCCGCCATTATAGCAAACACTAATTACAGCCTATATTTGCTAAAACAAACTCATTTAAGCACAGTTTCTTCCCTCAAACAATAGCTGATTGGAATGCGCTTCCTGAATCGGTTTTTCGCTCTCCTGACGTGGAACAGTCCCTTCAAACTTTGTTTCTTCAGTAGAAAGGAAACAATTTTCTTATGAGAAATTTCAATGTTCATTGCTTTCGTTTCTGCTCTGTCAGCTTTTAATTTTTGATTTAGTTGTATGTCACATGCAATGTAATTTTTTTATTCTTTTTTTTTGCATGTACATGCTGTTATTTGTGTTTTCATGCCCCTCCTGCTTGGGCCAATCTGGCCTGCAGTATTGTGAAATAAAAAAAAAACACTGCAACTTGCATAAGCCAGTGAACTAGCGAAGGTCAAAGCAGGGTTTGGTGTTTTCTTCATGTTCGTACTTTGAATGTTACTGCCAATGTTTTGTTCTTCCACTACTTATATTTTTTGTTATAACCCCCTAGGGACTACTTAGTTTTTTTTTAACTGTACCATAACGGCTGACTTTGTTGATGTGATATGCTTCAATAACATGGTTCAAACGCATAAATATGGCTGCTATAGTGTGAAATATTACTAACAATAACGATTGTTATTATTAGTAAAATATTAGTAACTATAATAAGTGGTGATGATGATAGAATGTCTACTGCTATCTTTGTCATAAAGAAAAAAAAAACCACCGACGTCCTCTCCACACAGGAAATTGCTAGGAAAGCAGCTAAACACCCATGACAAGGTGAGCATGACGAGCTGAGATTGTCCTCAAGCTGAGATCCCTCAAGGAGTTAAAGTAATGCTGCCTCTCAGTCATTCATACCATGATGTACGATGATGTCACATATTATGGCTGTACTTCAGCAAGCACACTACCTTGCCAAAATTAGAGAAACTGATTTCCAAAATCACAACATTGACTAACAAAATGTGCATTATTAGTGGCATTAAACTCCTCATATTATTACAAAAGTATCGAAAAGTATTTAACTCCTCATAGACAATATATACAGGCCAAATTAAATGGGTACATTCCTAAAACTATTCATTCAGTATTGTTTTGTGTTTTATCTGGTCCAGAGATGAGAAAAGTAAAAGACACAAATGGCAACTATGCTAAGTGTTAAGAAGGGCAGTACACAATTTCTGAAGTGCTTACAGAGCTTACAGAGGTTTATATCCATTACAAGGTGGACACATTATATTCTACATCAATCACAAGACAAGCTCTGCTTCTTCCGGAGCACGAATGTATGCTTAACAAAGCAAAGGCTGCATAATTTTAAAAATGTTTCTCATAATGATGTATTATGTTAAGCTTAGAGTATCCAGTTAGTACAGCTACAATCTTACCTTCAGTTTCGTCATTCTCTCATTAAAAAAAAAAAAAAAAACATTAAAAATTTTTTTCTTGCCTTAGAAAATTTCAACTTTATATCACAATAGAAAGTCAAAGTAAACCACACCCGAACAAAATTGTGCACCTAAAGACATCCTTCGATATCACGGAACACAAACTATGTTTCCCCAAAGATGATCATTTGCAAAAAAAAAAAAAAAGATGAACTTGGACTTTACTGCAACTACACACCTCAGAAGCAGTTCTTAACATTCACACACTTTTTAGCAAGCTCTGTTCATGTCCGACCACAACATCCACAATCCAGACAGAGACAAGTATCATCCTTGAAATACAGGCAACCCAATATGCTTGGTCAATTCCACCCTGAAAAATCACATCTACAGGATGCTTCCTCCAGTACAGACATGCCCCCAGCAACTAAATAAATGAATGACATACGAGTTTTCTGCTGTTCACGAGTAAATTAACCTTTGGAAACAATGTGTATGCTTGCTGGAAAATGCAAAACTACCACAATCTAAAAGTGTGTTTCTGGAACAAAAATCAAGCCCATCGGGCTCCCTCCTTCTTCTCCCTCATTGCATAGTGAGAACCAGGAATGTGGATGTCTTTATGCCATGAGGTAGCATACGAGGGTTTATTGGCCAGTTCATGTAAGAAGTGTGCGAATATTAGAAAATTATGAATAACAAATTGGGTAGTATCCTATTTGATTTGGTTTTCAAATCAAATAGGCACTATTCGTAGATACGAGTACTTTTTGAGTACCTAAACGTAGCTTGCGTAGTAGAGCAGGCAACATCACTTAGGTGGCCATACTTTACAGGCTGTACAGCGATCATTCACACTCTCTGAAGAGCCATACGTATGTGAAGGAACTACTTGTTTACTCCTAATGCTCCCTTTGTGCTTTTATAAAGAACTCTCCATAACATACTATGTAATGGCAGAAACTTGCTAACTTTCAGAATACTGGCATCTGAACATCGCGTAATATTAATTGTGATAAGATGTACTCATTATTCGAAAACTATTAGAAAAGTATTCAACATTCGATTGATTCGTTTCTGGCACTATACGATTCATAATCGATTCGGTCTCAAAAATCGCTATTTGCACACCCCTACACAAAGTATTTACTAAGGTAATCGCAAATAGAATCAGGAATACCTTAGACTTCTGTCAACCAAAGGACCAGGCAGGATTCCGTAAAGGCTACTCAACAATAGACCATATTCACACTATCAATCAGGTGATAGAGAAATGTGCCGAATATAACCAACCCTTATATATAGCCTTCATTGATTACGAAAAAGCATTTGATTCAGTCGAAACCTCAGCAGTCATGAAGGCACTACGGAATCAGGGTGTAGATGAGCCATATGTAAGGATACTGGAAGATATCTATAGCGGTTCCACAGCCACCGTAGTCCTCCACAAAGAAAGCAACAAAATCCCAATAAAGAAAGGCGTCAGACAGGGAGATACAATCTCTCCAATGCTATTCACAGCATGTTTACAGGAGGTATTCAGAGACTTGGAGTGGGAAGAATTGGGGATAAAAGTTGATGGAGAATACCTTAGCAACTTGCGATTCGCTGATGATATTGCCTTGCTTAGTAACTCAGGAGACCAATTGCAATGCATGCTCACTGACCTGGAGAGGCAAAGCAGAAGGGTGGGTCTGAAAATTAATCTACAGAAAACTAAAGTAATGTTTAACAGTCTCGGAAGAGAACAGCAGTTTACGATAGGTAGCGAGGCACTGGAAGTGGTAAGGGAACACATCTACTTAGGGCAGGTAGTGACCACGGATCCGCATCATGAGACTGAAATAACCAGAAGAATAAGAATGGGCTGGGGTGCGTTTGGCAGGCATTCTCAAATCATGAACAGCAGGTTGCCACTATCCCTCAAGAGGAAAGTGTATAACAGCTGTGTGTTACCAGTACTCACGTATGGGGCAGAAACCTGGAGGCTTACGAAAAGGGTTCTGCTGAAATTGAGGACGACGCAACGAGCTATGGAAAGAAGAATGATAGGTGTAACGTTAGGGGTTAGAAAAGAGCAGATTGGGTGAGGGAACAAACGCGGGTAAATGACATCTTAGTTGAAATCAAGAAAAAGAAATGGGCATGGGCCGGACATGTAATGAGGAGGGAAGATAACCGATGGTCATTAAGGGTTACGGACTGGATTCCAAGGGAAGGGAAGCGTAGTAGGGGGCGGCAGAAAGTTAGGTGGGCGGATGACATTAAGACGTTTGCAGGGACAACATGGCCACAATTAGTACATGACCGGGGTAGTTGGAGAAGTATGGGAGAGGCCTTTGCCCTGCAGTGGGCGTAACTAGGCTGATGATGATGATGACCCATATATTATCCGACAACTGCGGGGGAAAAAAAAAGGCTGTTCAACATCCACCTACCTTGGCCGTGAGCAGTGCTAACACTTCTACGGCTAATCTTTGACACATTTACAAATGCATATGCAAAAAAAAGTGAACGTGAGGATGGCGCCACAGTCGCCTAATTGGTGAAGTACTGCACACATAATGTGGAGGATTTGGGTTCAGCTGCCACCTGCAGCAAGTTATCTTTTAATTCGACCACTCTTATTTCCCTTTACAGTTGAAACCACTTATTCAAGTGCCAGGAATATCCCATTGTTATAACCGATAATTGTTGCAACTGGGTTGCACGAAAAAAGCAGAAGCAACAAACATTTGAACGTTTTCTTTAGACAGAAAGAAGCACAGATGAACCCACTTCTATCATGGTAAGATAAACCGCTCACTACAATGTTCCCATAAAGCATTATTGGTTAAAACAATTAAATTTGGCTACTGGGTGTCTGCGCCAAAAAGAAAAGGAATGTGAAATCCACGAAACAAAAAAAAAAAAATCCGAGGACACCCAAGCACTTCTTTGAGTTGTCGATGCGAAAGCATTAATGTCCAATTGAATGCCACTAAGTAGTCATTTGAGTTAGGAACTCCTCGCAGGCAAGCGAGCATGTTGAGACGCTTGGGGCGTTTTGATTTTTCCTTACCAAAGTGCAGTTAGAATGCAGGCAAAAGCTTGCGCAGACAAGAAACGCGCTGATACAGGTTTCCGAGAGCAAGAGTGAGGGCGACCTAGCGTCGCGGCAATGCTTTCTCCCCTTATGCAACACCTGGTGTGCTGGTGTTCTGTTTCACCGACTCTGCTCCACTGAGGCGCGCTCGTGCCGCGGTGTCACAGCCAATGGGAACTTAGGCTGCTACAGATACCGGATTTTTCGCTCAATGAGCTAATTCACGCTTTGACGCACAAAAAAAAACAATGCACCAATGATTACGATACTCCCTAAAGCGAAATTTGAGCGCAGCTCTACACGTTTTCATTTCACAATATATTGGCTGGTGCGGACAATCTGTCTCGTGCAGCACATTCCAAATGGAGTGAAGTCTAGCACCTATGCCTCGCTAATTGGGACATCCCGAGAGGCAGCGTGTGGTTGACACATGGGTGCAATTCACAGCAGCCATCACAGACAGACCTCCGCTCATGCAGTGCTTTGTTTCCATACATACGACACATGCTATTCTGGCACCATGTCGTAACCATCGCCAGCGCACAGCCCGTCTTACACGGCACTGCGCTTTTCTTGTCACGCTTTCGTTCCACCAATGACGAGAGCAGCCTTTTGTCGCAGGGAAGTTGCGCCACCAGTGTCGGCAGCGACAGCATGCAAGGGAGCGTCACATCGAGCCTTACTCGTAGCCGCTCGCTATCGCCCCTTGCAGGATCAGTGATCACCGTCACAAATGCCAGTACCACAGACTGAACTCAGCAGCAGATGCCGAGGACGAGTGTTGCCCTCCCCACACGGCACACCTTAGTCACCCTTTTCCGGTGTCCCTTCCACCCAATACAACCTAGAAAAAGTTAAGGCTGCAGCCCTGCCTGAAGTATGCGACCCTATGCCATCGACTGGAAGCGATCCATGGAATGAGTCTACGCTGTCTACGCTAGTTTGAAGAAGCCCAAATGCGAAAAATGCAGGGAGGCAATGACAGTGAACAAAGAAACAAGTGTCCACATTACTGAAAGGCACTAAGATCTCGTCAGAGCGCTGGACCAAGGTGGGCTGGTACAACCAACAATGTTTGTTATAAATGCTATAGCTTTGTCTCGCATTTCATCTCTCATTAACCACCACCAAAAGGTAAACATTCCACGCTGCAACACCGTCTGCTTTTCATATTCATTTCTTCCACAAATGAGCAAAGATTGCAATAAATTACCCACATCACTTACAATCATATCTAACAGCGATAACTTTAAAACAACACTTCAAAGTCTCATCTTATAAGATTGACAGATTTTTCTGCATAATAACTGCTCCCATGCCATATTTGTTTTAAGTTATGCCTTGTATTTTATATGGTATATGTTTTCTTTTCTGTATGTTAAGCCAGGTATTGTTCTTTATTTATTTATTTTTCAGTTATACAATGCATCTCTTTTACGCTTGCCGTGTTTCTGTTTACCGTTCTTATAATTTTTCAAGCCATGTTTGCCATGTTGTTTACAATGTATAAGCTACTTATGTAACACTACTGGTCCAATTTTTTCCCCTTCTTTTTACCTTTTCTCTTCTCTCTTTCCATTTTTTTATTTTATTAATTATTGACTTCGATGTGTTTGATTTTAACCTTTTCTTTCAAAGTTATATTTTTTGTATTTTGTATCTATAATTAGGTATGTGTATTTTGCCTCCGTATCTATCTTTGCCCCCTCCCCTTGTTAAGAATGGCCATCTGCGGTGCAAGATTGCCACCCACTTACGACTATAGGCGGCAACATCCAGGCGCTGCTAAGGACGGTGAGCTGCAGTGCAAGATTGCCGCCCACTTACGGCTATACGCGGCAACATCCCGGCGCTGCTAAGGACGGCGAGCTGCAGTGCAAGATTGCCGCCCACTTACGACTATAGGCGGCAACATCCCGGCGCTGCTAAGGACGGCGAGCTACAGTGCAAGATTGCCACCCACTTATGACTATGACGGCAACGTACCGGGAGCGTCGCCACCAACTTCTAGCCACAGCGTGACTAAATAGACTTTGTGACAGGACGACTTCGGCGGGCCAACTATTGTTCCCAAACTCCCCAATGCGCTACCCGGAACGGCTCCGAGTTCTACGGGGCCCTCTGACGTCGGTTCCGGACCTTCGAACGTGTGTGCTTTTGTGTGCGTAGACAGTCCTGCGGGAGGCGGCTGGTTTGTGATGACTAAACGAACGTTCGCCGCCTTGTATCGCGGGAGGACCGAGTGTTTAAAAACTGCTGTTGTGCGGATGCTCGACACACTTCTCTTAAGCAGTCATGTTGGACTGACACTCTCAAGCAGTCATGTTAGACTGATGTACTTTCTCAAACAGTCATGTTAGACTGATATAAATATTGTAAATAAACCCATATTCCTCGTTCTCGATGAGAAGCAGTCCTTCCCTTCATCAACGTCCTCAGCGTGGATAAGTTGGACGACGGCATGGGCCAGCTACCTTCTAATTCATGCCGGACTCCAATCTTGACAACGGATCACGAGCGACGGGATTGAGCCCCCAATCCTGACACCCTCTGCAATGTACAACTGTACTTGAGGGTATAATAAAAAAATAAATAAATAAATAAATAAACAAATAAAAATACGCTGTTGTTGAGCTGTTAGATAGGGCACTTTCTAAATCTGCCCAATAAATGTCAGGTAGCGATGGATCTCACCTTAGAGCTGCTAACCAGCGACAATTCGTCTGATTTTGACACCTGCGGTGACAGGCATACAAGTAAAGTGGTTCACAAACATGTGCTGTGGTACAGTACAAATGTACTGCTAAAAACTTTTCTTCCCGAATGAATGAAAAAAATTGTGGATGCCACTGCTAAATCCATGAAAAGGAAGCTCAAAACATTTAAAAAATGCAGCACTGTTAATACCAAAAAACATGAGCAATAAAAATTTTTCGTCACATGTATACATGTGACGTGTGCAATATTTACCCTCGTGAAAGAGCGCCTGCTAAGAACGAAAATGGTAATGTTGTCCACACCCTTCCATTGCCCTTTGCATATTTTTGTAGACGAAAGCTTCACAGAAAGTTTGTTCACACCAAGAAATGCAAATAGCATGAATATGCTTCCGGAAGCAAAGTTACTGCAACCGTAGATCCATTTAGTTCCTCCAGTATGGTGCTAACCTTCCAGCGCACTTTCACTACCACCTCACTACGTCACAGCAGCAGTGTTGCGGCCTTGACTTGTCATAGGTAGTGTTTTTCCAGCCCTCGGACGTCAGTGAGAAGGTGGACGAGAGACTACAGGAGGGCGCGAAATGTCGGAGGGCTTGAAGGGAGACCGGAGAGGGGCGCAACAAAAGCATGCCATGCAGGGCGCGCAGCACAATGAAGGATGTAACAAAGGGGCTGAATTTTTGTTTTCTCAAAATTTTACATTTTTTTTCCCTTCAAAGCGCACACCCAGTAGCCATATTTAATTGCTTTAACCAATAACGCGGCATGGGAGCATTGTAGTAAGCGGTTTATTTTACCATGGAACATATACAAAAGTTGACAGTGCATTGGCTCATCATCATCATCAGCCTGGTTACGCCCACTGCAGGGCAAAGGCCTCTCCCATACTTCTCCAACTACTCCGGTCAGGTGCTAATTGTGGCCATGTTGTCTCCGCAGACTTCTTAATCTCACCCGCCCACCTAACTTTTTGCCGCCCCCTGCTACGCTTCACTTCTCTTGAAATTTAGTCCGTAACCCTTAATGACCATTGGTTATCTTCCCTCCTCATTACATGCCCTGCCCATGCCCATTTCATTTTCTTGATTTCAACTATGATGTCATTAACTCACATTTATTCCCTCACCCAATCTGCTCTTCTTTTCCCCTTAACGTTGCACCCATCATTCTTCTTTCCATAGCTTGTTATATACAACATATTCTTAAAATCGGCATTGTTACAAGTTGGTTCCACTGTATCTTATTTCTACATCTCAATCAAAACATAGAAGTTAATTTTCCCTATGTGTTCTCTGGCTTCACTGTCTGTCTTGACTAACACGGGGTTCTCCCCACGGTGGGTGGTGGTGTAAATGCCAGTCACTGCTCCGGGTTTACCACTCGGTTGACTCGTCTAAGTTTCAGATTACTTTTTTGCATGCAAGCGTACATGGCCCACCAGTGAAATCGGCGAAGGTATATTTGAAGCCCCGAGGGAAGCGAGCACCAAAAGAGGAAGGCGCCTGGAGGTGGAGGAGAGAATCGCGTGCAGTGTGCGCTTAGTGATATGATGATGATTTAATGGCAACCCCTTTGGAACAAGGCGGTGACAAATATTCACCTAGCCTGCTTGATTTAATCAGATATGCTATACATGTTGTTTTTTCCCCGCATTATCGGGTGTTCCTTTATCACATCGGGAAATATTAGAACAAAATGTTATGTAGAAGTTGAGAAAATGACATTTTCCATTGCGCTGTCAACAAAAATCGCGTAGTCGAGAGGTGCCAACACACTGCGGAGCATGTGAGTAGCGCAACTTTCTGTTGATGCAACAGCACCATTTTGGAACCATTGTAAAAAAGAGATCTGAGCTTCAGTTAGCCACAGTGCTGTATTTCGCTGTGCAGAAATAAAAGCAAAAAAAAAAACGCAAAACAAAATGAAAAAAAATCTAGTGATGCGATTCATTACTGCTGCCATGCGGACACACTCGTATTAGCTGACGCAGATTTGAATTACTGCCATGCATTTTACATGCATTTTGACAGCGGCGAGCTGTGCATTTTTATGTCCTGGCAAGGTTTGGCAATAGCTGTAGGATGTGTCATTGGCTTGCGTTAGTTATATTAATCCGTCCAAAATGCAAAATTCATCTTAGCCTAAGGCTAAGCCCATCTATGTTCAACTGTGTTCACAACAAATTAAAACCTAAGCAGTCCTGAAAGACTACATTTAGAGTACACAAACTGCAAGCTTCAAGTAAAACAGCTAAATAGTCTGCACACTCACCTTTCTTCTTCTTTTTCTTCTTCTTGATGATGTCCTGACCACGGGTGATGGGAGAAGCTTCAGACTTGACTACTTTCTTGACGTAACGGGCACCCATAGTCCACGACATTGTTTCAAGTGCATCAACATCCACTTGACGAGTGATCTCTTCAGCAGGCGGAAGGTCTGCACTCACCCTGAATACAGTACCTTAAGGAAAACAGTGACAAGCATAGCTCCCTGCAGTGAACAGGAAGCTACAGCTGACCATTTTGACCAGCAGATGGCACATGTAAAAGTAAAGAAAGTGGGTATAGGGCTTCCTGACCAAGCTTGGGCACTGTAAACAGACAAGCGCAGTGCGTAGATCACACAACAACAATCATGTTTGTAAGTAACAAACTGCTGCATAGTGTGAAAAGAGCTGAAATTTCAAACGAACGCCTTCATGCCCTTTGCCAGAAAATGAAAATCGCACACAAACGCCTCTGTGTCAAACATGCTGTTTGAAATGCCATTCATCATGACATGCAACTCCGACAAATCATTCAATGCAGCAGTAATTTTGTGTTTAACGTGTTGCTCTATCGCATACCTTAAGGTGTAGAGAACTAATAAAATTTACAAACTGAATGTCTAGAGCCTTCACTTTCCTCTGCACCGCAGCAAAGAGTAACGTACTTCTACATCATCTGCTCGTTCCAGCACTTTTTCACGCAAGCAGCTACAGTCGCCTCTAGTGGCATCAGCTTACCAGTGCTCAGACAGGTGCCGACAAATAACCATAGAGCACTGGATGAGCTGTAGCACTGCAGCGTGCAGCTGCTGTGATGTGCAGCAAAAAAAAGAAGAAAAGAAAAAAAGGAAGTGGGGCTTGTGACGTAAACGTGATACAGCCTTTCATCTCTCATTCCATATGGAAGAACGCACAGAAGGAACCTCACTTGCAGAGGCTATGCAAGGCAGTGGGAAAGTGCATGCCATGGGGAGGGCAGCTCACCTCTGCGCAGCACCAAATAATTTCAATTTCTCATATCTCCACTATCAATTTAAAAATTTGAAAGATACTTGCAGCAGCGTGCCCCCTGGACAGGTGTTTACAGCTTCCAGTGTATAAGCAACATTTTCAACGAGACCTGGTGAAAGGCCCTTTAAGGAAGCACCAGGGGCGTGGCCAGGGGGGGGGGGGGTCTTACGGGGCTTCAGCTCCCCCCCCTCCCCCTGGAAATTTTTTTGTGCTGTCGTGCACTGATGACCAAAGCACACTGTGAACTCGGGCTGGATTTCATGGCAACGCCCATGCACGTGGAGTCGCATAATGCAAGGAGCCCCATCCGAGCACAAAGCTCAGGGGCGTTTTGATGGCGAGCGGGCTTGTCGCGGAGGCCGCGTAATCTATGGAGCGGATGGATTTCAATTCCGAAACTTTATGAGCATAAGGTTCTCAAACTTTTGATGCGAAAGGTGCATTTACATATTCAAGGTCATGCTTTTGATTTTCAATTCCAGAACTTTGTTGGTTTAATGTTCTGATAAACATTTGACACCAAAGGTGCACTGATTTTTCTAAAGTCATACATCGGACCATACAACGGAGACAAGCCAAATCGACACACTATCAGACAAGTTGGCAAAGCAAGCAGCGAGGTCGGATGAGACGAAGCACTATGGTGGTTCATTTGTGCCGTCATGTCATAGAAAAGAATATCAACTTTTCACCTGCACCAAAGCATCCACGTCAAGACACTAAAGCCAGCAAAGGTAACTACATTCTTATTTTTTCTACTCTGACTTTTATTCGCGAGGACACATTCAGCCTCTTCAATTTTCTTGTTCTCGCTACCCGCGGGTTTACCAGATCCAGCCAGAGCGCATGCATTTTTCTCGTGTTTCCCCGACCACCACGCGGCACACTTCGGTGTGCATTCGTTTTTCTCTGGCTGAGTGGATTTTGGCCTGGCAGAGTTTTAGATGCTTTCTGGCTAGCAGATGAGAAAAACAAACAATGGTCGCTGGCCGCCATCGCTGTAGGAACTCGACGGATTGCAATGCATTCGCTTGAGGGCATCACCTTCAATTCAATGTTATTGCAATCTCGCCGGAAAGTCTTGTCTCGCTGGAGTAGGATACTGAGCAGTATGCATATGGTTCTCTGTGGACCAAGCGTCTCATGTTTTCTTCCATATTCCTTCGGTAGCCACATTAGGTGCCCAAAGTAGGCATTTGATTGTGGCCAACATGCTTTCCCTTGCGTTTTTTTTTTTTTCATTTCGGTGCCCCCGCCCACAAAAGAAAGAAAGAAAAAAATTAAATTATGGGGTTTTATGGGCCAAAACCACTTTCTGATTATGAGGAATGCCATAGTGGAGGGCTCCGGAAATTTCGACCACCTGGGATTCTTTAACGTGCACCTAAATCTAAGTACACAAAAGAAAGAAAGACATTGTTGCGGTGCAGTGAATTGTCGCATGGTGAAAGTTTAATTTTGTTACTTCTTCTTTTGCAGAAAGTAAGACTCTTCATTTGTCGGATACTCTTATTATATTACTGCGATAGCAATTATACGGACACTCGAGGCGCATTCCTGCCATCACCGTCGCCATCATGTTCTGCATAAAGCTCAAGGGCGATAGCATCGTCACCGTGCGCCGCATGCTGTATGCGCGAGTGAAAGCGTAGGGAGGTAGGGGGGATGGGTGAGCCGACATGTTGACCCAGTCTTGTGTGCGCAAGGGAGAAAAGTGGGGAAGAAGCGCGCCGCATTCTGTCGCACGCGATGCATAGGGGAGAGTGGAAGGAGGGGGGCTTAAGGATTCTGTGATCCGTGATTGCGCAACATGCTTATTTGCCTTGTTTGATGCATTATATACCGTGACTTTGTGGGGAGCACGCGCGCCCATCCTCCCCCGCGCCGTCGCGTCGAGAGCCGGCATAGACAGGGGAGAGGCGCACTATGCCCTTTCCTGATTCTCCTTCGCTCTCGCGACGCGCGCGCGCCCTTCCTCCCGACTCGCGGGCAGGTAGCTGACGGGCAAGGAGGACATTCCCCTCGCCCAGGTAAAAAGGTACAAAACAGCGCGACCGGGGGAGACCCTCTCTCTTGGGACGCCGACACCTGGACCGCCTGGACGAAAGCACCTGCCGCATCCCGTGAGTGATCTCGTTTGTCTGACCCACCCAGACAACGAGGCAAGCCTTTTACTACTATTACTGAGAGGACGTCCCTCTGCGAGTGTTCGCTATTGCTAATAGCAATAAACGTTATTACCGTTGACACCGCTGGTTGCCTTATTCGTTCGAACCCGGCGTAGCCGCGATTCCCGCGCTACGGGTTGGGAGTACCACGAAGCGACTGCGTGGGGCTAGATCCGGAGCTCGCCTTCAGCCCTAGCCGCACGCAGAGTGGAACCCCCACAACTTTTGCTTAGATACGTAGATTTATTGGAGACTTATACGTATATTTAGATATCTTGTTGCAAGGTTTTGTGTATACATGCAGTGAACTTTGTTTCCAGTGACACTTTTTTGCCCTTTATCAAGCTGTATCTTCGCATTTCGAACGTATATTTTGCAGAACTCCTGCTTTTTAGATGTGCTCTCTGTTGCGACTATAATTTTGGTGCAATTACAATACATGACCGGTGACAGCTGCTCCTGCGCAATACACTGGAACGAAGGACAGCGTCACTGAGATATTTCCCTGGCCGTTGCATATGTACAAAAATGTAAACAAGGTTCTTGAATTGCAAAGTTCATTAAAATATTTGTCCTCAACTTGTTCATTTCATGGCCTTCACGTTTTTCATATCAGTTTCATGCACTGCTTTGCTGGTTTCGAACTGATATATTTCATAAGTTCGTGTGATATTTTCTTTACTTATTAAATAGACAAAAAACATGGAAGCATTGATATCAGTTATTTCTGGCACAATTTCTTGGGGCAGAGAAATATATTGTTTTATGAAAAAATACATATTTTACATGTCTTGACAGTGCACAGCGTTCAAGAATTCGTTTGCAGCATCTTTGGCAATGGCAATGCAGTTATTATTTATGTATTTGACCCCTCGACAAATTCTATAAGGAGCAAGCCGAGCTGGAATGCAAGCTTGAAAGCGGCGATAAATAGTCAAATAAAATGTTGATACCTGTCACCAGTTTCTTATTTATCTGACACAGTAGTCACAGTGGCACTACAGTGAGTTAATGTGTAGCTATAGGCCTGATTCGTGTATAACCTACACCTGAGAAAATTTGATGAAAAAAGGTGTGGCTTATACACGAGTATATACAGTACATATATCCTTCTAAAACATAACCACAGGCATACACTTGTCCAGACCATTCCTCAGTCACTTCAAGAATGTCTCCAGCCCACCTCTTCAGCCACACCACTGTGAGATCAAGCCACCACTCTCGAATCCACGGATGATAAAACTGACCCGCCATTACTACCCCACTCATCATCCCCGTCATATTCTAATATTGTTGCACACTCCCAAACATACTTTACATTTCCTTTAGTACCAAAAATAATTTTCGGATTTCCACGTTGCATTGTTGAAAATTTTTGTTGCATGTCACAAGGCTTGCATGTCAAAACAGTGCACGAATGAAACTTATTTCAGAGGCACACCACCAAACACTGAGCAGAAGTGCCAGAACCATATGAAAAAGGATACATTTTGGCTTTCTTGGGGTCGAACACTGAGTAAGCTGAAATGAGCTGCGCCAGCACCTTAGGATCCTGGGGCTCCACCTTGCGCAATTCTTCCAGCACGCTAGCTGCCTCCTGGACTTGCCCATTGGCCAGGTAGAACTTGGCACTCTCCCGTGTCAGCAGGTTCAGCTCAGCAGATCGAGGCTGTAAGAGGCACTGAGCACTCAGAGCCAGCTCAGCATACATGGTAATGCAGAGGCTTCTCACTGAGCTACGAGGGTTGATCCAGAAATAAGGTTCCGAAAGAGCTCTGGCCACATGGGAAGGTGCAAAGCAAATCCGGCAACACTTCGGTGCACGGCTGCTCCCCCACTCTCGATTCCCCCCGGCTGCGCCATGCTGCGCCGCTCATCCTTGACTCAGCACAGCAGCTGTCCGATATGGAGGTTCTCATTGTTGATTGCGCCAAGTGCGAGATTCATTCCGTAATTCGATTTTTGCACGCCAAAGGGACTCTACCCGTGGATATTCATTGTCAATTGACAGAGGTGTATGGCAACAAGTGTATGTCCATTCAACACGCCCAAAAGTGGCGTAGGGAGTTTAGTGCCGGTCGGAAGAAGTCCACGATGAAGAACAGAGTGGAAGACCGTCAGTTTCAGAGGCGGTTATCAAGATGGTCCAACGCGAAGTGCTTCAAAACAGGAGGATCACCATAAGTGAATTTGTTGCTCAGATTCCTTGGAGTTCTTACGGTACAGTGGAAAGAGCTTTGACCGAAAAATTGGGGTATCACAAGTGTTACGCTCGATGGGTACTGCGGCTACTGACATCAGACCACAAGGAGAAACGCCCCGACTGTGCTCACCAGTTTCTTCACAAGTGTCAAGAAGATAAGGAAGGATTGTTGGACTCCATTGTTACAGGAGACAAAACGTAGATGTTTCATTTAACTCCCGAAACGAAACAAAAATCCAAACAGTGGCATCACCCAGAGTCTCACCAGTCACAAAGAAGTTCAAACAAACTCCTTCTGCTGGCAAAGTCATGGCCAGTGTTTTTTGGGATCGTAAGGGGATACTACTGATCGATTTCATGCAACGTGGGACAACAATCAATTCAGACAGTTATTGTGCAACACTAAGAAAACTCAGGCAAGCTACCCAGAACCGCCGGCGAGGACGACTGGCAGCCGGCGTAACGCTGCTTCACGACAACGCCCGACCCCACGTCTCCCGTCAAACCCAGGAACTTTTGACAAACTTTGGGTGGACTGTCATGCCCCACCCACCTCACAGTCCAGACCTCGCGCCTAGCGATTACAGTAAAAGCTCGTTAATTCGAACTGCAACGGGAAGTCGCTTCAGTTCGAATTAACGAAAGTTCGAACGAAAGTGAAGGAGAACAACAGTAGACTGCGATTTGGAAGCAGTAGGGCATGCCAGAAATTTAATGCTTGAAAAAGTCCGCGATCGTAGTCTGCCTTTCTTCCTTGAAGGCGACAGCTAGCACTTTTTGCTCTAATGAGCGAATGTGGCAGAAGGCCACCTCTTCGCCTTCTTCAAAACTGAAGAAGAGACGGGCAGCATTCAATCCAGCCATGACTTCTGCATCGGAGGGCCACACTGGCACTTCGTCTTCCTCCTCCTCGTCACTGGCAGCGACAGGTTCAGCGCTTCTGACTTGAGAAATTATGTCCTCATCTGTCAGCGCACCACACACCACTGCACTCTCGTACACGTCGACATGGTCAGTAAAGGAGATGTCGTCCAAAACATCCGCCATGGGAGCGGTGATGCCATCTTCGAGAGCAGGTGGCCGGTTTCCTCCTTGTAGAGCTTGCATGCCGAAGCCGCAGTGGCGATAGCAATTTGCTATCGTAACCACAGTTACTTGCTCCCAAGCACGTACAAGCATGTGTAGTGCACTTAGGAGCGTCACCTGATAATTATTACACAAAATAATTTGCTCCACCAGATGGCGCCGGTAAAATGATTAAAAATTTTTAATGATACCTTGGTCCATGAGCTGCAGCGCCACTGTAGTGTTAGGTGGAAGGAAGGCTAGCTCAATGGCCTTCGTCTCAACGTCGACCTTATTAGCCGAACAGTTGTCAACGAGCAGGAGGACATTCCGTCCACAATGCTCAAACTTTTTGTCCATCTTCGCTAGCCACTGTTTGAACAGTTCCCAGTCAACCATGCCTTTCTGTTGGCCGCGTAGTCCACTGGGAGGGACCGGATGTTCTTGAAGCAACGTGGACTTTTCGATTTGCCGATCACTAAAAGCGGCAGCTTTTCAGTTGCTACCATGTTCGCTGAGACCAAAACAGTTATTCTCTCATTGCTTCTTTTCCCTCCAGTGCACATGTCGCCTTTATATGCGATTGTTTTGGCAGGCAGTAATTTGAAAAATAAAGCAGTTTCGTCCACATTAAATATGTCCTGCGGAGAATACTTCTCCATGTGGCCTTGCAACACCTCGGAGCGCCAAGCTTCACACGTTTCAACGTTTACGGCCTTTCTTTCTCCCGACAAAGCATGGAAAACAAGGTCGTAACACTCGCGGAAACGGTGCAGCCACCCATCTGAAGCAGCAAAGTCGTTGTAACCCAGCTGCAGGGCGAAGTTCGCTGCCTTCGCCAGTATCACAGGGCCGCTCAGTGGAATATCCTGAGCGTGCATGTCCTTTATCCGAAGCAGTAGCGCTTTCTCGAGGTCGAGATACTTTGCGGGCCGCAACCTCTTCCTTTCGTTGGCAACTTCTGCCGCCAAGGCATCTTCAATAGCCCTCTTATTCTTTATGTAAGTAGATAGCGTGCTTTTCAGTATTGCATGCTTCTTCTCAATTTCTTGCATAGACAAGAGTCCGGCGTCCACTTCCCGCAGGATATCACTCTTCTCTTGCAATGTTTTGGCGCAGTGATGGCGTGTGTCGCGGGCACATGCCATCTTCAAGTCGCAGCTCTGGGTCCGACTGCGCCACACCACCGATGTCCACCGAAACGAACATTAGCCGAGGCTTAAAGGGACACTAAAGCGAAACAATAAGTCAGTTTAGACTAATAAGGCATTGTTTGAGAACCCTGCAGGCAGTCATGTCAAAAGAATAGTTTGATTATTAGATGAGAAAATTAAGGTCAAGGTATCAGGATTTGAATTTCGCGCCGAAGCCCCGACGCCGGTGCGTCAGTGTGACGTCAGGGATTCCAAAGTATGTTTTTGCATTTGGGCTGCGTTGGCTGAGTAAAGGTTCCCGAAACTTGCTATGTTTAACATTTGGTTCCTTTAGAACACAATGTAGTCAGTCTGTACCACTACATAGGTAAGTAGGCTCTAGAAGATGACATCAAAATCCATGACGTCACAGCGACCAGGTGTGGGAACTTGAAGGAGGCGTCGCCACCCGTCTTTCGTCCTTGCGCTTGTTCTGGCTTATGAAGCGTCTTATTGGGGTAAGAGTAGTGTTGTTAGTGTTGTAGAAAAGTAATTTACTGATGCAGAACAAATCATTTTTCTCTTTAGTGTCCCTTTAACACCATCACAAAGAATCGCGACGGCTGGTACCTCCTGAGCTGAAAACAGACGTGCACAACCGATGAAGACTGCCGAGACAAAGACGCTGAACATGTGAAGGTGGCAAAGGCCCCGATTCGTCAGATCTTGATTGCAAGCGCAGCTGTGACGCACTTGATTCGCTGTGTTTTGGTGCTTGCCACACCATCTGCCACACAACATTAGCAGCTACACAATATTTGCAAAGCCTCCGAAATTAGCGACGGGCAAGAAGTCTCGGAGGTCACGTAGAACGGAGAGGAGGCAGCCGCCGCTGCCTTCTGGCCGACCCCGCGCCAGTTGGATTTTTCCCGATTTTGCCTTCTCTCGCCGTTCTCTCCGTTCTCGAGGCGACGCAGCCTTGTGCGTAGGCAGCAGGCGCATTTCTCTGGCTGTGTGCCAGGCGCCAAGCCGCCGGCACGGTGGTGCGTAGTTCGAATTATCCATGACGGAACCTTCTCGCGTTCGAATTCACTGGCTTTTTTATACATAGACTTCTGGAGCTTGGCTGGACCAAATCGTACAGTTCGAATTATCCATAAAATCGAATCATTGAAGTTCGAATTAACGAGCTTTCACTGTATAACTTGTTCCCCAAGTTAAAGGAACCTTTGAGTGGCCAACGCTTCCGGAGCGACGATGAAGTCAAAGAAGAGGTGAAACACTTCCTCAACGGATTGGCAGCGGAGTTCTACGACATTGGGATACAGAAATTGAAGCACCGTCTACAAAAATGCGTAGAAAAAGATGGCGATTATGAAGAAAAATAGAGCAAAGTTTCATCTTTCCAATGATGTACATTTCTATGAGAATAAACAATGTTGTCTATTTCTAAAATTGATGGGAACCTTATTTCTGGATCAACCCTCATACAATGCTGTATGCAATTAAGGCTGCAAGTCATGCAATCACAGTGGCCAGGTTGTCACTTAGTTCAGACCAGATTTTGAGATTACTGAGGGTTTCACAAAGCTACATATGGGCTATAAGAAACACCTTAATGGAAGGCACCTGAATTTGGCTGCCTAGGAATCCTGCACACAAATAAGAGTAAATGGGCACAATGACAAGCATGAAACCCAAGTGCACAGCAAAGAGTTTCTTTTTTTTTTTAAATATTGTTGCACATTTCAAAGCCAATTTCTTTTCTGACATACATGGGGGTCACAATTTCGATCAGAGTTGGTGCATAAATAGCCAAGTTGCTTTAACCTCTTCAGTGTCGGGCTTTTTAGAGGTGACGCACACCCCAGAATCAAGCTTTTTTTCTCGGATATTATAAAACGAACACAATGGCTCGTTTGTGGTTAGGCAAATACACACGTGATACTTACACATAATGACAAATGCACGCTCTTACTATGGTCCTCCCATTCTTGTCTTTGTTGTTTCTCCTACCTAGTTTCGTTCTGATGCGCATGTTTCCACAATAGTGCTGTTGTGTCAGGGTCGAAAAAATAATTACCTTCTATAAACACAGAACAGATAAAGAAGAGATGCAAGAGTGGGGGCCCTGTGCTACAGCACAAACATTTGAACAAAAAATTCCTGCATTAGTGATGAAGAAAATTCATGAGTTGCCACACACCCAAGAAGGAGCGCATTCCGCAGTGCATTAACAGAAACCCAGACTGAGCAAGCCCAGAGAGATGAGAAAATATGCTTCTAGAAATATACAACAGATGGTGGAACTACCGCAGAGTTCACCAACTTCATGTTACTGCACACATCTGACTGGAGAGAGTGGAGAATGTATGGTACGTCAGTGACATGGCAGGATAGAAACATGGAAACATACCAGCACATCAGTGACACTGAAATGGTTAAGTGCCTTCCGAAAATTAGGAAAAATTAAGCCACAAACAGCACAACTCACCTTGTTCTTTTTATACCAGGATATGGCATCAGCAAACACTGCTGCAGTGGCTTCCTTGTCTTCAAGGTTTTTATAAAGTGTCACCAAGGCTGAAATCTATAAAAAGAAAAACATTCATGAGCTAGATTTTCTTTTTTTTCCAGCTAGCAGTTATCAAAGCTAGCCCAAAAATCTGACCTATGACAGCTGAGCAAAATTCATGAGTGTGCTGAAACAGTTACAGTTGAGCCTTGTTACATTAAAATCGATAATTATAGGTAATTACTGGATAAAAATAAATAATACTAACTCCCTTGGATATAGTACAACTGAAATCCATGACTTGTTTGAATTAAGCAAAATTTTTGAAAAAGTTGATATTTATCATAACCTCAGGGCCAATTGGTATTACAAAGGGGGATATAACAAGCCTTTCTTGCTTAGTTCAAATTGCAGATTTTTTAAATAATTTTGCATTTAATGGGCTGAAATCTAGCAGTGTGCCACACTTTTGGTAACTTGCTGGATTTGCCAAGCACTGCAAAGTCAACAGCCACTAAACCAATGTACTCTACTCCTGCCACTACTGCATTCTACTGGTGCCATCTCGTCTCAACTAAGTACCATCGCATCCGACTCCTGCACTTGGCGCTCAAAACACACCACACCTTGGTTGAGAGTCATGTACTATTACACTGGAATAAATACTGAACAGTGGAGTGCATGCCTTCTGGTGCACGCTGCGCCATCTAACCCTTAAATGTGCGTGCAGTGAACTGCTGTTTAAAGGATTCACAACTTCACGTCCCGCTCTTACATTCTCAGCAATCACTCGGCTCGTCAGTACTGAAGAGTACTGCAGCATACTACAAGCCTCAGATTTTGTACATAATCATCACTAGATAACAACATAAATTGATAGATTTTGTTGTTGTTAAAGCTGGATTCACCTAATAGACCTAACTGCTGATTCGCTCCCTGGACAAGCATGACATGACTCAGTTTTCGTTTTTGAGTTTTCAGCGTCTTATTCAACTGTAATGCACAGGAAATTTTCAGATGTATTTTCCAGAAAAACGTGCAAGTGGGAATAGGGTAAATAATACTAAACATTGGTATTGTGAGCTGATGGTGTGGCTTCGAAATCTGCCAAGGGCAAGCTGAAAAATGACTTTTTCAGCAAATGAGAACTTCTTTAACACATTCACTGTCCCTAGGCACCCACAAGATAGACGCTGAAGCCATTGGGGCCACCACTGGAGCCAGGCACATGCATGCTGGCCAATCAAGTTTGAATTATCCAGCGAGTGCTAATTTCAGCATTGAAATAGCAAAAGTTCTCTCCCACAGAATTGCTTGGGTGCCACCCGGGACTTTCAGTCAGGATTCAATCAACACCTTCCATGTTGTGCTATTATCCAGAATTCTGACCAAAAATGGCCAAATTATTTTTAAAGACCCCAGTTGCCAACATGTTTTACTTCCTCAGAAAGAATAAATTTGCTTCTGCTTGTGCTGTCTCATGGATTGTGTGTTGCCACCTGCTAAAAGCACGACAGCACCGAGGCAAAACTAGGCTCATCCAAGGAACGAAAGGGGTTAATAGAAATATCTAATTCACTGGAGTTGAATTAATGAAAGTCTACTGTAGCCACTGTGTGGCATCCACTTGATGTAGAGGCCATGGTCGTGGACACAAAAGCACAGCCAGTTTGGCACTTTGCCAGGTGGCCAAAAACTCAGAGCTGCAAACTGCCACATCAGACATGTTACTAGCAACATGACATGCTGCCAAATTGCGGTCTAACTGGCAAGGAATAATCAGTAAGCCTTCCTTCTGAACTAAAATGGTTCAATATACCCATTTCTAGTAAATGTTTACTTCACTAAAACAGTATAAAAATACATCTGCTTCAACGAGAATTTCAAAGGGAACTACATTTAGTACTTAGGTATATTCACTAGTTTGTGGTAACTTCTGTTACGATGGGATTTGACTACCTTAGCACTGCAATGTTAGGTAAAGAATACTATGGAAATTCTGAGAATTGTCTACTAATGCGCAAGCATTCTTCGGCTCGGCTGCTATTTCGCTTTTGCATATTTATTTAGCTAGCTTATGCATGTCTACCCATCGCTACCAATCATCTACTATTACACTATTATAACAATTACATTTGTTAACTTGACCAATTATACATTTATTTTGAAGATATATCGTGCAACTGAGCCAAAACACCGTCACAGCCGGTTTTTCTTTTGCAACACCAGTTTCTTTATTTTTATTTTTTGTTACGACCTTGACATGATGATGATGACAGCACCAGTATTATTTTTTTTTTCATAATACTACCAATCATCTACTATTACACTATTCTAACAATCACATGTATTAACTTCTTTATTTCCCTTTTTTTGTTACGACCTTGATGCGGCGACAGCGACGTAACCAGTTCTTGTTGTTTTTTCTAACACTACCAAACATCTATTACATTATTATAATGATTAAATATGTTAACTTGCCCAATTATGCATTTATTTTGCAGATATAAGACATCGCAGGACAGACAGATTTTGCCGGGGTACTCACCAAGGAACACTTACACATTAAAATTAAAGGGACACTATATAGAAGCACCAAACCAGTTTAGACTGACAAAGTGTTCTTTCAAAACTCGATTTTCACTTTTTATGATAACAGGTCACAAAAAAGGTCTATAATATTATAATATAAAATGACTAATAATTACGTCAGAATTTCATGCGGAAACCACAGTGCTGGTGCATCAGTGTGGTGCCCCGGATTTCGAAGTATTTTATTTTTTTTCGTATTTGGAATGTTACGGATCAGTAAAGGCTCTTGAAACCAGCTAAGTTCAGTCTTTAGTGCCTTTAGCATACAGTGGAATCTCGATAAACGGAAATCGCTTAAACGGAACTGCCTCTTAAGCGGAACACCATCCTCATGGTTGGTTGGTTTTGTATTCATCCAATTGTATTCAGCTTTGTCTCTCAGAAAATGGAGCTCCTGATAAACGGACCCAATCTGCCCGGTCCCTTGAGGTTTCATTTAAAGAGAGTCCACTGTACAATGTACCATAGTCCATTTTCAGTAATAAAAAATTAAGTAGGCATGAGCAGACAGCATCGAAATCGATGACGTTGTGGCAAGCTGATGCTGGAACTTTAAGGCAGCGTTGCCACCTGTTTTACGCCCTTTTTTTTTCTTTTTTTTTTAAACCCTCATCTTTTACGACTTCCCAAGCCTTTTGTTATGGCAAGAGTCGTTTCTTTAGGTATTGTAGAAGGGTACTAATGTACTAACACAGCTCAAATTATTTTTTTTTTAGTATCCCTTGTGGGGTTGCGCGACCCTCGCGCCTCCCCTGATGTTTTTCCCGCATAGCGCATCCCCTGATATGCTGTTTTTTTCCGCACGGCTCGCGTGGCCTGGCGCCCGCGGCGCTCGGAGTGGTACAAGCGCGGTGTGAGAGATGGCGCCACCGTCGCGGCGGGGTTACTCGGGCGCCGAGGGACAGGCGCTTGCTGTCTTTCCCGGCGGGTCGGCGAACCGCGCCGGACGTACCGCGCGCGCGCGCCGACCATGCTTCTGCGAGACCGTCTCGCGTGGCCGCCTTGGACACCGTTGGCGTGACTGCACACGCGAACGACCAGGCGTTGGGATCCAGCATGGGGCGAACATATTCGCTCGCAATGCGATCGCGGTAAGTCTGACTTCTAGATTTGTCGCGCGCCCATCGGCATGTTTTGGGGATATGAACTCGGCTAGCAGGCATTGGTCTATGAAAGGTGCAATAAATGCCTTTGTGACTGTTTGCACTACTGTGTTGTCGTTCCTTTGTCCCAAGAGTACGGGGGAGAACCCCGTATCTCCCACATCTGGCGCCCAACGTGGGGCTCTTGGGGCATCGGACGATAGATTTAACAGTTTTGCTTCGTTCAAGACCTTTGTTTGAACCGAAGCGTAGGCCTAGCGTGAATTTTGATCGCTAGCATCGGCGGCGTGCTTTCTTGAGCGAGGCGACGGAGGCTGTAGTGTGTTTGAACATGTCAACATGCTAAGCCTTTTCGCAAGTGTTTTTTTTTAATGACATTCGTCGGTACGAGAGCCACGTGGTCTGCATCCTGGGAGAGCGAGGCTGAGCGCCCGCGGAGCAGTGGCAAGCCTGAAGCGAGTGAGTACGGAAGCCTCGTGGGTGGTCCGAATTTCTTATGTAAATAGCTTCTTCTATCTCTTTGACTCGGATGAAGTCGCGGCTCTGGGAGCCGGGTGGCCGCGGGCCACGGGTGCCACGACGGGCTGACTGGTATTGCGGCCTGGCACCGGGCGCTCCGACACCGTCTGGGACGGTGGGCGCCGTCAACTCGGATGCTGTGTGCACCGAGCGGAGTAGGACCACCTCACAGAGCTGACGTCTCCTCGCGGCTGCCTGTTTTGCGCCCATTTTGGGTGTTGTTTTTGGATGCCGGTTGTTGTCAGGGTAGCGACGCTTTAGGCCTAAGGCTTTACGAAGCTGCCTGTCGCACGTGGAGGGACACAACCTGGTGGACCGTGGCGTTGAGGCGTTGCAATTTGCTTCCCTCATTCTGTTTAGCCTCGCACGAATTGAAATTACTCGTTCGGCTCAAGGAAGCGAGCTTCGTTCACTTGAACTTAGCATCTGAGTAGCTGCCCGATCTTTTGCTAGCCGAGTTGAACATCGTACCACGTGGGCGATGCGCATGCAGAATTCCTCTCCCTTGCACTACTGTAGTGTTTGCCGAGTGTGTTGAGTCTACGCAGCGTCATTGGAGTCACCCCGGGCGATGGTGATGCTGTGGCCAGTTCGGCGCAGCGACTTCGGCGGCCTCCTGCATCCAGCTCACAACCCTCGGCGGCGGACAAAGGAGCCAGCGGTCACCGACAGCTACGGCGGCTCTTGCCAGCAGGGCGCGTCGGCGCGAGCGACGCTTGCTCGTACCGACTGCTGCGTCGTCGTCTCCGGAGTCCTGGCCTGGGATCGTGCCGTCGAGTCGCAAAGCTGCTGCTGTGACCGGCGGACGCCAGCGGTGTACCCAAGGACAGTCGGCTCGCATGTTATGGACAGCGTGTGGACATTTCCCCGGCGCGGCCACTGTTGCATGTACCACCTTGTTCGCGAAGCACGTGTTGATGTTAGACCGTGTCACATGTTTCGCCGGAATAAGAAGTGATTTAAGGTTGGGGGGATGTGGGGTTGCGCGACCCTCGCGCCTCCCCTGATGTTTTTCCCGCATAGCGCATCCCCTGATATGCTGTTTTTTCCGCACGGCTCGCGTGGCCTGGCGCCCGCGGCGCTCGGAGTGGTACAAGCGCGGTGTGAGAGATGGCGCCACCGTCGCGGCGGGGTTACTCGGGCACCGAGGGACAGGCGCTTGCTGTCTTTCCCGGCGGGTCGGCGAACCGCGCCGGACGTACCGCGCGCGCGCCGACCATGCTTCTGCGAGACCGTCTCGCGTGGCCGCCTTGGACACCGTTGGCGTGACTGTACACGCGAACGACCAGGCGTTGGGATCCAGCATGGGGCGAACATATTCGCTCGCAATGCGATCGCGGTAAGTCTGACTTCTAGATTTGTCGCGCGCCCATCGGCATGTTTTGGGGATATGAACTCGGCTAGCAGGCATTGGTCTATGAAAGGTGCAATAAATGCCTTTGTGACTGTTTGCACTACTGTGTTGTCGTTCCTTTGTCCCAAGAGTACGGGGGAGAACCCCGTATCTCCCACACCCTTTAAACAGCTCACAGGGTTTGATAATACATTGTCTGGCAAAGAAGCATACATTTTCTTTAAGGTAAACAAACACTCTCCACGGATAACGAAAAATGCACATGCACTGACAAACAACAGCAAGTGAGTCAAGCACAGCATCTACGCACAATTCCAAGTTTGTAGGTTGTGGTGCCAAGTGACTTCAGGATCTCACAGCAGTCGCTGAGGTGCCCTTGGGACAACAGTAGCTGAGCCAAAGTAAGCGATATTGACAGTGATCGGCTTGGGTGGCGTTCAGCATATTCCTAAAGAAAAAGGTAGACATTTTTATTACATGTTTCTCCGCATATTGAATCCCCCTTGGCTACACTTAACCAAAATACAGGACACTATATCACAAAGTTACATGTTAAAAAAAAGCTAACAAAAGATATGAATCACACAACTGTAAAATCGAATTACAGAGCATTTTCCAAATTATGTGTGGTGAAAGGGCCCTTCAGAAAATCTGGGCATTACAAACAAGGCAACTGCAGTACACAGATGACACAGTGACGATCATGTTGGCGAAGTATTCCACTGACGCACACCATGAAAACAGTTTGAAATTCAAACAAAAGCATGAACTCTCTTCTCCTTGTAGAAGTCGCCAGCATCCAGCAGGATTACTTGAAGCGCAATGGGCACTTCCACATCAGACACATTGCCTGTAGCGCACAAATAGCCAGCAGCAGTGAGAACAGCAGTGAGAACAAGGTGGGTCCTCAGCTCCGATGTGGTATTAGGCAAGAGAGGTATCACTCACGAGTGCCGACTGAGGCAATGGGGAGAGAGCCATTTGCAGGAAAGGTAGCCTGCCCCATTGGACAATGGCTTCCCAACATTTCCTTTGTTTCTCTATCAGCCACTACAGAAACCTTTTTATAAATTCTAGCAGTAGGCGCTACGTGGACGGCGTTTCACAACTTTTAGCTGCACTGTCAACTTTGATGCACTGTCTAGCTGATAGCTTGACAGTGCATCAGCACCTTCAACAGCTGTGCATGGAAAGGACGTGCCTTCATATCACATAAGCGATAGTCAGGCCACCACATGCTACGTTCGCTCAAAACATGAATGAGAGTGCTGTGATTTGACAGTGCATGAGCACAGTCACATGTCTTTTTTTCCTACTCCACAGGCTTTTTTTTAAATGCTGAAAAAAAGCACCACACGGGAGGTACGTGGTGACAAAAAACTGGATTGGTTGGTCGTGAAGCCCCTTTACAACGTAACGAAATGCGTTTGGCCCTAAAGTGAATACAGTTGAATCTCATTAGTTCGAACTCTAAGGGGAAATTTATTCAAATAAAACGGAGTTTGAACTAGTCCCTTTAAACATAGCACTTGATCAATAGTCTGGTAAAGCCAAAACAATCACTCGACATGTATAGAAAAAGTCTAGATTCCGTATAAAGTCCAAGTGCGATACGATTCCACCTAGCACGCCATTAGCTGTGGTTGTGAGGGAAAACGTGCAAGGAAAAACATGCGAGGGTGAGCTCAGGATGGTGACTTGATGCGCACCATCCTCCCGTGAGCCCAGTCTTGGAGGTGGTGTGATCAACCACACGGTAGTGTGATCAAGTGCACTCTAGGAGAGAGAGAGAAAAAGGGGGGCAGGAGCATGTGAGTGTGATTAAGTGCACGTTAGAGCTCCTTCCTGCTTCTTTCAAGCCAGATGCAAGCGGAGGGAAAAGGAGAGCACGCACCACTGTGCTTGCTCCGGCTCTGTCTCAGTTTCCCACACATCCTTCTTCGTCATGTTTACGGTAGCTACGCAGTGAGCCTTCGCGTTTGGCTCGGCTTTTTCCTAAATGCGGGCCATGGGAGCCAGAATATTAAAAAAAATAATTGTTGCAAGCTGTTTTAGTTCGAATTCGCTGGAGTTTTTCACTACAGTTATACCTCAAAATAACGAAGCATTTAACTCTTCATAACCTCCTGTCCATAGAACACCATGTATTTACAACCTCAATTTAACGTAGTGTGTTTGCATGCGATTTCAATATAATGAAACTTCGCTTCCGCCGCAAGGGAATGCTGAATAAACTGAAACTTCTGTGGCTGCAGATGGCCAAATGGTTGAATTACAAACTGCTGCTTGCAAACGCACCTCGCAAATCACACCTCTCAAATCGGAGCCATATCATGTTCCGTATAAAGTACCAGTGCGATAAGATCTTATATCACAAACTTTGTGCTTTAGGTGCGAGTGAAAGTGTTCAAGGGTGAGACAAGAAATATGGTGGCTTCTCAAGTGCCGCCTTCCTGCGCGAGCAAAGGGAAAGAGGGGGAGGGGAGCTCGCTCGCTCATAGTAACGTGATCAAGTGAGCGCGAGGGGGGGTAAGTTGGCGTGTGTCTGTCTCGGCGTGACCACGTATGGCTGTAAGCTCAGCTGAGCGCAAGTGCATCCGCACACCCTGATTTAGAGGTAGTCTGCCGCGTGTGCAAAGACTGGCCCTGCCCAGACGGTGTGGCCTCATGTAAGCTATCTTACCACGCTTAGTATTGGAGGTTGCGTAATCTCAAATTTCGGTGACCTGACCCATTGGAGTCAGAGGCAGACCAAACATTCACTCCCTGCTGCCCTGCCTGTGCTTTTCATGATTTTCATGAAAGCGTCTTCTCAGCTGCGGGGGCAGAGTGCACATGACAGCGTGGCTGGCTTCACTTAATTCAGTATCGTTGACGTGATGATGAAACCACATCCTTTGTCACCGACTCCCAAATTCATGAAAATGAATTGTTTTCTCATTAAAATTTCCTTTTTTTTGATTGTACACGGTCGTCCACTTTAAATTTGAACACGGCTCCGGGCGGCCGGCGCTCCGCGGAGCGCCGGCCGCCCGGAGTTGTGTTCAAATTGGAAGTGGACGACCGTGTACAATTCAGAAAATTTTGCGGCTCCTTCCTGTGTAAGGAAAATCGATCGGCGACTGTACTGATTTGCATAAAAGGTCGAATTTCAGTACACCGAAATTTTGATATAATGAAGCAAAATGCCGATTTTGCCTACTTCATTATATTTAGGTTCAGCTGCATTTAAATACATAGGACATTGCCGGGACCAACAGAACAGTTCGAATTATCAGTCAATTCGAATTATTGGGATTTCACTGTACATATAAAACATTTTCCAGCGAAAGCTGTATATGACTAACCTTCCATAGTTTTTTCGGCGTCCAGCAACAGAAACAGACTTAGCGATTTCTAACAAACCCGTACATGTGCAGTGCGGCGGCGCAGATGTGAAAATGCGGAACAGGTTAGAACACTCGCCGTGAACAGTAGCATGACATCAAGGTTATCGCAGTATATAAGCAGGAGAGGTATCGGCGCTAAAAACAGCTGTGTTATCGATGGGGCGGACATGTATAGTTCGTACACCTGAAGAACAACTTGCGTACGAGGAGCGCCAGAGGGAACAGCAACGAGAATGTAAACTGCGCCGGCACAAAACGACCACCGATGAAGAACGTCCCGACGATGCTGAACGAAAACGACAATCGCAAGCCTGGGCACCTTCGAACAAGCAACGATGCCAGACTCGCAACACAAAAAAAGACAACCATTACACTCTGTGAAGACGGAATAGCAGCGAAAGCACTTTGCTTTTCATTTGAAAGCTTTGACTGTCGTCAGCTTTAGCTGCCATTCCATGTTCACATAGTAGATTGGTTGTCATTCTTTTTTCATAATTCATCTTAGGTAATTAACTAATGAAGTAGAATATAAAAAATACTCCAAAAGGTGCCACATGACAGCAAATAATATGTCCTTGATTTCACCCAGCTGCAGTTTATCACTTCTTAACCCTTTCGCTGTCGGACGTTTCTGGCCGTGACGCACCCCCAGTGTCGGCTTGGTTTCAGGGAACGAGCATAACAGGGAATGAACATAGCAATTTATTTTTGATTATGATTGGTATACAAATAACATAGTCAATGCAATATGCACATTTCAGTGTTCTGCAGCTGTTGTTAGTAAACATCATCATCATCATCAGCCTGACTATAAAATCCGTTCAACATCCGAATCTGACGATGCGGAACCCTCTTCCTCTCATGCGACTTTGTCCGAATCCGAGCTCGGCTCGTTTTCTGAATCGGAATTCAGCCACCGCTCCCATGAGCAGACGAAGGTCCCGCGCGCCGAGCCATCCGAAAGTAACCGCGCGCAGGGAGGATGCGCTTTCAGTCGCCCGCGCAACGGAGAAAAATGGGACGTTGCGTGATCAAGAAGACAGAGAGAGATGGAAAAAGGCTAAACAAAGTTCGAAGGGCGTTACGTTTACTGCTGCAAGTCGGAAGCGAGGGTGCGGCGAGAGAGCGAAAGCAGCAATCGAGTCACCCTTTTTGGAGAGGCAACGGCACGTGCGCCTGAACTTGACGCGCCGTAGCAGGCACACCAACAGAAGAAAAATAAAAACCTTCAAACCAGCGGAGATTACAGAACAACCCTTGAACCCATAACCACACGCGCACGACGCATGAGCATGATCCAGCGAACGCGGAGCCACCGCGCCACTCAGCAAAGAGAAAGTGGGGAGTGGCAGTCGCACCGTACTCTTCAATACATGGACTAACACAGGTCGGAGCGAATATACGAACTTGTAGAAAGAGTCAACAGATGGCGTGGCCAATACAGGAGCGCCTACTTTGCGCTCAGGCGCGAAATTTTGAACGCACGATAGAGAACGTACCGGTACGTCAGTGACACCGTGGGGGGGAAGCGCGATGACGTACCGGTACGTCCGTGACAGCGAAAGGGTTAAAAATCCTCAGCTCAAGTAGTGCTTTCATATACTCGAACCGGAATAATGTAACAATTCGGTTCAGATTCTTTTTCTTTCTATGCATCATCAATGGTCTGAACAGCGCTCTGCCTACGTCATCACCAGGATCAGCTGGTTGTCAGCAGTGGATGAGAAGAAAGGAATAAAAGAGAGCAAAAGGAATCGCGACATTATACCAACCCTGTACTGGAAACTAACATATCAAGGTGGCGTTGATGCCATGCCAAGCCCCCAGATTTCTTTACAGCATCATTTTGAAAGTGCATACCAACACTACTATAATGCACTCAGTAGGCCATGCAATAGCTGAGAAGGAACTGCCGATTTCAGCCTACACATTTAGGAAGAAAGTGCGGACAGCTGCCAGGAAACAGGAATAGGCTTTGTTGCTTTTAGTTAGTAAGAAAACAGGCGAGAAAGAGAGAAAAGAAGTAAGTCTTGGCGAATGGAGCAAGAAGATGGGATGCATCCAAAGAAAGTGAAATCTGCTTTAAGTTGAAGTGGTCAGATGCTCCCATCACTGCCCCTGTACCACAATTTCAAACTGGATATATTAATTTTGTGCTTTCTTTTTAGACTAAAAGGGTGTAAAGGTTCACTATAATAGTATCTAGTATCAGAAAAAAGTTCACCAAGTGCACATCCAACCAATCCCAGTAAGCAGTATATCACATCCACTATCAGAAGTCACTGCCGCATGCCACTGCAGTCAGCAAGAATATCACAGTCTAGAGTAGATTAAAATACTTAATACTCTGACACCAGCAATTCATAGCACTTGAGGCACTACCATAAGACATACTAACACAAAATGAAATCTACATGTTCAATGTGTGTCACACAGCCCCTTTACGTCACACGGCGCCTTTAGGTCAGAACCACAATAATGCTAAAGGGTGACTTGCCTTGAGCAGTCGCACAACCTCCTCAAGTTGCTTGTCCTTGCAGTGCATCGTCGCAGCTCGAAGCAACACTGCTTCATCAGCAGAATTTTTAAAATTCTTTTCTAATATGGTGACAGCCTTGACACACTGGTCTAGCTGACCTGTGTGGTACAACAGGAGGCAGTGATTCAGTGCTATGGCTCGTCGTTGCTGTGACGTCAGTTTGCTCTCCAGCCCTTCAGCCACCGCCATCTTGATTTTCTTCTTGGAGTCAAACATGTTCTGGTCCTGTGCAGTGCAAATTACAAAGCAACAAATATTTCTTAGTTCCCAACGCACTTCTTTTAGAGTTCTTCGATACTGTAGCCTACACTAGTAGCATGTATTCTCGGCCATTATCGGCAACATTGCATGCAGTTGTCCCACTTGTCATTTATTTATGACCCCAGATCATGTTTTTGCACTGTATTCCCAGCAAATTGTTAATATACAGTTGAACAAACCTGTTATAAGCAAAGTAGCATCAGAAGCAAAATATACATTCATTATGCCAAATGTTCACTATAAATGTGAAAAACAATAATGGTGTGAATCAATCCACAATAGACTCACACAGTAAAGGTGTTCAACTACAACACCACTGAGCATAACAATGACGTGGCTTTGCCCGATGTCTATTTATGCATTTTATTCTGCACAATAAGCATCCTGTTACTGCGACCAAAATACACAGCATGGGGCATCCTCTATAATCAGTGAACATACAGCATGTTTCAGCCCAGATTACACCACTGCTACCAGGCAGTGTTAAATTTATATAAGGCACCAGATCATGACAACCAACCAAACTGTATATTTATTCCATAGTATTCAGCAATTTGTTATGCAAGCATCTCTTATAGCAAGGCCCAATTACGCGGACAAATGGCCAAAATGCAGCAAGCCCTAAAGTTGACTGTATCTAGAAACAGCTTACTGTGGTGATGGAATTTCGTGGCAAGGACAGAAACTAATGCTTTGAACGTAAATGGCCTTCAAACTTTTAGTAAAGCACTTAAAAATCATTGTTTCAAACATTTTTTTCTTACACATAAAAAATCCCACATAAAAATGCAGTATAACAAGCACGTGGTGCACCTACATGAACATGTGAGCTAGGTGATCAACCAGTGTGCACAGGCTTCACTGCCATCAGACAAGTACATCGCATACTTTGCTTGTTGGAAATTAATGCTTGCAACACAGCATGAAAATTGGCTGAGCATATGGTGTAACATCAAGTTAGGAATAGGATCTATGTTTACACATAGCAGTCAAAGCTCAATATAACTATCTACTTGCGGCAAAAAACTCTCTTCATTCAGTCAAGTTTCAGCATTAAAAAATAACAGGCTCCTGGGACAATCCTGGTGGACAGCATCGTGTCAATAAACATTTGCGAACAGAATCATGCAAGAAACTTGACCAATAATTACTACATCAAAAGCACTGGCACATACTGTTGAGATATTGTGGAGAGAAATGCTTCAGTGCGGACGACATCTACTTTTGAATGCAATGTAATCATTATTTTATATGTACACAACTAAATTGCATCAAGTAGCTGCTGTCACAAGGGAACAGTGCACAATTTTCTTGGTGGTGTCAACACCTGCTTTTCAATGATGCATTCTTCCTGGCTTACTAAGCCTCCACTAACAGTAACAGTGGCCTATTCACAATGCAAGAAGTGCAACCCATCAGTCTAGTTCTACTAAACCATGGTTGGTACACAACATCCAATGCAAGATTTAAGGACAATTAAAGGATTTCCAGGTTGCTGAAGGCCAAAATTCAAGGAGGTTGAAACTAACTTCAGCAATAAAAAGCTAAAAATATTCACATCTCCTTCTTAGCTGCAATTATTTATACCAAAGCAGTCACTGCACACCTGCTTCAAGCTATTCCGGTGGCTCAAAGTCTACTTTCTTATTGTAACAATGTGAATTGCCTTGTGGCACATCGCACATATTGCTTGATAAGGGTTAGTAGTGTTTGGCTTCACCCAAAGATACTTGTCGCATTAAAGCCCAAATGGCTGAAACTTGCTTTCCTACAGGCATTTTCCTAGAGCCTAGGCCTCAAATATAGAGCCATGATAATGGTTTGGTTGCCTGATCTGGCTTCGTCTCGCACCCCGATGGCAATGACAATTTATATATATATATATATATATATATATATATACATACAAGGTCGGCTCCCATCGGATGACGGCGAAAATGCATGCTGCTGGCCGAGCGCTGCCGAGGAGATAAAGAACGCCCTGCCGCTTCACCGTCGCCAGTCACGATGCAGCCGATCTTGTTCACCGAACGCATGTTTAAGAGTAGCACGATACCACTGCGCAAGTGCTCTGTCACGTGGCTTTTTTCATATTTCGCAGGCTTTCTTTGCAACCCGGAAAAAAAGACTACGCGAGACATATCGTAAAGGAAACAACTCGATCGGTGGTTTCTGCAGGTGTTCTACAAATCCGCCTATCATACTTGGGGTTCTCAGCCAATAACTAAAAAGTTGGGTAATTAAACTTAATTAGAGAGTTATGGGGAAAACAAAAAATTGTCAGAGTTACTATAGACTATTGCGAATAGTATGCGTTCAGTTCAATTCGCTTCTGACGCGCGTTTCATTTTTAAATTCTTGGCTCAAGTTATGTGGAACACCCTGTGTATATATAGCCTCAAACGAGGTTATATAGTTGACAGTGTCCATGGCGTAGCACCGATGTGGAGTTTGTTACTTTTAATGTTCAGAAGTCACCCTCAAACCTAGTTATCAAAGAAATCAAGGGGCTCATTTATTTTCAGAAAGTTCTAAGGGCACTTGAATCTCCTTTTCCAAATTCAAAGAGGTGTATGAACCCTGCTCAATATCTCTTTACTGCACCTATTCCAAATTGTCCAAGTTGCCACAGTTGGCAATGGCAGTGATGGTGAAAGGTGCAAGCAGCTTTAGCCTGGAAATCTAGTGTAACAATTGCTCACCCTGAACATGTTCTTTACTGGCACTGAGGCACACCAAGAAATATCAAAGAAACCAGTATACACTCAATAACGAGGCATAGATGCGACGCTTCCTTGAAAACTGTATTGTGGCCATAAAGTGGCATTGCAGCATTTTTTTTTTTTTTTCGCCACTACGGCAGTCCCCTAAATGTCTTATGATTTACATGATCTAATCATGTCCCATAAGTTTGGACTGGTGCGTATGCACATCACTGAACATTCAAGAAACTAGTAATACATAGGAAAACAAGGAATAAATGTGATACTTTCTTGAAGACTATGCATCACTGCAGCAGCCCTCAAAATGTCCCATAACTTACACTGCAGAAGCTTTCGGTTCCAAGCTCTTCAGCAGAGGGAACTGCTGAAGGTGCACATGTTGAGTATCATGTGATTCTGGATGGCTTATGGGAACGCGTACATGCACTATGTGTTTTGTTAGCACCCAGGAACTTGAAAATAAGTAAACATCGCCATCTACAAGAAAGAAGACAGATTTCCTTACCTTGTTTATTGTTACAATGTTGTTAGCTGCCACCGCTATGATGGCATTGTCTGAAGGTCTGCAACAAAACGGCATTCAACTATAGACAACAAATATATTTAAAAAACATGCAAATTTGTGTCCAGCACTAAGAAACAGTCTCGCTCAATTTCGTTAGCCACATCTGCTCAGTGTCTGTGGCATAGGTGTACGGAAGGCTTTATATTAGGAAGGGGGAGGAGGGCATATACTGCAGGCCAGACTTGGTGCCTTTTAACAGTGCTTCCTTAGCCATATTGTTTTCATTAAGAGGTTTTCATTTTTCACCTTTATCTTTTTAACATTGAAGATTAAACCAGACTATTCTATAACCTTTCCCAAAAGGTTTTCTCCGATGGAAACATCTCGGCTGTTGGTAAAACAAAATGTTTTTTGATCAGACTTTACTGGTGGTTTTATCCTCACCTTGTTATGAAAAATAATACCTAGGCTTGAGGGCAGGGTATTTTGGGAGAGGCTACCTAGCACCTCCCGAAATACCTGCCTACACCCTTGCTCTCAGGCCACGATACTAAGGTTACAGAGCTAAAGCATGACACAAGACAAGACTTCAACCAAGGCCAAGCCTGTCGTAACCTGGTCGTGTGTCCTGCTTTCACGCTGACTTTAGTAATTATAAAAAATTATTAACTAGCCCAATACACCATGCTCATGCGTGTAAATAGGACGCTTTGGGGGCATCCACCTTAGCATTGCTTCCTGTTTCATATTCTGTTAGAGGAATTAAAGACTGTGTAATCAACCTGTGCCCCCTTCCTCCTTCATGCATACACCTATGGGCTACGATTTTGTGGCGATACCTTTTCCCGATGCTAATCTCTTTCGCGCTTTTTGCTTTCATGAGTGGTCAAGAGACGCTCCCCTGGGCGGAGTGTCAAATGTGGCCACTCACAAACACGAAAAGCGCCGAAAGGCATTAGCATCAGGAAAAGACATCAGTACAAAATCGCGGCCATGGTCTGTAATACAGTAAGTGCATCACCAGCGGCACAAGGGCAATGCCCCATTTATGTGCATCAGGACAAGCTAGGCTAAGGACCACACAAGAGGGCCATGTTGGCATAACAGAAATCAAATTCTCGCACACCAAGTAAGAGAGCGAACAAGGAACAGAGACTGAGAACATCAGTAAAGGCTTCGTACAACGCAACTGGAAAAACATACTTGGTTATATAAACATCAATGTCTAGAGGTTGCCTAGTGCAGGCCGCATAGGAGGAAGCTTTATCACAGGAGCTACAAAATATACATAGAAACAGAGAAATTGTCCTGCTTCGTATTCACTGAACTGATTCTGATGAGCCTCCCTTGTTGCATTTAAAAGGGAAAGTTAATTGGAGCAGATTTTTTACTTATGGCTATGACATTTTAAAAGAAACTTGCCTAAAATGGGAAATTTTTAAACCGAAGAACTTCTCAGTGAGAACAGATATAACACTGTGGGCTGCATCAATCAGGGCGTCCAAAGCAGACAAAATGGATATATCATACATAATTCTGAAACATAGCAATGTTTTGCAACTAGATTCTATGCAAGATTCATGTAACCAATGTGAAGTTTCACGTAAGCTCCCTCAACAAATACTTCCTATTTTGTCAGCTTTAGCCACTCTTATAGGGCGCAGCTTACAGAATTGCAGTATGTTTTTGGCACAGAGTTGGGTAGCTGTAACTTGGTGCTTCAATGCTTTTTAATAAGGAGAGTGAACCGAGCAACTTGGTATCGATTCATGTCAAAAATTTAGTGCTACATAAGATGAAAACAAAGGAAGAACACACCACTAGCGCGGTTATCAGAAAGAGCTTGGGGTGCATTCTTCCTTTGTCTTCATCTTTTCTAGCGCTGAATTTTCAACAAGTCTTTTTATTTTTAGAAAACTTTTGTAACACATTTCGAGGCCCTAGATTAAAATTATGCTTTGAACAGTCAGTAGCATTAAAGTTTTTCTCTTGAATGTGACAAGTTTTGTTAAAAATGATTGGGCAGCAGCCCAAAGAGAGCATTTCCATTATTTTTATGCAGTATTTTCAAAGGTAAATCAGACTTTGTCTCAAACTAAATAAAGCCTCCTCACTTTGTCTTTTTCAATTTCTTGGAAGAGAAATTACAGAACCTAGCAATGGCATCACTTTTGTGGAATGAAAACATTTTGTTACATCATGGGCCACAACTGATCTTGAACTACATAAACCAAAGGCAAATGCTAAAAACCAAGCTCTGTGCAATCTGCTTTCATATCAGAAATGTTACAGGAGTCTACTCACCGTTGTTTGAGTGTTAGATTGTACAGTTTCATGGCCTGGTCAGGGAAGCCTAACCTCTGCTTGGCATAACCTAGTTGTGTCCTGAAAAAACATGTGCTTGAACACCTCGGCCCAAACTGTGTGACTGCAGAAGGCATGAGATCACCTAGCACTAGCATACCTCACAATGGCCAGCTCTTCCTCTATTTCATCCTCAGGAACATCATCTTCTTCTAGCGACTTTTTGCATAGTTCTGTTGACAGTGCAAAGTAGGCAGTCACACAGTGATATCACCTCAGTGTATTTGTCATGCACAACTTCTTAGTAGTCAACATTGAAAAACTTGTCCCAACTCATGCAAAGTTTCCACATTAAAGCCTTACTGCAATGAAAGTTCACTTCGGTAAAGTTATTACAAATGAGTAGTGTTATGATTGGACTGAAATTCAGCATCGCAAGTCCAGGCAACATTCCAGCTTGCCTGCCTTTGTCGAGTTCATTGCCCGCCTCTCCGAGAAAGCGTCATCACTTTGGCACCTGCCACTTCCCTGAGCTGACCCAGGCAACAGGGCAAGCAATGAAGGGGAGAAGGCCACTGGCATCTCAGATCACCAGGACGACCAAAAGTGTGGGGCGAACAATCAGGTGCTGGCACCACCATGGGTGCACCCATAGTCTGAGACAACCTGTTGTGTTACCTATCTTACTATTGCACCATTGTAGAACATTTCGTCATTCACACAACAAAGGACAGAGGTTGCGTAGAGGGGAAGTGTCAAACTGCAGCTTTCATTTCTGGGGCAGAATATTCATACAACTGCACTGCATTCAGACAGGTCTTTACTGCACATGAATTCCTCATGTGATACAATCTTAGCAGATGTCACAGAAATTACAGTTTAAGTACATCTATAACTACCTTTGCTAAAGAAAGCATGATTTGGTGGGTTAAAGAGAACTGAAGACCCTTGGCTCCAGCACCAATCACAACAGCAACAACAATTAGACCATGTCACAACCATCTCTTCATGGACCAGTTTTGTTTTCAGCTTCGGTTAGTGGGCTCAACATAACTATGCCAGACTGAAGAAGTGTCATAGCTTCCTGTAAGGCATGCTGCGTGCCATACTCTCACATTAGTGATGAGCTCTGCATTATAGTGCACACATTCTGAATGCACACCTTATCGCCAAAGCAAAGGCCAGCTGGCTATAGCCAGAAATGGTCAGCTGGCATTTACTTTCTGTGGCATTTAGAAATCACATCGGTTACTGAATAATGACACACTGTGCATACTTCAAAATTTGTTACTTCTTACATTATCACCTTTAGTGCAAGACATGGTTTTCCTGCTTTTTAAAGTAAAATTTAATTCATGCAACAGTATATTCTTTTCAGATATACTTATCATAAGAGCATTCATTCCATTAAAATTGATGCCCTCTTCATGTAAATAAACAGGAGCACAGAACATTCAATTTTGTGAACCACAATGGTCAATGGCATAGAGTGAACAATGAAAATAACCACCTTTCTTTAAAAAATTTACAATACTTTAGTACCTGAAGCTAACAGAAATCAACTAACAATAAGAATAAGCTTAACAAGGTCAAAATTTGTAGTCTCACTTAAAAATGGTAAAGCAATCAAAAGTAGGCTTTTGCGTAAAGTAGGCAAAAAATACTTGCCTTCAGCTTGCACAAGCTTCTGAAGTGCATCAGCGAACTTTGCCAGACCCAGCAAACTGCAAGCTTTGTTATAGCACAACTCATATGAACCTTCTCCTAGACTTGGAGCACCTTTCACCTGAAAGTGTGTCCACAACATTGGAACAACATAAGCTTATTTCCAAGCATTAAAATATCAAAGGCACATACCTCCTGTTGAGTCTGCATTGTCAAAGAAGCTATGACAGCTGCAAGATTTGTTTGTCTTTCCTCTTCATATTCATCCTTAAAAAGAGACAAAAAAAAAACAAAAAAAACATGGTGTTGCTGTTCAGATTGCAACAGTAATCATGCAGAAGTTTCTGTAAGCCTTAGTTAACCGTTTTCAGTTGGCTGAAAAGTGCTCCGGCGAATATCTTACGTTCATCACTTAAATGGTCTCACGTTTAAAGCGTGCAAAAATCTGATCAACAATAAAGCCAACACAACCTTGACTGCCTGAAAAATTGGGAAAATGAAATTGGGAAACTTTAGCAGAGGCATAAAAGTTTTCAGCACATTTAACATTGTGTTTCACCTACAAGAAAAGATTCATTGCTGCCCTCCTAGTGCCACAGTGCCTAGTGCCCTCCTAGTGCCATTGCTGCCCTCCTAGTGCCGTGTAGCCTACGTCTACACATGCTGCACACATGCAGCATGCACACATACATGCACACACAACAGTAAAGGGGGAATATTGGGGATAGAATGCATTTCTTTTGAAAGCTTGTCCCCCTTAGCAGACACCTTTTGTGAGACACCTTTTGTGGGATACATGCCACCTTTATTGACTATTATTTACCTTTAGAAGCAGCACACAAGCAGCAGTCAACTTGGAAGAGCACAAACTGACAAGCATCGCATAGTCCTTAAAATCATAGTGACTTCAACAACTCTGCCGTTGCCGTTTTCAATTGTTTGTTTCTATAAACTTGCTCAAAACAAGAGCCCCTCAGGAGACTGGTGTCCTCTCTCTCCATCAGGAACAATTCCAACGGAGGGTTTAAAGACCGACAAGCAAGCCATGTTTGTGAACAGAATAAGTTTTTCCAAAAAGTCATAGAACTAGTCCACATTCGTAAGCATTATGAAAAATTAAGAAGAGTCGGCAAGTACACACTTACTCTAGTTTGTTATCCACAGCACCTAACTATAAGTGGACCAGGATTTTAGAAGAGACAGCTCGCATAACCTCTTCGAACAAAATTCTGATGACAACCAAGCAATGTTATATTTAGCGCTGAAACCTCACATCCTTCTTAGAAATGGAGAAAGCTCCTCTCACTACTTGGATTGAGCAGGTACATATCAAACAACTAACCTCCGAGTTCTTGATGAGGTCCTTGTAGACATCAAAGCATTCCTGGTAGTTTTCAAGCCTATATAGCTGTAATAAGTGAAAGCAACAGTTTCTTATAGACACAACTTTACAACTGGTATTACGGTTAAGGTACTGCAGATGTATATAAACGCCACATACCACTTGTGCTTTCAACTCTTTAACTCTAAAGCTCTGCGTAGTAATGCTACTCAACAAGTTCCACGCCTCCTTGGTGTCATTCAATCGGTATAAACAATATGCCTTCTCAAAAGCCACGTCCCTGTTGCAAAAGAAACAGAGCAAATTAGTGCACACAATCATATTTATCTGTGTTTTGTATGTTACATACACTGGACTAAATCTCGCAACGAGTCAGCTACGACAGTTGCATACACACCCGATGTGTTTGGAGTTCTTATTGATGACGTCGATTGCATCCTTGAAGTTTCCTAATTGTATTAGGCACACCACCTTGCACTGTAACGCTTTTTCTTCCGTCGGAAACTCATGCAAGACTGAAACAGAACAGAAACCGGTTAAGTACTGCACGCGAATGTCAAAGCAACGTAACACGCTTAACAGAGTGTGTCGCTCAACTGACAGCAGTTTATTCATTTTGAACGAAGACAGTCAATGTTTTATACCTTGTCCGCAACAAGCAATAATCGGTACTGAGCAATATAAACGAGTACGCACTGTTTAGTAGTTAATGGTATGCAAGGGGGTCGCCATATGGGCTGGACGAATAAAGGTGATCACGAGTGGATTTCGTCAAAGTTAACAACAGAAACACAGAGTTTACGTTAAGAGAAGCGCGCAACACCTACGAATTCCTCGCTCTAAGTGGTAAAAACAGCGAGGCAGAACACATGAGTGCGCACGAAGATCATGTGAAGACGTACTTACTTTTGTCACAAACCTTCAGGGCTCGGTCGTACTCTCCGCTCTTCCCGCAACGGCTAAGCTCAAGGTAAAACCCAGACAGAGCAGCCGACGTGTTTGTTTGAGCCATGTTTCAGGCAGAAAAGAAAAAAAAAACACGCGGCACAAACTTTACCAACTTCTGCCAGCTTCGTTTGCCTCGCTGCCTCCAGCGATGGACAGCAGCTATGTGGCCCACCGATGACGGCGCCTCCTGGGTGCATAGTGAATCCTGGGTGCATTTCGTGAATCGTGGCGTCGATGTCAAAAATTTAAAAAAAACACTCTTAAGTTAACCGAAAACTAACTCAAACGCCTGATAATGTACCGAATAAAGTTAAACTGTGTGTGATTACACCGTCTTTAAATAAAACGCATAGCAGACGCTTTTATTCCGCCAGTTAAAAAAAAAAAATTCCTTTCAGCCATTTGCGTTTTGCAACCAGTTTCGCTGATCAGTTTAGTTGATATTTCTTTCTGCTTCGTTGCTCTAAAAAACAGACGCGGGGCACGCTGATAACACCGCTTCCCAATCATTTCGTTTCCTACTTGTCCGAAATTCATTAGCACTTGAAAACTGGTTGCCAGAAACTCCGGTACACTAGCTTTGCCGCACGATCGCATTACTGAAAATTTCGAACAGTTTCGTGCCTTTTAGATGTTGCTGTTACTGGGGCTAGAGCGTACTCTACTGGGGCGAAGTGCTGCAAAGCGCAGAGCTGTGCTTGCATGTGCGTGTTGTATCCCTTTTCGACACGTTGACACACTGCGAATTATACTACAAGCTTTGTGAATTATACTGAATTTGTACGAGGTTTCCGTATGGAAGCCGAAACCTCTGGAACTCGACACCTTTTTGGTCGTGTCCTTGTTTACGACAGTAATTATACTTGATCGACTTCTGTAAAATGTGCTATAACTTAATCCTGGGCATGCCCTAGTTCAAATATCTCACTCGACCCATAAATGAAGGGGCTAATTGAGTTCCACAAAAAGCTTTGTGGCAGGATACTTTCCATAGGAAAAAAAAAAAGATTAAAAAGCGCACCAGTAAGCAAGGAGAACACGTGCCAGTAAAATTCTCGGTCATGAGAGCTAGCAAAACGGTGAATTTAGACAATGCAAACATCATGAAGATCATTGAGTTACATTTCTACATAATATTTCTTTCCAAACACCATTAATGACTGGAATGACTTGCCTTTGTAAATGTATCAGCATTGTTTACCTTTTGTACCAGCATGCATTACCGTATTGTTGAAGCATTTTGTTGTATTAGCACTGTTTTACTTCTTGTGACCCAATATTGTATTTTATTCACCATGCACGGACTTCGTGTCCACAGTATGAAATATATGAAAATATCATGCAAGCTGCTCGTAACAGGAACCCATGCAGCTACGCTTCACTAATTAGTGCCACCGACTTCTGCATTAGGTCTACGTAATAACAGCCTCTCACCTTTGCACACCATTTAATCCTGTCTGTTGAAAATTAATTCTGAACACATTACTTGTTTATTCAGCACTGTGAAATAAACCAAACCAAAAATTCCGGATTATTCATGGGTGTTTAATGCATAAAGAAATGTGCACAACATGCCTAAACCTCGATATATGTGTAAGCACTGTAAAAAACAATGTATCGTATCCGTAGCACACATAGCCATTTTGGGAAACTTGCACATGCAATGTGTGTCCCCCCCCCCCCCCCAAAAAAAAAAACAAGACCAGCAAACTACCATACAAGTTTCAGCAAGCACCCAGACACTTCTTTCTTGCTTGCTTGAAGTATAACTAGAGGTGGGTGAATGTCAACTTTTTTAAATATGAATAAAATATGAATAGTCAGTATCTAATATCTAATAAAATATGGAATAGCGAAACGCAGATGCAGAAATTTACAGCAGAAATATTTACTTCCATATAATTAGGTACCATGCTGCATCGACTAGTGAAAAAAGACGGTAACTATCAAGGACAATTAGAGTCACTTTGAAGCAAGGTTACCAAGTGTCATTAAAAAGAAACTGCAAGAATAGCCTCTCGACATTCTTAACGCCTGGTTTCAAACGTTTCCCAGAATAATGGCTGGTGTATAACTAGAATTTTAACCCTTTACAGCAACTTGTTGCATTTACGCAACATTCCGATGAACGGCGTTAAAAACAGAAGTCCGTTTGGAGCTGCCTGTACACACTGTTGCATTTCCGCAACATTCGTCTAAGAAATGTCGCCTTTTGCTGCCATCTGTGCTCATCCTTCACATCTTCTAGCAAAACAAACGCGGCAGAGGCTGCACACGCCCGCGAGCAGTGATACAGGTAAGTTTTGCCAATTGTAAATGTATTTCGCCATAAGACAAAGCGAAAAAAAAAAAAATTCTTACGCTAAGCTCCACATCCTCCCGACTCAGTAGATTAAAAAAAACTTTGTTATCTCGGAATAGTTTGTTCCTGGCGACTGAACGTTGCTATGTTGCGCAAATGCAACCCCCAATGTGTACCTGGTTTACTTTCTTTGGAAAAGTGAAATGGCTCCCAAAGACTTTTACAGCTGAGCAACTCCTCCCGACAGTGAAGGCAGCGACCTTTCCAGGAGCGATGCCAACCAAGAGTGTAAGTCCGTTTCGATTCAATATGTGCGCAAGATGTTTTCTGGTCGAATTTCCTTTTTTTTCTTTCAAAAGGATGCGGTGCATGCGCACGCTGCCCTGTCCTGTCGTCACGGGCACAATCTTACGTCTGTGCTTCTATGTGCTAAATTTTGACGTGAAAACACTGCATTGTTTCCTGGCAGCACGGGGATCTGCATGACATACTGCACGAAGTGTGGGAACCACCTGTGCTGCAGAAACAAAAGCAATTGCTTCTTATTGTTCCACACTAAAACATAAGTGCACCGATGATCGTCACGTGCAAATAAACATCTGAGTATGAATCGCACTAAGTCCTATCTTTCCTCTTCAACTTCTTTATTTGCACGTTGTTGCAAATATGCAACATACCCTTTTTCTGCAAATTCAAACCACAGAAATTCGCTAAAGTTAGTTTCCATGGGAATGCAGCTACTTTTATGCTTCCCTACAACTCCATGAATAATATTTTGAGGCAACAAAAAATTGTGCAGTAAAGGGTTAAAAACGCCAAAATAAGTAAAAAAAAAGGAAAAGTAAAAGCTGCTGAAGGACTTGCGTGCTGTAGATGCATGAATTACAGCCTGTTGCAAGGAAAACACAACTGGTTGTAGTGTAAAAAAAAAACCGCCATACGAACATTAACACTAATGACAGAATACACGCAAGATTCACATCATGTATACGCTTCAGACTCAAAACAAAAAGAAAGTTTTCATTATACCCATTTTCTTTCTTTTGTAGTTATCTTACTTATAGTAATTAGCATACTTTTTTAGCAGACAGAGAACAGTAACCAGACAAACTGTTGGCTTTTGCAAAATATTTAGTCTCGAGATTCGAAAATACCGAATAGTTTATTTTCAAATATGAATGCAACACATTAGTGCAACCTTAAATTCGTATTCAAATCTTTGAATATTCACCCACCCCTAATAATAACCAAATTTGCAGCAAATGTCTAATTCAGACCTGCCAGTCTTAAAACTCAAAATAAACTTAGATACTACCGTTGGAGCCAAGAAATACTAAAATTCAATAAAATTTCTAAAAATTCTTGTATCACTAAAGATGTTGGCTTTACTAAAAATCTTGCAGACTCTGTTCTGTAGGCTGTGGGTGTCTGGTATTTCACAGGGTGCACCTGAACTCCATGAGGCGCACTCTGAATGGGAACTCGTCTCTGAAATCACAGCAGTAATGTTCCATGCCATCGAAAAACAGAAATGTTAATGAAGTTTTGTCCAGTACTAGTAACATCAGCCAAAGGTTTTGTTGCCATTATACATTAGCCATGGTGTTTCCTACAATACATAATTCTTGCACACAACTCTATAACACGAGCTCTATAAGCAAGTGGTGCTGCTTTGTGTAGGTCGTCCAAATAATCAAGAATTAATGCGTAATTAAACCAACAGTAAGTTAGTAACAATTCATATCAGCAAACTGTGCAAAGTGATAACTAAAATCAGCGATTTGATCATCTCACACAACCTTAATGTCTTCCTATATATTTGTTTCCCATAGTTTGAGCCTAACTTTAAAAATAGGTGGTACATATTAGAAAAATGAGGTGAACAGCATACCATACGGTTTGTAGTCGTCTCGAGTTAGTTTTTCTAAGCGCCATTATTTTGTTAATTAGTTCACTTATATTATATATTCATTTTAGAGCATAAGCTGTAAACATTAGGTTTACATTGCTAAATGTAAACTAATGCTAAAAAACAACCAATGAAGTTGCTCTATGACAATACATGTATCTCTTGCATGGTTCTTTCAGCCTTTAAAGAAGCCCATTAAAAAGTATTTAAAAAATAAAAAGCATTCACTGCACGTCTGTGTATCTCTTATCATGTAGGGGACCAAGGCAGATTTCCATCTTCATCACAAGTTCACAACTATGATGCTGACATGGCTGTCTGGTTTACGCTAAACACTGTGGCCAATGGCTTTTTTGGAAACCATACTGCAATCCAAATGTGTGCGTGTATGCACACACATGCACACATTATGTTGCTGGCTTGCAATGTACACATTTACTAATCAAGAGCAATCACACATCTTTCAATGAAGGGCCATTTGCAAGCTAAAGCTACAAGCCACAAATTATCTTGTCATGCTTCTTTATTTACATTAACAATGTTCCAACAAATAATCTTCACATGCTGCTCAAGTGCCGTATTTCTTCTTCCAGAGCGGTGGTGGCAAGCCTTCAAGCTGTTCTGGAGGCACTTCTACAACCAGCATCTCATCTTGTACCTGATCAAACAGTGTCAGCCACTGAAAAAAAGATTTTAGTCATAAACAATGCAAGTAAGAGACAATTATCAAAGCACAGACCACAAATCTTGGAGGTAAAAGGCTTTTTAACCAGAGGGTAATGACACTACAGTCAACGAGCAACTTTTCAGACATGCCCAATAATTCGGACGCCTTCGCAGCACCACCACGCACTTCATAGAGCCAATGCATTAGGACATCTGAAACTTTGAACACAGAAACTCTTTGCCGTCTGATTTTTGGGACCTTTCGCTGCGACCACATGCCTGAAATGGCAATAATCGCAGCCACCATTGCTGCCATTTTGATTATCTCACAGCATCACAACATCACGCATCTCATGCTGCACGCCGATCGGATAGCATTCATAGCTGCCGCGGCAACACTATGCCTAGCTGCTCCAACGTTTCTGCTGTTCTGCTGTTCAGCGTTTTTTTTTCTTTTATTTTATTGAAAAAATTTGCCATTGTCAGCAAAGGCAGCGAATTCGCCTTTGTCGTCCTCACCGATGGCTTCGAAGTGCGGAATGTATGGCAAGGGTCAAGCATTGCAAAATGCCGGTTCCCAAAAGTCAGCTTTGCCGCAATACAGCGGTGTTAAGCGGTCAAGCATACACACTGTATTGCAGTGAAACATACCAAGAGCAGAAAGGGGCCGCTGTCGTGGGACACAGTATAAATTAGACATGCGTGCACCCGCCATCTTCTGTCACAGTACGAGCATTGATAGGCCTAATGAATGTGCAGGAGGGCTTCAGAGCTATGTCGGAGGTACCTACGGCAATTTCAGTCCTTGGGGGCAGTAAAAGGCATGCATTAATTTTTTCGGACGTTGATTGTATATGTGAAAGTGACACATAAATAGTGCTGTTACACCAGTAAATTAACAGAAGGGTGACTAATGTTTCCTTTCACTGGGCCTTTAAGTTTATTTTGCTATAATGAACTACATACTCATAAAATAGAGAAATAGGCAATATTAATTTTTCAAGGTTCAAGAAAACAAATTTTTTTGCAAGCTTCACATACCTGGAACTTTTTCTTTCGCACAGCATTACTTCTGATGCCTTTTCTGAGAGCCTGTGGTTTACAAAAATAAAAATAAAGCTTTAATACATAACAGAACAGACCAGCCAATCTAGTATGTACCTTAACACAACTGCTTAGAAACCTGAGTCAGAAGAACAAAGAACTGTTACTTCTAGTATACAGACTACTCATACTAATTTGGCAGTGTTAATTGCAACTCATAATTTTACAAATTATGCAAATTTCATTTTAATAAAATGATAAAAGTTCATTTTATCTTTAGATTTCAAATGTCACGTTGAACAAGAGGAAATTGGTGTCAGGTGCACATTAGCTATGCCAAATAAGGAAACAAAATTTCTACTAAGTTTATGAAGCAAGAGAGCAAGGCATCTTCTGCACCAAGTATTGCCACTGTTGCATAAATCTGTGCACAGAATTACCAATCCATCTCTAAAACGAAAATGAGTTTTCACCTTGTGGTGCAATTCCCTGGCTGTTAATGCTAAAAAACAGTGGTGTTGAAAATTGGTAGCAATGGCCATCCCCACTTTGCACAAGAGTAACTGCTACACTCCCCATCTTCCAAACTTCCAAAGCCCTGCTAAGGCAACATATGGTCTATGGCATTTTCGAGGTTTTTCGTGCAGAACCTATTTATACCAGTGAAAGTTACTGCAACAATGACAAACTAGCTTGATGAAATTTCAAAGGCACCTTTTAATTTAAACCTTGAAAGAAGTCAAACTAGTTCTGCATAACCCAAGCCTGGACCATCTGAGGTCCTGCCAAGGTTAAGCGAGATAAACTACACTTTCTTCGTCACACACACAAAGGCAGGTATAATGGTTTGCAGACTTCAGGAATGAAGGCTCCTCAGTTTCGGCACACAGAATGAAAAGTTGTAATCTCAATGCTGGTGATACATTACCTTTGCCTTATCAACAATAAGCAGCTCCTGGTCACTGTAGGCAAAGAAAATGTCTGCATTCCTGGAGTCGAATGCAATGCCTGTCAATGGTTTTGTTGTTTCCAATGTCAGCCCACCGTGTTGATATGCAACTTGACACCACTGGTTTGATGATTCGCTGTTAACATCATATTCTACAACCTAAAATATAATAAAATGAAGTGAAAAAGTTTTAGCCCAGTGCTAAAAGTATAATGAAAACATTCTGAGAGCAGAACAATCGGACATAAACCACAACAAATACAAACAGCATAATTCACCTTATACTCAGTTATGAGGCATTTCTCAAACACTGAACCGGCAATTAATACAATGAGCAGCCAAAACAATGGCTCTTAAAGGACATAAAAAGCAGACAGTCAAGTGTAGGCATACTAATAATACAAAAATATGACAAGTATGAAATCCCTAATTCCACAATACCATGGCTGGCAAATATATCGTAATCTGCTTGTATAATGTTATCACGAATAATAATGCGCAGCTTATACAGTTGAACCCACTTATAATGATACCAGTTTTAACAATATATCAGAAATAACAATGAGCAGACAATGCACTGTCAACTTTTGTAAGTGTCCTTTGGTAAAATAGAACCGCTTACTTCAATGCTCTCATGCTGCGTTACTGGTTACAGCAATGAGATCTGAACACTGCGCGTGTGTGCTGAAAGGAAAAGAAATCTGAAATCCTTAGGAAAAAAAGAAGGAAAAGAAAAATGCGAGCCACTTCAGCACATCTCCCTTTATGCCACACACCTCGCACGGCACACCTGTTTGCACCTTTGTACAACTCAGTTATAACAATCATCGTTTATAACAATGGGATTTTCTTAGCACATAAATATTGTTATAAGTGGGTCTGACTATAGTACTTATAGCGTCCAGCATTATGACAACATTCAAGATTACATTATGGAGTTTAACATCCCAAAACTACACAGTGGTTTATATGGGACACCATAGTGGGGGTGCTTCAGTTTAACCTCTTAATTGTTTTGGATCAGCCCTGCTTGTCCAAGCCCTCACATCCCAAGCGTTTATGATGAGTGTGGCTCGTCCTTGTGGTGTTTGTTCTCCCCTTGAACGTTCTGGATGAGAGGCTCTCGTCGACGGTTTAACTGATGTTTCAGTCAGCAGATGACAGCAAATTCCCGCTTTCTTTCTTCTTCTACAGCTGAAGCATGTATTTTGCGTGGCAACTGGCATTTTCATAAGGGCGTCTGATGGAGGCTATGTGTGTATCACTAGCTCGTCTTCATGAAGAAGGGGCATTTTGTCGTCTTCTTCCCACGATGACAATTTGGTTACCAAGGCGTTTATTGTTTCTCGAAGCAAAGACAAATGTGATTATGACTGATGTCAGCAGTTCCTTGGACTAAGAAGACAAGGAGGAAATCTCACAGGACAACATTGCAAGTGCCCGTCTTGAGGACTAAAATTTCCGCCGAAGGTCTTTTTCTTCTTCTGTACCCTGTAACAATTTTACTATAAGCTTGCTAACTGAATTGTTTGAATATATTGAGTGTTTTCTACAGCATGAGCTGGTTTTTATGGTAGTCGATGAAACAAATCAGAAAGTGACTCAGCATAACCTCATTTTGAACTGTACTACCCGCTGCCAAAGCTCCCTTAGCCAAATGCTAATGCACTGTTAGCATGTACAGCTAATGCGACAAATAAAGATTTCTACATATAGTTCATACATAATTATTGTTGATGACTAGCAGGTGGCTGGTGCATATACAAGGTGTTTCAGCAAACACTTTCAAAAATCTTTAAAGATTGCCCTGGGGCAGATAGCTCAATTCTAGTTCATGAGGTGGTCTACTCGAAGCGGAGGGAACTACTTGCACAAAAAACTGAAATGCAAAATCGACTAATTACCTTATGGCCAATATTGCAGTTTACAAATTGAGTTCGCAAGGCGGATCCACTTGGAACAAATTATGAGGATGACACCAGTTTCGAGATATTAATTCCCAAACTTTGTGAAGAAATGCATTGGCAACCCAGTTAATTTGTTAACAAAATGTCGTTTTATGCACCGAAGCACACAAGTAACTGGAATGCCAATGCATTTCTTCACAAAGTTTGGGAATTCATATGTTAAAACAGGTGTCGTACTGAGAATTCGTTCCAAGTGGATCAGCCTTGTGAACTCCACGGCTAGAATTTCTAAATTGCAATACGTATAGGCCATAAGGTAATAAGTTTAAAACTGAATTAGTGAATTTTTGTTAATTAGTCGATGTTGCATTTCAATATTTTGTGCAAGTAGTGTCCGCCGCTTCAAGTAGACCACATCATGAACTAGAATTGAGCTATGTGCCACAGGCAACCTATAAAAAATTTTGAAAGTGCTCGCTGAAACACCCTGTATACTATGGCATACAATAAATTTCAGTAACCTACGTTTATTCGCTCTGAGTCAGTCAGGCACGTACCCATTAAATTAACCAATTTAACCATTGTTTATGAGAACATTTAGGGATCAACATCTTTTTATTTAAAAAGGAAGTAGACAATTTCGTGTGTTTTGAATGACGCTTCTACAGTTATCAATGGAACCGCCTGACGTAGCCACTTCTCTGCCGTGCTTATGTGGGTGTTTTTCTAACCTCTCGGCAGTGGGCGGAGTACGTCTAGAACCGCAGCGTCCTGTGCTCTGCGCGGTCGTACAGGACTGGCGGCCACACATCGTTGCGCAACTTCTCAAATAACAATACGAGTCGGTTTTGGCACTTGGTAGAGCAGTAAACGAGGGATCCAGAACTGTGATTGTTCCACAAATATATATTTCTCTATAATTATTCCAGAGCTAATTAAAAAAATGCTACTATAGTCTGATATAACTTAAGTCTGCAGTGAAGCCTCGCCCACGCCCTCATAACGCCAGCCACTGCTCCGCCACGAGGCTGCAATTGATTTGTAATTCAAACTTTTCCTGTTTCCCAAGTAAGGCGGTGACCCCAAAAATAAAATTATTAGTGCATAATTTTATACCTTTTCCCTCGCCTATTATAGTGGAATGGAGAAAGCCTAGTTCTTTATTGAACTGAACTAAAATGCTTGCTTCGCTGCAACTATTTATTGTCAAGCTTCACTTCAGTTGGCAGTGAAGTTTCATGAGTAAAACGGGCTCAGCAGTGAAATGAACTATACCGCAGAATTTTGAAGAGTGAAATGCACAGACTCCATACACTTTGTCCATGACTGTTGCACACATTGCTTCTGCTGATAAAAAGACTCTTCAAGAACAGCGGATGCTCCGGAGCAATCAAGTACGACGCCATATTGAAAAGGCCTCATGACGATGATTTTGTTTGCTTCTGTGATTGGCTGGCAGAGTAACACAACCCTGCGCGGTCCGTGTGCTTTGGTTGCTAACAGCTGTTTTTTTTTAAGTTGTATTCTATTATAGAAATCTTTATTTTACACTTTCGCTTGTTTATTTGTTCTTGGCACTGTTCTTCCTGTGCTTCTTTCCTGCACGAGTCCATTTGATGTGGTTATCTGTTTGCCAAGTAAAGGCGAGGTGTATCTCGTAGGCCTACTCGTGAGCTATACCTTATTACATTTCTCTTTTGTGGGTTTACGCGTCTTTATGGCGAATGGTGGACGTTATTCATATTTGTACTAGTAAAGGTACCCCACCCCTCATTTGCATAGAAAAGTTACCTTGGGTCACCCATAATCTTGCTTGCAAATAAGCGAGAACTAGAACAGAAACGAAAATACAGTCAAATCTCGTTAATTCGAACTGGCGCCGTGGTCCCGTCAAAGTTATGAGTATTCCAATGGGCGAAAACGCCCGATAATTCGGAAGAGCAAGCATTTGCGATGGTTAATTTGAACATACTGCACTCCGACAATGCTTTCTGCAGTGCACCACATCACCTGGCGGTGCTTCTGACCAGCATTGCACTGACCCCGCCATAGAGGAAAGGCTTAGGAGAAAGCCCTCAATGTCGCGCGTGAAAAAAAAGAAAGAATGGTGGAAACTTCACCTTCTCCCAAATGGCAAGGTCGCCGTTTCTGCGTCGTGCCATAATGCCCCAGCCACACTAGCAGCAAAATGCACACTGCAGGAGGCATCAGTCCTGGGACAATTTTAACGCAATAGCATTAAGAGCCCCATGTCGCAGAAAATCCGGCATCGGCATCCAGCATCGGACGTCATTTCGGCAAAAAGATTCTTGAACCACCCATACCCAGGCGCTCCATGTGGCGGAACAAAGTTACTGAACTAATTGAATTTGTCAAGCTAAAATACATAGAAAAATCGTAAAGTACGGCTTGCACACAACCTACATACATGATAGCGTCGAATTGTAATTCGAATACAGTATATGAGAAAACATAATTCTGTTACGCGAAAACTCAAACAAACCACTTTTCCAGTGTTTCTACAATTCATAAACTGGCCACGGTGTCCGCCATTTATGCACGCCGGCGCGTGAATATCTCAGAGGCCACAGAGCAGTACACCCATTTCCTTAAAACACTTCTAGATGGCACATGCCTCGGCCGCATTGCAGCCCACGCAGGAGGCTGTGTTTCTACCAGAAAGCCCACCTTCGGGCATAACTTTCGCCGTGAGAAGCGTGAGAAGCAGTCAGGGATCTTTGAATGCTATTGCGTTCCACTCTTATAGGTGAAGCTTAAGCCCACTCTAATTTTCTTCGTGGCTCGTCGCAGTGGCAAGAAAGCCACGAGCAGAGAAGACCAATAAGAGTGGCCCCTACAGTGACGTATGCACAGGAAACTGGTATCATGCAGACCTGCCCGACCGCTCTATTCGTTCTCGCATCTGGTTCAGCCAGACCGCTTCTTTTGCACTATCGCATGCTCGCATCAGCTCTCATTTGCCCTTGTTTTGGTTGGCTTGGTCGGTCTCGTTTGCGCCTGTTTTTTTTTACAATGACGTGTCTAAACAGAAACGTCTCGATAAAAAGGTTGTCGGAGACAGTGCACCATATCCAATTCTGTACAACAAGACAGACTGAATACAAGGATGCGAAGAAGACACCCAGTACTGCATTCTCCTTGTCTTTTGAACGCAGCGACACCGCAACAGAAGGGAGCACACCAACATGATTATGATCCGCACAACGACTTCGTCATCTTGATAACAAGATGAGGAAGGTAAACACAGCACCGACCTCTCAGCAGAAGAAGGAAAAAACACACGAGCATGCAGAGGGAAGCAGCAGCGGAGGCCCAGCCCGGCCTCGGCAACTCCGCTGCTTCAGTGGCAGTAGGTGGCAGAGGTAATTAGCGCTATCCAGCAAGCTGGTGGGAAAGCAAATCCGCTTCCCTCTCGCCCTTCCTCCCAACTACGCTCCCCTCAACCTCTCTCTCAACTCCCTCGTAACTCCCTCATCTTCAACGGTCTCCACGCGCCCGCCTTTGCGCTGGAGTTGCCAGCCCTGCCAGCCCGGCACCGCCTTAGCCCGCTCCTTGAAGTCTGTTTTCTGCCGTTATCGGGAAGCGAGCGTTGGCCGGCGTGGGCATTTTCGTGGTCCTCACTCACTGTGTGCTTGCACCCTGCAATATTTCAGGACTCACACCATTCGTGCATCTTGCTAATGTGCACAACTACTTCAAGAACAAGCCATTCTTTTAATTCGAACAAATTTTCAGGCCCCTTCGAGTTCGAATTATTCAGATTCGAGTGTATTGTAGTATACGGGGATCATCACTGCGTAGCACGATCAAACTGCATGTGCTTGCCTCTCAATGGTGATGACTGGACACTGTGCACTATACCTTCAGTTATGCGCTCTGCTGTTTGCATTTCCTTTAACGCTGATAGCACATGGTCAGAGATTTGCTAAATTGCCAATGGGACCAACCAGCCATGAGGAGTGGATGATAAGCCTGCCATAGAATCGAGCAGAAGGCATTCCTACAAAATAGCAGCCCTGGCGTTCTTTGACATGCACTTTCAAGGACCCTTCGGCAGGTCTGGACATTTTGAGCTGACAAGCGCTGAGCATACAATGTGCGATAATGATCGTGTCTGCAAAGTATTACATCGCTCCATGCCGCGGAAAGATCTGAAATTTTAAACCGAACGCTATTTGCCCTTCTCTTCGCAGCCACCGTGCTCCAAGCCGGAGGGTGACGTACACGTGCTAGTGTGTCACTGTTTGTACTGTGACGTCGCTTGTGGTGACACGCGACGTCGAGAATTATTCAAGGCAACATCTGTCATTGGTGTAATATGTTGCTTGAACAGACAAATTAAAGATTAGAGTACTAATAAAACACACAAACTGAATGTCTGCGGGTATTTGTTTTACTTTGCACCACAACGAGAGATGTACTTCCATTTCGTCTGCTTGTTCCCACGCCGTGCAGTCGCACATGCAGACACCAAAACTATGTCATTTTCTACAGTACTTCAGCACGCAATCATGCTCTGCGATTCGCTTGAGTCTGCCTCAGTATTCGTGTAGCACTCACTTATACCACTAGTCAGGTGTCCTCATCCACAGCACACAAAATTGTGCGCTAGACAAAACGAGACGATCACAACAGCTCCCGCGCGACGCCATCAGCGGAAGTGCACCGTGCGCACCACAAAAAAGTGAGGAGAAAAAAAAAATATGAAGGCGAGGCCTGTGACATACGCGTCACACAATCCTCGAGGTCTGGTATGGGAGAACACAGGGAAGGAATTTCACTTGCGGAGGCCAGACGGGGCAAGTGGAGAGAGTGTCTATGTTTGCAGTAAAGCTCGCCTCCTGAAATCATAGTTCATGGCACTGAAATATTTCTATCATGGCTATTAAGGAGCCAATCTGAAAATTTTTTGCGGCAGAATGCTCACTAGAGGACACGTAACAGCTACCAGCACATAACCAAAGTTTGCTGTGTGGCCTGGAGAGGGGCCCTTTAATCTAAGTAAATCAGCGCTTTTGCATTCCACCCCTTGGTAAGCAGCCTCAAAATTTGTTCCTAGTGGATATGCCTTGCCAACTAACTGGCTACAATTAGTAAATTGCAATATGTGCTGAAAAGTAATTAAGAAGTTAATAAGTGAAGTTACGTCAATTTGTTGACTATGAGTTTCAATTTTTCATGCAAGTAATGTCTGCCTCTTTGAATATTCTAGCTCAAAGAATGAAATTATGCTATCTGGCACAAGCAATTTTAAAAAATTCTATATAACTTTAAAATGATCACCCCATATGAATTCTGGTCCACAAATACCATAAGTTATCTGCACTCTATCAGAACACACTCCTTCGCAGTCAACAATCCTTTCAGTCACTCTAAAGAAAAGCATTACAAAAAGCTACTTGCACGTTTTTTAGGCAACCTATAAAACTACTGCAGTTATCATTGCCTAGAAAACATGATCCTGTAATAATATATCTATAATTGAGTCTTCTCAAGGATAGCTTGTTTCCTTAACCTTTACACATTGCACTACATTCCAAGCAAAGCCTTCCATCTGCTTGGAGCCCAAGCAACAATACTTCACCAACAGAAAAGTTTTTGTCTGTCAAGTGAATTCGGAAGCTCAGATTTAAGGCTCTCAAAAGCATGGTAAACGATCACATTCAAAAGGAAAACATCTACAAACCTGGTTGTTGCTGTAAATGACCAATAGGTCGCCAGACTTTGGGTTGAACCTCATAGCTGTAGGCAGGCATGGAGCTTCAGGAAGATTGCAAAGAACCTAAAGAGACAAGTGGGGCACCATATGACTGAAAGTGCATGTTTTTGGGAAGTCTTCAACCAGACAGCTCAAAAGCAGTACAAACTCTCAGTTTTAAAGGTTGTGCATCTCTCTCACTCTGTCTATGTGAGGCATATATAAATTAATTATAAGGAATTTAAGATTCTGAACCCTTCATTCAGGATTTCTGTCAAATCACAGTGATGACACCACTAGACACTGAAATCAACATTAGCTGCTTATTTAGGTGCGATGAGATATGAAACATGGACTTATGTAAACAATTTCAAACAACCTTCCTATTTTGTCTGTTTTCTTCCAGACTTTCTTCCACGAGGGACCTTTATGGCTGCACACTCAGCAGGCCACTGTTGTCAATGCCTCTCCAGAAAAAGTGCACCAATTTGAATCAAAAGATTACCAAATTCAACCACTGGTTTACTGTGGCACTGGTAGCATTGCATGGCACTTAAAGGGCCAAGGTGTTTTTTCTTTTTGGAAGTAGCCACATGACACTCAATGTTAGCATAGAAAACACTGCTTGTAGTGGCTTTGGCAATGATGCAGCAACTTTTTCATGGCAGTGAACATAGAATTAATTTGCCGAACCACACTTAAGCAAGTCAGCAAGCAATTGTAGGTAGTCAAGTAGCAAGCTTTGTGGCAGAAAATGATGGCACAATGACCTAGGAGCCAGCTCCCTCCTTGTATGTAATTCAAACCTCATGTTTTGAGGGAATGAAACAAATCACTGTTTAACTCGGTTACCACTGCTGCTGTGAATGCTGTGGATGCACCTTAACAACTCCATGCTTCAATAGAGAGATGCATATGCTGTGACTGCTGCAGACCTCAGCACCAAATGCACTGTCATCTGGACTTCTCACTATGTCAATGCTTTCAGCAGGCAGTCACAACTGTGACTTTTCATTCCACAACAGATTCTTAAAAAAACTTGTCTATCATGCACCTTTCAGTACTATGGAAAATATGAGCTCATCTATTCCCAGGTCAGTGACATGTAGAAAATAACGAGGAATAGAAAAATGAAAGTGGACAAAAAGATAACATGTCGCCGGTGGGCCGCCTTGATTGCCAGATGCCAGGTAGCATTGGAAGCTTATTAGCCACGTGCCTGCTCTCCTAAGTTTATGTGTTACGTGACACTATCAGGCAAAAAAGGTTCGTATACATCCCCCCCGCCATGACCCTTAGGGGTGCTGGCTAACACTCTGAGGGCTTTCATTTTTCCTTTTTCTTGGTATTTTCTACATTTAAATTTCAGCTACTATGCTTTCCTTGGCTTCAATGCCTGTTAGCTTTATATGGTCGTGGCTAACAAAAATTGAGCCCCTCCGTTTTCCTTCTTCTCATTCAAGGTTTCTTTTTGGATTTCTCAAATTGTTTGGGTACCCATGATTTCTGAAGGAATTTTTTTCTTCGTTTGTTTGTTTAACCAAAAGCCAAATTTTTTGTCGCAATTGCAATTTTCCCCCCTTTTTCATGACCCGAAAATTTCCCTTCATATTTCTGTTTATATTACATGCAGAATTTTACAGTATCAACAGCAAATGGGAAAAATTGAGCAGGTTGAAGCAAGGTGATAACGCGCTGGAAAGCCTGAGTTCTCTGAAATAAAGGAATGAAAGTGACCCAAGGTCAAAACTCCTCAATGATTCAGTTCTAAATTTACCAAAAGAGAGGGAACAGGAAAATCACAGAAATCACAGACATTACTAATGAGCACTTTCATGCCTATTAAGATATTCAGGAAAAATAAAAAAAAATCATGTGAGAAGTGAAGGCCAGGTCTTACTGCCTTGAACAACAGGGCTAAGGCACATTGGGGTGATGAGTGCAGAAGTCAGGATAATTTTGGATCTAGGCAGATTGCAGACGCACATCACATAATCCAAAAAGCACAAACTTATATATATGTCCTCTTTAATTAGTTATAGCTAGCCAAAGCTGGGGTTTCATACCCAGTTAAGGCATATGGCTGCATATGTAGTACAGTCCACGCCCGTTACAACAGATTTGCACACAACATACTTTCATATATAACAGACTATTTTTCTCAGTTTGGTCTGCCAATATTATCAGTGTGAAAAATTCCACTTTTAATGGACCCGACTATAACAGACTATCAGCTACAACAGACAAACCTTCGGGCAAATATTATGTAGATGATGAAAATACAATGTATTTTGCTGCAGTGATGAATGCGTGCAGGAGTGTGCTGCACGCAACTACAGTTGGGTACAACTTTTGAAAGAAAGGATGTTTACTCCACCAAAGCTGATACAGACGAGCCTCCACCAATGTACGCATACTCTAGACTGATGTCACAAGCCCGACGGCCGGTGACCCCGCGGATGGAGAAGATGGCCGGCTGCACTTCAAACTGGGCCGCATTTCGTCAGTCGTGTGTGTCTGCCCCTCGTCAGAGTGAATTCCCGAACTGTTAGTGGTGGTCTACCATGGCGGAAATATTATTGCGAGCTTATGATGCACTATTTGTGCTATTGGCATTTATTCTGAGCGGTGATCCAGTGACGAAAGGTTGCAGCGAGCATCGCTGCCGCTACGCTACGCGAACTGGCGAGACTGCAGGCTTGCAAAAAAAAAGACATGAAAAGGAATTTAAAAAGAAGAAAAACTATCACATTCTTGAAAATAAGTTTGTGAAAACACAAGGCCAAGACAATATAACTCTTATTTTATTTAAAAACAAGAGTATTTATTTAAAACGATGAAGCGTTTTTGTATCTTTCCTGCCTCAATCGTCTTCTCGCCCCAGGTTTGTAATGGATTCGATAAATGCATTGTTTTTTGCTTTTTTTAAGTACTTGTGACATAGCAACTGACTTATTTTAAGCTGGGAAAACAAGTAGCAAGCGTGCCGTGTACATGTAAACCAGTGCAAAAGCCATGCAGAGCTGCTCTTTCTTCTTTTGTCCCTTGCAATGAAGCTAAAAAGTAGACGACACGCAGCGTTGTAGAAGGCACAGGGTTATTTTGCTCGCGCGATTCGGCACATGCTGTAGCATTCCAATCACGAGAGCTCTACCAAATGAGCCATCAAAATACAAAAGTCTTTATTTATACCAAGATTTACGCGTTCTAGAAGCACGGTTTTTTGAGCAGGACTACTTTAGTAGCGGAGGCAATTGGCTGTCGCGCTTCGGTCATCTGGGTGGGGCCTTCCTTTTTTTCAGGATTTGTACCCAACTATAATTCCAGTTGCTTGCAGAATTTGTGAAAATGCACTTTTGCTTACTAAATGAATACACTAGCAGCAAGCTTCCCGCAACAGTGTGCTGCCACGCAACGCCCCGCAGGTGGATCACTGCCAACCACTGTTGTTGGCTCAGTGCTGGGCAAACGCCGAGAATGCCACTAGGCCTAACCAGCTTCAAAGCAAAGCAGTAGTCTAGCAATAGCATACTGTACAGCGCTTTAAGTACAACCACCGACAATCACAAAATGCACCATTTTGAGAATGCTTTATTTCTCATCAAATCAATTCACACAGAAAAAAGAAGATATGCTGCTATTCGCGGCGTGCAGACTGCAAGGCATATGATGTGGTCAAGCCGTTTTGCATGCAGTGCGGCGGCGGCCAGACGCAGGCTCAGAGTTTAACTTGCCTTGTACTGCGACTCTCGTTTATGCTACAGATTGGACAGTGGACATCACTTGTTGTAGAAGATAAATTTAAGACATCAGCTTATACTGACAGCCACTGTTTTGTGTGAAGCACAAACTGTAGCCAATGTACTTGTCATAGGCGGTGGCAATGCGTTCGGGTCTGGTGACTGGCACAGCAGAGCTGGCCGGCCAGCTCCCCACGGTTGTGCCAGCCATTAGTCTTGATGTTGTGTTGGTGTATATATGCTATAGGCAATAGGGAAACTGGCATTTGTCAGCAACCAGCATAGAGAAAACGATGCACAGGAAGACATCATGCGGTGTGATTTATGCCGATTACAGCATAAACTCATTTAACTATAGTTTTGTTACTTTAATTTCAATGTTTTCATCATTTTTGCATTTAGACAGTTTAGAAAGTGGTACATGCAAAGTTTCACCATTTCACAACATACTGCAACCTTTGATTCGGATAGTACAGACTTCAGATATAACGAACCTTTTAACTGGATTATCATGGTCCATTGCAACGAGCACTGACTCCACATGATAGATCTCAGCAGGTCACATTGTGACATGCTGGCATGGAAAGGGTGCAGGCATGACTTCGTAAATGTACGCACTTAACACCAAGTATGTTGCGATGAGCAAATTGCTCTTCGTCCTCAACATTCATTATGTTGGAGCACACTTATGTACTGCATGTTAAACAGGCAGGGCAGGTCATTCATGCTCCAGTACAAGGCTATATGTGCATGTTAATAATACTGTAACAAAAGCAACAAAAGCATTTGTTGCTTTTGTTGTACAGTAAGGACACAAGATGAGGGCTAACGTCATCAAATGATTAATTAGAAAGATGCACACATGTACTATATACAAGAAGACAAGGTTCAAAGCAAGGGTGAATGTGTCCAGCTTGCATCTGGCATCCTTGCTTTGAGCATCGTCTTCTGTATATATATAACATGTATGCCTGTTTACAGTTATCTTTCTTTTCCTCTCTCTCTCTCTCTCTTTGAAGGAAGTGCTCATCTTCCGTCCTCCCCCTGTAAGTCTGTGTGATATGATAGCATGCTAAAGTGAAATACAATTATATAAAACACAGTTAAATAGAATTCTTTCTTATACAGCCAACTTCCGATTATTGAACTTTGACGGGATCAATGAAATTCATTTAATTATCAGAAGGGTCAAATTAAACAATATGCAGAAAAACTGCCAGAACCCACTGCCGATTAATTTGGCAGTTTGCCAGATTCTAACATGCCCCTGAATCAAATGCATACCCCCTTTCTATGTGCCCAAAGTAGCAAACTAACGTAGAAATGACATTGAAGCTCCTGAACAAAATAGAAATTTAACGCACACCTGGTTCTTTTAGCAAGAAAAATAGGCAAGGGTCTAATGTGTGTTGCCCAATGGGGCTGCCGGTTTCAGAAATCAAATTAACTTCTTGGGTTTTACATGCCAAAACCACCATCTGACTATGAGGTATGCCATAGTTTATGATTATGAGGTATGCCATAATGAGGCATGCCATAGTGGACTCCGGATTAGTTATGACCACCTGGGGTTCTTGCACCCAATGCACAGTACATGGGCGTCCTTGCATTTCGTTATCGCCATCATCGAAATGAGACTGGGATTTGATCCCATGACCTCGTGCAACTAAGCAACCGAGCGGCCGGTTTTCTGAAGTCAGCTTCGTCGCATTTTTTAATTTTTTTTTTTAAAGTTAGGGTCGCTGTAATAGATCTATGTTATACGGTAAAGCATGTGAACCCCCGCGATAGCGGTATTGGTTTCGTGTCCGATTGCACTGCACAGGCAATTTCCAACCCATTTTCTTGAAGAAGAAAAAGAAGAAAAAAAAAAAAAAAGCCGTGCACTAAGGTCATGTAAATACCGTAATTAGACATTGTTAGCTGCGGTTCTTGCTTGCAAATCTTCCTAGGGCAGGCCAAAAATAGTAGTTTTCGACGGGGGATGACATCTGTTCAATACAGTCACTGTTCCCTAAGCTCTGCTGAGAGAGACGCTGCCACTAAAGGGTGGCTACTGGGATCACCACAGAAGTCAAGCGTTTGCGTGCTGATTTGCCAAGTCCCATTTTCTGGTGAAGGCCAATATAAAGATCAAAATAACGTAAGTTTGCGCTCACAGAAATGCATGGGCGGTCACTGGGCCCTTTGGACGGGATTAAATTCACCAAAAACATCTAATTAATCTGAAGCGAATTAACTCAAATCGACTGTACAGAACAATTTCTGAATATACTGTGATCCTGCAGCAAGAGTACATAGCAAAATGTACAGTTACATTGAACAAAATTATATCCACATAAGTCAAATTCTGCAAAGAACAAAATGACTCCAGACAACATGCCATGCCAATAGCACCTTGAAAAGGCGAAGGAGGGCAGTACGTGTATCTATTGACCAGTAATGAGCACTGGTCAGTTAACATGCAATTTCATTATGCCTGGAATGTCAAAAACTGCCAATTAGTATCTCTACTGGCAAAGCATTCAAAAACAATACTTAAAAATAATGTAAGGAGGTTTATTGGACGAGTCCAACAAACAGGCAGTAGCTCGGAACAGTAGGTCGGGAGAACAAGATGGTGGTGTTCAAGCGCCGATCTCGTGCCCTCCGCTCTTGATGATGATCGGGATGTCATTATTTTCCTTTCTTCATTACAATTGCCCCCGTCGAGAAAGGTGGAGCCATCCTAGCGATCTAACAGGTGGGGACAAGAGGGTCGAAGTATGGCTTGAGGCGGTCTACGTGAACATCACGTCCACGACGACGACGGTCACCGTGCAGCGTTAAGAGGTTCAATGACGTAGTTTACGGGCAAAGTACGCTCGACGACGCGGTAGGGACCATGATAATTTGGGAGTAGTTTGGACGACAAGCCAGGGGTGCAGGGTGGTACAAGCAGCCACACACAAGTGCTCCAGGAGCGAATGTTGCGGCAGGAGAGTGGTCATCATCGCAGGCATTTTTCTGGCGTTGTTGGTCGGCTGTAGTAAAGCGCTTGGCTAGTTGTCGCCAATCTTCAGCGTAACGGGCGGCTTCCAACACGGGCGTGCACTCTGAGGCATCTGGTGCATATGGCAGCAACGTGTCGATAGTGTGCGTCGGCTGGCGACCGTACAGAAGGAAGAAGTGGGAATACCCTGTTGTGACTTGCGTAGCGGTGTTGTACGCATATGTCGCAAATGGAAGAACCAGGTCCCAGTTTGACTGATCAGATGCAACATGTGTTGCAAGCATGTGGCCCAGTGTCCGATTAAACCATTCAGTGAGACCGTTCGTCTGAGGGTGGTAGGCAGTACACGTCCGATGTACAATGTTGCACTGGTGGAGAAGTGCTTGGATTACATCAGAGAGAAATACGCGGCCACGGGCACTGAGGAGTTCACGAGGAGGACCATGTCGAAGCACAAAATGCTTGAGGATGAAAGAGGCGACGTCCTGTGCTGTCGTCGTGGGGAGAGCAGCGGTTTCAGCGTATCGTGTAAGGTGGTCGACAGCAATGATAGCCCATCGGTTTCCCGCCGCGGTCAAAGGTAAAGGTCAATAAAGGTCAATTCCAACGTGGTCGAATGGGCGGTCTGGGCATGGAAGGGGCTGTAATGAACCTGCGGCAGGATGCTGTGGTTTTTTCCGTCGCTGACACTCGTGGCAGCCGCGAATGAACTTGCAAACAAATTGAAGCATTCCGCGCCAGTAGTACCTTTTGCGTAAGCGTTCATAGGTCTAGAAGACACCGCCGTGAGCACACAACGGGTCGGAGTGAAAGGACGCACAGATTGTAGAGTGCAGCGTTCGAGGGATAACTAGGAGCCACTTCCTACCATCTGGCGAGTAGTTGCGCCGGTACAAGAGGCCATCACGGATGCTGAAGTGCGAAGCTTGGCGTCGCAGTGTTCGAGTGGTTGAAAGGGTGGGTGCCTCGGATAAAACGTCAAGAAGCGAAGCGATCCAGGGTTCGTGGCGCTGTGCAGAGGAGACGATGGCGACGTCAAGAGCTGACAATGGGTGGTCTATAGTGGATATGGACGCAGTTTCGGTGGATAGTGGTGACCGCGACAGTGCATCAGCATCGGCATGCTTGCGTCCGGAACGATATATAATGCGGATGTCAAACTCTTGAAGTCGAAGAGCCCAGCGGGCAAAGCGACCTGATGGATCCTTCAACGAAGACAACCAACATAATGCATGATGGTCCGTAACTACATCAAACGTGCGGCCATATAAGTAAGGGCGGAACTTGGCAAGCGCTCAGACTATTGCGAAGCATTCTTTCTCGGTGATGCTATAGTTTGACTCAGCCTTGGTGAGCGTTCTGCTGGCATATGCGACGACATACTCTGCGAACCCAGGCTTTCGTTGTGCGAGAACAGCACCGAGGCTGACACCACTGGCGTCTGTGTGCATCTCAGTTGCGTGCCGTAGGATCGTAGTGGCGCAGTATAGGTGGTGACGTCAGGAGACGGCGAAGGGTGGAGAAGGCTTGGTCACACTCAGAAGACCATGACGACAGATTGGAGGTGCTGCTTAAAAGTTGGGTCAAAGGCGCAATTATAGAGGCGAAGTTGCGCACAAACCAACGAAAGTAGGAGCATAACCCTATGAGGCTTCGTAACTGCTTTAGATTCGTCGGTTTGGGGAAGTCGGTCACGGCACGTAGTTTAGCCGGGTCCGGAAGCACACCGTCCTTTGATACGATGTGACCAAGAATTGTAAGTTTCCGCGCAGCAAAGCGGCACTTCTTGTGATTTAGTTGCAGCTGAGCGGTCTTCAGACACGTCAGGACATGGTTGAGGCATTCCAGATGGGTTGCGAAATCTGGCGCAAAGACAACAATGTCGTTGAGGTAGCAGAGGCACATGTGCCACTTCAAACCCCACAGAACCGAGTCCATCATGCGCTCGAAGGTGGCAGGAGCATTGCAGAGGCCGAAGGGCACGACATTGAATTCATATAGACCGTCAGGCGTGACGAAGGCTGTCTTTGAACGGTCGGCCTCTGCTAAAGGCACCTGCTAATACCCGGAACGCAAATCTAACGATGAAAAAAACTTGGCACCTTGTGGGCAATCAAGGGCATCGTCAATTCTGGGTAACAAGTACACGTCTTTTCGAGTGACCTTGTTTAGGCGCCGGTAATCCACGCAAAAGCGAATTGATCCATCCTTTTTTATAACAAGAACCACAGGTGATGCCCACGGACTTTGTGAAGGGCGAATAATGTCGCGTTTAAGCATATCGTCAACCTGGTCGGTAATAACTTGACACTCGGCGGTGGAGACACGGTAAGGGCGTTGTCGCACTGGCGAGTTGGAGCCGGTGTCGATGTAGTGAACAATGGTAGAAGTTTGGCCAAGGGAACGTTGGGCAGCATCGAAAGAGTCGCGGAACTGGTAGAGCAGCTGGAGAAGAGCAGAGCGTTCAAATGGTGACAGTCCGTCTGCGATCAACGAATCGAATAGGACGGCAGCTGGTACATCAGAAGGATTAAGAGCACTGACGACGTCGAGGTCGCGTCGAGCTGAATCTTGCTGCACAGAAAAAATTTGGCCGATATCAATGGGTTGCACGCATCCAAAGGACTCACCTTTAAGCAGTTTGATGGGATACGGAAGAGGATTGGTGAGGTAGAGAGCGCTTGTTCCATTCGAAATAGAGAGGGTCGAATAAGGCAGAAGAAGTGGCTTCCGACTTAGAAGGAGGCGCGATGGTTCAAAGAATGCAGCTTCATCACATATGCTATTGCAGAACACAAACAGCTGCTGTCGGTGGAATTTGTGTCGTCTGTTACGACTAGTTCGTGTGCGGCTTGATGAGCAGGGTTGTAGGACTGGTCACACAATGGGAAGAGCTCAAGTTCAGATCTGGCACAATCAATAACGGCGTGATTATACGATAGAAAGTCCCAGCCAAGTATGATGTCGTGCGAGCAGGATGAAAGGACGATAAACTCAACAATGTAGTGCTCTTCAGTGATAATAAGTCGAGCAGTGCAGGCAGCTATAGGCCGAACAGGGTCTCCATTTGCTGTACGTAAGGGCATCATCTCAAGAAGTGTGGTTACCTTCCGAAGCTTGCGGCAAAGTGTGGTGTCCATAACAGGAACGGCAGCACCGGTATCGACAAGAGCATATGCACGGGTGCCTTCTACAAAATCTACGACAATATTCGACAGCAAAGTTCGAGGACTTCAGCATTTCGACAGCGCAGTTCTTGCCTCACGAACTGCGGGGGCTAGTTTCCCTCATTTTCAGGGGCTGGTCGACGCATGGGCGACAAGGATCGGCGACAGGGTGAAGGTGAGCGACGAGACGTGGGTTGCGGATAGTCACGTGAAGACGTGCTTGTTTGGGGACCTGGACTTTCATAACGAGAGAGGGGACGATCCATGCAGTTCTGCGAACGGGTGTCTGAGTATCCTGGCGCGCGACGGCGGCAGAATCGGGCTATATGACCAGGGCCACCGCATGCAAAACAGATCGGCCGGTTGTCGCGCGTTCGCCAGGGATTTGCAGTGATGGGAGCAGCCCATGTCACGGACAGCTGAATCGGGGCTGCAGCATACAACACACCATGGGACGGTGAGGGCTGTTGAAGCTGCTGCTGCTTTACTACCTCAGCGTAACTAAGAGGCGCAGCGACAGGTTGCTGCTGAATGGGCACCGGCATGGCCTCGGAAATCTGTTCTTGGATGACGTGTCAAAGCACGGGAGCCAACGGGATTGGTCGCTGCAGTTGCTGCTGCTGTGGGAGCTCCTGACGCTGAGCAAATGGCAGGAGCGACAACTGGCAGGCCACCTCCTCACGCACAAATTCTTTCATTTGTGCGAGAAGGTATGACTGCTGCAGCGAGTGGTTGACTGTACGTGTGACATGAACGTCGAGCGAGAGCCCGCTGCCTTCTCAATTCGTCATAGCTGTGGCACAGAGTTACCACTTCAGACACTGTGCCAGGAGACTTCGCAAGAAGCATTTAAAAGACATCGTCGTCAACACCCTTCATAATATGCTGTATTTTGGCACTTTCGCTCATTGAAGCATCAGCGCGCCTGCAGAGATCGATTATGTCCTCAATATAGGCAGTAAAAGTTTCGTTTGGTTCCTGTGCCCGCGTGCGCAGCAGCCGTTGCTCGGCGCGTAACTTCCGCACAGCAGGGCGACCGAAAACGGCAGATATTGCCTCCTTAAAAGCGGACCAGTTCTCAAATTCCGATTCGTGGTTCGTATACCACAGCTTCGCCACGCCAGCCAGGTAAAAGTTCGCGGTACTCAGCTTAGCAGCGTCATCCCACTTGTTGGGTCCACTAACTCTTTCGTAGGCCGACAGCTAGTCCTCGACGTCCTGGTCTTCCGTACCCGAAAATACCGGGGGGTCTCGCTGGCGAACCGGGCCGGGGCAAACGGTGGCCAGGAGAGATGGCGGCGGTTGGGCAGCGTCAGCTTGCATGGTCGAGTGCAATGTACGGGATCGGAGTTCCAGGGTGCCGGCGATGTGCGTACCCAGCACGATCCACCAAATGTAAGGAGGTTTATTGGACGAGTCCAACGAACAGGCGGTAGCTCGGAACAGTAGGTCGGGAGAACAAGATGGTGGTGTTCGAGCGCGATCTCGTGCCCTCTGCTCTTGATGATGATCGGGATGTCATTATCTTCCTTTCTTCATTACAATAAGTTAGTCAACATGCGTTGCTAGCAGTCAAATTTAATAGAACCGTTACTACAAATTAAATTATATAGAGCCAGATTAATAAAACATTTACTACACATCAAATTACACACTATGTCAATCTTGTGGGTGCATGGTTGCAAATTCAATATACCATATTTACTTGCATAATGAAAACACTTTTTTTTTTTCCCAGAATACCGAAGCAAAGTTGGGGTGTGTGTTTAATATGCTGGGTAAAGTTTTTCAAAACTTTTCGAAAGTGTGAAAATTGGAAAGTAAGACGATAATGACTAAAAAATGCATCTGATAACTTGGCTTTGTAGTACAGTGAACTCTCATTAAGACGAACTCGGTTAAGCTGAATTCTCGCATATAACGAACAACATAGGAACATTTGTTTGGTTTCCCACAGACTCGATGAAAAAAAATCTGCTTAAAGGGACACTAAAGGTTAATATTAAGTCAACGTGGACTGTTGAAATACCATCCCACAAACCTCGAAACGCTTGTTTCGTGCGAAGAAGAGCCTTATTTTAAGAGAAAATGCGTTCTGAAGCGTCCGCGTAGCTCTAGCGCAGTTCAAATCACCCGCCCTCCGATCGAGGAGTATTGACGTCATGGTCTCATGGTGACGTTGTGCCGTCGGTGAGTAAAACGGCTCCCGCAGACGGCGCTACGGCTTTTCTGCGCAAAACGCAAACACGCGGCCAGAAACAGAGCCAAGACAGAGCCGGCAGCAGCGCGAAAGCGGAACTATGGTGGTTAGCGGAAGGGAAAGCGCGCAACGATAAGCTTGTTCTTTATTTTATGACGCCAACTTCGACGCTCGTTGCAATGGACGACCCTGACAACGACACATTGGCTCGCGATGCTGGGCTTGAATTCGGCGATTTAAGCACTGATGAACGTGACCTGCTGCTGAGGGCTCGCGCTGCCGGCGTCGTTGCGTACTACTACGCCGGCAGCCTGCTTTGAAAGGCACTCCACGCGACTTCAGTAAGTCGGCGTTGAACTCGTAATCCTCTGGACGAAAGTGCAGCGAGCACACTATGCGATTTTTCGGCTCTTTGCCAGCGCGCTGTGGCAGAGGTACGGCACTTAACCATTTCGAACGGAGAGGTTCACTCGTTGGCACTGTTGTGCCATTACCACCAGCCCGGATTCCGAATCTACAAGATGCAGAATTTATCCTGCGAGCGCCCTTTGGACAAACCCGGGGCTGCGCCGAAAGGCATAGCGCCCTAATTCTCCCTTGACAAGTCAAGATGCTGAGCCGTCAGGCAGTGGTGTCCTGCGGAGAAGTATCGGCGAGCAACATGTCCAAACGTGCCACCAAGTGCCAGACAGCCCGGCGCCGCACCTCCTTTTCCTGGAGGTCACCGCGCGCGCGAACTTTGAACTGGGTGGCCAGCGCGGTCGCTGGTTGGACCTCTCGGACGACCGTCGAGTGCTGGCTTTGTATTGGGCCGTTTGAGTGACAATGGTTTCTCGGGGCTTATAAGCCGCGACGCGCCACCTGGAAAACCGGATCCGCCGACCCACCGGGAGCCAGTGCCGCTCTCGACTGGAGTGAGATGTGTCACGCGTTTTCGCCGGACGTCGCCGTGCGGGAACAGTCGCGTTTGCTGTGAGCTCTCGGCCCCAGTGCCGATCCCTTCATGTCCTGTATAATGACCTGTATATAGTGTATAAAGTCCCTTTTGTTATTCTCACCGACGCCTGACTCGGAGTCTTCGCTACCAACGCTCTGTCACGAAACGGGTGACGAGCGCTACGGGACCACCTCAAAGTCGAAATAGTGGTGGCATCGGTGCAAAGTCGTAACAGCACACAGTGATAAGTAACGTTGGATTCGCCGCTGCAACTGCCCTTGGCCAAGTTCCGCGGACCGTTCGCGCATCCCACGACATCACATGGACGTGGCATTCTCGCTGCTTGTTCCAAATGCAAGTTTCGTGAACCAGCAGGACCACCGCAGCACGACGTGATAAAATAACGACTGAAACTCCAAAGCACGCGCGGCGCAAAGTCGAACGCGCAGAGTCGAGCGAAAATGAAACCTTTCGATCACCCGTACCGCTCAAGGGTAACGTAAAAATGTTATTTTTTCTTAGGATTGAATAGAAGTAGGCAAATAGCATTTTCTTCCGTCTTATAATCTAATGAAATGATCTTTTTAATACCAGTAGTCGAGTACTAGTGACATAAATTGTGATGAGGAGTGCTTTTGTCATCGGGCTAGTACCGGAATGTCGCTGGGGGGTCTCAAATCGTGTCATGCATTTACCTCCATTTCTCAGTTACTAAAGCTCTGTTCGCGATAATATTGACGCCTTAGACGTTCTAGAGCATTGTTTTATCACTTTAACTTGACTTTCAGGTAACCTTTAGTGTCCCTTTAAGATGAATCGCCTCAGACGTGCTCTTCGATTAAGACGAACATTCAGAGTGACCGCCACCGGTACCGATCCTGGAGGCTATTGGGTGCCTCTATGTTCTGCGCCCAAGAGCATGCGCATCGATGCACCCTACTAGAGGACTGCGGCTTACATCAACCCTGAGCAGAGGCAAAAACAAGGGGCGGAAACAAAAAGAGACAGTGACGTTTCACTTCATGAATGCGGGTGATGTGCAAACGTATGGTTGCTGTAGCGCATACGAAGCTATCAGCACTCGATGCGCCTAGACTGTCTGCATCGCATACTGTATTCAAGACAGGGCTCACACGGCCGTGCCATACACGGCAGTTGCCGGAGTAGAATGCCTCCTTGTAAACATTCGCTTACTAGCTAAATTAACAAGGATGGTGTCAGCATGCACAGGCAAACATGACCACATCACACTCGACGAGTGCAGACGCTCGCTGCCAAAACACTTGCGTGAGGAATCGCGGCAGCAGCAGCGAGCAAAGTGACCTTCGCACTGTCTATCACTTCAACGCAAACTTAGGCGAGAACACAGTGCATGCAAAGCTATGAGCGATCGGCCCACCTAGACTGTGCCCCCAAAGCAGACCGCGTTCAAGATAAAGCCCGTGCAACCTCACACTGCCGAAGTACAACACCCTCCTCCCTTCTCTCCCCAGTGCCATGCACGGAACAGAAGGCAGCATGCGTCCCCCTCCTGCCTTTCCTCCTCTGCACATGAAAGGTTGAGCCGCCATTGTAGGTTCACTGTCACACGCTTTCCCTTGCACAAACAATGTACGGCACGCGAGGACGATGTTATCACGAGATGAACCCAGTACACCCGTACCACAAACGAAACCTGTAGCAACTGCCAGAGTAGGTCAACCCAGCGCGCCTCTGCCTACCTCCCTCCTCCGCGACGCTTCACTTCGTTTCTCCTTCCCCACTTCACTCAACGTCACCTACACTTTCCTCTAGGTTGCAATGCTTTGCCACCCGCTCGGAGCGCTGCTTCGTACTTTCGCTAGCCCAGAGCCTGCACCGATGACCTGTGAGACAGCAGACGCCTACTTGAACTCCCTAGTGAACTTTTTCCAGCAGCACGAAGGCACAGAAGGATTCTTAAGGTCATTAGGTGAGATGAAATCGTTTGTGACTGCTCGCTGATTTGCACAGAAGCGCCAAACATCCATCACGGTCTGGATGAAACCAAGTAAGAGTACCATTGAAAACAGTTTTCTTTTAAGTTCAGCTAAATAAATGCTTTTTTGTCATTTTCCTCCCGTTTTAAGTGTACAGTAAAACCTTGTTAAACTGTACCCGCTTAAACAGACATTGAACATAATGTGTTTTGTATCCACATAAACAGTACCAGCTTATTGCGTACGTATCGGTTAACACGTAGTGTTTCCACTTTTCGTCGCGCAAACACGGCAGTGCATAGTCTCCATCGGGCGGCCTGGCAGAACAATAAGCCTCAGAGATCAGCACATTGGCCTCCAAGCGCCCTCTGCGTTTGCGCGTGAAGCCACATCAACATCATTTCGGCGCCATGACAGAAAGCTTTGTGGTGTCATGCAAGCGGGAGCTCGCATCATGCCGAAACTCGGATAAAAAAGACGCCGGGTGCTTAGCATAGAAGAAAATTTAAACATTGTTCGTGCTATCGAACGTGACGCGAAAAGTTGGCGCTGGCACGCGACGTGGGTCTACTGTTGACTACGGTGTGTGGCACTTGAAATGCAAAGAAGTTGCTCAGCAGCGCTGCTGCGACCGCGAAGAGATCTCGGCTACGAGGTCAGACTTTTCGCCATCATTGCCTCTGTTATTGCCGAAGTGTTGCCTAGCGACAGTGATAAGGACGACATGGAAAGCGACAACACGGACGATTCAGGCCCGACAGTGGCAGAAGCTGCGCATTACGTTTGCCTCATGAATGCTATCGTCGCTACGAGAACAGCACGCCGCAATGAAAAGGTGCCCAGCGACTTCTGCAACGCTACCGCGCCTGTGCACGGAGATTATGCAACGCCAATGAGGAATCTGCCATGCGACTGTTTGCCGAGAAGAGGGCGCTGGCTGAAAAGCTGGCTCCCAGCTTCAGCAGGTTTGAGGCCGCTGTCGTCGCTGCTAGGTCACCGCGGCATCAAACGAAAATAACACATTTGTCGCACGAAGTAAATAAATACTGCATGTTTTTTTTCACTTTCATCGCACTCTCTCCGAGTTCCGTTTTTGACAGGTAAGTGGGCGATCTCATGCTATTTCGGTAAAGCAGTACTACTGTTTAGTATGTACTTTTTCTGAGCTTCGGTCAAATACGGTTTAACGAGGTTTCACTGTACTTCATTTACTGTTTTGAAGTAAGATATTTGGATGCACCTGATCATGTTGCCAATTGTTCTTCTGATAAGACGAACAAATTTTCATGGTCCCTTTGAGTTCGTCTTAAAGGGAGTCTACTGCAAATGTATACCGTATAGACTTGTATAAGGACCGCACTTTTTTCCCCCAATTTTGACGAAGTGTGGCCTTTACACGGAACTGAACCATTTGGTTTGGTCCCGTGTAAGCCACTACTGGTCCTGTGTAAGCAACTTCTAGACAGCTCCCGTCCTCTAGCAGTGGCATGCGGAAATACACAGTGTGGGAAAATGCACCAATGCGCACACATGGCATAGGGGCACCAAATACGGTTGCTTCTCCACTGGAAATTTTCTACCCAAATTTTGAGCTGCCAAGTTGGGGGTGCGGCTTTTACACGGGGACCGCCCTCACACTATACGGTATGTCCATTATTTGGAAACAATGGCAGCTTTTTTTTATTGCACTTTACTCCACATCGGAGTTACCAGACCTATTGCCCAAGTCACTGGCCACTTTTTCATCATGGTCCCACAACAGCTTGTCCTTGCTGCCATCCAGCACATTTGTGATGCCAGTCTTTTGAAGCTTTTTGCAATCACATCAGCTGGTAGCAAGTGCCATGCATCCAAAATCCAGTAACACTTCAGCTAAATGGACAGCCTTTTAACCTTGCCAGCTGGGGTCAGGGCATGCCCGCTTTGGGCCATCCAGTCTTTGTACAAGTGTCGCATCCCCTTGAACAGTTTGTTCACAGACACATCCAGGGGCAGCAGCACCGTATTAAACCCACTCGAAATAATGGCATTGTCAGTGCACTAGTCCGGCAGTAGCGCACGTGGACTTCATCACCGCCGAAATGCCTTATGGCAGCACAATTCCCATGCTCTACTGCATACTCTATGGTTCTTTGACTCAAAACTAACCATATAACTGAAATTATGGTCCATCGCCCATAGCTAGTCACAAGATAAGCAGAAAAGTGACAAACAAACAATGCCGTCATGAAATAATTGCCTTCGAAATAGGGGGAAAAATAATAATAATAATAATAGGGGGGGGGGGGGGGGTTGACTGCACAACACGTGGTTCCCTCGCTTCAAGCTACGCAACTGTGCATGCATTTTGATTGGCTGTCACACTGGCACCAGGGCAGAAAGCAAACATTATTTTTTCCACCGAGAGTTGGCTCTCAGTTACATGCATCCAAAATTTCAGCCATCTCAGCCGGAACAAGTGAACCGGGAAATCCCAGCACAGCCATTCGTTTGTGGGAATGCACAGGATTAAAGCTGGGGCGCAATTATTACGAGGGCAAAAGAAATTCCCATTCTGAAAAGCAAAGATGGAAGTGCATTTATTATGCGAGTGCATTCATTGTGTAAGTAAATATGGTAAACGGGTTTGACTGTATATGTAAAACCTATGAAAGTGTCAAGCTAACAATGCCAAACCTCCACCTTTATCAAGGTTGGTAAGTGGGTTGGGTCAACTATTACTGTTATGTGTAGTAGTGTGAATACTCTGGCCATGCAGCCTGCATGTTTATAAAGTCACTACTACAGAAAAAGTGTGAGCAAGTTCGTGCAAGTTTACGTGGTTGCATGCAATATACAAGGTACAAGCAAAAATTGCTCACACACCTCAGAAGTCTTCAGGTCATAGATGTGTATACCTTCATTGTCAGCAACAGCAAGATGTTTAAGTGACACACAAACCATGTGAGGGTACATTGTGCCACCTGCATAGAAAATTAGCACACTTTAAACATATGAATGTCAAATTCGACTATAGTAGGTCCTGCATATAGTATTGAACTCTAAGATGATCTCAAAATGGTTCAATATATCAAACATTTGAAATATAAGATATGCATATCTGAAGCTTTTCTGAAAACTCAGAATGCCTCGGACAGTTTCCCAAGATCATTGCAAGTTGGAACTTGCTAATTTGTTACCCCAAGGCCGTGTCGGATTCACAGAAGTTTACTTACTTATTTATTATTTTCTTCTTTTTTTTACACACAAATTTCACAAGTAACTCATGCTGTGAGATGGTCTTCGACACACCACAGTTGAACCCAGTTATAACGATACCAGATTTAACAATATATCGGTTCTAACAATGAAAAGCTGTTGCACCGTCAACTTTTGTATGTTTTCTATGGGGAAATAACCCACTTATTACAACGTCCCCATGCCAGGTAGCGGAATGCAAATTCCTTGAAAAGAAAAAAGAAAAAGTGAAATGCGATTTCCTGCACAATCGCCCAACACCCCAACTTCCACCGCGCTTCCCTCCATGAGAGATGCCTCGCACGCATCTCTCCTGTGGCATTTTAACCCTCCGAAACACGAATGGACCACACCAACTGCGCTGACAATACTGCCGGTGCTGCTCCGAGATCGCTCGCTTGGCACTCACAGTTGGTTCTTTATTCTATGGCCCTCATTCTGCGCAATTCTACTAACGGATTAAGTCGCTCGTGCTTGTCTTTGTTCGTTGCGTTGAAGTCGTTCTTGGCCACATTGTTTCTCAGCCTCATTTGACTTGCCACCGAAACGGAAGATGGCTGATCCACCCGCTGATCATCAGCAATGCACGAAGTTGTCAGTGAAAAGAAAGCGCACTGCTATATATTTGTAAACAAAATGCTTCTAACTGATGAGGCGAAAGTTTCGAACGTGCTTGCATTGGGTAGCGACAGTGGCGGCCACGACGGCAGCACTGACGCGGTAGAGCAGGCTGCCTCAACATTGTCCCCGCAGGGCGTCCTGTAGATGATTCAGTCCCTCACGGGCTTGTTTTTACGAGGGACCTTCCACTTCAGTATGTGGAGCACCTGGATGCCTTGGAGAAGGATGTCAGCAAGCTTCATGTAAAGCAAGCAAGGCTAACGGACATGCAGTTTTCTCATGCAAGCAGGCCACTGGGAAGTACACGTGGCGAGATGCTTGTGGCGATCTCGCTCAAGCGTTTCTTCTGGATTTCTCAAGCTGAGATGCTGCCACGGCAACCTTCCCGCATCTTTTAAAAGACGCCTTTTGGGGCCACCAACATGATGCCTCGGCGGAGCTCGTATGTCACTTGCCGCCCGTGACCCCTCTTTGCAGTTGTTCTAGTAGCGCCATTCTTGAACGCTGACAGCCACAGCTTGTTAACAACGTGAGATCAGAGTGCAGACGAAGCAGAATTCAACAGTTAAATGAGTCAACACATTCAGAAGCCATGGGGAAGAAAACTGGCCTCCCCGCCATTATACATTTCTTGGAACAGCTATGCTAACCCCCAGTTTGATTTTTTTTTTTTTTTTTCACGCAACCCGGTTATAACAATGGAATTTTCGTGGCACTTGAATATCGTTATAAGTGGGTTATACTGTAATTGTAACGCTAACCCTAAAAACCTGCGTCACCTGGCTACACGAGACCGTGGTGCACTTTGCATGTGTCTAGTGCTTGTTGAGTGCTTTTTGTTGAGGATAAGGTAGAATCAGACACAGTGAGGAAGCAAACTAGCCTGTATGGCTGGCACCACGCCACCATCAGTGCATCTGTACTGCAAATAGCAGATGAATGTGCCCCGTGTTACCATTACAATACGCATTGGTTTATAGCGCAAAGGGACACAGACGAAGACTGGAAGCAGACAGGATGAGCGCTATTTCTCCACTAAATCTTTACAGAAACGACCAACATAGTGTACGCTCGTTACAACAGACCCGTGTACAACAGATTTTCGGATATAACGTACCATATTTTAGACTTAGTTTGTTCTTATATTTTATTAATGCAACAAAGGTTGCTTTTAACGGATGGTGCTTTAACAGACTATCGGCTACAGCGGACGAAATTAGCGGAAATTTTTTCAAAATCTGGCATATAAAACACTTTTGCCATGTCGACACGGGCTGACAACTGACTTGCGAGGGTCAGCCAGCGATCGCAGCTCAATATCGTGTGCACGAGGGTGGAAAGCAGGCCAAAAACATGCCGTCTTCTCTCGTGCACAAGGCACAGGGATGGGGGGGAGGCGAGAGAGAGAGGGTTCTACTACAGCCCCTGCTGCTTACGGCGCGGCCGCCATATCTTGAATGCGATCTGGGATGTGAACAAGTGCTCGCCCACGTGGGCGCCGTATATTTAAAGCGATCTGCAATGTGGACAAAGTGCATGTACACGCGAGTGCCGTATCTTGAAAGTGATCTGCGATGTAAACAAAGTGCGCACCCGCGTTGGCCTCATCTTCAAAGTGACCTGCGATGTGGAAAAAGTGGGCCAGTGCAGATAGCTTCGCATGTGCTGTGCTTTCGACATTTAGTTCACGTTGAGTGAGACAGCACAAAGGTCAATTTGCTCGCTGCTGCTACCATGCCTATCTTGCTTAATTTGCTATTGCAATCGATGCTTCGCCTTTCGGGCGAAACTGCGCCTTCTTTTGGTTTTTTATTTTTATCTTGGATGTTCGTCACTCACTCTATGCAATAAACTTGTTAGAAATCGCGACGAAAGTTTCTGAAGTGAGGCGTTTCGGATATTACTGACTTCGGATAAAATGGACGTTTTTGTCGTATTATCAGGGTCCGACGAGAGTCGACTGTATACAGTTAAATGTTGATACAGTGAAACGCACTTGTAACAATATTCAAGTGCCACGAAAATTCCATTGTTATAACCGATAATTGTTATAACCGGGTTGCATGAAAAAATCAAAATAGGAGGATGGCAGAGCTGTTGTGAGAAAACTATAATGGCTGTGAGGCCAGTGCCCCTACCCACCACCTTCCTCCATCCGACTGCCGATTGTGTTTGCTCGTTTAACTCCTTCCTGGGCGCTCCAATCGCATGCAACAAGCCATGGCTGTTGGTATTAAAGAATGGCACTGCTATAACAACTGCAAAGAGGGGTCAGGGTGGCAAGCGATATGCGAGCTCTGCCGAGCGAAAGCTTTGGCGGCCCCAAAAGGAGCCTTTTAAAAAATGTGAGAAGGTTGTCACGGCAGCCTGTCAGCTTGAGAAATCCAGAACAAACGCTGAGGCGAGATCGCCACAAGCATCTCGCCACATATTTCTCACTGGCTTGCACAAAAAAACCCTACATGCGTCAGCCTTGCATGCTTTACGCGAAGCTTGCTGAAATCCTTCTCCAAGGCATCCAGGTGCTCCAAGTAGTGCAGCAGAACGTTGCTCACGAAAACGAAGTACCTGAGGGACTGAATCATCCGCCGGGCCTCCTATAAGGACAACGTTCAGGCAGCCTGCCCTACCGTGTCATCACTGCCGTCGCTGTCGCTATCCGATGCAAGCACGTTCGCGACAATCACCTCATTGGTTAGAAGCACTTAGTTTCCAAATCAATAGCCATGTGCTTTCTTTTCACCAGCAACGCCATGCATTGCCGATGATCAGCGGGCGGACCAGCCATCTTCCATTTCAGCGACAAGTCAAATGAGGCTGAGAAACCATGTGGCCAGGGATTTTGATGCAACCAACAAAGATGAACACGAGCGATTAAGCTGTTTGCAGAACTACGCTGAATGAGGAGCCAGCAAGCAATCTGGGAGCAGCGCAGTTGGCGCAGTCCATTTATGTTTCAGAGGGTGGTGCGGCGAAGAGCTATGGCCGCAGCCCATTCGTGTTCGGAGGACTGGAAAAGCGACAGGAGAGAGCTGCATGGAGAAGGCTGGAAAAGGAGAGCGCGGCAGCTGTTGGAGCAGCAGGCCATCGTTCAGTGGCTCGAATTTCTCACTTTCTTTTTTTCTTTTCAAGGATTTCGCATGTCACTACCTTTTGGCACGAACACCCAGCAGCCAGACCTCATGATTACAAACCGACACTGCGGCATCGGGCCAGTGTAGTGGGCAGGTTATTTCACCTTGAAAAACATACAAAAGTTTACGGTGCAGCAGCTTCTCGTTGTTATAGCCGATATATTGTTAAAATCGGTATCGTTATAAGTGGGTCCTCAACTGTATAATGAAATTGGTAAAATCGTCAATTTGCTTCATTATATCGAAATTTCTTTGTATTGAAATTCGACCTTTTATGCAAATAAGTATAATCGCCCATCGATTTTCCTTACATGGAAAGGAGCCGCAGAGTTTTCCGAATTATTGGGCAATAGAAAAAAGCAAATTTGAATTAGAAAACAATTTACTTTGATGATTTTGGAAGCCGGCAATGAATGATGCAGTTTCATGCCACATTGAACACATCTTCACATCAGCGGTATGAATTAAGCGAAAAAAAAAATTATGGGGTTTTACGTGCCAAAACCACTTTCTGATTATGAGGCACGCCGTAGTGGAGGACTCCGGAAATTTCGACCACCTGGGGTTCTTTAACGTGCACCTAAATCTAAGTACATGAATTAAGCAAAGCCAGCCACACTTTCACATGCGCCCCTGCATCGCCCGCACTGAGGTGTGTCTACACTATCATGAAAAACGCCGGCAGCAGGGAGCGAATGCTTCGCTTCTCGCTCCAACGGGTCACTGAAACTCGAAATCACGCAACCTCCAATACTAAACTCGTGGGCCGTCTCGGCACGGCCACTCTTTGCACATGCGGCGCATTACCTCTAAAGCGGGGTGCACGGTGCGTATGCGCTCAGCCGCGCTTACAGCCATGGTTGAGATGCACGTCAAACATTGAGACGTGTACCAACTTACCCCCTCCCCCCTTCGCACACCCACCCCTCCCACGCACTTGATTGCGTTACCGCGAGCTCGCTCCCTTCCACCTCTTTCTTTTTGATCACATGGGAAGGCAGCACGCGTGAAGCCACTATCTTTGTTGTCTCACCCTCGCACACATTCACTCGCACCTAAAGCACACAGTGCGCGGTGCACCATAGGATTTTATCGCACTTGGACTTTATACAGAACATGATGCAGCTCCACGGCATGCAATTTGAGAGGTGTGTTTGCAAGCAACCGCATGTAATTCAATCATTCGACCATTCACATCCGCAAAAGTTTCCATTTATTCTCTTGGCATTCCTTTGCGACGGCAGTGAAAGTTCGTTATATTGAGGCTCTAAATACATAGTGCTCTATGGACAAGAGGTTATGAAAAGTTAAATACTTTGTTATATCAACAATTTCCTTATATTGAAGTTGGTTATATCGAGGTTTAACTGTATACGTGGCTGCTCTCGGAATCCTAAGATGCCCTTTGCAGATCCCAGTTAGGGAGCTCTTGAACAAAACAAACCTGGTCATCAGACATCGTTTGGCATCCCACACAGTGAAAAGATTGAGTGTCATCTACGAATTTTTGCGGAATGTGTATAGAACCAGGAGACCTTCACATTCTTGGCGAAACCCTGTCCCCCGTGCTCTTGCCGATAATGAATGGCCATGATTTGCCCAAGCCATCCATATTTGCAGCGAGCAAAACTGAAAAACGTACCTTGCTCATGTTTTCTACATTGCACGTACTGCCCTTCAGCTCTAAGGTTTTGTATGGTAGCACCTGCCAAATCAGTGCCAATTCATTTGCATTGAATCTTTCCAACTTCACGAGAAGTGATTGTGGCCCCTTTTGGACAACTACAGGGTTGCAGCTTGCCACCGCACTCAACATACCAAGTGCGTCAGTGTACAGGAGTTCAAAACACACAGTAAGTACAGCAGAGGCAGGTAAAAACACAGGAAGCAGCACAACTGTGATCTATAGCAACATAGATGTTTAAAACATAATAAAAACTTGCACAGTTTACACAGAGCACTTGAATTTGGTCGCCGATGACCACAAGAATGGAATCTACTGACTCAGTGAATTCATATATAACAATAAAAATAATTTCAGGGTCCCATTAACTACACACTTTTCTCTCCCCCCCCCCTCCTCCTCTTCCCCCACAGGTGTAAGCATGAAATTTGGCATGTCCACTTTGTGTCTATACCTCTTCCCTTTGGATATACTTTGTAAGACTGCATTACACAGACTATTTTAGTTTGTTGGAGGGAATTACAATTCATTCATAACACAAAAAAGTTCATAAAATTGGCTTATATTGTATGTAAAGTTGTATGAATAAAAGCCATACACCTTTTTGGAGTTCGAGCTCCAAGAAAAAGCAAAACAAACTGACAGAGGTGTGCCTACCTGCTCTGGATGGAAGAGTGTAGAGGAGTCTGGGTGGCAAGCTGAACACATGGACACTTCCGTGAGAACTCAATGCCACCAAATATGAGCCATCAGGACTGAACATCAGTTTCTTGGCAGGGCCCATCTGTTCATTAAAGGTGGAGACCTTGTTGCAGTCGAGACTAGACCCATTAACCTGCAATGGCAAAATAGGCATCACATCATCAGGCAGTATAGCAAAATCAAGACATTTTTGGACCACACAGCACATCCTTTTGCTTATTCTAGAGAAAGTGATGTCAGCAGCATATGTTTTAAGCATACCATAGTGCTGTGCTATCTAGCATCATGCAACAGCTGTCACTAGTCATGATTTACTCGGGCGTGACCTTATTTCTTCTAGACATACTTGTTCACTTGCTTCCGTTTGACAATGACTCCCCTTCATCCCACCTCCCAGCCCATAATGGGCTTGAAGTGCTGCTTTAAAGATCACTAACCCAGGCACTTGAGTGGGAAGTTCAAGAGACATAAGATCCCAAATCAAATAATATGCCTCCATCTTTGGCCTGCGATTTAGTCACACAGCCACATTTTATGCCTATATCAGGCAACAGGAGCACACATCATAAGACAAGTGAACAGCTGCTCATGAGAAAGAATGTACAGACACAACCAAAAGATGGAGCACAGTATGTGGAAAATTCTTTCATTTCTTCTAGCCCAGCTCTACAACATGAAATTGCTTCACTACATTGCATTGGTCAAACAAGTGCATGTAGCCTATACCACTTGACTTCAGCCAACATTCTCAGGCTCTGAAAAAAGAATTGCAGCACCACTAGCCTCCAAGCTTTTGCCTGCGTGTGTACATGAATAAAGTGTCGGCCTCAACAGTGAGAGTGCAATGGTACATGCCATGACGATGCAGTTCAGCCCTTGCTGGCATGCCTACGTAACTTGCACTTCCAACCGTATGAATTTCATTGAAATTATATATTCACAGGCTTGAGGTAATGGGAAATCAGTTCTGTGGAATTCCGCAAGGTGGAGGAAGGTTCACAAAAGGAAAAATTTACACCCACCCGCAGGTAGCACGAAGCTACAAAGGGAACCCACACGGGTTTCTCATATACAAAGCTTCGTAACTGAAAAAGAATTTGTCCTGGTCCGGAATTCAAACCCGGGACAAGCGCCTTTTAGTGCTCCTGTTTTCTAAAGCCAACTTCAGCGCAACACATCTGTGTTATGCTGCAAAGCATGCGAACGTTGCGAAAGTGGTTTCGGTTTCATGTCCAGATAGCATCGCGCAGGCAATTTCCGGCCCAATTTTTTTTTTTTTTAAATAAAAGGTGCGCATTAGAACCAGGTAAATATTGTAATTAAACATTGTAACCTAACATTATAGCTTGAAAATCGTCCTAGGGCAGGGCACAATAGGCACTTTCAACGAGAGCTGACGTTTGTTCAACACCTTCACTATCCTCTAAGCTTTGCCAAGACAGACGCTGCCACTAAAGGGGTCGCTGTCGGGGTCACCATAGGAGTCAGGTGTGTTCGTGTTGACTGGTCAAGTTTGCATTATCCAGCGAAGGCCAATTTTAGCACCAAAATAATGGAAGTTTGGGCACATAGAAATGCATGGGCACCGGCTGGGATCGAATTAACAGAAAAATCGAACTAACTGGAGTTGAATTAACGGAAGTCTACTGTATTTGAAGTGAAAAATACAAACAAATGCCAAAGACTCAAAGCCATTTACATCTGGAAGGGGAGCAAGAACATGAACACGTTTGTTACGAGGGCAACTCAGAGATGGCCAAGCATTGCTGCCAAGACATGGCATGCCATGATTGGCCCACATATGGCAATGCAAAGAGGGCATGGCCAAAAGCTTGATGAAGAAATAGGCAACCAAACAGTAAACAACAGCACAACAGACAGCAATATACAAGCTGTGTTGAGTGAGGTTCGCAACTTCCTTGAGGCCCTCAGCCACCTGGAGCAGGCAACTTAGGTACTCTGCTGGGACCCACTCAGTTCATGTGAGGTCCACGATCACCTGGAATCATACGGGCTTGCAGGAGTGATAACCTACTGTAGTTGCCCGAGACTCGCCAAGTTTGTGAGACATCCGTGAATACTAGGCATGAGTTCAAGATAGCTGCCTTAGACAGCCACCTGACCTGGGGCGTCCAGAGCAGTGCCATCACTGTTCTATGCCATCACAGAGCCTTGACAATTAGTGTTACAGGGTACTTTTTGGTAAAACATGTCATGTATACACCTCTGCAACACACCTCCACCTTTATCAAATTGCAATATGTGAGAACCTGCACACTAACCTCGCTAATTTGATAGAGCCGCGCTTTGCCTGCATCTGAGCAAGCCAACCAGCAGTGGTCATGCGACACAGCTGCTGCGTGGTAGGTAGCCCCATTCCGTGCCTTCACTCGAACGAGCAGCTCAGGTTTTGAACAGGGCGTCGAGGTCTTGCAGGGTCCTTCTTTACTTGTGGTGCAGTCGAGGCGCCACAGCTCCAAGTGCTCGCCATAGTTGAGTAGGATACAGCCACTTGATGCTGCCACTTGTACTGATGAGAACTGCGAGAACATGCACAGATGTTATTCCGTGGCATTCAAAAACTCACCTTATGACTCACTTGGCTGTCAGACAAAATTATAGTATAGAACCTCGATATAACAAAGTTGTACTCGCAGCGAAAAACATTGTTAAATCGTGAATTTCATTCATTTGAGGTTTTAAAGTTTCAGCTGTAAAAACAACTTCATGAATTCCTAGAGCATTCCTGGTGGCTAGTATCTATCTTGTCAGTAAGCACTTATAAACAAATCACAAGAAGGTCGGGCCATAATAGTGTGCTTAGAAGAACCAGCGCATGCAATGCAGATCACGCCGAGAGCAATGCAATGGCGTGGCTCACAGAGTCACAAATTTGCGTGTGTTGTGTCGTACAGCGCTGTAAATCTTCGCCACGGCTGACCGTGCTTAGTGCCTGCAGCCGTCAACAGATGGTGCCCATAAATTAAAAACAAATGTGTAAAAGAATACGGATATTTGTCCAGTAAAAAAAAAAGGCACAGTTTTGCCAGAAAGGTGGAGCATTGATAATGATACTGTGATGTAGATAAAGATTAGGCAAAATTATATTTACAAGATATATACAGAGAAGTCATAGCCAAGATGGCAGAATGACCACAAACCACGAATGAGCTCTTTCAACCGTCCTCTTCGTCGTCCTGCTGGGCACATTCTTCAGAATGCAGAAATGACGTGTAACATAACCCCCGGCGATTGGAGTACCGTCTTGGCGCTTAGACAAGGGAAAGGCTGTAGGCTGAAACGTACGACTTGAGACGGGACACATGCACGACATCGGTGCATGGCACTGATGACGAGTGACCATCCGAAGGAGTTATCTCATATGTCACCTCAGTGGGCTGGCGTAAAACCTTGTAGGGCCCGGAGTAGCGGGAAAGAAGTTTTCAAGACAGGCCGACATGGCGGCAACAGGTCCAAAGAAGGAACAAGGAGCCTGGCTCGAACTCAACGGTTCTGCGGTGGCTATTGTAACGGGCCTTTTGAGTCAGCTGCGAGACAGGGAGATGGTCCTGTGCGATGTTACAAGCCATTTGAGCACAAGCAATAGCGTGACGAGTATATTTTGTAAGAGCGTGCGGAGCTGATGGAAGTAGTCTTAAGGGGGGACGCGGGTTTTAGATCGCGAAAAATGGCCAGAAAACCGATTTTTTGAAAATCACATTTTCAGTTTCTATAACCCTTTTTCTGTGTGATACCCAAATATCATCCCTGTAAACCACCTAGAAGTGCTCTAAAAAAATTCGTTTCATTAGCCAAGGTGGCGAAAAATCTCGCGGAAATCAAGAAATAACAGGGTTTTTCACGCCACAATATCTCCGGAACGGCGCGACCGAGCGCCGCCATCTTTGTCTCGTTGGAAAGCGCATTTCTCCGTCTTCAAATTTGCCGCTTCAACGATCTCCTCCATACAGAAACAAGCGCACAAAAAGCAAATGATTGAAGGTCGTGCCGGAGTCTGCGATTGGCCGCGCCCGCCACGTGACTCCAGCGCGGTTCGCCATTGGTCCGGCGCTCGCGTCGTCTGCTCGGCTCTTTGCACCTCGCGAGTTTGGCGTCTCCACTCGCCGTAATCTCGACGTGACAAAACGGGCGCTACGCGGACATCGCAGTAGCGTGGCCGATCCCTACGCTTGTGGACGTTTCAGACTCGCGGCTAAGCATTCCGAGCGTCGGCAACGCGGACTTCGCGACGAAGATTCACGCGCGGAATCCTCGGACATGCGGCTAAGCCTTTCAGCACTCGGTGTTTCGAATTCGTGACAAATTCGTATCGCGCACGCAATCCTCGGAAACGCGGCTAAAGATATTTCGCGCATAGGGAGCCTCCGACTCGGCGATCATGCACATCGCGCGCGGACTTCTCGGACCGTCACCTAATCATTTTGTGCATCGGCGCCTCCGACTGTGCGAACCAGCGCATCGAGTGTCGACTCCTCGAGCCCGCGGCTAGGAATTTCGCGCGTCGGCACGTAGGACTGCGCGAATGAGCGCGTCGAGTGTCGACTCCTCGAGCCCGCGACTAGGCATTTCGCGCGTCGGCAATTCGGACTGCGCGAATAAGCGCATCGAGGGTCGAGTCCTCGAGCCCGCGACTAGGAATTTCGCGCGTCGGCACCTTGAACTGCGCAACTAAGCACATCGCGCGTCGGCTCCTTGTATCTGCAGCTATGCATTTCGCACATCGGCACTTCGGACTCGCAACCAAGCACATTGCGCGTTCACTCTATTATCATATTGTCACGATAGCTCGTAACAATATCTATCATACCACCCCTTCATAAAGAGAACCTCATCATGAGCTCTGTTCACTAAGCCCCTTGGGCTGGTACACACCTGGCTGCAAAAGTGATCGAGGCATCATACAAAAGTAAAATTCTGGAAAGCACCTAGCAGCTGCATATCTATCACTGACTCTCTGATCCTAAGTTCCACAGCCACTGTCAGGTGAAGATGACTTGGAAGGCTACTTACACTCGGAGCCTTCATTCAGTAACATGGTCAATTCTACCAATTGAAAAAAAAGAAGTGCCTCACTGATTGTAATGGAGACTGCTATCAATCAGGCAGCCTGCATGTACAACACTGGAACTATATTCATGCCCATACAGAGTTCTACACTTCGGTTTGAAACCCAGGCACCATGCTCTTTGTAGAGCGTGGTGCCTAATAAAGTTTCTTGTGCTAGTTCAGTGGCCAGTGTGCTATTATTGTGAGAGTGTGCAGTCACACATTTAGTATGGCCATTCTTACAAAACACAGCTTCAAAATGGTGCCATTTGTATTGCTGTAGATTCACTTCAGCAAAAGCTACATTTGTTTGAAACTTCAAATGCGTTTATTTCAGTTCGATGTTTTTGCACACTATACTCCGCCTTACGGGTGTTTTTTCTGGGTTGTTTTTGGCCAAAAATGACAAGGGTGGTATCATTTTATTCGTATTGAAATGATCTGGGGGGTGATGCTATTTTTATTACTCTTGCGCCATCATGAAAATTACATTCAGGTATAGTAATCACTGCTAATTAGAAAAAAAATTTCATAATAAATGCAAGATTGTTTTCTTGTCCGCAAGATGCTTCCAAATGAATAAAAATAGCATCACCCCCTACAGTAGGTTTTTAGCAATGGTGTCATGCATTTAGTTTTTCGTTTAGCAAGACGGAATCATCAAAAAGCCCCGTAACGAGTTTGAAATTAATTTGACTTCAGACCTCAATATTTTTTGAACTGCTACAGCTATCAGAAATCTAATTACAGATCTGAAATCAGCACGAAAAATTACCCCAGACAGTGGAGTTTATTAAAGATTCACCCAAAAATAAGAAAAAAACTTTTAAGACCCACCTCCCCCCTCTTAAAGGGCAATGTGGGATGACGGCCAAACAAGATAAAAGGGGGAAAAGCCGGCAGTGTCGTGGTGGGATGGGTTGTATGCGAATGTCACATAAGGCAAACTTTTGTCCGAATCACGGTGATCTGCTGAAACGTACATGGCTAGCATCGTGATGAGCGTGCGGTTGAGGCATTCCACAAGTCCATTAGTCTGCAGGTGGTAGGCGGTGGTTAGCTTGTGACACGAGCGAAGGATATCATCGACAACGTATGAAAGAAAAGACTGACTGAGATCTGTCAGCAGCTGACGTGGAGTGCCGTGGTGAAGGAATGACGTCGTGAAGCAGGAAGTCAGCAACATCCGTAGTGCACCTGGACGGCAGTGCCCGTGTGATGGCGTATCGTGTCAGAGTCAATAGCTACAGTGATCCACTTGTTCCCCGAAAGAGAAGTCGGAAATGGCTCAATGAGATCAAGGCCGATGTGGTAGAACGGACTAGTTGGAATGTCTATAGGCTGAAGTGGGCCGGCAGGCTGCAAGGGCGATCGCTTGCAACGTTGGCAGGACTTGCAACCAGAAACATATCGGCGCACAGAACAGTAAAGGCCTGGCCAAAAGAATAGACGCCGCACACGGTCATATGTATGGGATACTCTGAGGCGGCCAGCTGTTCGGGCATCGTGGAGCTGATGGAGAAGAGTAGAACAGAGGGTCGTAGGTACTACAAGCAGAAGCTAGGAACCGTCAGAGTCGGTATTGTGATGGTAGAGAATATTGTCCCGATGCACGAACAGGTGGAGCGACGGGTCGGAGGGATTAGAGTGTGGATGATCGATGATGGGCCACAAATTTGCATCACTGAGCTGTTGATTGCGTATATCAGTCAAGTCAGAGATGGCAAGGACGCAGGTGTCGGAATCATGGGCAGTGGAATCGGGAGGGTCCACGGGAAGACGCGACCGGCAATCGGCATCCTGGTGCATGACGCCGGACTTGTAAAGGACATCAAAGCTGTATTCTTGAAACTTTAGCACCCAGTGACCAAGGGTCTAATCAGGTCTAATCAGGCGAGTATCTTGTCGACCTTGCACTGAATCACTTGCCGCTCAGCATGGGACACGCGATATGGACATCGTTGGATGGGGCTGGCATCTCCAGCATGATTCCGATGAGTTACGATGGATGTCTGGCCCAAACAGGCAGTCATCAAAGTCAAAGATGTTGCGACAGGACATCAGCAGGTGCCGGAGATTGGCAACATGTGCTGGGATGAGGTCAGGCGCCATCATTTTGCTAGAACTGACATCGGTAGAATGGACAAGGAGGTGGCCGTAGCGGAAGACGACGAATCGTCTGCAGCGAATGCAGAAATGGCATGCTCATCGACGGGAGAGACGTTAGCCAGAGCCATGCCTACCGGGAGAACTAGCGTCAACCAGCTAAACTTCAAGATGGGCAGTGACACTGTGTTATTAGTGATGGTAACGAGGGTGTGGGGAATGGTAATATTTCGGGCCAACAGAACATCGGATATTGCAGTCAACAAGCAATCACGATCGGAAATGGAAAGTAGGGAAGTCAAGTTCACGTACATAACAGCTTGTGGTGGCAGTCGAATGTGATCGACAGAGCACAAACGTGGATGTGTGTGGGCGAAGCATCAGAGTGAAGAGGCAGGTCGAGCTGGAGCGCACCACTTCCACAATCAAACAGGGCGGAATGGGCTGACATAAAGTCCATGCTAAGGAGGAGCACATGGGAGCACTGCTTGAGCACAGCAACTATAATAAAACCTTGTTAAACTGTACCCTCTTAAGCAGTAGTTTGATTTTAAAAGTAGTAAAGTCAAATCCCTGACTCAGCAGCCATTGAACATAGTGCGTTTTGTATCCGCACAAACCGTACCAGCTTATTGTATATGTATCAGTTAACACGTGGTGTTTTCACTTTTTGTCGCACAATCACGGCGGTGCGTCATCCCCACCAGGCGGCCCGGCAGAACAAGCCTCAGAGATCAGAACTATGGCCTCCAAGCGCCCTGTGCGTTTGTGTGTGAAGCCACATCAATATCAACACCATTTCGGCGCCGTGCCAGAGAGCGTTGTGGCGTCATGCACGACAATGCGGGAATGGTGTGTAACAATAGCAAAGCGAGAATTACACAAAGAATATTTCTTAGTTTTTTCAGGGTCACATGCGCTCAGGAAAACGTGAACAGATCTCACTCGATGACCACAAACACTCGCTGTCACAATGTGACCGAGCGCTTCACACGGTGTCTCGTAAACTTGAGATTATGCAACCGCTAACACTATATGTGCAAGAACACAATGCGCATCAAGGTGCCAGCCATTTGGGCTCCACCTTTGCACCTGCCGCAGATCACCTCCAGGTAGCATGTGCGGGTTTATTGACCAGTTGCCTTCACCCAGAAAGATCACGTACTCGTGACGCCGGCGGCAGAAAGGATGTTCCACATCCGTGGCCAAGGTTTGCGAGTGGTGGCGCTGGCTAACACTCCCGAGGTTAGTTGTAGTAGTAAAACATAAATACCCAAGGAAGTGGATGGAGAAACGGCGCCACGGTAGCTCAATTGGTTAGAGAATCGCACGCGTAATGTGAAGACGTGGGATCGTTCACCACCTGTGGCAAGTTGCTTTTTCATCCACTTTCATTTCCATTAATTTATCATTTGTTTAATTCAATTAGTAAGTATAAGTAATTTCCCCCATGTTGTCCTTGGCGTCTTTGTTTGTTGGCTTCTCATGCACTAAAGAAACCACATAAGGCATGGTGAGTGTTCCACTAAGGACATGACAAATGCTGGACATACCTGGAATGGACAATGTGTCACAAGTGATGTCTCTGTTGACACAGCCAAGGAAGTGTCACACCCTAAGCCATAGACAAGAAAAAAAAATACCAGTCATGAAACTTAATTTCAATGCATAACCTACTTATATAAAGTAATGTTCAAGCTTTACATTAATGCTGAAATGAGATGTTGCAATACAACGTTGTGAGGAACTGAACTACACTCTCCGCAGCAGAGGATATTTCCCACTGAGCTGACAACTATGTCACTAAGTTCAAACAGATAAACGTGCTGCAAAAACATACGTCCTCCAAATTATACAGATTTAACCCTTTCTTTCAAGCCATGGCTGAGCTGGCTTTGTTTTTGTGTTTCTGGTAAGAACAGCGAAGGACGAGTGCAGCTCATCGACGATACTTTTCATTTCCTTGCAATGCCACCAACAATTTGATTTTATCTGAGTGTTTTCTGTACTTCAAGTAGATAGCACCACAGTTTACATGAGGCAGCGCATGCAGGAGTTGATTATGGTAGGTAGAAAGTAAAAAAGTGTGTTGGCAAGAGGGGGCTTTAAGAAGACACTGCCAGCAGCTGCAGCTAGCATTGTTCATGCCATCAAAGAAAAGCCAACTTTGCAATGAATTCTTAGTAATGCTTCAAAAATGACACGTTCAGCTGTTCAAACAAATATGACCCTTGGAATTTCCATGCATTCAGCTTGTTGTCAAATCGTGAAAAATGAAGACGAGAACCGCACTTCTGATGGCCCCCATGCATATAGTGGTAAAAACAAAAGGTACAGAATGACCCTCAAGGACACGCTCACCTCGCTTCCCATTCTGGTGTCTTGATGTGAAGGACCCAAGTGAGCCATTGTTTTATACCGATTGCGTGGTATATGGTATAGCGCTGTTAAGTTTAGCTTTTGCAAATAAATGGTGGAGATTTTATACAATCAAAGGCTTAAAATATTGTGTACATTGTTTTTCTTAAATGATTCCACAGCAAAAAAAAAATGTCATGTTTCTGGCCAGAATTCAGGATACTAGCATGGCACAAAAACGGTTGATAAGATAAACACTGTGGCCACTCTTGCAAATAGCTGCTTATGTCCGAATGAAGGCACCACAGCATCAGTTTTATCCTTGAATATGTGAGACGTTTCCTCCTGACGGATAGGCTTTAGTTATGTTGCCCACCTTGTAGAGAACCAAGCACTTGGAAAATTTAAGATTTCAACTGAAAGTTATTAACTGAAATTTATTCCAAATATTCGGATAGTATTATCCATGCATCTAATTTCCCGCAAATAAAAACAATGTCCAAACAAGTATACTTTTGCCAAGGCTAGGTAGGTAATACATGTACCACAAAAGTGACAAATATCACTGGGATGCTGACATTTGATTAGTCACATAAGCATGAAACACAAACCAAGGGCAAGGTAACAGTAGCAGCAAATGAAGCTCAACAAATCCTTACAAAGCAAGGTTGCTTACCTCCAGACAGGAGTTGTCCTTTGGCCAAAGCAAGTGCTTTAACATCTAGCTTGTGACATGTTTTCTGCATTGACTTGGCCCACTTCTGCGTGTGACCTATCCTAGTGAACTTCACAAGTAGTGGGTCCACACCAGCTACAAAAACATCCTTTTCGCCCTGGAAAATGAAGGGAAGTCAGATTATGGCCAGATTAAGTAACTAACCACAGTGCACACGGTAGCAAGCAAAAATATCTTTGTCCGTATGGCCACATGTAGACTAATGCAGATATAGGAAAATTTTTCCCACATGCAGATGTACGAAAAAATCAATAGACCATCTGCTATGCTGCAGTACTTCTTACCAAAGTTTCAAGATACTGCTTGGTAGTATCACCTGTCCTCTACCGCATGATTGTGCAAAAGAGGTTAGGTTGTTTTTCAACGGTTTCAAAAAAAGATGCATGTTTTAGGTAACATTTACTGAAGCATCACATTTCTTACTTTGCTTGTTGTGGCACACATAAAGAAATTCAAATTTGTACTTGGCGGTTAGTGTATACTGCTGTTCAGCACATAGTTATGCCAGTTTCCTGTCAAGCAGGTTTCACTGTATGTGGCAGCCTAGGTCACTCGGAAAAATTTCAGTTGAGCTTTTGGGTGCATGAAAGATTTCTTCATACTGCACTGTAAGCACACACAAAATCAAGTGCACCAAGTCTTAACCAGTTGCAAGCAGATTGTCAAGGTGTTCCTCATAAGCTGCTTCCGCAGCCAAACTCATACACATTGCTTCTGACGAGTGCTGATCAGAAGTACAGGAAATGCGGCTCAGTGTCAACTGGTGGAAGCAGTTTTTCTGTGGCAGGGGAAGAAGAGCAGAAAGGTCTACTCCCTCAAAGCTCTGCCATGTGTCTGCTTGCTAACATTTAATTAGTTTACCAAGGTTGAGGACTGGGTGTGTTGGTATAGCATATTAGAGGCTCGATTGCACAACATTTGGATGACACACACAGAAAAGAAACACACACCACAGCGCTGTGTGTTAGGTGTTTCTCCTCTGTGTGTGTCGTCCAAATGTTGCGCAATCGAGCCTCTAATTAGTTTAGTCACACATGTGCAAGGCAACACTAATTTGTTTATTTAAGACAATATTACAAAAGTGCTTCAGCGGGGCACACTAATGTGCGAGTACGGCTCCATACAGCTAAGCTATATTCATTGCTTTCTTCACTAGAAGGTAGCATTTCAACCCCAAAAAGGAAACAGTGCAGCTTTAGGTAAACAATAAACATAATTTAGTACATAAAAACTTCATTCCAGAATTGTAGGTTCAGTTATTACTATCATGCATGTACCATACACATCAGTGTAATAGCCACACCGTTCTTTTCCAGCATTTTGTGCAAAATGTAGGGGTGATTAAAAATAAAAACATGAACACTTTTAACTGAGGTTTCTTCACAAAAATGAACCTGCTAATCACCACAAACTGATACCACTGTACAGACTTGCACAGGCTAAAACGTTTTTAATTAAGTTAAACGGTTTAACATATGAAGTCAAAGTCTAGCTATAAGACGAAATTGAACCCATGACCTCACACACAGCAGCAGCAGAATGCCACAGCCATTGAGCCACTCCAGCAGGTTTACAGGTTGAGATCAACAAAGCACACCAATGTGCAACTACAGCTATGGCTTTGCACAACTATGCTAGATTCATTGCTTTTTTCACTGAAAGACATATCTTCCCCCTCAAAATGTAACAAAGTGGCTTATAGGTGTAGGTGCAGTTATTGAATAACTGCACCTACAACTATGAATGAAATTTTTAATAAAGATTATATACAACAGCACCTACAACCTGCACAGCTGACTGCAGTTATCAAGTGCACCGAGCTTTGTACCCAGCTATACATGACTCTACACGGCATCTGTCTGGTTTACTGTTAACAAACAAGCACTACCATTAGAAGTGACCCGTGCAAAGCGTGTACGTAGTCAACAACCGATTTTTTGGACACGCCCAATAATTCGGACACCTTCGCGGAACAGCAGAAGTCTCAGCGGGGGTCTCAAACACACGGCCCGCAGAAGTCTCGGGTGCTGCCAGCATGGCCCCATTTAACCCTTTCACGGTCAATGACGTAAATATACGGTGCCGTGAAAGGGTCCAAAATTGTCGATGACGTATATTTACGGCACCATCTGTACGTTTAAAAAGCGCACCAATTTCCTAACTTTCTTTTTCTGTCATGTGCTGCCACTACGTGGGAATACAGGGAATTTATTTCGTGTGCATCCCTCTCTCGTTTTTCGTTGCATGGTTTGTTTTAGAGCTAGTTTGCTCCCGCACGTCTATATACTACCACTCGCACATTGGCGCGCAGCGGTTTGGGTTTTGTTCCGCGGGCGGTTTCGGCTTCTTGCACTTGCAAAACTGATGGCTATCTCGTTACTAATCGCTGAAAGGGCGACCGCTTGTTTCTCGCTCGTTTAGTGCTCACTGGGATGGGCATAGGAAGGATGCCGCTGAGCATACGCCTCTGGTTGGCGATAAGATAAAGATTAGCGGAAGTTCGTCCCACGTTTTGCTTTTTTGACAGGCACACAACCACACAGTTTTCTTGAGTGCACACACACCTACGCAGTTCGATTACACTATGGCTGTACATATTAGTGTAAGAGCAGGAACATTTGAGTCTTGCGAAATATTCTCCTGTGCACATTTTCAAAGCCTTGAACTATGTGTATAACAATGCATCAAATTTTTAATTCTAATAAGTTTATTTCCTTTTTTTATTGTTGTTATTCATGAATGAAGAGTACATATATACCAACGCAAAACATTTTCTCACTTTACGGTCACCCTAAAAAAATTACGGTAAATTTTTTTTCAAAATAAGTCCCTGAGAAGAATTGGAATCTGCAATAAAAAAAATCGACCCTGGGCGGTCGCATATGGCAAAAAAAATAGACTCTCAAAGGGTTAACTGTGCACCCCCGCTTTTCAATTTGACTGCGCTGGCGCCCGTTTTCTGACTCGCCCAACTCTCAGCGTTCCTTTCTGTAGCAAGGTAGACATAGGAGTTTTCGTGCCAGAAAGCTACAAACATAGGCGATAAGATAACCCACACTAACAGACCTTTCACAATGATAATAGCACACTAACAAGATTAGGCACGAATAAAGATGACTTCCTGCTTGGAAGTGCAGGTTTGATACATATCCCCCTCCCCCCCGCGCATAATAAAACGAATGGCAGAGGCAAATGCTAAGGAAGACATATGCAGAAGACGCACCCTCGCCTGCGTCTACAGAGCAGTCAGTTTTGCAAACCATTGTTCCCTCGAGTCGAGTTACACCCGCACTGACCCATCGGCATGCAGTGTCAACCGTGGCTCCCTTTCCCATGTGCTAACTGATTGGCAAGAATTTCCGTGTAAATTGCAGGCAAGCACTGAGAAACAGTGGGGGGGGTACCACAAGCCTAGCAGTGTGACCGTCGAGGAGCTAAGTAGACTGGATTTGGCCTGGTGTCGGGGATGAACTTGAGACCACTGCTATAGAGCCAATCTGTAAGAAGGCCTGACTGTGCGGACACTGAAACCCATCGCTGTCCTATTTTCTTGATATTTCACGTGACTGCAGGTCCGAAACCGCATTAAACGAAGTCGCCAGGGCCACTATTTTGATGATCTCACAGCCTCGAACCAGCACCCTTACACACTAACCCACCGACAGTCGTAGTCACCACCGCAGCAACGCTAGGCCTAGCTGCTTCAATGTTCGCTACTAAACTTAATGCTGTTCGGTGCAGTGTTTCTTTTTATTAAAAGTGTGGGAGGTGGCACAAAGATGTAACCACTGTAGCCACAGTTTATTTAGGCCAGCCAGCCATGGTGCAGCAGGATCTCTGGAGCAGCCAGCCGACACCGCGGCCGCTCAGGTCGAGCGCGCTAGCATGTTCTATTCCTGCGCTACCTGCACGTGAGCCCTCTTCTTCCTCGCCGGCTTTGGAGGCGATAAGTTGCACTGCTACAGGGCCCCCCTCCTAGTGCGAAACACGACTGAAATAAAGTCCAATGGCAAAGTCCAGGTAAAGGAGCTCAGGTAAAGTGTGTAGATGGTGTTGTCGTACCTGCCGTGGTTGTTTTGTGGCAGTGGTGTCGGGCTGCTGAGCACAGTCACGGGATCAAATCCCGGCCACAGTGACTGCATTTCGATGGGGGCGAAAACGCCCATGCACTTAGAATTAGGTGCACGTTAAAGAGCCCCAGATGGTCCAAATTTCCGGAGTCCCCCACTACGGCGTGCCTCACAATCAGATCGTAATTTGGGCACATAAAAAAAACTTTTGTGTTGTTTTTGTCGTCGCGTGTAGTGTTGGGTTCATGCAGTCTGGGAGAGATGTACCAGGCAGCACCGGTAGCGTAGGTTGTGAGCGATGCACAGCCACAGTGATGCCATAGTACGAAAAGCGTGATGTGCCGCAGGTCCTTGTAGATGCTCGAGACTGTAGAAGTCAGAGCTCCAAAAGCAGACCGTCTGGCAGTGCGGGACTTGCGTGGAGATAGCGTAAGTGTTGGTCACTTACAATGTAGACGTAGAAGTGATGCTCGAGCTGAAGAAACCTGATGGCAGAGCTCCTCCTGCAAAACTTCGGTAGGCCATGCATCCGCCAAAAGTGTGAGCACAGAACATCGGAAGGCTTGCCTGCTGCTGCTTGTGGTGAAATCTCGAATGCCAATAGCATCAGGGTTGCGGTGGTCGCTGAAGGCATCGCGAAGGTTGTGCTTGTGATGTCGCCATGCATGCGACTGTGAAATTTGCGCCTAGTTGAGACGGTGAGAGAGCCTCTGAATCGGTGATGAGTGAGGTGCCCCCGAACAGAAAGCTGACAGCTTGCGAGAACATCCAAGGAAGAAGAGCGATGCACCCTAGATTAGCTGAAAGCTCTGGCGTTTAGCCCAGTGAATTCCTTAGAAAGAGTCGTCGTGCAGCTGCCTTTGAGCTGGAGAGGAGGCTCACGAACCGAGTAGAGGTTAAATGCGGAGACCAGCACGTGCTGACGATCGGCACAGGTGGACGCAGGTAATAGGGTACGGCAAGATGCGGAATGACGCGATGGTTCAGATGGCGAGAACTGTTGTGATGGAGCGCCAGCTGGAGACTGAGTGCTCGAGGTGACTTAGTGAGCAAGGACAGCTGCCTGCAAGTCCACGTAAATGTCAGGGCCGGGGGATGACAGCCCAAGCCTGGAACGCAGCTGAAGTCTGCAACCTTGTTGAGAAGAAAATGGCTGTCCAGCTGGATGAACCAGATGTCCGGCATGTCGATGTGGAATTACCGGACACCCTACAACCGCGGAAACAACTGCTGGACTGCGTGAAGCCATGTCACTCGCCTTGGCTGAGTTGGTGTGTCAATGCTGGCATGACTGGGCTCAGTCGTCCGAGTCACCAATTTGTGGGAGGCGGCACGAAGAGGTAGCCACCATAGCCACGGTTTATTTAGGCCAGGTGCCGTGAGATCTCGGGAGCGACCAACATTGTGGCTGCTCAGGTCAAGCATGCTAACATGTTCCATTTTCATGCTACCTGCACGCAAGCCACCATCTTCTTCGTCGACTTTGGAGGTGATAGTTGCGCAGCTACAGAAGAATTCACTGTCATCAATGGCGCCGACTACGCCTTCATCATCCTTGCTGATGGCTTCTAAGTGTGGAAAGCACAGCAAGGGTCAAGTGTTGAATAATAACAGTTCCCAAAAGTCAGCTTTGTCGCTCTACATTGGCATTATATGGTGAAGCATACGTGATGTACAGTCAACGTCCGATTTTCAAACTCCCTAGGGGCCGCGAGAATGTCCGAAAAAAATAAATGCATGTCTTTTAGCGCCCCCAAGGGCTCATATCGCCATAGGAACATCCAAAATAGCTCTAAAGGTCTGCTAGTACACTTATTAGGCATATCGGTGCTCGTACTCTGATAGGAGACGCCAGGTGCACGCATGTACTATAATTAAGGAGTACACAATATGTCCCGTGATAATTGCCCCTTCAAATCATGGTATGCTTCACCGCAATACTTTGTGTAAGCTTCACTGCTTAAAGCCTGTTTCACATGTAAGCGACTCTGCAGTGAGCGGCACCGTGGTGGGCTGATGCGGCTTTGTTTCACATGCACCCTCTTCATGCAACGCCTGCTGCTAGCGACGAGTGCCGCTTGCAGAGAGCACCAGTAGGGTTTCCGCAGTCACTAGAGAAGGTGCTGAAGCTTCAATTATCCCTGTTTTAACAAGTGCAAGATGCAGCTAGATTTTTCGGTTCTCCAAGAGCGACACCAGTTCTTGACTTGTTCATGTACAAATACACTGTCATTATTACCCATGTTAACTTTGGTTTCAGCTACTGTTCAACAGCCACCCCCAACTACAGGCATCTAGAACTATTGCCGGAAAGAATATGTAGTATCAAAATGTCGCATGAAATGAGTACAAAACAGGTCTGTCAGTGGCTCTCGTTCTCGAATGCCGCCAGGCATTCCGGGTGCAGTGCGGGCCACTAACATGTAAATAGCCTTGTGACTAGGCTTTGTCAGCTTTGTCAAACTCTCGTCCCATTTTCTCCTCAAGACATTTGTACAGAATGGCAGCGGCTTCTTGGTTCTAGTAGATATGAGGTTGGTTTTCACCGAAGAAGCACAAAACCAAACCTTGAGCATGCATGCCTATACAGCTGCGGGCGCCACAAACGAGAAACAGACTGCCGTTTCATTACTTGTATCCGTGTCCATATGGGTCCCACCACACACAAAAGAGGCAAAGATAAGGAAAGCACAATCACGCACAGCTTATTTAGCGCGCAAATGCAAGCTTCCATAAGTTCATTCGTCACTGGTTGCCGCCGGCTAGAAAAGCGTCGCCCGCTTGAGCTCCTCCACGTGCCCTGTCACGTGCTTTTCGCGTCACTGCTCACGGACACTCCACCATTGGTAGCCACTGTTACCACTCGCAAATTTTTTTAAACATAACAATTTTGAACATTGCGGCGTGTGCCGCTCGAGAAATAGGTTGTGAGCAAGAAGGCTAGCTCCTGCGATGGCTGCCACACCATTTTTGGGTCAAAATTGCTTGCATGTGAAACAAGCTTTAAGGGGGGATGCGGGGCTAAAATACCGATTTCGGTGAAAAAAACTAGTTTTTTATTCTGAGTTGTTCGGAACTGCTTGTTTAATAAAGAATCTTCTCACCAAGTTTGGTAGTTATCTGAGCAGTAGAAAGGAAGAAAATGAATTTTTTTCACAAGTTGGTGGCGCGCATTTCCCGTCGAACGCGACTCTGAACGCTGTTTTTCCATAAGTGGCCTCATAGTGAACAAGAAACGAAACGCAAAGTGAATGCCCACGTTAGGAAGTTTGTTTTTCGCGCTTTTTAGAGAAATTGAGAAACTAAAGAAAACGATGAAAAGTCTAGGAGGAAGGAGAAGCTGACACAAAGTGTTGTAAAAAAAAAAATGCAACGTGGAGTAGTTGCGACGCTTTTTCACTCCTACTCAACAGATGAAGACCCACAACATGACGCTTACCCAGTTGGTGAGACTCTTGGTGTCACTACAATCGGCACAGAGCCCTAGTTGCAGCGGACAAGCCATCAGTGCCAAGATCCCATCGTCCAGCTTTTAGCAGAGACGTTGCCAAAGAGCTGGTGCCTCTCTACAACAGGCTTAGTAAGCCAGAGCTTCTTGCGCGATGTTCAAGGGTGCAGACACAGAATGCAAACGAGTCCTTCAATGCTCTTGTATGGGAAAGGTGCGCAAAAACAGAATTTGCATCACTGAGAACAGTGGAGACTGCAGCAGCCCTGGCTGTGCTATAATTCACTGAAGGAGCACGTGTCATCAAGAGAGCTCTCGACAAGCTGGATGGAACTTGAACATGGAGTCCAGACGAATAAGCACGTTCAGGAAGAAACGAAGCAAGCCATTTCACGAGCGCAGGCAGGAGCGATGGATAGCTCTAAAGCTGAAAAAAAGAGACGACGCCTTGAAGCGATCGCCGCAGAGCAGCGTCGTGTTGAAGAGGAGAGCCCGACATATGCAGCAGGGCTTCTTTGATTCATTTTTTCTGATCATAAGAATAAATGCCATGCTCTGAAATATTTGAACTGACTTTCCCCAGTTTGCACTTTTTGCAAAAAAAGAGCTTTAGGAAAAGTATTGTTTCCAAACTGCTTCCCCAAATGCTGCTTCTAACGTTTTTTCTAGACTGAAATTTTGTGAGGAACAAGATAAAGTACTTTTCAGATGCCTAAATTTTTTCCAACATATAATATTTAGCAGATCTTTGACATGTAATGACAATCTGCGTTACCATATCGGTATCGGCATTTCAAAATGGCCGCCTCACACGTACTTCAAGCCTAGCTGCCGTAGCTTTCTCCATGTGCTTGGTTAGTGCACAGTCCATCTTCCCAGTCTTCGTTTTCCACACTTGCTCTATCAGCATGGAAGTGGTGACTGCAAAAGACATGCCGAGTTCATCACGATGCCACAATTAAAAGGAAAGTGGTCACGTGTGCGGAGACGGACAGAAATCGGGCCACATCACAGGCGGAGTTCCCGAAACTTGCGTGCGGGACTGGCACAAACAGGAGAAGCGTTCTACTCTGGCGGCTGCTATGTACGGCGCGGCCACTATCTTGAAAGCGATGTGCGATGGAGACAAGAGTCTACGCATCTAGGCGCACCGCGCTGTGTTCTCGTAGCTTAGTGCGCATTGAAACGAAAGTCCACACAAAGGTCAATTCGCTCGCTCCTGCTACCGCACTTTCCCACTCCAGCGTGTTGATAGTTTCCGCAGTCATGGCGTGAGGTGTGTTCATGCTTGCTTGTGCGCACGTGACACCATGCTTGTTAATTGAGTAAGCTAATGTTTATAAAAGTTTATATGGCCGATAAAGCTACTATCTTTTCTTTTCGTATAACTGCCTACTAGTTTGCTATCGTAATCGATGCTTCACTTTCGGGTGAAACTGATTTTTTTATTTATCGCAACTTTAGTGTATTGGGAGTAAATCTTTGTTTTTCCAAATGAGAGAAAGTTGTATTCCTGTATGAAAGAATGAGGTGCGTGGTACTGTAAAGGACTTTTCTTTCTTTAGTTTGTGGCAAACGGGTGCGTGTTAAAATCGAGGGCGGTTTTTTTTCTTCCTTTCTTTTTAATCATGGAAAACGGGTGCGCGTTACAATCGAGGGCGCGTTAGAATCAAGTAAATGCGGTACATGCTGTAGAGATTCGTGTAAGGGCCGCACATTTAAGGCGCAGCTCTTAGGTGCTTATTCCTGGGGCAAGTGTCGGCGTCGTCCCACGGCATCCTTGTAACCGAGCGAACGAGCACAGTGAAGGATGAAAGAGCGGACACGGAGTGCAGATGAAAGGCGCTGATAACAAAGAGAGCGCGAGGACAAAAGCGGAGGAGGAAGGTATGGCAAAAGCGTGAGAAGAAAAGTGTAGAGCCTCGCAAGACGGGCTTTGCGGCGATGATGGCTACAAGATGGCGCCAGAGTAGCTGCGTCATCTGTTCACCAGTGATGTCACCGATACCATATATGGAAACAAAGTGCTGCATGAGCAAAGATCTGCGAAACCTGCTGTAAACCTGCTGCCCACGTGTCACCCACACGAACTCCCAACTAGTGAGGCAGTCGTGCCACTCTTCGCTCCGTTTGCAACATGCCGCACAAGACAGATAGTTCGAGCCAGCCAATACTATATCAAGAAATGAAAACATGTATACAGCTGCATTTAAATTTCGCATTAGGGAGCATCATACTCGTCGGTTAATTTTTATATATATATATTTTTTTCACAATTTTGACGAGGTGCATCCCTTACATGGGATCGAACCTTTTAGTGAAAATGGGGCCGGCACAGCCGGCGACTACAGCACGCCCCGGATCCCCTAATGTACCATTGCATCAGAGATCAACGCGCAGCTCTCACTATCTAGGAAAGGGGCACGCAGACGTGCACAGCATGTGAAAATTCCCCAACGCACGAGTGCGGCACCAAATGCAATTGCTTCTCTGACGGAAATTTTTTTTGTCCAAATTTTGGGCTGCCATGTTGGGGGTGCAGACCTTACATAGGTGTGGCCATTATGAGAGTCTCTACAGTACGTGTGCACCTGCTATCTCCTTTCACAGTAGCACCACCGATATGCCTAATAAGTGTACTGGCAGGCCTACAGAGCTGTTTTTGATGTGCCTATGGCGATTTGAGCCCTTGGGAGCAATAAAATGCATGCATTCATTTTTTTAGACTGCCCGATTTTTTTGGATGTTTTCGCATCCCTCACCACACTCCACTAAAGACAAACACCTGCACTGCCACTGCAAGACGTACAAGAGAAGGGCCTTGCATGTGCCAAGACCTCGAGTGGTGTGCACACAAATACAGATGTTGGCACGACACAATCACTACACAGTAATAAACTTGACCTGAGCGTGCAATTGAAACCACATTTGAATTGGCCAGAAATAGGAGCCTACAGATTTTGCGTAGTGCAAAACCTCCATTCACACTAGCATTTCCTTTATGCTCATGCAAGGAAAGCATTAAAGTTTCTCTTCTGAAAACACAGAAGTAGAACCGGCACACAAACACACAAGTACTCAGTAGTTTACAGGTGTATACTAGCCCCTAGATTATTGCCTCCTGGTGGCAAATTAATTGATTTGTTAAACCAGATTCTTGGTCATTACTTTATAAACCTTCCTTATGCATGTTTTTGGCTCTGCAAACATCAACACACAGTCCTCCTAAACACCTGAACAGAGATCAGTGAAAGCCTCTGTAGACAGAGTAAAATTCATTTAAATCAGTACATAATACAGTAGTCACACGGTGTGCTTTTTATCACAATCAAGCCCGATCCAGATCGAATTTCTCGGTCGCGATTGGTTCCTTTGCGTAAGCCAGTCGCGACCGAGAATTTCAATCCAGATAGGGTATGATCACGATTGGAAGTGGTCGTGTGACATCGGTATAAGACATCGGCTTACCTCACTCAAACAAAGTGCCAGAACATCAGCATTGTGTGCTCTAAAGCTCTGCAAGAGTGGAAATAAAGAAGAATTAACAGTTGCACACTGCTAACTCTAGTTCATCACATGCAAACAAATATTAATGCAAAAAAAAAAAAACATGCATTTGTACTCACTGCAAGTATGCAAGTCAAGACGAAGGCAGAAATATAGTGAAATTACTAGAAAAGCAAGAAGGTGCGTATATCTACATTGATTTTCTATAGCTGGTTTAGTAAAGCTTTTTTACCAGCATAACAAGCCCATTACTGTAGTGATTACTGCATCACTATTCGGCATAGTTTGGTACTACAAATGATGTTCACCTGTACCTTACAATGGCACCACCTCACCCTCACTTTCTTTGACTGTAAAACCACATAAATACTGCACCAATAAAAAAATGATAGCACAGGCTGAAGCACATTGCCTTAACTGAAGATGTTTGCTAACTCGGAATCTTCTTTTGCAGTGACCTTCACACCTTGCAGCTTTTTGGAAATTACTGATGTGAAATTTGGTTATCTACACCCCAAATATGTGCCCAAAGCTGTCATTCACAAGATATTCAATATGACAATTATGACAAACATTTCTCCTGTTTTCTATAATGAATTCCCATTTGATTGAATGAAAGAAAGCTTAAAGAGACCCTGAAACGATTTTGACGATTTTGTACAAATGCACTGAGTCGTTAGACTAGGTCCTTCTGGTCATTAATTGACACACCTAAGTGCTCCGCGTAAAGCGTGTAGTTTATTAGAAGGTTTCAAAAATGTATATCGCTACCGATTGCAGCACACCACTCGGCTGAGTTTTCAGTCGGCCCTGACCAGGTGACACGAGGTGACCATATGACACCTGTAGGGCAAGCTATCCGTTTGGCTGCCCAGAGCAGGTCATCGATAATTTTTCCACCTTTATAGCAAACAAAACTTGTTTGTCATAGTTGGAATGTTAGTTAATTTGTTTCTATAAAAAAGAAAGTAACAGAAAGAGAATGCACAAGGACAATTTATCCCTACACTCAAGACTTCTGGCACACAGCAAGTGTCGTCTGCTTGTGTTACAACAAGCTCCATGTTGACGAGAGCTCCGCGGCCAGTGTTGATCTCGATCTTTCTTTATGTGAGCACCATGGTTCACCCTTGTTACGTTGTGGGCTGCAAACGTAGCAGCTCGCAATATGTCAAGCTGTGACATCGTGTCCCTCTGCAAGGCAACCAACGACCAAAGTGGCTGCAGCGCATCGAACTGTCATTATCCGATCGGCGTCAGGATTTGCGTAGCATTTGCAGCCGTGACTTTACGCCGGAGGATTACTACCACAATAGTGTTTCGCGTGTCTAGTATTCAGGTAAACGCAAGTGGACTGGGCCTGGACGTTTCCCCGTGCTGTTTCACAGGATGAGCAAAGGCACAAATGTGAACGGTCTGCACGGTGCAGCCGCCTGGTGGCACAGAGCTCAACCAAACACAGAGCTAATATAGCAGTAACTAAGTGTACCCTGCTTTGCTGCTGGTTTAAATTTCGGGCAGGAGCATAATTGTGAACACACAATTTTTTTTTTAATGTTTAAAAGGTTTCACACTTGGTTACAGAAATATTAGCTCTGTGCTTGGCTGGTTAAGCTTTGCACCACCAGGTGGCTGGACAGTGCAAATCAATTAGGCCGCTCACGCGCATCGACGCTAAAGCTTTTTCATCACAGCTATAGTAGTATGGAGGGGCTTTAGTTTACACCTCCACCCATCCGTCGAAATGCCCAGCTCGCATGTGGTTACTGGAATACCAGACACGCTCGGCGCTGTGACAGAATGCTCACAATGCATGCTGCTTCGATAGCCCTCGCCTGGGATCGACTGGCAGGCAGTTGACACAGAGGTTGGAGAAGCTTCGCGCGCCGCTCCTAGACAACTGGAATTAGACGAAACGACGTCCCATCATGACGCAGAGCCAGTGAAGGTGGAGTTTAGCCCCGAGCAAATGGCAAACAAGTTGAGGAGAAAATGCATGGCTATGGAGGAGGGTAACTTGTAATCGTCCGCAGCTCTCTTAATATGCGACACTTAGACAAATTGTGCTGCGAATTATTTACTATAGCTGTACCCTACGTGTCTACAAAATTTGTCCAAACCGTTTCAGGGACCCTTTAATGCCTTGAATTTCTTTGCAAGAACCTGCACCTACTGAGCTAAAAAAACTTTTCTCATCACTGTTGGAACAGGCACATATTTGATATCATGTATCCATCTTTAAATCTATCACCTGAAAGCACCTCACTACTTGACAGGTAATATGAATTGGTTTTCTAGACATCAGTGCTCCAGCAAGCACTGGATACTCATTGCCACGAATAGTAACTCCTATTGCCAAGGCACACCCTAAAAACACACAATTAACTCGAGGGTGCTACAGATGCACATCTAAAATATGTGCTCCCCAGGCCCTACAACACTCGGTAAACAAATTTGCCTGGTCACTACACAATAAACACCTCGAACAAAAATTCTAGTGTGCTCGTGGCAGGAAGCCAATAGTTTTGATCGAAACACTGCTTGCTCCTTTCTTCAACTTCATGAAGCACTTATAAACATGACCAGATTTCTTTAAATGATGTGACTAAGCAGTGCCTCTGGGAGAAGCAAGAAACTGTGGCAAAAATGGCGCCATATGGTGGCAGCGAATACCGCTGCACCGACACTGTGAGCCTCCAATGACAGGTCACACCACCTAAACTTTGCCATGCCCATGCCAAAACTTAGCACAATATTGGACAGAGCATGGCAGGCATTTCACATGAGTACGGCAGCAAAGCTTCAAGTGCAGTGGGATTTACGAAAAGCGGGCCATAGTCACAAGAGTATGACAGATGCAGCATCTAATTGCCAATGACTCCAGCTAATCAAGCTAAATTTTACAATTGTTTCATTAGAAAACTTGCCAGAAGCTGATGAGAAAGAAAATTTTACAATGGGCACCCTAAATGTCTCACCACATCTATGCAAATGCAAGATCAGGTGCTGATCACCTGTTTTTTTAGTTAATTTGTGGCATGTCGAGTATCACCAGAAATGACGCCAGATAAAATGTGAAATAGACTTTCATTAATTCGACTCCGGTTAATTCACTTTTTCAGTTAATTCGATCCCGGCTGAAGGTTCTTGCCAGCTACTATCGAAACATAAAAAGTGGGTGCGTTTCATTCAGGGACGTGTGAGAATTGAGAAAAATATTGCAAAATTAATCGGGCAGTGTGTTTTGGCATCTTTTTGTGCATCTTGTTTAATTCGACCCAGTGGATAATTCTATCAATTTCATCGACCCCGTCAGAATCAAATTAAATTCGACTGTATTTCTGTAATCTTGTGTATTCTTAATATATCACTACTGGTATTGCAACATGCCAGTCTAGTGACTTTCTGACTGACTAGCTTGTTGAGGAAACTTTATTTATACAAAAAAGAGCTTCAGTTTAATGCAAATATGTTGTTGCTGAGCAAAATGATTATATCCACTGGTCAACTTATTATACTGTATATATATATATTTCTGTTTCAAGTTGTAAGAAGTTACATTTCCAATGCTTTAAAAGAAAGCAATATGTGTCAATAATATTAAATACCATTTAACTTGCATGCTAACTTAAATCATGCCACTTACAGATATTAATGTTGCAGTTTGTCCATCCCAGAATGAAGTCCTTCCACATGAGTCTCCGGTGATGATTGTGAAGTCACTAAATATAGAAAAGTAAAGCTATAGGCCAATGCATTTTAGAAAATACAAAATCCCACTTACACAGATTTACATTATTAATGTCACTACAGCTTTACCTCAAAATATTTAGGTTATGACCCACATGCAACCTAGGTTCTTGAATATTACTAGAGCATGCTTAAATAAGTGTAGCTGAAATTTTGTTGTCCAAAGCACTCGTCTGTGGTCTGCTAAGCATCCCAATAACCACTAAGCATGCTGAAACGCTCCTCAAAATACATGAGTCTACATGAGGAGTAAAGACATTACATAATTCAAAATAGCAGAGCTTTAGAACCTCCTCTTTAAAGTCGAAAATATGGCCACTTTACATACTAAGTGTGATGTCGACATGCTTTTCACTCTCTCTTGCATCTGGAATGCTCTTCATATTTTGGAAAAAATTATGCTACTGTGAAGCAAAATCATGTCTAGGAGGAGGTCATTTTAATGCCAGATTCACAGTAGCTCGCTTAATGTAGAAAGCTAGCTCCTGTTCCAAACTTGCTATTCTGCCTCTCAAAGCACTCATGAGGCTGCGACACAGCAAAATGAAAAATGTGAACTTTTTTCAGCTCACCATAGTTGTACTTGCCAGTCCCCAAGTTCATATGGTTTTGCTTTTTCACTATCTAAAATATTTTTGCCCCAAAAGGAGACTAAAAGCAGTACTGACCTTGTAACCGCCAGGCACAACACCAGTACTTCCTGGTTTTTCTCAATTTTTCCAACCGAAATTCGATCCACCGCTCGGCCCGTGTTGACATCCCAGATGACAATAGCACCCGGTGACCCAGAAACTATGATGTTCCCATCCTTGCTCCAAGCTAAACACATTATACGGTCTGAAACGGTGAATAGTAAATCACAAATTAAAAAAAAATCACAAGTTTTAGGACCTGCTAAATGCTAAAAGCAGCAATTGTACTTACAGTTCAGCATCCTCTGCTAAACTAAGCAATGTTGATAAAAGTACATTGAATTTATTTCCAGAAATATGGTTTTGAGCAAGAAAGGTTGGTACAGCTTGATACAGGAAAAAGAAGAGGAGATGGAGAATTATACTTTGGGAACTTCATGGTCAAATTATTAAGCCACATTTAAGAAGGGCAAACTTCACATCAAATTCGTCTTCATTCATATAGGTAAAGGATAAAAAACATATTTGCACTCATTACAATTAATTGGTAGCAGTCAAGATAAAAAATTTGGTAAATTATTCGTTTCTTACAATCATGGCACAGTGTGACTAGCCTGAACATTTTATAGCACTAAACAAACATCTAATGTAAGAGTTAGGTATACTTGGTGATGCTTGTTATAACCTTCACGGAGTCAAATGGCCAGTCCGTATAGTTTCATACCAGGTGCTTAACTCAAACCAAACTTCTTCAGAATGTGGTACAGAGGTACATCGCAGATAGATGACCAATGGCAGTGTTCGTAGTCATATCAAGATACTCTTTTTTTTTTTTTTTTTCCTTGAACTGAGCCAGTAAATTAGGGTGAAATATGCACCATTTTAATGTTATACTTCACAAAGTTGTACAGTATGCCCTGTAAAAGCTTGCATAGTTGTTTCCATAAGGTTATCTTTTGTGCCATTTTTTCTTCTTTATGGAGATAAAGCTCCCAAGAAAACCTGCCATATAGGAATAAAATGATACAATCAACGCAGGCAAATCTGATATCCATTATCAGCATATATAGTATGCATGTATTCGCAATATTCTGGCAGACTAGGCTAGACTCCCAGTGGATGCAGGAGTCATATTTCGAGTGGCAAAATGACCCTTTCAATACAAAGACAGCGCTGCACGTGTTTCCCAAATAAGTGTTGTTTTCCTATACTATTCAGCATATTTAAAAGTTACCTTTGAAGTGAATTACCAAAATCTTAATTTGCTGGTTATGCGCTTACATGTCTCACACAAGTGATGTCCACTCTATTCGAGTAATCCAACTCAAAGACTAGAATTAAGCTATCTGTCACAGGTAATTTTTTTTAATTTCCACGTGCATGCAAGCACGCATGCGCACAACGCACACATACACACAACATCAAGTATACGCCCCCTCCCTCTTTGAGACAGCCTGCAGTTTTCAATTGAGAGTGCTAATTTGGTGCAAATTTAGAACTCACTGTTTAATACATAGGTTAATTCAAAGTGATTTTGAGCATCGCAAATTTTAAGTGCCAAAACCTCAATATGATTATGAGGCATGCCATAGTGGGGGGACTCAGGATTAATTTTGATCACCTGGGGTTCTTTAATGAGCACCCAATACACAGTACATGGGCATTTTTGTGGTCAAATTTACAGAAGTCAAGCCTGTTACAATAAATATTGCCACACACATTTCACAAAGTAAATTATTTATAGTTTATACTTACTTTCTTGCTTGTTTAACATTTTGTGGAAGTTAAGGCCATCTTCTGTCACCTCATAAATACACACACGGCCGTCTTCTGTACCAGCCTACAATAATAATAAAAAAAAACATTAAGGTATTATTGAAATTACTAAAGGCTTGGACAAAACCACACGAATTCTGTGAACCTATATATAAGCACAGGGGGTTATCAAAGAAGTCATGCTTTGGGCCACTTTAATGGCACACGGATACCTATAGGCTTAAATCTTATGCAGTCAGGGGTAATGCTTTTGACGTTGCCTTAGTTATAATAGGATGCACATAGCAATTTAGCAGGAGTAAACAAAGATACAGTGAAAGAACCAAGACGATCATGTGTGAACACAGAGCCAATGACTTTCAAGCAAATTACACTACAACGCTGAGCTGTAAGGTAGGTAGATCAGAATGCTTTGCAAGCATGGCAAATGCTACCACGTATGTCATTGAACGAGAAGAAAGGGGGTTAACTGAGGGGCCCGATTTTTGTCAGTCATATCATGAGAAGCCAATAAACACTGACATGAAGGAAAACATAGCGGAAATTAGTTATGCTTAAATGAAATAAAGAAACGATAAATTAATGGAAATGAAAGCGGATGAAAAAACAACTTGCCGCATGTGGGGAACAATCCAACAACCTTCACATTTCGCGTCCGATGCTCTACTAATTCAGCTACCACGGCGTCATTTCCCCATCCACTTTCTTGGGTATTTATGTTTCCTAGTAGAACCCTGGGAGTGTTAGCCAGTGTCACCACTCACAAACCTTGACGGCGGATGTGGAACATCCTTTCTGCCACAGGCGTCCTGAGAACGTGATCTTGCAAAGGTTGTGGGATCGTTCCCTACCTGTGGCAAGTTGTTTTTCATCCACTTTCATTTCCATTAATTTATCGTTTCTTTATTTCACTTATTAAGCACAAGTAATTTCCCCCATGTTGTCCTTGGTGTCAGTGTTTGTTGGCTACATATGTGGTTGTGGTACAATGCCAAAATTCAGTACAAACATGAACTCTGCACTATAAAAGGTGGCCCTTACTGGGTACCATTCCCTGTTAATATTCATAAGCACAGCCGAGATCGAAAATAACTAGCAATGAACTCACGGCAAGTCTTGTTTTCTGACGATCCTCAGCTAAGCACCAGGCTGCCCCTGATGTTACTGCAACGGAGTACTGAGAACAAAGGTTTGACTAGTATTAATTAAATACAAAATGTGATACAAAATACAAAATACAAAAAGCCAAAGGTTTCAGTAACAGCACAAAATTTAGCTTCAGGGGGGAGGAGGGGATCAGAAATAACTTTTTTGTTTCTTGGCAGAAATGGCTAAAATTTGGCACACACACTACAAATTGTGATAAAGAGACAAATCTAAAATTTCATTAAGATACCTTTATTAGTTTTTGTTTCATAAGAATTTACAAGTTCCTTGCATGTAGAACCTTCAACGGTTCTGGTTCGCGCAGCCATATGCCGCGGCAGGGGAGCCTCCGTCGAAGCATCTGCCGTGGACTGCGTTATCGGTGTCGATGGCACAGAGCAATTGTCAGCTTCAGTGCTGGAGTCACACGCTGAAAGATAGCTTGGCACGTAATCCACATATGTATTTAGTCAAGTGCTCCACTTCTCCAGCCAATCGCCATCTCTTTCTCACCATAGGAGGCTTGCACTTCCGTTTTTCGAAGGCGTACTTCTTCCAAAATTTCTTCTCAAACGAGTGGCAATCCATCACTAACCTGGGTGCTCTCAGAAATTCAAGTTCTGCGTGTCAAATGAAGATGCCGGCGTGGTTTCCAAAGCAAGCAGACAACTGCAGCTGCCAGCTTTCCCTCTGCTGCAGCAGCAAACAGTGGGGAGATGCCTTTCAGCACGGCAGCCAATTGGAGGGCCGCTTTCATCGGAGGGCAAGTGTGACCACCTCCAGCAGATCTGTGCTTTTGTGTTTGTGCATTTGTTACAAGATGGCGATGACAAAAGAATTCAGAAGCAGAACGGCGAAACTTTAAGCTTTCGAATAATACCAAGATACTCGCTCGATGGTGGAAAAGACGAGATATGGCTCCGCAAACTGCAGTGATCTCGTGCAATTTAAAGCTGTTGTCGCAGCCTGTCCACTGACAAATTAATTTTTTTTTTCTGGCGCTCTTAGTGCGCTTTCAGCCAAACCATTTTGATACAATGTAGATTAGGCATTGCAAATGCCGAAACACGTGGAATCCCAGAATTTTTTTCGCAATCTGATCCCTGCATCCCCCCTAAGTACATCAGAAGAGCACAAATTAGAAATAAAACTAAACTAAATGGGAAAACTGGACAACCATATTCTATTTCTATTACTTTAGGTTGTACAAATCTATATGATAAAGTACTATAAGGTAATGTTTCTCATTACTTTAGTTGCTGAACTAGTCTTCACCAAAAATCTCAAGTTCTTTCAGTGAACACTCCTTCAGGAGTATAGTTTAGATCATTTCACGAAAGTGGAGAAAATATCTTGTGAAAGATCAAACATATTATACTGCACAAAATTGATGCTAAAGCCACAACCCCTGGAAAAAGTGTCATTTTTTCTAATAGCTTGGCTATATTAAAGGATAAGATATCAAAGCAATAGCACTTATGTATTTTTGCTTTAGTCTACAGATTATTTGTAGGTAAAGCCCACACATAATTTTCATGTCCATAGTGAGTTTTTCAAACAACTTGAACCAAACTACAGAAAGTAAAGTGGAGCATCATCGATGAGTGAGACCAATAGCACTGTGTGGCAGCTGTCATGAGCAAATCATAAATTTTCATAATGACCTTGGTTTGTAAGTTGGTTCAGATCAATTGTGTGTTGTCTACATTTACAACAAATTAAGCAACACAGCAAATTGCATAAACAAACTCAGGTAATATAGTATAGGCTGGCAATGAAAGATAAAGCTTAAGTTTTCGTTTTAATGGACATGTTTTTGTTTTTTTTACATAAAACAATACAGGCTATCGCAATCCAGGAGCAATATCTTCTAGCACAATGCTTTTCCCCCCCACATTTTTTCAGGCCTTGTTCCAAATAGAAAGATTATCATCATCAGTCTTTTTTTTGTCCACTGCAGGACGAAGGCCTCTCACAGCGATCTCCAATTACCCACCTTGTGCTGTTTCCAACTTGCGCCTGCAAATTTCCTAACTTCATCACACCACTTACTTCTTTGACGTTTTCACCTGCACTTCCCTTCCCTTGGCACCCATTCTGTATCTCTAATGGTCCACCAGTTATCTGCCCAACACATTACATGGCCTGCCGAGCTCCATTTTTTCTAATGTCAACTAGAATATCAGCTACATACTCTAGTTTTCTCTCTGATCCACAACGCTCTCTCCCTGTCTCTTAACGTTAGACTTGGCATTTTTTTGTTCCACTCCTCTTTGCGCGGTCCTCAACTTGTTCTCGAGCTTCTTTGTTAACCTCCAAGTTTGTGCTCCATGTTAGCACCGGTAGAATGCAATGATTGTACACTTTTCTTCTCAACGACAGTGGTAAGCTCCAAGTCAAGATTTGGCAAAGCCTGTCATATGCCCTCCAACCCATTTTTATTCTTCTGTAAATTGCCTTCTCATGATCAGGATCCCCTGTAAGTAATTTACCTAGATAAAAGTACTCCTGCACAGATTCTAGAGGCTGACTGGCGATCATAAATTCTTGTTCTCTTGCCAGGTTACTGAACATTATCTTTGTCTTCTGTATATTAATCTTTTACCCTACTCTTGCACCTTCTTGGTTAAGGTCCTCAAAAGAAATAGACAGCTACTTAAATATTAATGAATAAAATTTGTCAACACATTTCCTACACACAAGTGGGAAACAAGTAATTTACTGTTCCCTAACACTGTTCACTATTTCAACCACCCTTCAGAAACATTACAGTATAAGTACTGATCACTGCATGCCTCATGTGCAAAGCTGCACTTACTTTACTCTTGCCATGCACCTGTACTAAAATCCACATCACCATAGCAACCCATGCTTCATGCTTGATTGCCATAAGCACAAGAAACACTGGCCCACCTACTTAATAACTTTGTAATGGCCAGATAGCTGCTTGTTTGGTGCCCAGTAGTGGTGTTACACAAAAGTTAAGCTGTGTAAAAATCTACTGCATCTTGAACATAGAGAGAATAGACAAGATAAACCTGATGCCTTGTACCGACAGCTTGATGATGCCAGCATATACTCATTAGCATGTGTGACTGCAATCTTAAAAGGCCCCTCACCAAACCCGACTGTAAATTTTGGTCATACACCAAAAATTGTAAGCTGCCGTCTAGGAAGTGTATATTGGAGGAACTTTTAAGAAATTGACCTTCTTGTTGCCATTCTGCCAAAAGGAGATTGTCACTATAAACAGACTCTCTCTCCCTTTGCCTCGCTTCATATCCGCAAGCGCAATTCCTTCCCTGCCTTCTCCCATGCCAGAGCCTAGGGACAGCTTCGAGGTCACGTTACGAACCCCGCCTCCTTTTTTTCTTTTTCTTATCTTCTTTTTTTTTTTGCTGCATGGTGCCTTTTACATTGGACGATTATTTGAAGACATGTGCCATGGTCAATTATGATGCAAGCAGTTTGTCTTGCATAGAGGCATCACTGCGTGTGACCGCGACTCTCTCACTTGAAGCGCGGCTCCCTGAAGTGGAAGGACGTACGGCCTTCTACTTAAAATTTTGACCATTTTCACCCCACACAGCTATTTCATACTTCGCAGACATGATCACCATCACGTGATCTACGAGTCATGCTTGTTTGTTGGCAGTGCCTAAACCTGGTGATGGGCCCTTTAAAATCATGCTTCCTTAGATACATTCCCTGCCTATTGGTTTACTGAGGTAAATGTGACATCATACAGAACAAACCACAAGCAGAGAAACAGCCCAGCCCATGCTCATAAAATCCCAAAAATATTGCCACATGCCCAAAAATATGCAAAGTAGTGGCTGTATCCAAAAACAGCGGTGCAGTAGGAATTCAATAGCAATGTGTCCTTCACATCTCAAAATTTTTGTTCGGTATATCTTTAGATGCAGCTTGCTGCATAATATTCATTGAGTGTTCCCAAAGGTCGTCTACATTATGGGCAACAGCTGCATCCTTACATGGATATTCAAGAGTCAATAAAGCTTACTATTATTGTCACAAACGTAATACATGTAAATATATACAGGCAGATCCATACAACTAATGCAGGAGTTGTGGCAGGACTTGTATTATAATATCAGTAATAAATATGCACTGAGCAAATTCACAGAAGCAAAAAAGTTATTAAAGAAGAAACATTTGCATGCACAGTGAGTGAACATGAATACATGGCATTAAAACATTTGACAAGTCTTTCTATAACCAATGCAACTCCTGATATACTTATCTTTGTGCATTCAAAGAAATACTCTAAAATTGCTAACTGTTAGCATTATCCCACTGGTCTCATTTGTCTACCAACAAACAGGTCCTTTTGTTCATTTCATTCAAAATACATGAAACACCTTGAATAAAGATTTGCTCCAAATTTAAGCAGGCATACCAGGAAAAAAGTAAAACAGTCATCCAACTATCAAAATGTCACAGTAATACCATTTCCTAAACAGTTATATGAAAAATACAGACCATGTTATTACAACAGATATCAGCAAGTCAGAAAGAAAGGAGGATTTCCCACCTTTTGCTCAAAAGAGACAAGATCATATTCTACAATACGACCATGCAGGCCTGTGGTGAATAACCGCCCATTGTGCCAAGCAGCTGCTTCCACAGAATTGTTTGGGTTGCCAAGTATAACCTAAAAAAGCAATAAAAGAGGAGCATAAAATGTTTTTCTTTAGTGTTATTATTATTAAACAGAGAAAAATTGATGTAATAGTTCAGCAGAAATAACTATGCAAGAACCTTACCCCTTCCACACATGGAGTGAACTTGAAGTTCCAAATCTCTATAGAAAAGTCAGACCTGGAAACATGAAACCATTTCAAGCATTGGAAAACAATGTCATACAAAGAGTAATACATATATCGTAAATGGTCATGTGCTTGGAAACAGGCACACTGCTGAGCAGTGCTCTTTAAAAAAAAAATTCACCGATGATTACGATACTTACTAATGCGAAATTTGAGCGCAGCTCTATATGTGTTTTCATTTTGCAATATATAGGCTGGTACGGACAATCTTCTCAATCATGCGGCATGTTCCAAACGGAGTGAAGTGTTGCGCCACTGCCTCGCTAATCGGGAGATCGCGAGAGGCAGCAAGAGGCAGGCTTACGCGTGGGTGCGATTCACAGCCGCCGCGACAGACAGGCCTCCACTCATGCAGCACTTTAGTGAACAGACGACGCATAGAGTGCTTCAATGCACAAGCCCCGGCGAACAGAGCAGAAGCGAACGAGCGCATCGAGGCACCCTAACAACACACACTACTCTGGCACCACTTTGTAGCCACTGTCACCATAGTTCATCTTGCGCGGCACTGTGCTTTTCTTCTCATGCTTTTGCCACACCCCCCTCGCTCTCGCCAACTTTAATCGCCTGCTGCGCTCCGCATTCACTCTCATCTTTCACTGTGCTTGTTCGCTCGGTTACGAGGTATGACGCCGACGCTCGCAGCAGGAACAGGTGCCTAAGAGCTGCGCTCTAAAAAATCTGCCTGACTGGCTTGTCATTGTGGCCTACCTAATCCTTTCTGCCAATTCAACACAGAAGTGACGTAAAACAATAAATAATTAAGTGATTGTGTACTGCACACTAAAGCCGTGCCTTAGCTGCGAGAGCAATTACAACACTAAAGACTCTGGAATTGTCTTTGATCACTTGGAGTCATTTAATGAGAGGAAACCTCAGTATAAGGTAGTTTTGCATTCAAACCCTGTAGGAATGTTGTTACCACAGCCAAGGACTTTACTATTAAGGTTATGCTTAGGAGCCTAATTATGTACAACTAGCACAGCTGTTCGGCTACGTTCACACTTGGGAAGCAGCAAGTGGGCGGAAAGGATAAAGAGGGCAGAAAATATTTTCCGCGCATGTCCAAGATGTTCACCTTTGTTTCGACACTGCAGCGGAAACCACTGCCGCTTTTACCCACACCCACACAGTCTGCGTACGTTTGTCCACATGGTGGTGCTGTTCATCACACCATTTCATGGCAGCGCAGTGATGTTTGTGGCAGACGGACGTGTTTTTCCATGGCTCCGTGGCGGCGACAAAAACATGTTTTTTTTGTGCATGCTTTGAGCTTGCTTCTGTTTTTATTTGTCGATTTTTAGCCTTTAAATACTAATTGGCTAGCTTTTTTGCTTTTCTTTTTCGTGTGCACGAATGTGTTTCGTATATATTTGGTTTTGCAGGACAGTCAGAGCGCCCTTCCGCAAAACATGTTTCAACACGTGCAACCGTATGGGACATTAAGTTTTATAGCCTTTAAATAGTAGTTTGGAAGTCGTAAGACTATTAGCTATTAGTGGTTGTAGTGTGTGTGCATTGGCATCGGTCATACTGCTTGGGTAGGACAGTGAGAGCTTGGCAATGTGTTTGAACATGTGTGATATCTTAAGTCTGTGCGGTATTTATTGCTTCTAAATCATTGGTGATAATTGCACAATTTTAAGGATTTGGATTCTGTACGTATCGGCCTTTGCTAGAAGGAACATGCTCTCAAAGCTTCGGCGTTTGTATTAGAAAAAGCCAAGTGCAACACATGGCAAGAAAGACGGTAAAGCGTGCCGTATGCGGGGGGGGGGGGTCCCTCAAGGTAGACAAGAGGACGTATGAGAATAGAGAGGAAATCGAGTCAATCGCCAGACACTGTTATGTCGATGCTAGGCTGAAGAAAATTGAGGCTTTCCAGGATGAGCTTGTCAAACAGGTCAAAGAGCTCAAAAATGAGCTAAATATGGAGTGCGACGCATAAAAGGCGGTGGAAAAAAAAGACTTCAAGCAGCCGAAAAAAAGCTCAACAGGGCCGCCATCATGAACGAGAATGGTCCTGAACGTGGAACACAGTCTGCCGACGTGACAGGAGAGAGTGTCAACAAAGCACATGGAATGTGCGCAACGTGGGGAAAGAGTAGCAGGAAAGAGCTGCATCCACCTTGATGCGGCGATATAGGAAAAGCAGGAACACAGGAGTCAATGCCCCTTGCCAAGTTCGAATTACACAGAAAAGGATGAAAAAGGGAAGTACGGAGAGGCCTCGGCAGTAGGAGAGATTGAAAAGGTGATTATCACCAGCAAAGTCAAACCTGGCTAGGTGCTCAGAGGCAATTGTGGAGAGGGTGAAAGGTGACAAAAGAGTGGCAGTAGGTACATTTCCAGGATGGACATTGGGTGCTGTCATGGAGCGAGCAAAAGCAAAGCTCGCAGAAAATGCCCACGGACGCAACCTTGTCGTAGTAGCAGGTGGGCAAAATGACGTCCTAAACAAAAAAGGGACAGGACTAGCCCAGCGCTTGGCGAAGGGGGTAGACGACTTGTGCGAGCTGTCCCCTCAGGTGCAGATCGTGGTGTACACGGTGCCGGAGGTGTCTGTACATGACAGTAACGTACAAAGAGCCGTAGTGGCTGCTAATGAGGCTACATATACAATAAGCTGAGAGAAAGGTTTCAAGATTGTAGAGTAAACAGGGAAGTGAGGTGTGGTGATTTCCAACGAGATGGGATCCACTTCAATTACAGACTTGGACAAGAAGTGGGCTGGCAACTTGCTGGTCACGCGGTTGCTTTGTTGGGGGACCCACGAGCAATCAGGAGGCCAGTGTAGGTAGTAATGAAGAAGGTCCCCTAGGGAAACCTCGGAATAGCATCGCCTTCAATAAGAGAAAAAGGAGGAAAACAAGAAAGAGAGCTCGCCATGCAATAGGCTACATAAACATGCAGAGCGGCAGAAGAAAGGAAAAGTGGGTAGAGATTGAGATGTTAAATAGAGAATAGGGGTGTATGCGGTTAGAGAAACACACCTTAGAGATTCAGAAGAGCCGCCACTGATTGAGATCTATGTTTGCAAAGGGTGCAGCAGAACTAAATTGGAAAGAAAGGGTGGGGGAGTCGGAATGCACATCCATCAGGGAGCCAAATGGAAAAGAGTAAATTCAAAATGCCAAGAGCACCTTTGGTTATCATGTACAATAAGTGGAAAGAAATCTTGGCTGGGCGTTACGTATCTGTGGACCGGAAATAATTGCACAGAGAAGAATCAAGAGCTAGTGGAATGTCTAAGTGCCGATATTAAGGGTTTCGGGAATGGTGCCGAAATTATTCTATTAGGTGACATGAATGCCCACATACAGGATCTAGATGGCTATACCGACAACAATGAGAAGTCAATGCTAGATCTTTGTGAGCAACATAACCTTGTTATCGTGAATACAGGGCGTAAGTGTGAAGGGCAGACCATGTGGGAAATCGACAATCGACCATTGATTACTGCCTGATGAAAGAAGGAATTCATAAGTTGAGAGAAATGGTCATTGACAAGGAAGGGTATAGCAGCATAGGGAGTGACCATAAATGCATCATTTTGAAAATGGGATATGTAGTTGTGAAAGAAGGCAAGGAGCACAAAATGGCCAGTCCAAATTTGAACGCTGAGCAAATAACAAATATAGTTACAAGAGTCAAGGAAGAACTTGGCAAATGGCCAAGCAAAGGGTAGGAATATGGTGAGCTTCTAAGTGTAATAATGACAGAAATACGGAAAGAGAAGCAACATGCTCGATGGAAAGGAAAAAAGGATCCGAAAAGCTGGAGGAACAGGGAGATACGAGAAGGAATCGCCAAAAGACAGAAAGCCTCCCGAGAGCACAGGAAGGCAAAAAAAGTGCAGTTGTCGCAGGATGAAGTAGCCAGAAAATGGGAAATATAACTGGAGAAAAAATCTATGGTTCAAATACTGGTTCAAGCAAAGATAGAAGGTAAAAGTGAACATTAGTTGTTAGAAATACGTGAGAAAAAGAAAGCTGCACCTAGAATATTTTGGAACCACATAAACTTATTGGGCAGGAAGTCTGGAACAATACAACAACATATCCTAGACGAATATGGAAACAAATTGGAAGGGGACGTGGCATAAAATTACATCTGAAAATTAACGGCTGACTCTTTCCAAGGCAATTACGAGGTTTTACTTGAGGAAAAAAAGTGCATGACAGAGAACCAGATGGAAAAGGAGCTGGTGCTGAAAAATTTCAACTGGAAGAAAGCCAAAGAGGAAATTCCGAAGCACACAGCCACAGGATTAGACAAGGTTCTCGTTAGGCTGATTAATGAACTAGGTCCAAAAAGTAAAGAAGCTCTGTTGAAAGCAGTAGAAAAATGTTTAAAAGATAGGTGAATACCAGACAGTTGGCGACAAAGTAGAATGAATTTAAATTATAAGATAAGGGGGAGAAAGATAGTATTCACTGATATGGACCGTTTGAAATGTTTAAAATTTCAAAAGCTGCTGATGAATGTGTAAGCGCTCCATCACAGGCAGTCAGTGATAAAGAGGTGTTGTATCTTGAGAAGAACCTGATCAATGTTTTGTAATGGCTTACTGTGGGCACCTATCGGCTTCGTTGCACATTTGGTTTTCTCCTACGTGGCACACTCGTTTATGGGTCCGTCTGTGCATTTATTTGAGCGTATGGTGGTTTCTTGCATGTTTTTTCTGAATAAAGCTGTTAGTTAAGTCTAGCACTCTGTCCTGTCCCACCTTTTTTTTTCGTTAGTCTTGTCAGCACTAGTAACTATGTCACAGCAAATGCATCAACACCAACTGCGGTGTTGCATCAATGCATCAACACCAACAATTTCTGTGGCAATATACCGGTTAGCAATGCAGGCAATTAAATTAAAGCTGCAAGCATGGGTAGAGAATAATGGCATTTTGAGAGAACTTCAGAATGGCTTCAGAATAGGTAAGTGTCTAGATGATAACTTATTTGTCCTTACTCAGTCTATTGAAATATCCATAGTAGAAAGGAGACCGTTATGTGTGGCCTTTTTAGACATTACAGGAGCATATGACAACGTAGATCGCAACATTTTGTGGGATATTCTGGAAGGGGAAGGCTTGGGCAACGATTGTATACAGCTTTTAAAAGAGATTTACCAAGAAAATACTGTCTGCGTTGAATGGGAAGGGGTGAGGAGCGAGGAGAAAGTGAATGTCAACAAGGGACTGAGGCAGGGGTGCCCTTTATCCCCACTGCTGTTTATGATGTACATGGTGAGGATGGAAAGGTTGCTAGAGGAGAGTAATATCAGGTTTAATCACTCATACAAACAGGCGGGTACAGTAGTAGAGCAGCAGCTTCCAAGTTTGTTTTATGCAGACGACAGTGTGTTGCTAGCTAACAAGCAAAGTGATACGCAACGTCTGGTTAATATCTGCGGACAGGAAGGTAAGAATTTAAGCCTAAAATTTAGCTTTAAAAAACCAGGTGTCATGGTATTCAATGAAAACAGTGAACAGACAGTGTCAATTCAGGGCCAGGAAATACCTCGGGTAAAAGAATATTGATACCTTGGTATATGGATAAACGAAGGCAATAGATAAATGGAAACACAGGAAAAAACAATAACAGCTAAGGGGAAGAGAAATGCGGCCATGATTAAACAGAGCACTATAGGGATACAATAAGTATGAGGTGCTCCGGGGTATGTGGAAAGGTGTAATGGTTCCAGGACTTACATTTGGAAATGCGGTTGGTTGCTTGAAATCAGGGGTACAACCAGGACTCGATGGCAACCAAAGGTCAGTGGGATGCCTCGCATTGGGCGCTCACGGGAAGACTACAAACGAAGCTGTGCACGGTGATATGGTCTGGACAAGCTTTGAAGTGAGAGAAGCTCACAGTAAAATTGCTTATGAAGAGCGATTGAGGAATATGAAAGAAAGTAAATGGGCTGGGAGAGTTTTCAGGTACTTGTAAAGGAAGTGGAGGAAAAGAACTAGGAGGAACAGTGGAGGAAAAGAACTAGGAAGCTTACCAGCAGGTATGCGACCTGTATGGTGAGCAACATGGCAACGAAGAACATCATGCGGAAAGTCAGAGAGGCTGAGATACTCTCACGAGTGGCGGCAATGGAAAAGAAACCTGCTATGAGTAACTCCTTAAGAGGAAAAAACGAAATCAGGAAAGAAACGATTTATGGTAACTCAAAGGGAAGCTCATTACTTTTCAAAGCAAGATCAGGATGCCTTAGAACAACCACTTATAAAGCGAGATATAAGAAGGAAGAAGAAGCATGTGCTTGCTGTGGTAAAGCTAGGGAAACGATGGAGCATGTCCAATTAGAATGTGAAGATATCTGCCCTGCGGTCGATTTCAGCACCACTGGCCTCCTTTAAGCCCTTGAGTTCAGCAAGAGCAGGAGGAAAGTAAACATGTCCGCAATAGGAGATTAGCAAGAGGGAATGGGAATATTTGTGGAAGTAGGGAAACAACAAAAAACGGAGATGTAAAAAAACAAAGTTCACAATAGGGGGTCAGAAAATTTGGTTATGGGAGTGATTGTGGGGTTCTTTCTTTCCTTTCTTTTTATTTTAGCATAGGTAGGTCATTAAGCAATATAATAACAAGAGCTTGGTGACACAGCGCACGACCCCGTTCCAAAGGGGACCCTCATAGAATCCACCCATCCATCCTTCAAGCGGTATGTTCATTCATTGACCCATCAGTTCTTAAAAGCTATCATTTCGCGCAAATGCATGTGTCGTCTTTAACTTTCGTCTACCATGCAAAAGGAAGAAGACATAGTTTTGATAATTTTAGCTAGTTGTTTTTCCTAAAAATCGACAATGAACAACAGAAGATGTTAAATTTTACGACCGGATGTTTACATGCTAGTGCAGCTTCCAGTGAAGGGGAACGGCTTTCCGTTTCGCTGTGGCAAAAATCAATGCAAGACCGATCGGACTTGCCACCTGGTTCTCTGCCGGTTTTGCCGCTTAGGCGGGCAGATTTTGTCAAGTTTTTGCCGCTTCCACCTGCTTCGAGACCAAGTGTGAAAGTAGCCTTATATGAAAGCCACGAATTGATGTCAGGAGAACCTTAGCAATGGAAAATTTGTATGAGGTATGCAAATACAGTTAAACCTCGATATAACGAAGTCGGTAAGATCAGCAACTTGCTTCGTTATATCGAAATTTCGTTCTATTGAAATTTGACCTTTTATGCAAATAAGTACAGTCGCCGATCCGATTTTTTTATGCGGAAAGAGGCCGCATAATTTTCCGAATTATCGGGCAATCGAAAAAAGCAAATATGAATAGGAAAACAATTCATTGTGATCAATTTTGGAGTCGGCGACGAATGATACGTTTTCACGTCACGTACGTCGACAATATCTTCACTACAACACCTGCATGCGATTTGTGTGTTATAATCTACAGGCTGGCACCACCAAAAGCTTATACTAGATTTTAATGAAACCATGGAAGGCTGATGGATGGCACGGCTGATGCAGCACAGCCATGCCAACCACAGTTGACGACACTGTGACAGTTTTATCAATTTGCCTGCCATTGATGGTGGTTTTGCTTTTTGCAAGTGATCTGTATGAAAGCTAAATTAAATCTTGGTGTTTTACATCCCAAAACCACGTTCTGATTATGAGGCACGCCATAGTGGAGGATTCTGGATTAATTTTGACCACCTGGATTTCCTTATCGTGTACGCAATGCATGGTACATGGGCATTTTTGCATTTGGCCACATTGAAATGTGGCTGCCACGGCCTGGATTTATTCTTGCGCCTTCTGGCTTAACAGCGCAACACCAAAGCCACTAACTACGCCACCACGGCAGGTAAGCTAATATTTCAAATGACATTGTGAATCCCATACTAAATGCCTCTTCGCAGATTCCAGTGTTGCTAAAGATTTGAATATTGAAATAAGGCACTAGCAGTGCTAGTTCCTCCAACACTGCAGCCATAAAATCCATTTGCAAGCCAACTGTACAAAAATTGCTAAAGCATGTTATAGAAGGTGACATGTAAACTGAAGACCAACCATGGTCTGGTTGACCTACAACATGCAGACCTTGTTGCACAACTGATCACAAGCCTTTCAGGCCATCAACACTTCCTAAAGGATATCTAGCAAGTTCCCAAAAACAGAAACCCTTCATGCCAGTACATACCATACCACTAGCCGAGGTACATACAAACCATGTGCCCACTAGATTTCCGCCTCATGTACTTAGGCATTATTTTTGTGCCCTGTTTATGAGTGCAAAATTAAATTGCAGTTGCTTGTAGTTTACTACAATAAGGAAAAAATATACTAGTGACCTTTTTTTTTTACCGATTGTGTTTAGGAGAAAGCTTGAGCTATACTCATGATGCAAATCAAGTTATGTGAGTTACTCCATACCACAGAAAAGGACAAAAATTGTACCAAGTTTCCCAGAAATGTGGCACACAGGCAAGCCATGCTTCCAGTGCAAGCATTCAAGCAGCCAAAAATAAAGATGATGATTTATTGGTATGCCCTCTGAAATGGGATGGTGACAAATGGTCACCTAGCCTGGTTAATTTAATCAGGTATGCTATGAAACAAATGTCATGAAACAAAACGACAGTGCATGTCTTTTACGTTAAATCGTCTCAGACTTAAATATTAGAAGTGCGAAAACATAACAGAAATTCAAAAATTATGCAATTTTATTGGCACAGCTGTGCACTACCTCCAGCATCGGCCTCTTCAAGAGACCACGTTTCTACAAGAAAGCGCCCCGTTGTGCATAGCATTTTGCCATCGTTTCCCGGTAAACATTACGGTTACATAATCCGCAGTTGCGAGAAAGCGTGAGAAGCAGTCAGGGATCTTTGAATGCTATCGCATTCCACTCTTAAAGACAAAGCTTAAGCGTCCTCCAAGTTTTTCAGTGACGACATATAGCAGTCAACATAGGTGCTGACGACGATACCACTTGGTGGTGCATCGCCGTGGTTTTTTTATATAATAAACAGAAAGGGAAATGTAACACATTGGAAGCTAATACACATGACGCTAAGTGAACTAAATAGGACCAGTGTTTCAGCCTGGAAAATGCAACAGTAACGTATCAACAGCGATGGGCCGTCCAGCAGACCCGCGCAGCGGCCGCCAGGTACCATAGAGGCCGCCCTGTCGGTCCCTCTATGGGAGACGCCCGCTGCGTGCTGACGCACATCCTGCAGGACTTTTAATAAAGGTTAATCCAATCCAATGCATAGTAAATACATTTAAAAAGTTGCACTTCAGAAATGTATGTAACTGATTTTTGGCCTATCCTCTGCGGTGGATGTGAGCCTTTACTACAAGTTAAACATTGACAGTGGGGTGTTTTACAATAGCTGCAACAGCGGTGCAACTATTCCGGCAAAGGCAGTTCTGTTACGTGAAGAGCACTTTAAGGGTGTGCAGGAGGTAAAATTTCGATCTTTGATAACTTTATAAAATAGTGTCTTCGATCACTTGAGACTGCAGGCTTTCAAGTGCCCAGAGAGACAGGCCGCAGACTGAGAAGCAGAAAGAATTCAATGCACCGCGGTGACCACAATTGAGGTCAGCGTTGTTCAGTCAACGAAAAAAGAAAAGGGGGAAGGGCGTCAAGAGAAATCAAGGAAATGAGGTCTATAAGCAATTAAAGTGAAGGCTGCGCGAGCATGGTGCTCATCTTTAAGCTTCAAATCTCCAAAAACAGCCACCGCAGATGCTAGTGACAAGCACAGCGCCCTAACATTCTGCACGATGATCATGCATTATAGACGCCCGCTTGTGGACATCCTAAAATACTCAGCATCTTCTGGACCAATTATGACATCTATGTACACGCATATGTGAGCCAGCAGGAATAAACACGGACATAACGCAAATGCGCCGGCAACATGTTCCACTGGGTGCATTCAACTACAGAATTTTCATACGACATGCATACTGAATCCACCTGTTCAAGCACTAGCGACAGTTACTATACTAAACACATATTATAGAAAGGTAGAAGAAGCCCCCATACGTACCTCACTACAGCGAGCTTTTCAACCACATGGTCATAGGCCATAACAGTGATAGCCTTCGGTGCTGGCTTGAAAAACTTTACTTTGTGAATTAAATACCTTAACTTCGCACATGGTTCTTCACTTGAACTGCTTACTCGCACCCTTTTGCCCATTACCACAATGTTTCACGAGCACGTGCGACGCATGTAACTTTGCCGGTGACGACTACACACGGCGATCGTGCGTCCAGTAGAGGAACATGTGCTATACAGCGAGAAGCAAACACTTCATATTGGCCTGGCTTGGCTTGACTTCACTTAACAACATGAATAGGTAGATGGATGGATGGCGGTTACACCATTTGTAACGGGCGGCGGCTGGCGCCACCTAGCCTTTTGCTCACCCTCCTTTCTTTTTTTTCTTTATATCCCTTTCTCCTTAAACTACACTCGTAGGCAAAGTTACACCCTTTGGCCTGCCCCTTCTGCCACACAACAATAATCGCTATCTGCCTTGATGCGTTTCCTTTCTTTAACTCTGCGAGCCCGGTACTTTCCAGTAACGAACGGCACGCGCGTTATCAGCATAGAACTGTTTACACCCTTCGGAGTGCCCCTTCTGATAACGCGCGTGCCGTTCGTTACTGGAAAGTTCCGGGCTCGCAGCGTTAAAGAAAGGAAACGCATGAAGGCAGATAACGATTATTGTTGTGTGGCAGAAGGGGCAAGCCAAAAGGTGTAACTTTGCCTAAGAGTGTAGCCTCTCCTTCGTTACTGCCACTGTTTTCTCGTCTATTTGCCCTCGTTCCCCGGGAAATCCTAATGCCCCTTCCATATCTGTCACTGTTCCCTCAGCCAGAGTCGGGCGAAAGTCTGTGCATCTCAGCTCTGTGGTCTCCAGGTGGTCTCAATTTCGGCTCCGCAAACTGTGCATAAAAGGTACACGTCTTCAAAAATGTCATAATGGCGATGGCGATAGCGGCCATGTAACCGTCGTCCCATAGATTAAAGAACCTGACCCTTCAGCGGCCCCATCGCCGTTGATCTCACGCGGTGGAGGTAAAACCCCTTAAACTTCGTAAAGTACTGCCACGCTTTGAAGAATGCCGCCTCCTCCTCGCGCGCTCTGGCCGAGGCCGACGCCGCGTCGCTATTGGCCTAATAGCATCACGTGGGCCCTCGCGCCGTGCATCAGCGCCATTTTTGCTTGAGAAGCGTCTACGGAGTGGCGAGGAGCGCATATATGTTGGAGACGTTGCTACGCTCGAGCAGTGTAGGCGGCGCCACGGTCGAGGAGGGCGCGTGAATGAGAGGAGAAACGAGGAGGAGTGAAGGCGGAGGAGGAGAGTGTCGCTACTTTACGAAGCTTAAGGGGTTTTAGGTGGAGGCATACGTAGAGATTATCAACATGTAACTTCGTCGGCATTGCCCTGTTCCAGTGCCCTCAAAGTTGGTTCTTTATTCTATGGTGCCCTGCTCGCTAGTCTCAAGTAGACGACACGACAACGCCAGTGGCAGTGGCTTTCCTTTCACAGGCTTTTCTGCTCAAAAAACAAAACGGTGCCGCTTGAAGCGATCGGTGAAGTAGGAGATGAGGCATTCCAGCACAGTGTAGGCGGTTTACTTTAAGCCGTCTTGCAAAAAAGGGATGGTTGAGGGTACAAACTCAGGCCATATGAAACGCGCCCACGCACTCCCATGTCCATAGCACTACACACTCGTGCCGGAGAAAGCACTTATTCACCGAAAGGAGAATAGGTCTAAGAAAAAAATTAGAAGAAACACAAAGGCATGTGGTCGCTGATCAAAGTCTCGATCACAATGCAGTAGAGGAAGTCGCGTGCGCAGCACGTGACAACAATTGCGAATCGATATAGCATTACACTGAGGCGTGATGCCATCCGCCCGGTTCATGGTAACGGACCACGAAGTCTACAAATCCAATAACTTGAATTACACAAAAGATTTACAGCAGGCCCACAAACATCTAGAGGTACCAGATTAACTTATTGAAGAGTACTTGACGCAGAATGGTTGCTTGCTGGGCTAGTTGTTCATTGCAACCATTTTTTCCTTCCTTTATGATTGCAACTTATATAACAGCGCAAAAAAATAAGGAAGGGATGACGGCAGAGACCGAGTGAAAATAGCGACCTTCTCACTCGGTCTCTCTCGTTGTCCCTTCCTTATTTTTTCACACTGTTACATAAGTAATAAATGGTTAGCGGAGTCAAATGCTCTCGTGAAGTCAGTGTTATGTGCTAAAGCATACGCAATAAATTGGCTCTATCATTGAGAGTTCAGTGCAATATTGCAGACGGAATACGAATTCGTCCCAAGTTCAAAGATTAAATTTCCGTATAAACTGTTTATTAGGCCGCCAACAATGAATTTTAGTGTGGGAAAAATAGTAAAATTGTGGTGGTATAGTCAGCCAATACATTACATGCACTTTAATAAATTTACTTTAATAAACTTGTACAGGTATGCTATACTGTTTCAGTCATACGGAAAATTGCAATGTAATAAAATGTTTAAAGCTGGGTGTTAACACCCAGCTTTAAACACTTAATTCATGTGAATGAACTCGCGCTCGGCTGAAAAAGTTGAGAACTGTGTACGCTGCTAGTGTAATTAATAACCCATTTTATTGACTGCAGTGCAAGCGGGCCCGCACTGTGAGTGAGTCGGGGAGCTCCGACAGCGACTCCGATTCATTGTGCGTGCTTAGCGAGCTGAAGGCAGCCCAAGAAAAAGTGCAGATATGGAAGGCGAGCAGAGAACGAGTCGTTTCGTTAAGAGAAATGCCTCGAGAGTAAGATTTTTCAGTGTAAGTGTGACATTTTATTACTAATTCGTTCAATAAGTGCCCTGAGATGCAGCAGCGCCGCACTGTTGCTTACCCCAGCGGCTCTCTCAAGGCTGCAGCAGCAGCAAAGGTTTCATATTTTATTATTACTTCTAATGAAGTGAATGTATATGGCCACTTGGATTATTACCATGCATACTTGGAAGTATGTGGTAATTTTTTCTGTTAGTGGTGTTTAGCACATACTGCGATGCAGGGCAGTTGCTCCTTTAGAGAAGTGCTGATCCTACAAAAATTTATGCATTTCAGCCCCATCCATGACAGTGGGCAGACGCAAAGCTGCTGCCAAAGTCCCCAAGGAAGTGGAAAAGAGCAGCATTGAGAGAGGTTTGACCTTTTGTTACTTATATCCTACATTTGTTGGTACTAGCTGTAAACTTATAATCACTTGGCAATCGTTTCACCTAGCTGTGTATGCATTCTTAACTTGTGAGATCATGGAGCAGAGCTGCAGCCAAAGTTAAGAAATATTGCTGCTGAGAGCACTGATATAACATGTCTGAAAATTTACGTTTTATTACATTTGGTTTTACTGCAGAAACCTCGCTTGGTGAAGAGTTGGCTTGTGGTGAGTCTCTTTTCCTTCTCTGGCTGGCACATCCAAAGGCAGGGTGAATAAGAACCAACTATTTCATGTGCTTTTCTACACCACGTTTGGCTCTGTGTTTAGGTTCCACTGGATCCACAGCTCCTGCTTCGCAGCAGCCAATGTTGCTACACCACCAAGTATGCTTATCCTTGTTCTGGCCTATGAAGCATGCCTAATAGGGTTCAGTATTCTCAGTTAAATACAGTAAAAATTAAATGTAAGGCAATTTTTGTACATTTTAATTTAAATGATGACCTCACTCAGCGTGCACCCTCTTGAATACTAATGCAGCAACAGCTGCGCTTCCTCTGCATTCTCACATTTGTGCCCAGCTATAGCAACTTGTGTTAGTCTCTGTTTACTTTCATCATGTACCACCATGTTACTTAAAGTTGGGCTTTCTCGTTGGCTATCAACATTGCTAAAGCTGAGAAGTTTTAAGATATAGTGCACATGCATTGAGCATAACACCTTGGTAAATAAATATAACATGCGATACAGTCAGGTGAAGCACTGGTTGCCATTCTATTATTATTAAGTAAAGGTTCTTGCTAAGGGTGAGACATTGTCAGTACCCATCCATGCACTTTCATGTTTTCTCGTTTGCCTTGTGTAGTTTTGGATGTCTACCTTACGTGAACCTTAAACGCCTTGTCACATTTTAGTTAACATTTATCTGTGACGCTGGGAACACATGTGGTGAATGCATATTCTCATGCAGTGAGCAGCCACCTGTTATGTTGCTATGGGCTTATTTGTAAAAGTGTTGACAGGGCTAAAAGCAAAATCAGGGACACAATTTTATGTGCTGATCAAATGAAGACGCAACATATAGCATAATTATAGCTTTCTCAAGCGAATAAATTGAGCAATAAAAGCTGAAAATTACTTCCTAGATGGAAACGCCAGTAGGTGTTCACCTGATGTGTCTATCTGGAAAGCATTTTTTGCTTTTATTGGCCAATTACAATTTTGGCACGGGCCAAAATTGTATTAATAGGACTGACGTTACTTCATTGCACTAATTTGCAGAACGCAACAAAAACAAAACGTAATCAAGTGACCTTTATTTTGCAGGCCAAATCAGCAGCAATGTAACAACAGCTGCTAACTTCACGTACTTGGATGATGTCATTGTGAGTATAAGCAGATTAGTCTATAAGCCATTACCACAATTCCAGCTAGGTACACCTTTGACCTTAGGCAGAAAGCTGATGCCTTCTATTATTTTAAATTTTCTTTCACTTTCTTCATGGTCTGCTGCCTCATTATGACTTTGTATGTATTATATTGCTTCTTCTCACAGTTCCACCTTGCCAAGGGAGTTGTTGTGCGGGCTGAAGCTGCTTTCAAGATAATGCGTAACGTCAAGCCGACACTTGTTAAAGACAGGGCTGAAGCTTTGTGGGGAAAACATGTCCTAGAAAAGAAGAGCGTCACAGGAACGGTGGCGCCACACAAAAAATGCCTGGGCGAATTGGCTAAAGATCGAGCCACTGACACCCAAGAAGGTTGCTGTTGTTTCAAGTGAATTGATGAAAAAAATATTTAGAAAATGTCGAACTGTTGCTAAGTTGCAATGTATTGACGGCTGCCACAAACAGTGCCAGTGGTTTAATTCACATACACTAGCTTAATTGCAGCTTTCATTCAAGCTTCTTCTGAGTTGTGCTGTGACAGCTGTCACTGGAGCATTTTAATCTGTTTCTGTTTCTACATTTGCTCTTTTCACAGCCACGCTGAAGCACCGGGGTGCAGAAAAGAACATGGACGTAGAATCGACAGTACTGAACCTGGGCCGCCTGCTGTCGGAGAAGATTCAGGACGTCTTGAAATCAAAGCACCGGCTCAAATTGTAATAAAACCTGGCAAGCTGGACATTGTCAGTTATGCATCTCTTGATATATTGAGGCCTGTGGCCAGTTGGCTGCTGCGGCCAACTTGGCACTAACAGCTCGGCATACATACTTACTGGTTCCAGTGCCTACTGGTCCCAGAACCTACTGGTTCTAGTAGCTACTGGCCCCAGTATCTACTGGTCCCAATACCTGCTGGAAATTCGCTAATAAACCATTAGAACTAGGACCCGTAGCATCCCAGTTGCAAATTTTCACCTGGGTTATTACATCACATTTCTGTGGTGCTAACACCCAGCTTTAAAACTTTATTAAATCACATTTCTCTGGTGATTAACTGAGCTTTTGACAGCTGTATTAAGTCTAAGCCTGGGCCAGTTTTCTAAAGAAGTTAACTGGGTCTACAAAATTCTTCAGATGATGTCAGTCACAGACAAAGAAAATGAGGACAATGGAGAGGTGAATTGCAGTTGCAGGCCACGACAGATTGTTTTTGCAAAAGAACGAGTTAAATACATTTGCAACACCAAAAGGCACAGTTATAAAGTGTGAATAACTGCCAATAATTGCAGAAGGTGCGGGCTTATGGTGATCTATACTTAATTCCTTAGCTGCTAATTCTGAATATTCATGCCATTTTTGATGATTTAATTTAGTAGTTTTGCCTAGCTCTTCTTTATAACAAATTAAATATGCAAATAGATACTAAACTGGTAGTTAATGGGAACATTAAATGGTTGACTTTTTAGTTTCTCATAGAGGTAGGCAAATAATAACAAGTGTTGAATACGAATTGAACTGTCAAAGGCAAATGCACATGTTTACAGCTGGAATATTTATTTCAGTATAATAGGTACCACACTTCTACTAATGCAAAAAATAAAGCTATCAGGGGCAAAGGCTCAGATTTAAACATATGATCACCAATTGTCATGAAGAAAAAATTATGAAGAACCAACCCTGGTTGCTATTTGCCTTTAGTATGCTTGGGGAGATGGTTATTTATGACACTACTGTGACATCACTATGTGGTACTGCTGCACAGTACAACCGGTACCACTGGTACCGTACCATCGTGCAGTTTTTACAGCTGTGTTAGACTGCACTATCTATGGGATCAGCCCATGAAATTAGTTAGACACGAAAAATCACTGTTAGCTTACAAAGAAAGCTCAACGCATTAAAAACTCTAGGAACAGTTCATGAGGTCCATGTAACCTTGTATTGTTGAATGGCCAGAGCAACTGGTAACCAAAATACGGTGTAGCAGGCCACCTCGGGTGCCAATTGATAGATGTAGTATCAAACCAGCTTAGGCCGCCTTGGTTCTCAGCTCCAATTCATGGACCTGTAAGTGTTCTGCTCCAGAGTTAAACAGTGTTCTCAATTGTTTCGCACAGTTTGTCACACATTTCACTGATCTGGAGTCTCAATTGAGTTGCCTGTAGTAGCTTGCTTACTCCACATAAGATGACCTTGCGCTTTTCCTGTTTAAAACATTGGATCAAAAATTGGAGGATGCTTAAGCTTCGCCTTTAAGAGTGGAACACGATAGCATTAAAAGATCCCCGAGTGCTTCTTATGCTTCCCGGCAACTGCAGCTTATGTAACCGTAATGTTTACTGGGAAACGCTGGTGGCGAACATTATCCATGAAGGCGGACTTTCTGGTAAAAACACGGCCTCTTGCATAGGCCAATCCAGGAGGTAGTGCACAGCCGCGCCAAGAAATTACATCATTTCTAGGTTTCTGTTATTGTTTCGCACTTTTAATATTTAAGTCTCAGTAGATTTAACATAAAAGGCATGCACTGTTGGTGTTTTGTTTGATGACATTTGTCTGTGGGCTTTCTTTCTCCAAATTCCAAGGAATAACCTTGTTAAGAATGTAAGACAAGGTATGAGCAACTTTAGTGAAATAATTGTGTGGCAATATAACCGGCACATACCACGTCATATACTAGCAAGACGTGGCATGTACATATACCTAAATACCTATATACAGAAATTTTCGCTCACAGACAACTCCGCCGACACCAACACTGGATTTTCTGCAACATGATTCTGCTATTGCGTTAAAACACATACCAGTTCCACGAATGCAAGATACTTCGAGCTTATGCTGCAAATTCAAATTCTTTATTTATCCATGAATCCATGAAATCTGCCAAGATGGTGAAATTGTCTAAGATTGCTATTTTCTGAGTAACCACTTGTTCTCCATCCATATGTCTGTTGCATGGTAAAACCAAATTCGTGTTTCTTAACACGCTGAGTAACCTCTGGTGAAAAGCTGCATTTTTTGTTTGCTGTACAATAAAAAAATTTACCAGAATTATTTATTTTTGTGTAGTAGTTTTGTTTTGGAGAAAATGTGCCCAAACTGCACTGAAGGGGCTTCCAGCTCCCACTAGAACAAAAAACAATGGAAGGCAAATGTAGGAGGATCTGCAAATTAACTTTGGTTTAGCATGCTCATGTGGTAGTGCATGTCATGAAGCATTACGCAGGTTTTCTGCTTTCATAAAGGACTTTCCAACTTTGTAACACTTTGTCGTAGGACTGAAAGTTTTGAGATTGTGGCACGTTATTGCCTCCATATCACAGTATGCAACCTAATCTCAGAGGCCTTAGTTTTGGCATACTGCAGACATTATTGCTGTCAGAAAATTGGGACATCCTGTTTAAAAGCTTGATTGTATCATAAAAGCAGAATTTGTCCCATTGAATAAAGCTTTAGGCATAAAAGTTGTGGCTGAATGCAAGCAAACCTCATAACACCTTTTCATATTTGCACATGAAAGTAAGAATATGACCTTATAAATAAGTGCCAGAAACAGTCGAGAAGCCATTGGTGACATCATGCATGGACACCACCAATTTCTTAGAAGACACTGAAGTGCAACAGCTTAGTGTAGGGAAGTATTCTTTTGAGCTTCTATTTTCATTTACTTTGAAAAAAAGAAAGATCACACAGACTCACAAGCCAGGGGTCAATGACTGATGCCACTCCACTACCCTGCCCTCCTTCGCATGGCCCACCAACCTCGGCAATACGAGCGAGTGAATGTTTACAGACGCAATGCTCAAAATTGGTTTTTTGTTTGAATGCCACTGTATAGTGCTCAATAACTTTTCACTGTGTGCTTCTGTAAGTGGGCTAGTTTGTTCGTCAAGTGGCAGTTCAGGTACGGTAACATGGTGAAATTCAAAGCTCTCCAGCGGATCATATGCATGAGTCAGGAACGACCCCTCCAAAGATGTACACCTAAACAAAGCGACATACAGCAGGGATGGCAATGACCTTGGCTCATCTGATAACTTCACCTTGATTGGAGGTATACCAGCATGTGTACAGCAGACTTCAGCTATGCAGGAGGTTGCACATCGAGGGCCCCTACAGCATGTCACTGTAAATCTCCAAGGCCATGTAATATACTTTTCTGCAAGCTCCACTTGACAGTACATGTATATCCCAGTTCAGCGCACTCTGCTTCATAATGCTTGTAAACCATATGTGTCATCATCATCAATTTGTATTTATGTCCACTGGCAGGACAAAGGCCTCTCCCAGCCATCTCCAATTATGCCATTCTTGAGCTAGTCAATTCCAACTTGCACCTGCAAATTTCCTCATTTCATCATCCCACCTAATTTTCTGCCATCCTCAACTGCACTTATTTCCTTGGCACCCATTCTGCAATTCCTATGGTCCACCGGCATCTGCCCAGTGCATTACATGGCCTGCCCAGCTCCATTTTTATCTCTTAACGTCAATTAGAATATCTGCTATCCCCGTTTGCTCTTTGATCCACACAGCTCTCTTCCTGTCTTTTAACATTACGCCTAACATTTTTCGTTTCATCTCTCTTTGCGCGGTCCTTAACTTGTTCTCGAGCTTCTTTGTTGACCTCCAAATTTCTGCCCCATATGTTAGCCATGAGCGTAACACACATTTTTTAACAGTGCTTTTGAGGTATCACACAAAGAAAAAAAAAAGGGAATTCAATTTTTTCTGATGCTACCCCTTATGTGACAAGTTAAAACCGTATTGTGAACTTGGAGAGTAAGGCTATAATTCAACTTTTTTTTTTTCTGCAGGCAAGACGCACCGACGATGTGGTTGCGTAGTAGCTATATCAGAGCTATAGAGCTCTGATATAGCTATATAGCTATATCAGAGCTGTGGGGCTTTTGGTTTGAATCCAACTAATGACAAAATCATCGTCCTGTCTTTTCTTCACCTGTGCCTTCTTTTTTTCGTGCTGTGCAGTTACACCAATTGATTTGCAGCACAAACCATGAGAGAGAAAATCACGACCACCATGTAGCACTCTTGCATGAAGCGTTTTAGCATACTCTCGTTTGGTTCGCCAGATAAAATTTTCCAACTTGGCAATGCAAGCGCATCAGCATGGCATGCATAGTTTCGTGAGAAGTTTAATGATTGCCTGAAATTTGCACCATGAAATTCCAGTTGTCTTACAATGCTGGTGCATGAAGCATACTTTTCTTTATTTTAGCATTTTACTTCATGGCTGCCCAATTAACCAGTAAATCATTATTTCCAAATATGCATCATAAAAGAGATATTTCACTGGAAGACACCACCACATACAGCTTATCACAAGAAAATAAAGGCCAGTCAACTCTTGTTGACAATTAGTGGCTGGCCTTTAACTTTTCTTTTCCAATAAGATGTACAGTTCTACATCTCCATACTAATTTCATCCTATGTTCTTCTTTAGGTCAACGTACAGAAATTCATTTTTCATACAACTTATTTTCTCTTCTTTGATTCTGCCCACTTTTGTGACTGTTAAACAAGCACGTGTTAACACAGTCACCTGCATTTTTGTTGCCACAGCTTTTGAAATTATCTTGAGGTTGGCTTATTAATGCTCAAATTGCACATGGAGCAAAATCACATTTTCAGCATCAGTACTCACTTGTTTTGTTTGGCAGAAATGATAGATCAGTCACTCATGACCATGGCGCACAAGAAAGCTACATTAACAGGATATGCTAAGTGTACCGACATTATCACCTGCTGTTGGGGAGGCCCTGCAACTGTATTTATGTCACTCAAGTTATTTCTATTGCCACTGACAAGTAACACAAAGATAGGTGGCAGAGGGCCTTGACAGACAGGTCAGGGGCCGAGGCTATTTGGCTAACTTTCCCGAATGCCAGGGCTGAATATGATAGGTGTTTTTCATTTCTGCTGGACAAGTGAAACAAGCACCGATGCCAAATGTGTTGTTATGAGAATAGATCCCAAAATTCCAACTCCATGAAAGATTTTAGCACACACGGGCCAGTTATCAGAGTATAAATGTGCAGGGAACTGTACATCACACACAACTGCAAGTAGTTAGGCAAACTTCACTATTATTTAATGTAAATTACGTATGCTCAAAAGCAGTTTTCTTAGGGGTGATTATCACGATTACACGACAGCAACATTTGCAAAGGCAATCAGCATGATAAGAAGCATAAGTACACTAAGCGTACAAGAGCATGTAAGTGCTTTCTATAATAGGTTTCAAAGGAAGCTGTACTTCAAGCCAATTCTCTTTATATCTTTATTTTTTCAAATTGCATTGTTTAGTGGTATGAACTGCTTGTACAGATATGCAAGTTGAACTTGCTGAAATACCAGAAAATGTGTTGTCAATTCATGGGAAACTGCAGTATGATAAGATGTGTTGTGAGCAGCACAGCCACTTTAAATACTTAAACTTTCAATCAATACTTTCATAAGCCATTACTACGAATACATCCTATACTCACAAAAATGTAGCGACATTAGTCAGAAGTAGGAATAGTCAGTCTTATTTTATGACGGTTTTACTGGTTTTATCAACTATGAAAAATGTCACTACGAAATTTTGGCTAGGGATTCCTTTAAAGGGATTCCCAGCTCAATGCACATTGTAATGGATTGTAACAAAAACTGTAGTGAATCCTTTCAGCCTACTTAGCATCTGGCCACTGTCAATAAATTAATAAAAAAAAAACCAATATACTTGCATTTAACCTTAGTGTTTGAAGCTGCGACATGTTTGTTACCTGACATGACATAGGAGTGAGAAGACTACAGGGAAACACAACACAAAGGGCAACCAAAATATTAATACAACCAAGCCAGTAACATGGCAGAAAAATACAAACAATTCTCCACATAGTGCATAACACTGCATTTGCTTATTCCTGTTCTGAAGAAGAAGTTAGTCTCAAAATATGTGCCAAAGTGGCACATATTTTGAGAGTAGCCCATGTGATTTCAATCAAAAGTAAAAAGTGCACTTCTATTACACCTGCATAGACTGCTAAAAATATTTGCTGCTGCCCTCTCTGTTGAGTGTTCATTCTTTATGCACAAAATGGTACAACTGGTCCTACTAGTAGGCTATATTAATAATACGGTCACTTTTGCCCCTGTATTCAGAAATTCATCTTAACTTGAAGACCACGCTTGACTTGATCTAAATGACGCCTGGCATGAATGTGCCGAGGACGCAACTTGAATTTCACGCCTGACTTGATCTAAATGACGCCTTTGTGCACGCAGCATAGAAACACATTGAGTGTCCTTGGCATGTTAGAGCTGTAAGCAGGCTGGAATCACGAGTCCAAGCCTAACCAAAGCCTGATGGCTTGTGCACTGGGGCCAGCCCAGTGATGGCCCTGTGTAAAAGCTGCGGGCTAAGCAACAGACCTTTCTGGGATGCAACTTAGGGGCAACCTTTCGTGCTGCTTACAGAAGGGCTAACACAATCTATATGTGCAAGTTCAAACCCAAAAGAATAAGCTGATCACAGTATCAAGCTGGATGCCAATTTGTTTTCACATTATACACTAAACACTGCAAATACTGGCCTGCTTGAGCCAAGACTAAGTTTACATGTAACTTTTGCAGATCACTTCAGAAAAGTATTGCAGCGAAGAAATTTGGTATGCGGCAGAAGCCACTTAATGATCTTTGTAGCATAGTGCTCTATACACTACTCTGTTACCGAACACATTTTCACACACTGCACTGTCCCTCACGAGTGCACTGGAGCACCTTCAAGTAATTCTGCTCATTGCAAATTTATGTCCTTTGTTTTGCATGCAAGAAACATGTGAGCAATTTTTGCATCATTCTCGGGCTGCATTATGTTCCTGGACAGGATTACGTAACAGAATAGCATGTTAGCCTGGGTGAAGTCAGAGACAGTAGTGCATTGAGTGACCTAAGCCAAGCTCCCCAGGTCAGGTTGTGTATGGACTTTCAGGCCAGCCAAGTTTAAGCAAGCACACAAGAAAAAATAAACCAATGCAATGTTTCCATAATTACTTTTACCATCCAAATGTATATACACAAGACAGTTCACAAATAAAAAAAATATGTTCATTTTTTTTGCTTTCTCGATGCAACTTTTCTAGGAATCTTTCAACAATAAGCTTTTCGTTGCTTAGCAAGAAATAGTATCCTTATGATTTATTCAGGGTTCCAAAAAGACATACTTCGCATGAAGTGCATTGCAATATACACATTTTTACATAATTTCACTCACACTTCAAAAAGATGCAAGCCAGTTTCATTTCGTCAGTGTTTATTTAACACATATATGTGTGGAGACATTTCTGCATCTCTCATTTGGTACACAAACAATAATGCAAAGCTGGATGAACTGAGCTTTGTTGCTATTTAGAATTGCCTTAGAGCACAACTATGTACATACACATAACAGATGTAGAATAATCAGATGCCAAATGCAGAAAGCCCTTCTAAAGTTATGGTTCATTCACTCTCTGCTCTTACAGTTCTGGCATGTGATCACAGCTTTTGTATTTAACAAGCATCTCGAAGGTACACACATCCAACTTATTAAAAAAATGGAAACAGCAAATCTGATATGAGCAACGGAAAGAACAATTACGAACGACTAATATTTGCATAAGCAGCATGTACACTCGTGAGCAAAAGTATACGGACCACAGGGTCGCCGAAAAAAGAGAATTTCATCGTAATCAACACGCATAAACGGAAACTGACAAGTGCACTAGACAATTCGTAATGACAAGTCTAGACTGCAGTCTTTAATTTCAAATTGCATTCGCAGACAGAGGAGAAATTGAGCTTTGTCGCGCAATCCGTGGTCCGTATACTTTTGCTTCACGGGTGTACGCATACTACAGCACGTGATGTTCTGCCAAAATTAAGACTATTTTTTGGCTTCACCAATTTATGCCCATGCCATATTGTGGAAGGAAATATGCATTTACACATATAAAGAATGCAGAGTTTTTGCTTTTCAAGTAGACTTAATTCAATAATACACTATAAAGTGGGTACCACATAGTGACATATGTAACATTTATGCACTGGGATAGAGATGTAACAATATGTACATGTCATAAGATGACACAGAAAGTGAGTGCAATAAAAGATGATCATGACATAAATGATGCCATTGGGTCATCATCTCTCTTGCGTTTCATGTAGTAGGCCTCCATTTCTTCTTCAGTTGGTGCTTTCACATCGTACATGCTGTTGTACTTCCGCTTGCGCTCATCAGTCTCTTGAGTGTTGTCTTTGTCAATTTGCTCCATGGCCTGTGTAAGAGAGAATGAAGCATAGAGAAATGTGTAATGAGGTTAACTGCAACCTTGTTAAAATTTTAATGCGATTAGCATTCTACTTCCCCTCCTCTGCGGTTTGTATCGTGCTTCTAGCCTCTTTACTCCAGCCCTCTTTCTAATAAAGAAGAAAGACTTGAAACACTTTGGTACTGGTTGGAATCGAACCTGGGTCCCCCAGCAGGGCAGCCTGATGTTGTATCCACGTTTGGTCATGACTACAGGCTGGGCAACAAGGGATCAATTCACAGCATTGGCACACACTGCCACATGCAAGCTACTAGATGGCGCAGTGTGTCCAGAGCGAAGCGTGAGAGCAGGGGCCCAGCTGCAGTACATAGCTCATACATATTTCGGTGCTCACCACTTGAGTGATAATTAAATTAATGATGATAAACATTCCTAAAGAATGGGTTCCCTCTGAATTTTTACTTTTTAGAGCGCAGCTCTTAGGTGGCCATTCCTGCAGCGAGCGTTGGCGTCGTCCTTCGGCATCTTCGAAACTGAGCGAACGTGCACAGCAAAAGGATGAAAGAGCGAATGCGGAGCATGGATGAAAGAGGGCGATAATAGCAAAGAGAGTGCGAGGAGGAAAGTGGAGGAGGAGGATATGGTGAAAGAGAGAGATAATATTTAATGGCAGAATGGTGGAGAGGGAAGGGGTTTTAAGCTGGGGAAGGGGTTTTGAGGAAATAGGATGTGAAGAGGAAGGAGGGTGGTGGTATGGTGAATATGATGAGGACAGCACAACATACTGTTTCTCTGCAATGTGTACGTGTACACTTCACAGCACAGCACAATTGTCTTCATAGGCAGAGGTGGACGTTACTGCAGTGTAGCTAGGAGACTGTCTACAGTTTTCATAATTTTTGCCGCTGTTAGCGCCACTGGCGTATTTAAACCAGAGAGTAGCAGCTGCAGGGCATCGATTATCTGTCGCAGCATAGCTTTGATGACAGAGTCTGATGGTGATATCTGAGTGCACAGTCCTTGCTCGCGCTGACAGTCTAAGGCCCGCGTGCGTGGTGGCAAGCATGGCCACGCATTCGATTCCAGGTTTGTGCGGCTGGTTTGATGCAATGGTTTGGAGATATCTATTGATTCCAATTCAACTTCCTTCTGCTGGACCTGTGGAATTGGGTCCAGGGAGCTCTCGTTTGGACCTACAGCTTGCACGTAAGACAAAAAGTATAATGCCGCGCAAGATGGGCTTTGTGGCGACGACGGTTAAGAGGTGGTGCCAGAGTAGCGCATGTCATCTGTATGGAAACAAAGCAATGCACGAGCAGACGTCTGTCTGCGGCAGCTGCTGTGAATCGTGCCCACGTGTCACAATTAGTGAGGCAGTCGAGCCACACTTCGCTCCGTTTGCAATGTGCCAGACGAGACTTATTGTCCGCGTCATCTAATACACTGCGAAATGAAAATATGTATACAGCTGCGCCCAAATTTTTCTTTAGGGAGTATCGTAATCGTCGGTGAATTTTTCTTCCTCTTTTTTTTTACACACGATAACCACTTTTTGCATGTGTAAATAGCTTCAAGCCAAATAACAAAAGCATTCATTTTTTAGGAACATTATGTCATAGAAAAAGAAAACACTAAATATCTAGCAACAAAGAAGTTTTTCTCTCCAAAGATTGAGGGAATATTATTCATAATTAACCTCACATTGCCCAATGGATAGTTTATGATATGCTAAAGCGAAGCTTCAGTTATGGATATCTCGGCAAATAAATTAATAAATATTTGGTGAAAAAGCTGTTTGAGTTATTTGGCGTGGCGCGGTGTTTGGGCCTTCTGGGGTTATGCAACAATACAATAACGTACCTGCAAGCATTTACAATGTTACAGCAAAATACTAGTTCTTTAAAGCCTGTTTACAATCATCGTATCAGCACCAATAGCTTTAAAATTTTTCATTTGAGACTAGTTTAAGGCAAAACTGATTTTTAAGAATACAAACACTGTCGCTGGCCAATTTTTCAGAGCTCAATTTTCCAGATCTACTCACAGCAGTGACATCAAACCTACAGAACCAATGTATAATGGCCATTCAAATTTCAGCCACCTGTTAGTAATAAAGACTTCATGAACAAACTTTTTTTTTTCATGAATATATGTTTATTGTGTATGTGGTGCAGACCCTTCTTGCTGCAACTATGGAGAAGAGTGCCTGTCACGGCATCCCTACAAAGTCTGTAAACCTTTAATAAACAGGCAACATCTTCAGTTTTTAAACAATCATTCACCAAATTTTAGGTTGTTCTTTTTTTCTTCAACTGTAGTATATTTCAAATTGTAAGGTTGGCTGGTCTGCAATAATTAATGGGGAAAATTTATTTGAAATGGCACAATCTCTAATCGATGTGCATCTGATATTGTTCAATACCTAATTTAAATCACTTAGCACAAAGAAAGAACACACACACGCAAAAGAGTTCAATCTTTCATGACAAATAAAAATGCCAATTGTCTCACCTTCTTAATCTTTTCTTTCTTTTCTTTCTCTGCCTTGGCGTCAGAGTCGTCACTGTCTGAGCTGCTGCTGCTGCTTTTCACTCGTTTTTGTTTCTTGGCCTTCTTGGATTTCTTCTTCTTTTTCTTTGACTTTATCTTTTCTGGGGACTTAGTACCCTGAAGATTATGAGGAAAGACAGGACGTGCAATCACATATTCTTTCTTGCCTGGGCAAAGGGCGATAGGTTAATTTACTGTAACTAAATCAAAACATTTACTCACATCTATATAGACATCGTTTGGAATAGTACACAGACCTGCAGAATGTTTTTGAAAACACAATGCTATCCTGTCTCAGGTGGACAGCTGTACAGTCAACACTCAATAGTATAGGTTCTCCAACAACTTATGCAAAGCCTGCAGCAACACGGTGCAAACCTTACTTTATATTATTGAGGGGGGTAAATGGTGCCCCAACCAACAACAAATGTCTTAGCTCAAAATTTATTTATGTTTTTACAGCTTTGAGTTAATGGGGGGGGGGGGGTTAACTGCATCTTTCTGCCACTCGTGGACATCTTTCTCAGTAAATAGAACTCCTCTTTATCGAAACGCATTTACCCAATCACTTTCTCCCATTCCGGTCAAATAGCCATCCCTAATCATGCCATCGTTGCAATCACACAATAAGGCTCGGTGAATATGCAAGGAACTTACAGTTACAGGCAGTACAGGCGGTGGTTCATTCCACTGCTCTTCTGATGCGGGCTGCATGCTTTTCTCCTCTGGTGGCTTGATCTTCTCGTCGGCCTTCTCCTCATCCGCCTTCTCATCAACATTCTCATCATGGACAACATCAGTGCCGACAGTAGGAGCTCCCATTATTTTGGCTGGTAAAAGCATTGCACTTCCCGCCTGCAGACAATGATAGAAAGGCAAGGTTTGTAGTGCAACCAACTTTGTAGTGTCACAGGCTACACATTCATCACAAATGGCCAACCATTGCTCCAAGAACACATGAACTTAATTGAAAAAAAAAAAAAAAAAACTGAGCTCATGTTCTATGTAAAGTAAGTTGGCAGTAAGGTTAGAGGATAAGAATGATACATTTCATACAGCCTCATAGGTTCTGTTACATTTATCATAAGAGATGCCATTTTTTTCCTCCTTTCTTCTTTCTTTTACTCAAAATGCAGTTTTGTTTTGAGTGGTTCATAACATGTTCCATAACAAGCAGATGAAATAAATGATAGCCAATTACCATGCATTATGCAGCTAACAAGGCTAACTTATGAAGGTTGGTAAAGGTTTTTACAAATGCATGTAAAGGCACGTCCTTGTTCAAAGTATAATTAAGACAAAGCCTAGGTTTTAGCAAAGTCTCTCAATTTTCATGAGCCCACTGAAAATTACCAGAATCAAGCTACAACAAATGTGCTGATGGTTGTTCTGGTTCCTGAATATAAGATGCATGACACTCATAGTATCAGTAAAAATATATATAATAAGTTATAGCCAACAAATGGATTAGTTCACCACTGTAAAAGGATACTACCAAAGATCCTACAGTAGTTAGAAACCTGCAAGCCACCCTTAAAATGTAAAGCACATTTGTGTCACAAATACCACATGTTTGTTAAAGGCTTAAAATTCAGTCATGACAGGGGCCACAAGCTACAATATGCTCAAGCAATGAATTTGAACTATCGCTCACTCGTAAACCACATGCTGAATGCAAATGATCACTGCGACTGCACAATGCCGTTTCAGTGAGATGACTTAGGCCTTTGTTGTGCAGACAATTCTACATACAGTGCACAAATACGTCACATCATAGGAACAATCATTTGCCTTTCCAAAAATATTGGCACTTCGTCAGCCAGTATTGCTCTGAACGCAATAACTGTAAATGTGTCACCAGGACAAGGCAATGAGCTATATAAATAGTTGTGCAAGAACCCACAAAAAATCTCAAAACCTGCATTCGTGTTGCTAAAGCAGAGGGCATGTGGTGCAATATGATATCCTACTTACTGTGGTCTGCAACACTTTTTGAACATGGTAAGAAAATGTCCGCGATCTGTAGACAATGCTGCCATGGACATATGAGCCAAAAATTATTCCGGTGCAGGCAGCAGGGAGCCCACAATCTCGCATAAATGATATCTCTCTCTCCTGCAGCTTTCGAGGCTCCTCTATTATGCCCTGCCTATGACGTCATAGATTTGCGTGACAATTCACAGACACCAGCCATTGGGTGATTGTTCATGTAAAAGCTTGTGCATACGTGCACACGCCCCTCCTATCTTCTAGCAGATGGGGAAGTGGTGGTTTTTAATGTGTCCCACCCACTCTATCACCACTTCTTTGTCACTCTCCGGCACCTTTGTCAATTGCCAATCTTGAAGGGTTACCATAAGTGGACCATGGAAAGAGTATTCGCAACAAGGCATCACACTCATTTCAGTGTGTTATGTGACCACTTCAGTGTGGTCTCAGTTTTGGAGAAAAGGCATTGCACTACAGGTGATCTGGCAATGAGCCATCATAGTTGCTTTGAAAAAACTGCATTTGGGTATGATTAAACTGAGCACATGTGGCCCAAATATGAGATCCTACTTTTGACACAATGGCAGTGCTCAGTCACGCCATGACATGTCACACCATGACATGTCACACTATGACATGTCACACTATGACATGTCCATGAAGACAATATCATCCTTCCCCCAGGTTTTAGGCACTGCACGAATGACAAAAAACTAAGCCAGAACTTAGCATCAAGTATGTGACAGCATACTTAGAATGTGATTATTGTGATGTCTCGACAGCTGTGCACATCACGGGTGACTTTGCACACTCCCGTTTATCAAAGTGATGTTTCTATACCTCATCACATCTCTTAGAAATTTGCAATTTCGAGCAAACCGTGATGCACTTGTGCAAGCTCAACACACCTTCCAAGTAGGTGAAGTCAGCCCATAATGCCATGAAGAAATGTGCGACTAATGGTGGGATCAAATGTCTTCCAGCACAGCAGCCCAATGCTCTAACCACAATTGCATGTATTCTCTCGTGCCAAAGTGACTCTTTGAACACCTGGCACGAGTGTCATGTGCCAGTTTCTCGCATTCTTCCCTCACAACCGTGAGCACTTTGAGAAGCTTTGTGAGACTGCACTGCCTTTGGGATTGGCTGATACCTTTTGTCAGATGGATACCTACAAAGTAGGTGAGGTCCACCTATAATGTCATTGCATTAAAAGAAAGACCAGATAACTTCAACCCAATTGAACTCAAGATGTTGAGGCTATACTCAGAACCTAACACTTTCTATTAACTCAGGAGAGTCAATGTGAATGCTAATTAAAACAAACTACTCTGCAAAGAACTTAAAGGGGAAAGTGAAGAATGGCAGTGTTGAATTAAGGTCATATGCACGAAGTGACTTTTTATTGGGGGTGTATGAATATTCAAAATTATCGTTAGGAACCGCTTTATTTCAGCTTAGCTCGTACTACTACCACGAGGATAAAGCTGTGCTGCTGGTGATGATATATACAGATGAAGATGTACAATGGACGCTGACATGTGGAGATGATGAAGTTGAAAGCCAGGCATGTGTTGCGCTCACACTAATTCCCCTGCACTGTGGAAGTGGCCGCCTGGCTGCGCAGAAGTATTATGAAATGCGTCAAATATATGGTTTTAAGCGAGAGACTCCCACGGCAACGGTGATCGGATGGCGTTCTAAGGGGTGAGACGCGGTAACTGACAGGTGATGGCTGCTCAATGACCGTGTAAGGCCCAATAAAATGCTTGAGAAATTTTGCATAAGCCGGGAACGTGCACAGTAGTCCAAAAAACCTCGTCGCCAAGAGAAAAAGTCACAGCACGGTGGGTCGAGTCGTAACGAAACTTGCGAGTATCTTGGGAGATGCCGGTGTTAAGGCGGGTAAGGTGACGGCAGTCCGCGAGGTGAGACAGGAACTGTTCCAAGAAAGGAGCTGCTGGGGGCACAGGAGTCAAAAGAAACGATACATCAAGAACGAAACTTGGTGAACGGCCATAGACGAGGAAAAAAGGCGAAAAGGCAGTGGTACGTTGCATAGCTGTGTTATAGGCGAATGTCACGAACGGCAGGATTGCATCCCAGTTCGTGTGGTCGGGGCGGATGTACATTGCAATAATGTTGGACAGGGTACAATGAAAACGCTCCGTCAAGCCGTTGGTCTGCGGATGGTAACTGGAAGTCATCTTGTGAATTGTGGTAGAGGCATGCAGAACTTCGGTAAGGAAAGAAGAGAGGAAGACTCTGCCGCGGTTGCTGAGGAGAACGCATGGAGCGCCATGGTGTAAGAAAATGTTGCGTAGAAAGAAATCGGCGACTTAAACAGCAGTCCCCGATGGTAGAGAGGCTGTTTCCGCGTAGCGTGTTAGATGGTCTACGGCCGTTACAAACCAGCAATTGCCATGGGAGGTCGTGGAAAGAGGACCGTACAAGTCTATTCCAACTACTTCGAAAGGCGAAGCGGGACAAGGCAGAACTTGTAAAGAGCCAGAAGGAGCTGTTGTCGGTCGTTTGCAGCTTTGACAACGAACGCAGGATGCATCGTACTTCGCAACGGCTGAAAACAGGCCAGGCCAAGAGCAGCGACTTTGTATTCAGTCGTAAGTTTTGTGGTAGGTGAGAGAGTGCCGCAACATTGGCATACGTTGGTACCTGATGAATGCAGAGGCTGTCGAAGCACAGTAGACGCGAAGCGGACGTGACCTCTTGCCGAATGATGTCGCGCAAGCCGGTCGGTGGAGAAGGGACGGTACTTTGCGGAGCACAGGAAGAGCACCGTCTGTGAAGCTCTTCATGGACGATGTCACGGACAAGCACGCGCAAGTCCATAGTCGAAGGGAGACGAATGTCGGAGGTATCGTTGCATAGCCGAAGGGACTGAAGCTCCTCAAGTCGCTGGCAAATACTTACCACATCCTGGATGGTAGCAGGATTTTGCGTAGCTAGGGCATTAAAGGCGACGGTGTTTAATGTGCCGTACTGGGTTGCTCTTGGACATGGTGTCGTTCACATGCTTGCACAACGCAAGCACATCCTCAATGTATGAGGTGTACGATTCCCCAGCGAATTGGATGCGCTCACCGAGCTCCTTCTTCGTGGCCCCAGCGCAAACAGCTGAGGCACCGAAAATCTGCTGAAGCTGTTGCGTGAACGTCGCCAAGCCAGGAAGATCTGGCTCATGGTTCTAAAACCAGGTTTTCACGACATTGGACAGGTAGAAAGGGACATTCCGTAATTTCTGTGAACTGTCCCACTTGTTGAAGTTGCTTACGAGGTCGTAGTTCTCGAGCCAGTCCTCTACGACATTTCCGCATAGACCAGTGAAGACTCGGGGGTCGCACTGGCGGCTATTGATGGTCATGACGGAAGGCGAAGGCGGCAGTGGAGCAGCGGCCTCGGACGTGCCTGGATTCACTAAAGCGAGCATGGCCGGTGGTATTATCCGGCGACCTGAGCAGAGCTCCAGTGAGAACGTGCGAGAGGTCTTGGGGAATGAAAAGCACCGTGCACCACTTGTAAGGAACCGCTTTATTCCAGCCGAGCTAGTGCTACTACCACGAGGATGATATATACAGATGAAGAAGATGTACAATGAATGATGATATATGGGGATGATGAAGTTGAAAGTCAGGCATGTGATGTGCTCACAATATCGAATATTATATTTTTAATTTTCTTATTCAATTAGAAAAGTAGGTTTTCGAAAGGTTTTGTAGACTCGGTTGGACACGAATATTCGAAACAAATCATATATGTTGCTTGCTGGGTGGAAGCAAACACGGTTCTTAGCATTTACTTTTATCTAATCTAAGAATATGCGCCAAATTTCGTGATAATTTTGTACTGCTGGCGAAATTTTGCTTGTAAAGCACACTTAGCCACTGAACGGTTGATCTTTGCAGAAAAGCCAACCTCTCATTAGCAAGTGTGATGGATTTGCAGACGGCAAAGGTACACTCTTTTGCAGCACCACCCCCAATCCAGTAAATACAGTACAGCAAATCTAGTAAATCCAGTAAATACAATACAGTAAATCTGATGAGTGATGGCTGGCACAAGGTCAAATGCCTCCGAGTTTATGGGTATTAGGTGTATGATAAGTCACAGGTTGGCGAGAACAGACAGCTAGTATGAATTACTCAACTTTCCAAGTTAGCATGAGCCAAATACGCAACCTTTTAATATAATGGCTTGCTAGTCGAATCTGCGATGTGCCAATATGTTAAAATAAACCAACTTGCTAATAAATGCATGTGCATATCATTATTCAATATTCGAAGCTAAGTATTCATATTAGAAAATTTTGATATTCACACAGCCCTACTTTTTATTTAAATGTGTGTATTAGAAAATAAGAACCGAGAGTATTACTGGTGGCATTACAGAAAGGCTCCGTGTGGTCTAGGCACAACCAGAGGGCTTCTATTTTTGTGATCTCGCTTATATCAAAACTCTAATCATCTTGAAAATTTGTGTAGTTTCTACAGCTTTGAGTAAACAGGGTTTTACTCTACATACAACAGTGACCAGTGTTGGCAGGGCTCATTGTGCTGCCCCCTACAAATGTGCTACCGATGATACTGCCAACTGTGGAAACATTTGTACAATACGCTTCCAAAAATGAAAATGACTTGTACAATTTTTAGGAAACTCTGAGCTTAACATCCTAAAGCAACACATAGGCTACGATGGACACCATAGTGGGGGCTACGGATGAATTGCAACCACCTGGTGTTCTTTAACGTGTACCTAAATTTAAGTACACAAGCATTTGGTTCATGCTCCATCAGAATACGGTTGCTGTAGCCAGAAATCAAACACACGACGTCATGCTCATCCGCACCACGCTAAGGCCACTACAGCAGGTATCACTTTAGCACCAAACTGATGCAAAGGGCCAATTTGAAGCATAGATTACAGCAGTTGGAAAAAAATTTGGAGGACACTTAAGCTTCAATTTTAAGAGTGGAACGCAATAGCCATTCAAAAACCCCCGACTACTTTTCATGCTACCTGGCAACTGCAACTTATGTAACCATAACATTTACCGGGAAACGCTGGCGGCGAACGCTATGCGCGAAGGCAAGCTTTCTGGTAGAAATGCGGCCTCTTGCGTGGGTCATTCTCCTGTTATTGTTTCACACTTTTAATATTTCAGTCTGAGAAGAGCTAACATAAAAGATGTGCGCTGTCAATGTTTTTTTTTTTTTTTTTCATTGCATTTGTTTGTGGGCTGCAGTTCTCAAAATTCTGAGGAATAACTTTGTAAAGAATGAAAGACAAGGTATGAGCAACTTTGGTGCCTTTAAGGTAATAAAATGAAAGTGGTTGGGTATGCGTGGTTTGGAATTTGGTTCAAAATTCTCTTTGCTGAAGCAACGTCAGACGCCGACGCCAGATTTTCTGCGACACAGGGCCCTTAACGCTATCGCATTAAAATATCTTCAAGAAGCCTATTAATAGCATGTTAAGTGCACTGTTTTGATGACCCCATGGTTCACCATAATGAGGCAGAAAATAAGACGGCTATTTATTTTCTATTAGATTTCAACACAGGTTTTGGTCTGCTCAGTTTCTTCATACATGTTAAGCCAACAGATTCTCTTGCTTAGTATTGATTGCCCAACTTTGTATAAGCAACATCTAAATATGGTCAAATGCAACAGCTGAGAAATGCAAGCATGAATGTGTGAACAAATCTTGCTGCCATATTGTACTATTACAAAAAAAATTCTGCCATTTTATGCACCGAAACCACGATCTGATTATAAGGCATGCCCATAGCGGGGGATTCTGGATGAATTCTGACCCCCTGGGGTTCTTTAATATGCACCGAATGTATGATACATGAGTGTTCTTGCATTATGCCCCCATTGGAATCCGGCTGCCACAGCCAGTATCGAGCCCGTGATCTCGAGCTCAGCAGCGGATGCATACTGTACTGTAACCAGACAAATTATTTTGCAAATGAAAAACATTTCTTCTCATTGTTTAAAAATAAGACTTACCATAGATTGCACTTCCTTGCCACTGGCGCCAGTGCAGTACGAGTTCTTTATTAATGAGTGACAGCACTTGTATCCCCACTGGAAGTCCTTCCAGTAGGATCCCCAGACAGACTGCAAATGGGCAGATTGCATTGGGTTTTCAAAAGTACAGCATTACACAACCAATGCCACACAGAGGAAGTCTCTCAAGAAAGCAAACATGCAAACAAGAGTTCTACAGACTAATGCACCAATAGAAAGAGAAGCTACACAGTCAAACCTTGGAATATGAAACTGTAAAAAGTGAGGGTAAAGTTTAATACCCTCACATACATAAACATCAAACATAAAAGCAGGCTGGTTTACAAAAACCCATTCACTTTAAAATACCCCTTTATTTCACAGCCTCTTCCATAAAATTCACGATTCGAAGATTTAACAAAAATGAAGGTCACACAAAAAATATATGTAAGAGCTTTTGAAAAATTATGCTAAGGTTTCATTTTCTCACTTAGTTATTTAAAATTAAATTATGGGGTTTTACGTGCCAAAACCACTTTCTGATTATGAGGAACGCCGTAGTGGAGGACTCCGGAAATTTTGACCACCTGGGATTCTTTAATGTGCACCTAAATCTAAGTACACGGGTGTTTTCGCATTTCGCCCCCATCAAAATGCGGCCGCCGTGGCCAGGATTCGATCCCGCGACCTTGTGCTCAGCAGCCTAACACCATAGCCACTGAGCAACCACGGCGGGTTCACTTAGTTAAGGAGGCTGTAAATGTTTAACATTTGAGTACACAAGCAATTTGTCTATGCAAACAACAATGTGTTTAAGACATCTTTCCTTTCCGCTCCATGTGTGGCACTGCTTCTACATAATGCACAACAGCCTAGCTGACCAATCGAAGTAAATCTATTATGCAAATCACACTTCTGCCACACTGCTCCTTTTAAACATGTTACACAAAAACTGACAAGACACATAACTTTTCTATGCACAAGAAGCCAATATTGTTGATATATTGTCAGTATGCAATCAGCGGCCATCGAGTCCATTCTCATGGACTAAGTGTGTGCACTATCTACAGGGTGTTTCACCTAACTTGAACCAAGGATTTAAAGAAAGTGGTAAGCTGCAGCTCAATGAAAGCAACGGCATATGGTTTGCCGTCATGTGGCACTACTTGGAGTATGTTTTATATTCTGCTTAATTAGTTAAGCGAGATGAATTATGCAAAATTTTTAATATTCCCTTTAGGGCCAAGTGCACTTCGTTGCATTGTAGAGGGGATTCAGAAACGACTGATTAAATTTTTTGTGGCAGCATACATTCTGCGTGGTAATCTTTTTCAGTGTTTACAGAAAGCCCACGAAATATGAAATAAAGCTGCATGACTGCGCTCGTGCGCTATCATATTGCAGTGCTCTAAACCGTGTGTCGAGCCTATTGCTTATCAGGGGCAATGGTGCTTCCTTTCCGTGTGCCACCTCCAAAGATGGTGATGCACTGCGAAGCCGATGCCTCGAGCCGCGGCCGCTCACTTCGCCATGGCCCGCATGCATGGTTCTTTCACCTTAAGCACGGTTGAGAGCACTGCAATACAGTAGCGCATGGGCACAGTCACATGGTTTTATTTCGTATTTCGTGGGCTTTCTTTGAACGCCAAAAAAAATCCCCACACAGCATGTGTGCTGCCACAAAAAATTGGATCGGTTGTTTCTGAATTCCCTCTACAATGCAACGAAATGCACCTGGCCCTCAAGTGAATATTAAAAATTTTGCATAATTCATCTTAGTTAATTACCGTATTTTCGCGATTCTAAGCATGCGAATCTAAGCACCCCCCTATTTGTTAGGAAGAGCGCGCAGCCAAGGCCGCCAAGCGCGCTTGCTCGCTCTGTCATCGAGCCGGAGCCGTCGGAGTCCCGAGGTGGAACGGCGTCCGCGGCGCAATTTTGCCGCACAGCCGGACTGCAGAGCCGCGCAGATTCGTGAGCGGCAGTGATAGTGACTGAGCATCCGACGGTGGGTTCACTGTCTTCACCTATTTTTCTTTTGGATGTTTGCAAAATAAAATGTTTTTTTCTCGCACCCATCTCGTCGTGATATCGCAGCGAAAAGAGGGAGGGGGGGGGTCATTCTAGATTTTTCGACTCTAAGCACCCCCCCCTCACTTTGGGCATCGCGATCATGAAAAAAAGGGGGTGCTTAGAATGGAGTAAATACGGTAACTAATTAAGCTGAATATAATAAATACTCTAAGGAGTGCCACATGATGGCAAACCATATGCTGTTGGTTTCGTTCAGCTGTGGCTAATTACTTTTTTAAAATCCTGAGTTCAAGTTATGTGAAACACCCTGTATAACATGCTTCATTGCAAATTCCTGAGTAAGCACTTGTACTCGCAAGCATTTGAGAATTTACAACACTATTCATGGTGTGCACACAATTTGATCAGACATTATGTTTTCTTTACCATAGAATTGGTGACAATGTTCAAGAAATGTCTAACATGGCAGATGCATTTTATATTGAGCGACAACTTCATAACGGTGTTAATCCGCTGAAAAGGAACACCAGCAAAAAAGTAAAATGATGACACATGGCAATACAGTCAAACCCATCTATATTGAACTCACAAAAAAACGCCTATCAGTTCGATATAGAGCATAATTCGATATAAGCCTGCTAAATAATTGGATGTCATAAAAGCACATACCATTTATAAAATCACTTTACTGAAGAAACTAGCTTAGTTTTGCATAAATTAGTCCTGCATTTTCTTCTGCTTGGGCAATTTCGCTGCCTGCGACGCACGCACTTCCCCACGTTGTCTAAGGAGTCCGAGCAGCTGAGGCCGCAACCTTCCGCATTCGCGCAGAAGCACCGGACTAATGCGAGTGCACCAATCACTTCGGAGGATGTGGGCAAAGGACCGTAGTTGCTTTTCTCAATGTGCCTACTTTCATTTGTGCTCGGTACGATGTCGGCGATGTTGTCTTCGTTTCCGGGCTCTCCCGTGGTCGTGACACCATCATCTGCACTCACAAACTCATCCACCGTTGATTCGAATGTCCCGGAAATTTTGACAGCTCGCTCCAAACTTCGGCAACACCGGCAACGGCTTCGTCGCATTCATCAGAATTCGCAGTCATCACCGAGCACACGGAAACCGGCACATATGAAGAACCTCTCGTACACGGCCGTGCGTACGCGTCGGACGCCATGGGCACCGGGTTGCGAGTCTGGCCACTTTAGCCCTAATCGTGCCGAGAGTGCTCCTCGGAATCTTGCACGCTGCGGGGACATCCAACTTCTCATCGCGTTCGACGCGACTTATGATTTCGAGCTTTACGACGAAAGGCGAATTCTGCCGATTCATCACGGCAACACTGCGGGAGAAGGCCCACAAGGCGCAAACACAATAAACCAGAAAAGCAGCTAGACAACTCGCACTTTTGCCATCTTGCACGAAGAGCGCACAAGAGCATCTGATTGGCTGTCTGAGCAAGCGCTGTAGGCGGGCCAGGATCATTTTTTGCTGGGGAGTGTCGATAGATAGTGATCTAAAGAAAGGAAGGACGCTTGATTCTGCAACCCGTGAGGGAGCACAGCGAAGTGTCGTCAGGGGAGAGGGAGTGAGAAGTGAAAGATGATAGAGAAAGAGGGAGGATGTAGCCTAATAGACTCCACTATGCGCGACAGGGGGAGTGTCGACGGCTCGCCCGAACAGCCCGAGGCAGCGCGGTCACGGTAGGGAGAGCGGTTGGATGGAGTCGCGCCGCTGGGTTTCCCCGCTACCGCGAGGGAAAGCCAACTTTTGGGGGCACTTTTCCGCCGCTGGACGTTCGATATATTGGGAGTCACTGCAATATTTGTTCGATGTAAGCGTAATTCTTGCTATATATACTCATTGTAACTATACCGTGACCAGGAATTGTTCGAGATATAGAATAATTCGATGTAAACGGGTTCGATATAGTCGGGTTCGACTGTATACAATCAGTACCCTAAAACTGACACATCTGCTAAAATGAAATCATTGACAGTGCACGAGCACTAGATATGCTATATGTACGTGCTTGTTTTTTCATGGCCAAATCGAGGCCACTTTTTGTCACGCGGCAAATGATTTGAGAAGTGCAGTCACAAGCAGCCCCGTATCATTGAACCATTTGACTATCTGTGCCTATGGCAGTTTCTGTTTATTGCCTCGGTATGAGGGGGTATCAAAAAGTTTTAATTATAATAAAGAAGTCATGGAGATATTTAAATGAAACTTTTTGCGCATAATCAGTGTCATTGCCATGCATACTTGTGCAAATATCAAATCTTTGTCTAAAGTAGTTTTCTTTCTACAGGATGTAGAAGACATTAACCTGCATGATGAACATAACTGAAGCCCGAAGTGTCATAAGGTTCCTCCATTTGAAGGGCAACAACGCATGCCAAATCCACGACGAAATGAAAGCTGTCTATGGAGATGAAAGCCCATCATATGACACGGTTGTGAGGTGGAAGGGGAACTTTCAAAGTAGTCACATGTCCCTGACAGATGAGCCATGAGCTGGTAGAATCAAGGATGATCTTGCTACGGTGAAGAAAGTGGAGGCCGTTACCCTTGACGACAGAAGATCGACCATGGAAAGAGTGATGGCGGAGACTGGACTAAGTTATGGAACTGCGTGAAGGATTATTCATGAGGAACTGAACGTCAATAAGGTGTCTGCACACTGGGTACCTCACTCGCTGACACCTCTTCAAAAGCAAACTCGCCACGACTTTTCCCAGAAGAATTTGACTCTGCTGGAGCGGAATGAAGAAGTTTTTTTTACTCGTCTCGTCACTATGGACGAGTACTGGGCATACCTCTACGACCCGGAGACCAAAGAAATTAGCAAGGAGTAGAAATATCCATCCTCCCCACCCTCCCAAGAAGGCGAAGGTCCAGAAATCTGCTGGGAAGGTGGTGCTGTCTGTTTTTTGGTATAGCCGCAGGGTAATCTTAACCGATTACCTTCCGAAGGGCGAGACCCTCAACAGTGATTACTACTGCAACCTTCTGGAGAAACTGCGTGAAGCATTGAAACAAAAATGCTGTGGCATGATCAGCAAAGGCGTCCGTCTCCTGGCCAACAAGGCACCCATCCAAATGGCCCAAGCATCCGTTGTCACCGCCCACCGGTTAGGCTATGAACTTTTGCAGCATCCACCTTATTTGCCTGATATTGTGCCAAGCGACTTCTTCCTCTTTCCCGAGATGAAGACACTACTTAGTGGTTGGCAATTTGACGACAGAGAGGATGTCATTTTCAAAGTGGAACAGTGGCTTTTGAGCAAAGTGGAGGACTTCTACAAAGAGCGCTTGAAACAGGTGAAGAAACGCTGGCAAAAATGTGTGACTCTGCAGGAACACAACGTGGAGAAGAACTAACTTTGACCACTGCAAGTGACTATTGTATGCTTTTTATTTCATGGTGATAATTAAAATTTTCGTATACCCTCTCATATTCCTTCGCAGCAGCAGTGAAATTTTGTTATTTTCAAATCGTGTATAAAGGTACTTTGTCATATTGAAGTTTGAAATACATTGTCTTCTATGTACAAGAAGCTATAAAAAGTTAAATACTTTGTTATATAGAGAATTTTGTTATATTGAAGTTCATTACATTGAGGTTTAACTGTACAAGTATTGCTGTAGCAATCACGTTGTCAGTGCAATGTTTTCGCTCAATGGCTGATCTCGCTACGACAGGCTGTACAACAGTCAACAGACTGGTTTTGTTGGCATCGCTGGCACGAAAGCCTGTCAGACTATGACAGAATGCCTCTCAGCAACACAGTCTGTCGACTACTGAATGCCCAACGATGCTAGTACCCTCCAGGTGAGAAAAAACTTGTATTTGACAGAAGCGGTAACAATCAATGTGGGCGCTTAAAATGACTTTGAAACGAATATCCTTAGTATCAAAATACGACTTGTGCGCTGCTACGGTGTTCCTTATAAGCGATACGCAGCACACTCAAAACTTTCATTTACATTTTACAACACCCTATCACACCAAAGTAAATGAAAGAACTGTGCATAAATAAAATAAACAGAGTGAATAATTAAAATGAGTAATAACAGCTGCCATATGAAAAGTCGTCAGAGTTACAGCCTCCCCCCCCCCCCCCCCCATACTGTTATCCGCTTCTGTAATCCGACTTGCACATGTGGAGATGCCATCACGGCAGCAGATTGCTGATCACGGTTTGCTATAACTCTAATATGATCGCACATTATCGCACATAAATGTACTTTTAGGCAGGCTGTAATGGCATGAGACTAGATGACTACAGTGACTCCAGGTCATGGTGGAAGAACAGATAAGGTGTCTTAATGGTGCCGTCTGTTTACAGAGCGAGCTGACTAAACTCTGTTCGGGCATCATCCCGAGGATGGATATTTCTACTCCTTGCTAATTTCTTTGGTCTCCGGGTCGTAGAGGTATACCCAGCACAGTATTGGGGGGTCATCATTTCCTGTTGTCTGCTACCCGAGCCCGTCACGAGAAAAGTTTAATGCCTCGTATTTGCACAAAAATGCGTAATTTGTGAAGTTAAGACATTCAATCGTTATAATCGTGTAAATGCAGATGATTGGTAGGTTCATAGCGATAAAGAACAAGTGAAACCAAAAGAATATATATACATAATTTATCAGAGATAATACCCACCGGGATAATAGGGCTCTATAGAAAATGCATGGGCAAGATTATAGTAGGGGTGGGACAACTTAAATTTGGGGGTAGGCATACTTGAAATTTGGAAGTTGGTCAACTGAAATTTGGGGGTGGGCCAACTTGAAATTTGGAGGAGCCAACTTGAAATTTAGGGGAGGACAACCTAAATTTGGGGGTGGGCCAACTTGAAGTTTGAGGGTGGGCCAAACTAAATTTTGGGGTATGCTTACGTATACTTAGACAACACCAGTGGAATTTCTGTATATTGTCAAACATTGTTTTGGTTATTAACAATCATTATCACATTATTCTAGCTATCACATGCATCATTCAGACATAAATATATATTGACACGTGTACTTATCTTTATCGGGCCACCACGTTTCGCCACCTAACAAATGTAATCGCACAGCGCGGGACGCGCCTGCATGTATCCGAAGTTTCTGGAAAGTTATCGATACTTCTACGCGGCTATCTGTTGTCGCCGAATGTTGTGTTATCTGATTTCATCGTGTGACGCGAATGGTGTAGAACTTTGTGGAAGGTAGGCGGGTCCGAACGATTAGTCTGGAACATTCGACCACTGCTGTATAAAAGCCGACGCGCTTGACTCGCTGATCAGATTTCCGACGATCGCCGACCGTGTTCGCCGCTATCGTTGTGCTATAAGTGTAGCCTGTTTTTGTGGGCACAGGTTCGCCCAATAAAAGCTAGTTTTGTATTCCACCGTATTGCTGCTTTTCTTCACCGTCACTACCACGTGACAATATCCTGCTGGGAAATGTCTGTAGAGCCGTGCATTTGTGTTTCTTAAATTTTCGCCCCAGCATGCCGTGTTAGCATTCAATAGACCAGATGCACACTACTCGGCATATATAAAAGGTTAGAACAGAGTAACTTGCAAGGTACTCTAGGATAAAATAACAAATATTAAAAGTAACTTTCACGGTTGGAAGTTATGTGCGTGCTTGGCATGCATGCTAACCATGAACATTGCTGCAATTGGCAAGCCGTGGTTTCTCGCTTTATGTGCACAACTTGAAAAACTCCACACTATGCAATAGCTGGATGGCTTTGCATTTGTACCAAAGTTGAGCACTATTAAACACACTGTCTCTACAGTGGACTTTCACAAGTTGCGAAGCACAATAAGGTCTGGAAGCTTAGATATTTAGGAGGATATACCTAAGCTTGCTTCCCAAAGGCTTGCCAGACACTTAGACTGGTACACAGGCATTTTACGAGACAATTTACTAGCGATTCTATTGAGGAGGAGCCCCATGTTTGAGGAGCCCTGCGCACTGTACCAGCTGCTGTAGTTGACTCCCCAGTGATCTGTGCCATCAGCTGAAATAGACGTAAACCACAACTGAAAAAAACTGTTGGCACGACAGTCTCTTTCAGACACCTTATCTCTTCTTCCAATGTGCCCAGATAGACTAAGGATAAAGTTGACAAAACCCAGGCTATTTACCTAGCTGCCACTTTCCTGTGCCTGAACACGAACTCTTGTGGTCGTGCACAGTGCTCTGGAGCATCTCGGGCAATTCAAGGCATTTTTACTGTTATGGTGCTACTTGGCACAGCGTCGCAAACATAGCACTTTGGCGCAATTGGTGCAGCTGTGACACCCCTGATCATAAATCAGTAATGAGTCGACTAGCCAGACATTGTTAAATTTGAAAGCGGCTTTCAGCTTGCAGAACACCCGAGTACATTCCCACTCATGCACAACCCCACGAGCACGAATGAAACATGCCCAGCATGGACTGTGAGACCACGAATCGCATATTAACGAGTGTTGCACGGCACTGCCTGGTGGCCTTTCTACAAAGGCTACTGAATTGCACATGTGGCATGCGATGGTTTAGTTAAGACCCTAAAATGCCATTTGTGGAAACCCCTGATCTACAAGACGAAAGCACAGCAACAGACATTTGCACTTCAGCATCCCATGCCCGGAGCCACTTTTTGAAAAGATAGAGAGTCATCACTTTCTTGTGGAACATGTATATCGGGCTAGGAGGCCTTTTGCATTCTTGGAACAGTGTGGTGATCTGTTCGAGCGGATAATGAACAGCCACAGTTTGCACGAGCCATCTATATTTGCAGAGAGCAATACTGGGACACACAGCTTAGCAATGTTTCTTCCACGGCATGGAATACCCTTCAGATTCAATGTCTTGTGTGACAGCAAATGCCAAAACAGCGCCGTTTCATCGGCGTTAAATATTTCCGACGACGCGAGAAGTGATCATATCCCCATTAGGAGAAATGCACTTGCAGGGGCACAACCTTCAATATATCGAATGTGACAGTGAATAGGAATTGAATACAGGCATAGTACATTGCTATACAGTACTTTTGCATGGGATATCCAAGGGGATGTTGCAACTGATCGATATAGACAATAATTTAAGATGTCCAGGTTTGATACATCTGGGATCGACTGTACTGCCCAAGGGACTTGAAGCCCATTAACAGCCATATGACAGATATGGTAGGACAATTTTTTCACCTTTCCAACCATCATTGGGTTTCGAACTGAATTTATGCAAACTGTAACTTTTGATGACAGACTTGCAGTCTGCAGTAAGTAAGGCTGAGAAGTTTAGGCTGTCATGTTTAAACTTTGTAAGCCAGAAACTTTCTGAGGGAGCTTACACTAGTTGCCACCATGAGACCCTGTTGGTGCTATCTGCCACCTGCCAACAACTATTGAGCAAGGGATTACATGTATGTACTCAACTGGCAACAACATATCAGGTCTGCCAGGCCAGTCTGCAGCCAAGCGAATGCTCATCCCTGCAAGTTTGCTTGTGTTCTTAGTCGGGACAAAGGAGAATGCTGACATGTTCCCACAAAACGCATAACGAGGCAGAGAAGACAACCATTGCTCATGGCCATCTCAACCTATGCAGCAATGTAGCATCAACTTTTTGAATTGTTTTGTATAACCATTCACTCACTCCTGTCTGCACTACTCAGGGCTTGTGCAAAAGACTCAAGACACAAGAATATCCAAAAACAATAATTAAGAGAACTAACAAAACTAAAGAAAAGTGACTTACCGCATGGTTGTTAATAAGGACATGTTCCTCATACTTGGACCGAATGACAGGCTTCTCAGCACCACGAATCACTTCACCATGCCTCGAATACTCAACATAGTCCTCCTGCAGCATTGTGCAACTGTTAACTACAGCCACGAAGACAAAGTTCAGTTAACATTTTCTTAAAAGCTAGAAACCATATTAAGGTCCACATGGTAAACACCATAAAACTGAATTTATCATAAAGAAGTAGTGAACACTGAAGATTATTACAGCATGCATTTCCTTTGTGTTTATTCCTTCTAAACACCCCCCCCCCCCCTAGCCCCCCAAAAAAGGGAGAAAGACTTTGTGACATAGCAATTAATTTTGGTTTACGACAGCAGCCCTAACAAGAACATCAATGCAGAAGAACCACCGGTGAGCTAATTTCACTCCTTAGGTCATCATCGCTGCACCACACTGTTAGTTGTGTTAATTACCAATATTCACTTCAACAACTGCAATTCATAAAACAACTGCTTACCGTCTGGGCAAATATGAGCTCCTTTGGAGGCACCTGTAAGTGCTCTGCTCCACCATACTTTTCTAGGATGCTGTCCTTCATGGAGTGACGGAACTCCTCCTCCTTTGAAAGGAATTCCTTATTCAACAGTTCAGCCTTGGTGGGTTCTGCTTGCAAGTGAACATCCACACCTTTTTCGTAGGCCTGCCAAGCAAACACTGAGAAACATAAAATTAATGTTACAAAGCAATGCCAAATCACTTACCACTGCTCAGAACTCTCATATAGCCAAAACACACTTTAAAAGGGACACTAAGAAAATAAGTTAAAATATATTCCTACACTGTTGCTTTTCCAGGCCAACAGCTGAGACTTTTAACCTTAACAAAGGTAAAAAAGCGAGACTGATATTGACATTACAATGAAATTCCTGCAATAGCTCCCAAAAACATCTGAGCAATGTTAGTTCGTAAGCTCTAGAGGGGAGTGAGAGGGTATGGCCAACACCCTGAATATTTCTTCCTGCCCACAATTTCAACACACCTAACAAAAGTGCAGAATCATGCTCTGGGGTTTTATGTGCCAAAACCACAATCTGATTATGAGGCACCATACTACCAACAAATTTATGCTCAAGTTGAAGTTTGAAGCTCATCACATGGCAGCATGTAACAACACACATTGCTGTAGGGCGACACACGGAGCTGTGAATAAACAATACTTCCTCACAGCTAACACAAGCATCCTGCAACTGAAAGAAGCAGTCTGCTCCTCTATGTGCAGCCACTAACGTGAATCTCCTAAACGGCAATCTGAACGAAATTTTGACCACGTAAAAAGTTTAGTTTCAGATAGTGCAGATGTAGAGCAGGCTCTGTGCAAAATTTTATGTTCGAAATGAAAAGTAGATGCGTCATGAAAAGCTAGCAAAAACAGACGCTTCTGATGCTGACAAAAAAAAAAAAAAGCGTATCTACTGCTCATCGATAGTGATGCATGACCTCAATGATTAGGCATCATTTATGTTTGCTCAAAGCATGATAAAAAATATCAGAGGCGATGTGCGTGTAATCTGCTTAGGTGCAGTTTAAAGGCTGCCAATAAGAAAATTATACAATTAGCAGCCCTGTAGCTTTGCCAAGATTGCTACAATAGTATATACTAGTAATCTATTTAAGCCAATGTGCAATTTCATTGTAGCTAGTCAGCCTGTGCAGCCGGCCCACAAGTGCTGAACTTCTGAGTAGAAGAAATTTTGCAGCTGGGTTCACAAACAATGCACTGAAGCCTATGGTGTTAAAGCCCCTTCAAGAACTTCAAGAAAGATTTTACAGTAATTATGCAGCCATGCTTACACTGAGCTTCTGCAATCTTCTGAGTGTCCCCACTGTACCGAACGAAGTTATCACCAGCAAAATGCAGCCTGGAAAAAAACAAAGAGATACTGCCTATCATTAAGGAATCATGTACATGCACACACAAGAGAGCAGATCACAGCAGAATACAATAGGTGGCTGTTGCTTTCTTATTACGAATTCATATTATATTTTAGCAGCAAGTACAGCACAAGCAACTAAAGAAGAAAGGATCTACAAGCACGTTTTCTTGCTGGATATTTCAGGTCACTGCCAAAGATCACACAATAAGATGCTTGAATGTACTAATCTGGCAAATAACATCAGTGAAAACAATCTATGAATTCAGGGCAACTGTGGGGGGAACAACAACATGCTCCTATAATGCATTTTGTATGATCAAAATGAGTGAAAACCCAAGTTAGATCGAGAGGCGATTCATTGTAGGCCATTGTCCTGTGCTCGGGGCCAAATTCCGAAATTTATTGCAATCACCAACTCTCCCTGGCTTTTATGCTACTCTGAATATAAGAATCCATCACAGTTTAGTGCTACATTCCAGTTCAAGGTTAGTTCATACAGCTACTACAGGAAAAGGACACTGACATGACAGGTACCAATATATTCAACGTAAAAGTCGGTATGCATGCAAATGCGTGTGTGTGTGATAGAAACACAGACAGACACATACATGTGGTTTGCCTTTGAACGGCTTCATTCTTGTCAACTTACTCTTCTGGAGTCTTGTTCGAATTCTTGTACGGATTATCCCTCATGGACCGTGTCTTAGGGTCATAATAGGCAGAGTTTGGGTCCAGATTTCTCAGGTACTAAAAGGAAAGGATAAATTTACTTAGAAAATTATACACATTACAATGGTAACACAATTTATGCAGGTCTCTGCCGGTGCTTTACATCATTATGGGCTGAGTCTTGGTCTGAAAACAAAGCACAGTAAAAGGACTTTGGTAGGTTAACATTTTCAATAAATCTATCCAGTTAAGATGAGTCCTGCTTGTTATGGCAAGTTATGCTGATACAGCCGATGACAAATGCTGCTCTTTCTGGGTAGGATAAATTTCACAGCTGAGAAGCTAGATTTAAAATTTTAGTTTCAGCTACGTTTCTCTGCATCATAGGGAAACAAGTGAAGCGAAGGTGTAACTTTGCATACTTGCTTTACATTGTACTTTTCCAGCCAAAATAACAGCAGTGCTTTAAAGAAATGGTGACTATAAAGTACAACTACGATTTTCTTGCAGCAGGAAGAAGGTTAAGAAATACGAACGTACAGATGTCGGCCACTGCCTTATAAGCGAGTTACTGAAAAAAAAACTCCAATCTTATTTTAGGTTTGCATTAAGTGACTACCAGTTGTTTCCCAGGTATGTTTCCCAGAAACTTTTAGAAGTCACTAAGAACAGAACTACAAAGAGTAACATAGACTTTCTTCCTGCTCAATTGTTCAGCTGTATGTTCCCTGATAACATCTGCTTCCTCTGAGGAAGGGGAGCCAGCACGTACTTTTAAACTCACTCCATGGCCTGGATGGCAAAGAAAATAATGTGCAAAGAGGTACACACCTTAGCAACATCTTCACGTATACGAAGGTTTCGCACAGTGATGCGCTGCTTGCTGTCCACTTTTGTACCAGGCATGTCTGCATTATCTGCATACTTGTCTTCATCACCATCTACTTCCTCATCACTGTCATCTCTCTGCAGGAGTACACCACAGTAGCATTACACTAAATATTTCAAAGACATAACAGGACTAACTGAAACAAACTCAGGAAGTATAAAAACGACAATATACCAGAAGTTCAATTAGACACAAACTACACAAAAAATCATGTCGGTGCCACAACAAAATGTCCAAATGAGCTAGATTTCTCAAGTTAACAAGCATTTTAAGCATATAAATTGAGTACTAGAGGTTAAAAAAGGCATGTGTTTACTAACTTCTATTTTGCGATGTTTGAGAAAGCTAAGGACTGTATGTAAAGTCTTTTCAGTGGTTAACCTGTACTAAGTTAGCCCATTAGGCAAGTGAGCACCATTATTAATAATAACTGAAATACATTTACGAGTGTGCATGCAATGGAAGCTTCAAATGTTCACTTTGCCTCATAACAGGTGTTTTGACTTGAAAAGCTCTTATGGAGGCTTGCAAAACCATTTATACTACAGAATTTAACATTGTTACTTTGTGCACCTGAATGGTTGCAATTGCATGGTTTTCTTCATTGTGTTCACTCTCATCGGAAAATCCCTGTGCAGAGCTTCGTTTCCAAGATGAGTAATGGTGATGTACTACTATTTTGTTGCCGGAAAACATCACGACACAACAGTCAATTTAGGCATTAATATTGCTATGCTGCAAAATTGAACATTCAGCTTGAAGTGTTTAACAACAAAGTAAAATGCAGCATGTTGGCCAAAATTACCTCTCGTGTACTGACACCTTCCAAGTTCAAGATGTCATGCTTCAGCTTGTCTTCCTTCAGCTGCCGTTTTGCCTGCAAGCAAAGACATATGAGTAAACTGTGTACCCTGTGTGAGGAAGACGTGTGATTAAATAATGGAGCGACCACAACATTACCTCTTCTACTTTCCTGTATTCTTCAATAACAGCCTGATAGCAGGCAGGGTCAAAACCATTCCATCTATCCCGCTTCCCATCATAGTCCAAATTCAAACCTGGCAGGTCTTTTTCATCAGGTGCAATGTCATCATTTGTAAACTTGGCACCAACTTTTCGAGGCCTCTAAACAAGCAAAGAGAATGTTCATGTACACAATTACATACATTCAGAACAAGATCAGCACTCTTTTAAAGGGTCCCTGAAACGGTTTCGGCAAATTTTGTTGACGAGTAGGTTGCAGCTGCAGTAAAACATTTGTGCCACAATTTAACTGTCTCACATTAAGTAAACTGTGATCTCGAGAAAATCTCGATATCGACACTGACTGCACAGCTTGCATCAACACGGAGCATGTTGTAACACAAGCAGACAACACTTGCCGTGTGCCTGCAGTGTTTGAGTGCTTACTGTCGTTACGTATTCTCTTTCTGTTACTTTTTTCTTTTATACAAACACATTAACTAACATTCCAACAATTACAAACATTTGTTCACCATAAAGTTGGAAAAATTATCGATGACACAACGTGAGCAGTCAATGAGATCGCTCACCCGACTGATGTCATGCACGCCCACTACGTAGATGGTAACAGGGCAAGTGAAAATTCAGGGAAGTGGCACAGCTGCGATCGGTAGTGATGCAAATTTTTTAAAAACTTGTAATAAGCACTTTACGCAGAGTGCTTAAATGTGTCAATGATTAATGATCAGAAGGGGCTACCCAAATGACTCAGTACACTAGTACAAAATTATCAAAAACGTCTCAGGATACCTTTAAGATAGAAAGAACATAATACAAAAAGCAGCCCTTGCAGTGAACAGCCTTCACGAACGTACATAATCACTTAGGATATGTCGGAATGTGATGCAGAAAGCACTTTTCTATAAGCAATTACTTTATTGGCAGCCTTTTCTAGAAACTCCACTCATATGTTAAAATATGCAGCTCCCCCGTGCCTTCCACGAGTTAAAACTTTCAGTAGCATGTGCAAGTTACCTCTAAGCAATCCTTCCGCTTGTGGGTCAGGGCACCGCAGTTTTCGCAGGCACCTTTTCTATACTTGGTTGCTCTAGCATCCTGGAAGAAACAAATATATATATATATATATATATATGTGTATATTGCAAAGTGAGGGTCTTTCTGGCTTAAGATTTTATTCAGAAACGTGTTGCTTACGAATTCTCCTCGAGAATAGTAGTCGCTTATTCGACTGAATTCCCTCTGCTTCTCGGGCTGCGGGCGCTGGTGCTTCAAAGTGGGTCCTTTTGCCCCAAAGTACCATGGTGCCGAAGATATATACTGAGGAATATGCGGGTTGATGTCTCTGCACAAAACACAAGTAGGCAGATCCAATCAATATCGCCAAGTCTGAGCTAGCATTCACAGTCCGTTCGGTGTGCACATGAAAATCCCACTTGGAAACTTACTTTCCCTCCTCATCGACAGCGGCTGGTGCTGTGCCAGCCTTCCTGGCCTCCTCGAGCTCTTTTGCCTTCCTCCAGTCCTCTCGTGACTGTTTCTTAGGCTCGTCAACCTCCTTGCTCTTTATGATCTCCGAAACGGGGAGATTCGTCTGATTCATTTTCTTTGAGCAGTGCTCGTCGTCAGTCTGCCGACATCCAAATACTTGCTGGAATACAAATAATCGGCTAAGTACACAGCAATGCAAGCGGCAATGAAGAAAGTACGCGTTATGAGTTGAAAATGTAACTATCTGAGCTTGTAATTAAGGTAAATCAAAGGCAACATGCAGGTAGAAAGCAACGTCAACAGGGCTTCGCTGACGGTCATGAAAAGCAAGCTTGAATACAAAGCGCCAAGACGGCACTGTTGAAAGCAAACCAGCATTAGTATCCTCTACGTACTAACTCAATGTCATTTCTGACGTAAACAAAAGCATTTTAATCTAATAACCTATCAAACATATACTTACAGTGTTTACTACGACGATCCAACCATCCACCGATCGCGAGTCAACTGCGCAAGTTGTATTAAATCCTACCGGACCCAAACAAAGCTTTTTGCTGTCCTTTTTACATCTTGGTATACTTTTAAAGAAGCCAAGCTTCAGATTATACACAATTGTTACCAGTTACTACGTGATTATCTAAGTTAATAATTAATAAATACCAACATTACCTTTTGCAAGACCACTTACATCCCTTTTAGACATGCTTCATACATTCGAGACTGCGGCTTATTGATACGCGATAGAGTAGTGACGCAAAGACGCGTGGTAGGAAGTACTAGAAATAACATCAATGGAAGTCTGTTAACTGGGATGAATGAGGTTTGTCGGCATGCGAAACTTCACCAACTTGACTCTGTGGATGCTTTGCGGCTTCTTGTAGCGCTTGTGGTAGCGCATATGAGCTGAAACTTTCGGCAACGTCTGCGTGCGAGAAAGAACTGTCGCAGATATGATGGATCGACGTTTTCTGATCTTATACGGCAGTCAGACAGGAACTGCTCAGGATGTTGCCGAAAGAATCGGTAGGCAAGCGAGGCGGTATAGATTTTGCGTCACTGTCTCGGCTATGGACGATTATCCTGTAGCAGAACTGATCAAGGAAAAATGTGTTCTGTTTGTCTGTGCTACGACAGGACAGGGCGAAGAGCCCGACAACATGAAACGTTTCTGGTCGTTTCTCCTACGGAAAAGCTTGCCCTTGAATTCGCTGAAGACAATGAACCAGTCCGTGATCGGCCTCGGTGACTCTTCTTACTTGAAGTTCAATTTCACTGCAAAGCGCCTGCAAAGGCGTCTGGCCCAACTGGGTGCCAATTGCTTGCTCGACCCTTTGTACGCCGATGAGCAGCATGAACTGGGCACCGACGGGATGCTGGATCCGTGGCTGGGGGAATTCTGGAAAATCCTCTTGAACTTGCACCCGCTTCCCGTCGGGTGCTTGCCAATCAGTGAAGAACTATTGCCGGCGCCGAAATACGGAGTCATCTGCGAGACGGCATGCGCGGACGGTCCTGGAATCATATATGAGAAGTTATTTGAAGCCACTGTAATCTCCAATCAGCGTGTCACTAGCCTCGACCATTTTCAGGACGTACGACTTCTTAAGTTAGATATTCAAGGTTCGTGTTTTTCCCCCCCTATCTTTATATTTCTTATCAGCACTATGCGAAGGAGAAAAACGAACAATAGGGTAAAAATGTCGTACGTCTCATGTAGTTATGAACATTAAACATGCAATATATTTAGACCCAGAGTATTGAAGACACAAAAGGACAACGATTCATTATGGTTGAATACAGAGAAACAAAGTATATATGACACAAAAGCTGTGCAGTTTCGAAAACAAAAAGAGGTAAAAATAAGAACATAACACACGTACAGAAAAGTCTGCATGAATATAATCATAAAATATATAATCATCGTATTCATCTGTTGTTAGGAGTGTGGTTCATGTCTTCAGACATTTTTCTTTAACATTCCACCACACATTTCGCTGCTGAGCACAAGGTTGCAAGTTCAATGAGAGCACAATGCAAAAACATTTGTGTGCATGTTGAAGAACCTCGGGCGGTCGAAATTAATTTGAAGCCCTCCAGTGCGGCACTAATGCACTGTGCACTTTCAGGGTGTTAAATGCAGCAAATTTTTTTTAAGATTGTCATGCATCGCATTTCTTTATAAAGTTAGGCAAGAGAGTGAACCATCCGGGAAAAATATGTTGACAGCATGCTGGCTAGAGGCATATGTGAACATGGTAATAAGCATGGACATTGGGCGTTATTAGAGATGTCTGTGAGAACTTTCATTGTTGTTGAATTAAGAGTAGGGCTGATTAACCTCTCGATTAATTAATGAGTGCTCTAAGTGTGATTAACTTTTACCTTAGTTATTTAATATAGCGTGAGCAAAATTGGCCAGGTGTCAGTGCCGATGTCCCCACTTCGCTATTTCAACAGCAAGGGAGAAGACCACAGACTGAGTGTTCCGGCTAAGACTGCACCTGCCAATTCATGTCTCTCAGAAGTCAGGACAAAAGCCACCCATGCGTCCTGCACTTCAAATTGGCAGGACAATTGGTGCAGTGAATAGCTCACGTCCTATGAATTTGTCTTAAGTGAGTTTGACATGCTTGATATATATACACTCTAGCAAGGTGTCGCTGATGTGATACTAAATTGTCTGTTTATGTACAAACAGCATGTTTGAATTTCTTTATCTGATGTACAAAAATATGCAAATCTGATTCATGATTTATTAAATTAAATAAAAGGCTCTGATTAATAAGATTAATATTTTTAGTCAATGCCCAGCCCTTGTTATGGGTAATGCCTCTACAATTCATGTCATTCTTGCTTAGTGCAATTTTTTGTTAACTCTTTTCCCGACACCAGCCACAATAACGGGCCTCATCACAGCCCAGGCATAGACCACACCAGCCTCATGGAAGACATTCTTAAGTGAGGCTAGTGTAGTCTGCATCAGAAAAAAAAGAAAGGAATGGCTTATGAGTTGATGTGCACCAAGAGCATTAACCCCTTATGCTGTCATGATAGGTAGTAGAACTGAAACAGTTTCTGCTTTTTATTTTCCTTTCCTGCCAATAGATTCTCAAATAACTTTTGAGCCAGGCGATGTGGTGGTGGTCTACCCAGAGAACTGCGAAGAGGACATCAAGGAGTTTTTCAGGCTCTTCAGCTTCAAGGCTGACATGTACATAAAGGTCACACCAACAGAAGAAGGCACACCACTTCCAAACTTTTTATCAGCACAGGTGTCAATTAGAGAATGTGCCCAAAAATATTTTGACCTTACATACATTCCTAAGAGGTAAGCTCTTCCTCAAATTCGTGTGATTTATGTGATTTGTGATGTGGTGGTGGTGAAATTGCAGTTGTGTGAGGAATGCAAAGGCAAAACCATTTATTCTCTGTATACGGTGCCAAAGTGTCCCTTGCCTGCTGATGTGACCATGGCATTATGCAGCTAAGCATGAAGTTGCTAAGTAGCACCATGCCAGTGTTTCATTTCCAGGCATGGCAGCTGCACTTTGATGTGTACAAAATGCAGAAAAGACATATGTGCTGAGATTTAGGATGGAATTAAGAGGCGAGATGCATATGTGCCTGATGTCTTTAAGTGTTCAAGCAGTAGCTTCTCTCCTTTAAGGCTTAACTAATAATGCATATTGTAGTAACTGGATTAGCTTACTTCCTAGCTTACATCATCTGAAGACAGCACTGAGCCAAAGTACAGCAGTTTTTTGTTGATAATGTATAAAACCATTGATTGTTATGAAGAAGCTCATTTAACCATGATTGGTGTGGACTGCACAGAAGCTCTGATTGCTGGTCAAAATATATGCTTAGATTTAGCTTGTTTGTTGTGGATTTGTAGACTCTCTGATTAAAGGGGCACTGAACCACTTCTGATCAAAGTTGACAAATGCATTTGTAATTAAATTAGACTACTTCAGAAATATTTTGCCGCAGAAAAGTTCTTCAATGCGTTCAGCAGAAGCGGAGTTATTGGCAAACATACCGCTTGCAGTGCTTACGCTCCTTCTTCAATGATTTGCACTGTGAAGGCTACGGCAGAGGTAGTGTGCCCACAGTGCTCCGCCTACTGAACGCCAACGTGGCTCACAGTTCAAAATTGATTTTGGTTGTTCACGTAGACACCACTATTTCCGATTTTGGCACCTACGACGCGCCAAACGTGCCAAACACGGTTGTTCTGAGCGAGCTGCAGTGCACTCATCCAGTGGGCTTATCGCGGCACCCCACGGCGGCCGCAGTATCTACCGCAGTGTGTAGCTGCGGTCTGTAAGACCGCAGCTACTTGCAACTGCAGCGTTTGGTTTGTGCACGACAGGGCTAGAGCGTGCACCCAGACTTATAGTCTGGCTGTGCTAAGTGGTGCAGACTGGCTTTGTCCTGCACCAGCTTGACCGACAGATAGTAGCCACATCCAACTTGCGCATTTTGAAGCACTATCAATAGCTCAGTACGAAGCAAAACCTGCCAAGGTGTGTAACCAGGAGTGGCCAGGAATGAGCGTGCGCTGCAGGTGTGCATGTGTGCACATGCGTGCATGTGGTCTGACCTTAAGTTTCGCATGGTTTGAGGCTTGTTGAGTGTTCAAAACTAGTCGAAATGAGTGAGTCTCAACAGCTGCGACACCAATAAGCAGGGTGGCCAAAGTTTAGTTACTACGCGGGTGGCCACGGCCGAGCATGACCAGACAGTAGTCGGCTTCTTCTAGAAGTATGTCGAAATATGAAAGCTGATTTTCACTTACTTCAGCCTGTTTATAAAACTGCGTCAGTAAATATACACAGTAACAGTAGGAAGAAGTGCATTGATGCAAACACCTTTCTTGATTGACAATAGCTATTAGCTATTGGCCAATAGCAGCCGCGTATGGTAACCTGCTATATTTTGAAATAATGTGTCGAGAAAAGAGTGAGGAGCAAGTTTCTGTTGAAAAGAGGGTGTTTGGAGAGATAGGTGACTTTGCGCTCCGCATGCGAGATTTACGCACTGCGCACGACTGCAAAATTTGGCTGAGATGTTAACAATAGCGCATGCTATCCGCAGACTGTTTTTTTACCTAGCTGGAGGGATGGTTCAGGGCCGCTTTAATGTAAACATTGCTGCCAGTTCTACAACTCAGCTTAATATACTGCATTCTTCCTTTTTTTAATGTGGAAACTTTCAATAAGTGAACGGCAGGCACAGCAGCTGTGAAGAACACACAAGAAAAGTTCAGATTGAACAAAGTTGTTTACTTTGAATTCTATAACTGAAAACAATTCAAGAAGTAGCAAACTCTTGCATAATCTGTAACATATTATTAAGAATATAAAACCAGCATAAAAAAGCAAGAAAAGGACAGAGGCAATGAAGCAGACAGAACGAATGCTGCACTTAAAACTGTTAGTTTATTTGAGGGAAACCACAAGCTAACGTTTTATGCATGTGCCAGACCATTGCAACCACATCTAACTCAATTCAAACTTCAAGTGTTGCTCTAGATACCTGCATTCTTTAACAGTGAGTATAACGGACAGGTCACTGACACATACTCCAGAGCTGTATTTTTTAATGAGGTACGCATCCAGAATCTTGCGTTCCAGAGTTGTCCTTCCCCTCCCGATCACACACACATTATTAAAAATGTAATTTATCTTTGTTCTGCTGCAGCACCAAGCTGGACGTTAAAGTTGACTCATAATTATGTTTGATGGGGCCTGTAGTTTGACCCAAAGCACTCTTCTTTGCATCATGAGGCCTTTCGAAAAATAGAATCCACCACACAGCAGCATTTCATGGCTATGTTCAATTAACATCTGTCTCAGAACTCCAGAAAGGCAGCATTTTAACATGCCGGTTATAACATCTCCTTTTCTTCTAGGTCATTCTTTGAGATTTTCTGGCACTTTGGTAACAATGACCTTGAGAAGGAGCGCCTTCGCGAGTTCAGCACTACTGCTGGCCAGGAGGACCTTGTGGATTATGCCATCCGGCCACGACGGACTGTGCTGGAAGTGTTTGTTGACTTCCCCCACACCACAGCCAATGTGCCACTAGCCTACCTTTTTGATTTGATTCCACCCATACGTCCACGTTCATTTTCTATTGCAAACTCACTGCTCTGCCATCCAGGACAGATACACATCTTGGCAGCCATTGTAAACTTCTGCACCAAGCTGAAGAAACCTCGCAGGTATAGTAGTGAATAGGTTGAGTCAGAGTGGTCCTGTGATGCCTGATTTCATAGCTGCTGAGATATTGCAAATCAAGGCAGGGAAATGAACTGTCATTTGTGCAGTCACATAAAACTTTTGCATGCCTTTATAAACTATTTTGTGAAAGCGTTGGAGTGCCACCGTTACGGGCTATCAACATTGGTGTTTTCTAACTGTATCAGCCAATTCACAATACTGTGGTCAATTAGCATGGATGAAAATGGTTTCACAGATGCATTCAGTGTTCAACAACCACGTTAACTTGGTCTCACTGCTCAAGAAATTGAAAAAATTGCTCCCATAACATTCAAAAATTGCAGCAAACCGAATATAACATCTTATATATGTTCAAAGTGCAGTTTTGTAGCTGATGCAGTGGTAGCTGGGCCGATGGACGAGGCGTGTCTTGACAATACGTCTTGTTGACTGACTGATGTGATGCTTTGTAAAGTATAGTCATCATACACATGACGATATTGTGGCTGAACGAAAGCCAATATTGCATTTAATTGAAGAACATGCAAGAAAAGTTCAGATTGCACAAGGTTGTTTACTTTGAATTCTTGTTGGCAGTTCTTATTCTTATTGACAACCACCTTTTGGTGAAATGTTAAATGGTTCCCTAAAATTACTTTCGTCATAATTAGGAGAATGGCATATACATTTCTCACCTCAGTGAAGTCATCTATACCTTCTACAGAAGTGGAAGAAAACATGCACAGAGGTATGATTTTAATCAGCAGAAATGGTAAATCATTATGATACGTTTGTAGATTACTCAGTTTGCTAGAACTGATCAACAGTGAGTGAACAAGGGAAATTCCAGCCAAGAGCCAACATTTTATTAAGGACACTTCTTTTCGTTGGCTCTGGACTGAGGCTTCCTTTGTTTGCTCATTGCTGATCAGTTCAAGCCTCCATTTTTCCGTGGCCCCTTTGTACAGGGGACTGTAGACGGTGATGACATAAGAATGCAGTGGCTAATGCGCTGCTGTCCAACCTGCAGTGTTACCAATCATGCTCACTCAGGCCTCGGCAGAGGTGAGCTTTCGTTATATGCGTCTTTCAGGAATTATATATCAGAGTGAGGAGGCACAGTAGAGATGTGCACTGTGGTTTTGTGGACAGAGCTTGTAATAAATTCTTAGGTTGTCACTGAGTACAGGAGCACCTTATTAGCCCTTAAATGCCAATTTTGGGCAGCATAAAAAACTAGTGTCAGCTAGTGCAGATGTAGAATAGGCTCCATGCAAAATATTACATTTGAAATATGAATAGATGCTTCACAAAAGGCTTGCAAAAGTAAACTTTTTTTATACCAAAACTTAAGAAAATACTGCCATTACCACTCACAGGGAATGATGCATGACAATAAATGCGCAGCACCTCATGACATCTAAGATTGGGCGCCACCCGTGGCAACCCGCAGTGCACTGATAAACCTCTGAGGTAATATGCTGGGATTTACGTCGTATGCGCTAACTGCTAGGTACATGAATAAGCTGCTTAAGTGCTACTATACACTGCTAATAAGGACATTTGACAATTGCTAGCCCTGCAGCTTTGCCAGGGTCATTTCAATAGTATATACTAATCATTTATAACCAGTTTAGCCAAAGCAAAATTTTGTAGCAGTTGGCCTTTGATGTTCACAAGTTCCTCTACCAAAGCAATACACTTGTGCAAAACCATCAAATTTTTTTCATGTTTAAGCAAGCCCTTTGTTATCACAGAAAAAAGTGTGGTAAAAGTGGCAGCACAAGCTCTTTTGCAAGTTTGTGTAGTAGCAGTGACTTTCTTCTTTATCTATGAACAGTTAACTTGTCTAAAGAAGATTCTGACAAACTGCCATCAACATAGCTCAATTGGTATATGCCATCACACACCTCATGGGTGAGTTCTGGGTTCGGCTCCCCTCTGGAGGCAAAGAAGCTCTTTTGCAACTAATTTCAGTAATAGAAGTAGGGACTTTATAATTTAAAAAGTAAGTATTTTCGTTTCAGTTATACAAATGAGCTCAAATGCCTACAGCCATAAAGGGACATTAAAGAGCAACACTAGTCAATCTAGAGTTGTAAAGTATTCTTTCTATAAACTGTTGAGCATTTAATTGGTGGGAAAAGTTGATTACAAGTGGTGGAAAACATAGCAAAAGATCCCTTTCTTTAATTTAGTTCCTAAATTGCAGCCTTCATACAACAGTGTGATGTGGCATATTTCAAAGTAATTTTGTGTATTTCAGTCATTTTCGTGCAGAAAAATATTCTCAAAGCTTGCTAGATTGAGTATTGGTTCCCCTAAAAATGTAGTGTAATCTCTTTATCTATGTACTGTTAACTAGTCTAGAGAAGATGCTCCCATCCTTTTGCTCAATGTTTTGCTCAATGTGTTTTCTCTCTCTCTCTAACATAGCTCAATTGGTATAGCATCGCACGCATCATAGGAAAGTTTTGAGTTCGACTCCTTCTAGTGGCAAAGTTGTCTTCTCTTGCTTCTATTCTTTTCTTCTCCTTTATTAATAATATGAAGTTTATTGTAAATTTAACTCTCACAATTAACTACTAAAGGTAAAAAGAAAAAAATTCATTCCACTATGCTTTCCTTAGCTTCATTATCGGTTAGCTGCTTATGGTTGTTACTGCTACTAAAAACTGATCCCGTCAGTTTCCCTTAGTTGTCACACTCAGAGTAAATAGAACGCTTCACTTCTGAGAACTCACAAAGCCGTTTTTTGTGATCAAAAAATGAATTGAAATACTCAGAGATAGTGTCCAGGCTCAAGAATATCAAAGCAACAGGCAGTGTGCAAAAGGACCTATATTACAAGTTTTCCTATAGGAAGCAGGTTCTCCGTGACATTAAAGGGTAGTTGTAAAGACTGCTTTGGGCAGAGTGACAATACTGAGATCAAGGAGTCCTGATATACATGTCTCCATGCAGGGGCCTTTGCACTAGATTTTTGGCCAGCCTTGATCCTTCCAAAGGGACAAGAGTGGCCATCACCACAAAGAAAGGCAGCCTTCGAATGCCCCCTGATGGTGTTCCTGCCATTATGGTGGGGCCAGGGACAGGGTGTGCCCCTTTCAGTGGCATGATCCAGGATCGTGCTCAAAGGGGCATTGCTAGGAACCTCCTCTTTTTCGGTGCCCGCAATGCTAAAGGAGATTTCTTCTTTGAGAAGGAGTGGACCAAGCTTGTGGCCATGGGACTACTTGACCTGGTGACTGCATTCTCAAGAGACCAGGAGCACAAAATGTAAGACATAAATAATGAGATAAACATTTCAGCTTGCTAATTTCAGCTTGTATTATGCAGCATTAATGAACTCCAAAATACTGATGTCGAAAGCACAGTAATATGGAACAAGTGCCCATGTGGCCATCATTGTTTTGTCTTCTGCTTTTGTTATTATTACTTTTTGTCTGCATGCTTACAGTTATTTGCTCATGCAACAGAAGTTGTGGATAGACAAAAACTTATTCTGCTCTACAGCTTTTCATTAGGCAAATGGGCCTGTAATTAGTAAAAAACAAATGAAACAGTATGGTCACAAAATACAGTACACATTATGCAATGAGCTCATCGCTTCTGACTGCGTGTGTTGGTAAGTGCTTCAGAAATGTGTCATCATCTGTGGCCAAAAATTCACAGACATTTACTCTTCCAAGCATACATACATTTTGCTAGCATGTAGCTATTAGACACTATAACTGTGACTTCCTGCCTTTTCAGATATGTCCAGCACCGAATCAAAGAGCATGAAGGCAAGATTTGGAAGCTGCTGTGCGATGGTGGAGTCGTGTACATTGCTGGTAATGCAAAGGACATGGTACCTAGTGTGCGGGATGCCCTCAAGACTGTTGTCAAGTCTCATTCTCTCACAGAAGAAAATGCTGAGGAGCTTCTAAAAAACCTTGAAAAATCTAAAAGACTACAAATAGAAGCCTGGTCTTAGCATATCTGCTATTTAGTGCTTTTAGATATAGGTGTGGCAAGAGACCACGACAAATGTTCAAGAGTTGTTCAAATGAAACAAGGACTTTTATTGTGGTAGTGGCTTTCTTCTGCCTGAATGCCACTGAACCATTCAGCTTGAACTCCTTTGAGGTGCTTGTCTCAATGCAAGAGGTGTTAAAGGGCTACCCTGCAACATTTTCTCATATTGGTAATAAGTATGCTTAGTCACTAGACAATAGAGAGTTTTAGAATAGGGGCCCCAAAGAAATAGCGTCGAAGCCACTGCGCATGCGCGAGACGCAAACTGCGCTTGGGTTTTGCGTTGGGAACGCTATTTCACCGATTTAGCGGGAGCCCAAATAGCGGCCCCAAAAGCTTTGCGTAAACAAACATGGCGGCACCCATCGAAGCGATGGCTCTAACCTAGCACAACAGGGTTCAATTCGTGGTAACGCGTCAAGTTCACAAGCTAGGAGAAGTGACTGCGGTTATCGCTTTCTCTCAACTAGCGTGTGTTATGAAGATTGATTCATTAGACGCCGCTGGTTCCGAATTCGACTGTGGATTTTATGGCTCGTAGGCCTAACACGGCTAAGCTTGGCTGGTGAAGGCATGTAAAGTTGGTTTGCTCAAAACTAAGCGCAACTAATTATTTTCTGCTTACAGAATAACCTCTAAATTGTAATTAAACGTGAATACACGCAAGACAAAATTACTATTCCTATCATAAAATGGTATATTTTGTTTATTATTTTAATAGCTTTTCTTTAACGCCGTAGTGGCGCTGTCAGCGCAAGACGCTATCCGCAAACGTAAAACCCTATTCTAAAACTCTTCACTCCTGCGTGCCCCAACGCTAACACCCGCAAAGGTCTTTGGGGCCCCAAACTATTGGGTCCCCTATTCTAAAACTCTCTAATACTCTCATGTGGGTAATATTTCCGTACATGCAGCAGGCAACCTACAGTTCGATTTGAACTTTCTGAAATCTCTGCCACTTTTTGGGTATGTTCCTGCATACTCTTAAAAAAATAGCTTTTGATCCGATATTTAGACTTCATGACTTAGCAATGCCTCCGGCAGAAGAAAAAGTGGAGAAGTTGCATCACTAATAGGGTTGTGGCCTTATTTGGTGGTAGAGGTTGATATTACTGTGCCAGTGCTGTGGCTTTCAGGATAGGTGCCATAGATGCAGAAACAAAGCATTGCACTACATGATTTCAAGGTCATGCCTATACAAAAGCTCAGCTCACTGATGGGCAGAGTAGGGCAGGTATTGTTCTTTGTGGGCACAGTGGCAAAGCTTTGAGTGCAATGATAAAACAATAATCAGAAAAAGAAAAGCCATGAAGGAGTGGCAGTGGCTGCATTTCTGATTTCTGATAACTCTATTCATAGAACTGTATTGACATGCATACATTTCTGTGCATACATCTTGCATACATCTTTTTCTGGTGACCATTTTTCTCAATGATAAACAATGATAAAAAAAAGAAAAAGCCTTGAAGGAGTGGCAGTGGCAGCATTTTTTATTTTTAATAACTCCATTTACGCAACTGTATTGACATGCATACATTGTTTATCTTTTTCTGGTGACCATTTTTCTCTTGCTAACCACTGTTACAAAGTTATTTCTTGGAACAAAGCGTGCCTTCAGGTATCATAACTTTCTCGAATGTTGTCATAAATTCTGTAGCGAAAGAATATTGTCTAATTATATTGCATGCACAAAGCAACTAGTGGTGTGCATTCCGAAACATTCATGAGCACCAGCGATTATGATGGAATGTATGATAAATGATAAATAGCCAATGCACTTGACCCTTAGATCAAATTTTGATGACCGACAATTGTGCTCACTGCTATCATTGTGATATAGAAACAAACAAATGAAGCCAGAGAAAGCATAGGAAAAATCAATTGTCATGTCTCATTTAAATGTAGAAATAGTAAGGTAAAGGGGAAGTGAAAGTGGACAAAAAGATAGCTTGCCGCAGGTGGCAGCCAAACCCATGTCTTCTGCATTATGCATGCGGTGATTTACCAATTTAGGTTCCTCTGAAGAAGAAGCTTTAGCTCGGAACACATGGGAATGGAGAAATCGTTTTTCTTGGCAACCACTGCACCGATCTTGATGAGGTTTGTTGAAGTTAAGAGAAAAAGCTTAAATCTAGTGACTTTTTCAGGAGATCCCTTATTTATGCCATAAGTTTTCGTACAAAAGTTATTCAAAATCGTAAAATTTAGGAAGACCAACTATCAAGTTTGCAGCTCAGTAACTATGCAATGAAAAACGATATCACAATTCTGTAGACTGCTCCTAATACTACATCAAAAGTGGGCAAAATTGATGTATTATACACCTCTCTAAAATATACCACCAGTATGTGAGTAGGTGTTTTGCAAAACCCTTGTAAACAATGTAACAATTTCACATAAGTTGTAAATTCATATATCATACGTGTTCACTTTAGATGCTGTAACGGATGCACTTTACATAACTGCGATATGTGTTTTTGGCACAGAGGTATGGATTTGGAAACTTCATGCTTAAGCTTTTTTTAAGCTTTCCATTTTCTGGAAATTTTGTAAAAAATGGCAGGCCTTAAATCAAAATTCTGCTTGCTTGAGCCACAAGAATTTAACTTTCTATCTCAAATGCAACAAATTTCATTCAGATCGATCCAGTGGTTGTCTCATAAAAGTATTTATGTGCTTTACATGTATTTGAATAGGAGGAATAGGTGTTGGCCCCAAGCTAAAGCTTGTTCTTAAGGTCACTAGTTTGCAATAACAAATAATCAAATCTGGCCTGTGATAACTGCAATTGAATTTGCAACAATTGCCCTAAAAAAGTAATGTTCTTGTTATTCTATGTTTTTTGTACCTTTACCTCACCAATATCCCAGCAATTTTTTTACTGTTCTCTATCATATATTCATTCACCTTTCACATATTCTACCTTTAAAATTTGAGGTCTTGGGAAGGCTATTTACATCCTCAGTTTATATATAGATGAATACTGCGACACTGTAATGGAACGTGCTCAGTAGTTTCCATGGTAATTCCACATACTATCAGTAACTTCAAATACTACTAAAATAGTTATCAGTAAATTTTTTATGATGGTTTGTGCTCATGCACCCAAATCTGCCTATGAACAGTAGGACACTGTCCTTTGGAATATCATAAAGCTTTTCCCTTGTGATTTCATTCTTAAGGTTATATAGCTGGCCACAGTAGTGTTCCCAATTTCCTTATTCCTCATCAACTAGCTTTGTTTTTCTTTCCACCAATCAGTTTGTTTATTTAATTTAATTTTTATTACGTTGATAAGCTCGAGTTAACTGTTTTGCCCAGTCTCTTCATGACTATGTTCTGGCCTGAAGGATGAGCACTCTTTCTAGTTTGTGTATAAACTCCACTGCTGACGATGGCCCAAGCAGCCACAACTCTTCTAGGAGGAGGTTATAATCCAAACAAAGGATTATAACCTGTGGAGTGGAGCAGAATTAAGACTGTCTTGTTCAGAAAATACCAAGCTAAAAGCGCACTGCACCTGCACTAAAATAGAAAGTAATGCAGTTCAGTGATCTTTGAGTGCACACTTTCTTATGTGCCATACTGAGCAGTCTGTAGGGCCCAGGTATAATTGGAGTTTCTTAATCGCTGGGTCCCCCGATCAAAACATTGTTGCTCTCAGCCAGAAATGGGCTAATCAATTGCAGTCTCACGTCTGTGTTAGCTGCATGAAGCACTCCATACACATCTTCTCGCCCGCACTACATTAACAATTTAATCGGAACACCGCTGGGCTAGAGACCCTGTACTCTAGGGTAAATCGAGCTTTGACCGGGGCGCATTCTGCACGCACCCAGATCGCTGGGCACCTGGCGCACGCGTGTGGCGCACGCTCCTTGGGCCACCGGATGCTGTGGAATGGGGAGGGGATCAACCGCAGTGCGACTTGCCTCCTTCCCCGTCGACCACCTGAAGTCGGCGCATGATCGCGAGGAAAAGGTATTCCGGGCCAGCGAGCGCACCCTAGCGCACCATCTGCCGCTATGCCCGGAGGGTGGGCGAAATTCATGCGAGGGGGTTGCGCGGCCAGCAGCTGACGCGGGGAGGGGCTGTGGTGGCGCGCACCTGGCACGAGCAACGCACGTGGCGCTCCGCAGACACAAAAACAGCCACAACGCCGGTAGCGCGCCCACGGGTGCCACTTTGGTGCAGCACTTCCATCGAGAGAGGCGCGCGCGCGGAGGAGAAAAACGCGCTGTTTCTCGAAGCGTTTGATTGTATCCGCCGCATGGCTGTACGTGCCTTCTCTGTGGCGTGCCTTCGAAGACAGTGAGCTGACGCGAACAACCCTTCAGTTCACTGCGGATATCTGCACGCGTGCGGCGTAGGACAAAAGCATACCCGTCGCTGTGGCTTAGCGGCTATGGTGTTGCGCTGCTAAGCACGAGGTCGCTGGATCGAATCCCGGCCGCAGCGGCCGCATTTAGATGGGTGCGAAATGCAAAAACGCCCGTGCCCCGTGCTTTGGGGGCACGTCAAAGATCCACTGGTGGTCAAAATTAGTCCCGAGTCCTCCACCACGGCGTGCCTCATAATCAAATCGTGGTTTTGGCGCGTAAAATCCCAGAATTCAGGACAAAAGCATTCAAGGCCGATGCAAACGGAGGACAAGACTGATCCGTATATTTCAAGAAAACTCGCTCAGCCGTTCAAAAAGGAAGCGATAGAGAGTGCAAGGGGAAGCCAATTGTAGGCTAGCGCGCTGCCAGTGTGTTGACGCAGTGTTACTACGGCCGCTGTGCGCTCTCCCCGAGTGGATTCGGCGAGCGCCGAAGCTCGAGCAGCGGCTGCACAGAAGCTCGTCCGAGAGCGAGCATGCGTGACTCGCGTCATGAAGGGGCTCGTGGAGGGAGAAATGACAAGCGTCGAGTCCCCAAATTCATTCATCGAAGGCTGCAAAAAAAGAAGAGGAAATGCGCCAGAGGGGTCACGACCGCCATGCGCCCCTGCGAACAAACCTCGTGCGGCCCCAAGCTTTCAGTTTCCAGAATAGCAAGGAGACTTTCGCGCTCTTCGGAGAAGGCGGAAAGGCCTGGCAGGAGATGGCGACTACAGTAATTTGCAGAGAGAGCTATAGAGCAATATGAAGCAGTAGTCACTGGAGTAGCCTACATGTCACGTGGATGCATGGTTGTTCAACACATCTGCGTAGTCGGAGCGGTCCTGATGGGCCAACTCCCGCCGCAGTATTTCGCTGGTAAAAGAAATATGGGTGTTGCCTCATTTGTGGCATAAGATTCTTTGATAATCTTTTTATATATATATACATATAAATCGCGACCAAGAACTTCACGGACACTACGATAACGTGGATATCTTTGTCGAATAAGAAAAAATCGTCTCATGAACTATGCGAGCGCTCGAAGACTGACGAGCGTTTCCGGCTGTTTTCACCGACAGGCGCGTAACTTCCAAGGTCTTTGTCCGCTTGTTTATGAACTGTTTTGTTGTTTGTGTTTAGACGTTTTCACCCCATCTCTCCGTGAGATTCATTCTTAATTGAGATACGGAAGCGTTACTTGCGAGAGGTTTAAATGTCGCATTCTGCTAGCTGTAACAGTAGCCGAGTACGCCGCAACAATTGGCCACCTGCTGAGAGATGAACCGTGTGGGAAGCAATTCTATGGTGAAGTGACAGTGGGAGTGATATATCGCACCCGGCAATTCCGCTTCAGCAGCTGCTCGCAAGTGCGCGTACAAGTTAGACCGCTTTTATTATCGTTTGCCCTGTCTCCTGACTTTCATTTCCGCGCGACCCTTTCTTTTTTCTCCACTTTTTTTCTCATCATAGAGTTCTCGTCTGCACAAATGTTTTATGCGGTATAGCTGGCATTAATATCCGCGGGAGCTGATATGTCCAGCCAATTAATTTTCGCACAGCTTTCTCTCAAGAATGATAACAAATTACAGCAGCAGAGAAAAGGGGCTGCGCTTAGCCTCAGCCTGTGTCTTAACACGTCACTTTTTTTTCTCTTGGACGAAAATAAAAGCAAAATAATATATATATATATATACGCAGGAGGGAAGAAACTGACTACACACTGGAGAGTGCCAACGACTCTCGTCAGGCAATCAAGACTCGCTAATTGAACCATCTTGAGTGGTTACAGGAAATAGAGAGATAGAGATAAAAAAAAAAGGAACGCGAAGGGGCGCCCATGATCGAAAAACAAAAGCAGCAGTGCAGCAACCTAAGGGAAATGAAAGGGGAGGCGGCTGAGCACGTGGGAGTTGGGAGTGAAGGACGTTGACAACGAGGGAGAGTTAGGGAGGGCAGAGAGCATGCGCAGATAGTCAACTTAATTAAGGCGCTGCGACGACGCGGGTTGAAGGGGAAAAAATGTTCGCGCCATAAATTACCCGCGCGGGCCGGAGCAGGCGGGCGGTTTGGACGAACGCGCGCCCGCATGTTTGCCAGCGCTCGCAACTGGGTCGCTTCAGCGAATGAGTATTACAATGGGATCTTGACCTGCATCGTCCCAATGTCGGTCTAATTGCGACCCATTCACCGGAGAGAGCCGTCGTTTCGCAAAGGCGTGCGCGTCGAAGGCACCGAGGAAGAGGACAGAGGGCCGTGCCGCCTGGCTGCGTCGAGTATGTTTTCACGAAGTGAGCTCACATGTGCACGGTTGTCGGCGCCGCGGGCGAAACGCCGTGCGTTACATACGCCTCCGCGAACTACGTTCATAGAGGCTGTACGAGCGACTGCGTGGTCTGTGGACAACGGAGGCTGCTGAGGCCTTGGGACAGTTTTCCCGCATTCTCCGCGCGCCTTGTGGTCATTGCACGCCGCCGGGCAGGCTACACCCGCCACCTCTTCAATCCACCGCACGCATGCGGAGTTAAAGTTCATCCCGTTAAGTGCCACCTGGGGTGGCGTGAATCGCGTGCAGTAGGTGAGAAGCCCGCAAGGCGGTATAACAAGCGCTTTTTTGGAGGCACGTGTATCAAACGCACACTCGACGACGCGGTGGAATTTTGCGCGTACACGCCCGTGTCTGCAAAATAGCGAATGAATCCGTTCATCATCAATTCGCGTTAACAGCCACAGGTACTCCCTTTCTCCGTCGACCATCACTCGCTGGATCTACCAAACAGTCGTATGTGTTGTGATACCATTGATACCATTGTAAACGGCATCCGATATATTCAGTTCTCGTCATTAAAGTTTAGCATTTTAAAGGAAAAAAAATTGTGTTATCCTCGTAAAGTCAGTTTCGCCCGACAGGCGAAGCATTGATTGCGATAGCAAATAATTAGATAGCTATACGAAGTATGGTTAGCCCTTGTATCAGCTGCATAAACTGCTGTAAATATTCGCTTACTATCTAACTTAACAAGCACGCTGTTCCGCGCGCACAGGCAAACACGAACACACATCACTCGACGAGCGTGGACACTCGCTGTCAGAATGTTGGCGTGATGTAGAGCGTCATCAGCAGCGAGCGAATCACCCTTCGTGCTGCCTCTCGCTTGAACGCGAACGAGGCACGCGACAATACAGCGCACACGAAGCCATTGGCTATCTTCGGTTGGCTAGCCTTCGAACCCAGCGCACATTGGCTCAAAGATACGACGCGCGCGGCCGCGCTCAGCCGCCGCAGCTGAACAGGAGATGCGCACTAACCTCCTGATGTGCTCCTTCCACTGCGCGCGTGAGTAGGCGGCGCGCACCCTCCCCGCCCTCCTCTCTTGCGAGCGCGAGAAGACACCGCCGCATCATCATCCCTCTCGGCTCACCCCCGCAAGCTTTCGTTCGCACCTACAACACACGGCCGCGATGCGATGTTGTCACTCTTGGATGCTATGCGGAACATCACGGCGACGCCCGCGGCGGGAATTCGCCTGAAGTGTCCATATAATTCCTATCGCAATAAGAAGTTCTGAATGCACCCACTCCTGCACGGGCCGTGATGGGCCTGCTACATCAGCTGCTACACTCTGCTAGACCATGGGTAGTCTCTGCAGCATATGGTAGTCTCTGTAGTCTCTGCAGCATATGGTTGTCAAGCATTGACCTGCCACACACCTGTTGCATCGGTTAAATGCAACACTGCGACCCCTCCTATGGGTTTGTGCCGGACTAGAAGCCATCCGCCGACATGCATGTAGTACATTCATCGTGCATCCACACGCATGCATGAGGAATGCATACACCTTTCACTGGCCCAGGACGTCCAGTGCCTTGTGCTGTCCTCCGGGAATCTTGCATGCCCGGCGGATCTTTAGGGATGCTGCTAAGAGTTATTTTCCTACGTAATCCCAGAAGGCCAAGTTCTTTTTTTATCAATAAACTTTTTCATGGTAATAACAGAACGACTGCCCCGTGCAAGGTATAATGACGGTCCCAGGCAATGCCACATGCCCACAACGAAGGATTGTTGTTGTTGCCTACACGTGTGTGGCTCCTACCCACGATGGGGGATTGGCCAAGAAATGGGTGGATTATTCCAAATTAATATGGAGCATAAATTTCCGAATATCTATGGAATTAGCATTGAATAGCGTCGACGTTAAAATCTGTTAAAATGAAATCAGGAAACTCGCATCGAATCAGTAATAATTAATTTAAAAGAGGCCACGCGCGTTTGGGGTTGTACTGCGCGGCATCTTCGTTTTCGAGGACATCTGCCACTACCACAGAAGATTCTACAAATCTAATTTCTCTTTTGTTTTTTTACTTTGCAATTAATGATTCTCACTTATTTCTTTTTTTTTCATTTCAGTATGCGATTTCGCTTTTCTACAGCATATACTTTATAGCAGCACTAAACATTTATTTCTGGTTATGACTTGGAATAATCCACCCATTTCTTGGCCAATCCTACATAGTGGGTGAGCACCATTTTCGCTGGACAACATCTACAGCCTCGTCTCGGTGGGAGTATAGTTTTTTGAAGTTCGGACAAAAAAAAAGCATAGTATTAGCGCCCAGTGCATTTGTAGCATTTGTAACATTTTGTAGTTCCAGGGAGCCCTGTACTGAAATAGCTGGAATCTACCCAGCGGTGTTCAAGTGCCCGTGTGCCTTGTGCGACGATTTCTCCCATGTGACGCGGAAAGCAGCGTGTCACGCAAAGTGCTCTGCATGCTCGGACTGTGACGCGGCGAAAATTGGCGCAGCAGCAAGGCGTAGAAAAGCACCGCAGCACGAAAAGGAACGTCACCGAAGCGAGAACAAATGGAACAACGCGGCGACCTTGGCAAAGAAACAGCGGTGCGGGTCAAAGGTAGGTTCTAGAACTCTGGCTCGTCGTCTTTTACCAGGCATCACTCCGCGGTCTGCAGTATACTAACGAAGTGAGCAGTGAAGGTGCCACTAGTATATAGGCGGCGAAGCGGCTCTTGGTTCTTGCGAATGCTAGTGCTAAGACGGAGCAATATCTCCTCGAAACCTCAATTCGATTTCATTCTTTTGCTGCAAGGCGTGACCTTGCAGTGCGCCATGATAATCAAGTTTTTGGAGAAGCGCAGTGAATAAACGGGTAAATAATAAACCACAGATTTTATTGTTTAAAAGAAGTAGTTAATGACAAATATATGTATCCCAGTCCGTCAGAATGGGCAGGCTTGTGACGAAAAGCAACGAGATGCAGCTTGGGGGCTTTTGAGGCCCAACGATGACAGATTTGTGTGTGTGTGTGTGTGTGTGTGTATATATATATATATATATATATATATATATATATATATATATGAACGCCTTTTACAATTCTATCGCACCCTGTTTTTTTAATCGTTTTCTTTTTTCGTTGAACAGCTTGGCTAATCTTAACTGGGACCCACGGTATACAAAGGGGGAAAACGCTACAGATGGCAGCGCAGCCGCAATGTTCCGACATCCGCATGTTCCAAGAGCAACAAATAGAATAAGGAGCAGTCACTTTTGCGCACTGAAACATGGCGCCATGACATAATCACAGTTCTTCCCATGTCCCCAGCGATTTCTAGCTGCTTGCCGCCATGTGAATTTTAAAAATTAAGGCATCGTGTGGCGGCACATACAAGTTTTGTGAGTACCATACAATGTTATTTTGTCTCCGCACAGTGGTAAGCGACTTTAACTGGGAAGCTATCGAGAGTTCTGGAAAATAAACCAAAATGAAGAATTTGCTCTGTTGCCATATAGCATGCAAACCTTACTGCACACGTTTTTTTTTTTTTTTTTTTCACATCTAAGACCTGCGTGCCGGCCGTGAACTGCGCTAAAGTATTGTCATAAAAAGGAATTAAATGTTTATAAACTAAAGCAAGCGAAGAATAAGTAACCGCGGTCCTATAAATGAGGAGGAAAACGTAAAATGACAAACTTTGTGACAGTGCAACCATTTTCTCGACACGAAGGTGGTAACGCGACTTGTAGTAAGCCGCGGTAGCTTGTTGAATAAAAAAAATCACAATGCTTTTTGTTTTGAGGGCATTTTCTTTTTATAACTGCTGTAAATAACGCTCTCGCAAAGCTTGAACACGACTGTCAGGACCGATTACAACACTGTACGTCAAAACAGTGGCCAGTGTTATTCAGTACTTACCCTCCACCATACTCGAACTCGAATACTGCTAAGCACGAAGTGCGCACTACTTTTGACGACGATATTATACCACAAATATCACTATAACAATGCGCAACTTGAGAAGTACCGTGCATTGAGAAGCAATGAAACCGGTGAAACCATAGAATAAGGAAGCAGTTGTAACGACGAAACCGATGAAACCAGAGAACAGTCAGAGAAACGCACCACGCCGCTGGTATAGAATAATGTCGCTAGCTAGAGCAGCACGGTTATGGATGTTCTCCGGTAGCACTAGCACCGCGCTTCAATGTAACACGGTTTCACTCGTCTATTTCGAAGCAAAGGGTGTTCTACACCCTGGTGTTGCATTCTTATTCTTTGAAAACAGAGAATGATATTTATTTATAAAGATGGCATCAAAGCAACAATCACAGATATCTTACATTTCTTTCACAGTTTTGTAGCATAATCCTAAATGTGTTTTTCTTGCATATATAGTTGAAAAAAAAAAAGATATCAGAATGCTTGCAAGCCATTTTGTGTTGTTATTAAGAGTTTTCTTAACCCATGGCCTAGCCGGTTTGAACGCAAACCACGGCAACCAGAAAACAGAGGGCATGACCACCATCACCAAACACATCTAGTATCTCTAGTATCGTTGTTGAAAACATATTAAGCGACCGTGTCCTTGCGTGCATGCTTCGCTGCAAATAACGTCTAAGCACGTAAATCGCACAATGCTGACAATTCACTATACGACACAGACTGCAGTTGCGGCCTCATCTTTTTTTGATTGCCACAACGTATTTATTGCACGCTACACACTCTTTCGTTCGAAAACAAGTGGACTACAACATTCTCGACTAGGCAGACACAGCGTCGGAACGTGATTAATGTGAGTTGTCTTGCACCATAGTCGGTGACATCCTAAAGATTACACACAAGCTCTGCCCACGAAAACGCAGCGTGTACCTATCCTTGACCTCTGAAAGAGAGCCGAGCCCATGCAGTAGGAGTACACTCCAATTTACACACATTATATACAACCCATAAGGTTCGCTTATTTCGCTGACGCCAAGCGGTATTGCGTGTTTAAAAGAGCTGTTTTTATCGTAGAGACCTGTCTTTGTGCCTTTCAGGATGAAGCATGAAATTCTAGGGCAGATTTTATGGTGACCCTGACAATAAGGCTAGATCAACCAAAGATAATATTTTAGCTTGGAACAAGGAGCTCTTATTTTACAATTAGCCCAGCATTTACATTAGCAAAGTCAAGCTGTAAGCTGACTCAGGCTGGGTCGGTGAAGCTCCAGTGGAGCTTGTTTGTTACTCTAAGGTTGTCACCGGCTATATGTAGAACATCGCACATAAGCTGCCTCTCATATTTTCCCAAGCGTCTTTTGGTCGATGGTCGACACGACGCGCGGGGGGCAGACATAGAAGCGCTCACAAAATTAATTTTGTTTGAATTACAAAAATGAGCTTGTATCCAATGTCTCCGCGACTAATATCAGGATAACGCAGTTCACAGAACACCAGGCTCAGTGCAGGCATGAAGTGCCTACACATTAGCGTAAAGAAATATCGCTAGTTTTGCAGACATGACATAAAATTGTTACAGCGCAAACGCATGCAACCACAAAGTATGAAGGACGGGACACAAGCGCTGTCGGGACACAAGTCCTTCATACTTTGTGGTTGCATGTGTTTGCGCTGTAACAATTTTTATGTCAAGTATGCACCAACTCGCCCAGAAAGAAGTTTTAATGAATTTCGCAGACAAGTCCTAGAAATACAATTTATATAGCAGGAACCCTCCGTGTAGTACCAAAGGAGACTACACATACGCTTGTCGACGCGCTGTTAAGAATGGCCGTACGGGCCAGCTTTCAGCCCGCTGCACGTGTTCCAAGCCCACCAGACAGGGAGCCCTTCCGAGAACTGCGGACGGCCGGCAGCCACGTGGCGCGCGATCAGCTCAGGAAATTGGTACTTGGCGGAGCCATCCGGGACAAAGCAGTTCTACGAAGCCCTCTGACGTCGGCACTGAAAGCTGGGCGGTACCGAGAACTGCGGATGACCGGCAGCCACGTGGCGCGCGGTCAGCTCAGGCATGTGGTACTCCGCCGCGCCACCCGAGACGGAGCACAGTTCTACGAAGCCCTCGGTCGTTGACTCCGGAGCCTTAGTGCGGGGCGGCGGCAAGTTTACAATGCTTGGACGAACCTTCTCGACCATTCCTGCTCCGTCCCCGCCGAACGATGACGTCGAACTACGACGTCAGGCGGAGAGCTTATAAGCAGCGTTTGCCGGCTGCTAGGGGGTGCTCGTGTCGTGCTCGTTGTCGGGAGCTGAGTGCTCTGTCATACTCGAAATGTAGGAGTGAGCTGTGTGCTCGTAAACTGTTTGCTGTATGTTAGTTTTGCGGGCTCCATATGGGAGTCGCGCTAGTCTGCCAATGTATCCTGCGTAAACTGTTAATATGTAAATAAATCCTGTTCACCGAGTTCCTGTCTACGACCTTCATCTCCTTCAAATGGTGGCAGCGGCGAGATAGTCCGACGACTCCTACATCTGGTCGACAGCGGTAGGACCGTCCGACAAATCTTACAGCGCGCATTCTTGCGTCTATGTGCCTTGCCCCTGCCGTACTTCGCGAGGAATGACGGTTGGCCATAGGAACACCTGGTTGGCGTCTACAGGAGCTGTGACAGGAGACACGCGACAGCGCGCGCTCACTGGGCACCTTGGCAGACGCCACTTCGTACTTTGTTACTGACAGTGTTTCAAAATACGTTAATATCTATGAACATAATCGTTACATGTTTGAAGATGTTAGATCAGCACAAAAAGGAAACAAAAGGTGCTTTCTCGCATGATCGATATAAATCTGCCTCACTGTTTGTACCACGCCGTAGCTGCGTAGCCAGACGCGCCGACGCGAGGCAGCCCGAGCACGCGCTAGCTATGCGATAACAGCATGGAGAAGGAAAAAAAAAGATGGAGGATGCTTAAGCTTCGACTTTGAGAGTGGAACGCGATAGCATTCAAAGATCCCTAAATGCTTCTCCCACTTCCCGGCAACTGGAGCGTATGTAACTAATGTTTACCGGGAAACGCTATGCACGAAGGCGGGCTTTCTGGTAGAAATGCGGCCTCTTGGTTGGGCCGCGACGCGGCGGAGGCGAGCGCCTTCTGGAGGTATTGCAAGGAACCAGGCGCGCCACTCCGTGGCCTCCACGCGCCGGCGCATGCAAATGACGGACGCCGTGGCCGGTTGGATTGTAGAAACGCTGGAAAAGGGGTTTCTTTGAGTTTTCGCGTAACATAATTATGTTTTCTCGTATAGTGAAATTACAATCCGACGCTATTACGTCTGTAGGTTGCGTAAGTCGTACTTTGCAATTTTTCGACGTATTTTGGCTTGAGAAATTAAATTAGTGCAATAGCTTCCTTACGCCACACGGACGGCCTGGGTATTGGTGGTTCGAAAATCTTTTTGCCGAAACGACGTCCGACGCTGAACGCCGACGCCGGTTTTTCTGCGACATGGTGCCCTTAACGCTATCGCGTTAAAACTTGCGATCGAGGGAGCATCGCGCAACGCGATTGAAGGCAAACCTGTCGGCCCAACACGTGATCGTCACGTCAAAGTGCGCGGTTGGTTTTAGTGCTCCCGTTCTGCAGACAGAGCCACGGCAGGGCAGCCTAATAAGTACGCACCGAATAAACTGGGAACCAAGCGTCTCGGCAAATCTCGATTTTTGCTCCGTGATTTCGACGTAAGAGGTCACATGTTGGGCCTACAGTGAGCAAAGGGATTGGCCTCACAGAGCATTCGCTTGCCAAGGCTGGCTGCGTGACGTAATGCTCCCTCCTAACTTTATCCTTCTTCCATGGGTAAAAGCATGACCGCGCCGCGTTTTGACGCCTGCGAGTCGCGCCCCACCGTGTGCGCATGCGTGGGCAAGCGGACGTGTGGTCTGGGCTTAAATCACAGCATAGCGTTCATACACTCATAGTCAACCTCGTGTACTCATACTCAACGCCCCCCTCCCCTACGCGTTCAGGGGGGTAGGGGAGGGCGAAGTCATGTTGAAGGACCAGTAAGGTGAGACACTGCGTCTGTTGGCATCGCGTGCGGTAGTTTTGCAGTGGTTCTGGCACACATCACAGCAGCGTTCCGACTGCATCTCCGTGACATTGAAGCAGGTTACCCATGAGAGTGACTGTAATACACTGACATCAGCCGCGTAGCTAAGATTTTTTTCGGGGGGCGGGGGGGGGCGGAGCTAAGGTTCCATTATTTCCTGTTAAGTTTCCCATGCTTGGTGCACAATAATACAGCTATTACCTTGATCAGGCCCTTGGTCTGCTTGAAGGCTGCGTACTGTACTTATCTGGAGCGGGCGTTCGAAGGATATGCGCCTTTGTTCTTAGGCGACGTGCCAGGCATAAAAGTGAGCAGGGCGCCGGTGGGAAAAATTTCGGAGGGGGGATGAAGCCCAGTAGCGCCCTCCCTGCCCCCGGCAGCGCCATAGCTGCCATATAAGAGGACCCGCACTGTGAGAAGCGTCCTTGACGTCACGTGCAAGCTATATGTATATAGCTTGCACGTGACGCCATCGTAACCGCCAAGTTGGAAAACAAGCACGGTGAGAAACTGCTTCTGTTGGCGTATCGCGCGGTGGTTCTGCCGGTTCCGCCATTGCTCTAGCACAGACGCCAGCAGCGTCACCGCCGCGTCTCTGACATTGGCACAGACGCCAGCAGCGTCACCGCCACGTCTCTGACATTAGCACAGACGCCAGCAGCGTCCCCGCCGCGTCTCTATGACATTGGCACAGACGCTAGCAGCGTCACCGCCGCGTCTCTATGACATTGGCACAGACGCCAGCAGCGTCACCGCCGCGTCTCTATGACATTGGCACAGACGCCAGCAGCGTCACCGCCGCGTCTCTATGACATTGGCACAGACGCCAGCAGCGTCACCGCCGCGTCTCTATGACATTGGCACAGACGCCAGCAGCGTCATTGCCGCGTCTCTATGACATTGGTACAGACGCCAGCAGCGTCACCGCCGCGTCTCTATGACATTGGCACAGACGCCAGCAGCGCCACCGCCGCGTCTCTATGACATTGGCACAGACGCCAGTAGCGTCCCCGCCGTGTCTTTATGACATTGGCACAGACGCCAGTAGCGTCCCCGCCGCGTCTCTATGACATTGGCACAGACTCCAGCAGCGTCCCCGCCGCGTCTCTATGACATTGGCACAGACGCCAGCAGCGTCACCGCCGCGTCTCTATGACATTGGCACAGACGCCAGCAGCGCCACCGCCGCGTCTCTATGACATTGGCACAGACGCTAGCAGCGTCACCGCCGCGTCTCTATGACATTGGCACAGACGCCAGCAGCGTCACCGCCGCGTTTCTGACATTGGCACAGACGCCAGCAGCGTCACCGCCGCGTCTCTATGACATTGGCCTAGACGCCATCAGCGTCACCGCCGCGTCTCTATGACATTGGCACAGACGTCAGCAGCGTCACCGCCGCGTCTCTATGACATTGGCACAGACGCCAGTAGCATCCCCGCCGTGTCTCTATGACATTGGCACAGACGCCAGTAGCGTCCCCGCCGCGTCTCTATGACATTGGCACAGACGCTAGCAGCGTCCCCGCCGCGTCTCTATGACATTGGCACAGACGCCAGTAGCGTCCCCGCCGTGTCTTTATGACATTGGCACAGACGCCAGTAGCGTCCCCGCCGCGTCTCTATGACATTGGCACAGACTCCAGCAGCGTCCCCGCCGCGTCTCTATGACATTGGCACAGACGCCAGCAGCGTCACCGCCGCGTCTCTATGACATTGGCCTAGACGCCATCAGCGTCACCGCCGCGTCTCTATGACATTGGCACAGACGTCAGCAGCGTCACCGCCGCGTCTCTATGACATTGGCACAGACGCCAGTAGCATCCCCGCCGTGTCTCTATGACATTGGCACAGACGCCAGTAGCGTCCCCGCCGCGTCTCTATGACATTGGCACAGACGCTAGCAGCGTCCCCGCCGCGTCTCTATGACACTGGCACAGACGCCAGCAGCGTCACCGCCGCGTCTCTATGACACTGGCACAGACGCCAGCAGCGCCACCGCCGCGTCTCTATGACATTGGCACAGACGCTAGCAGCGTCACCGCCGCGTCTCTAAGACATTGGCACAGACGCCAGCAGCGTCACCGCCGCGTTTCTATGACATTGGCACAGACGCCAGAAGCGTCACCGCCGCGTCTCTATGACATTGGCCTAGACGCCAGCAGCGTCACCGCCGCGTCTCTATGACATTGGCACAGACGTCAGCAGCGTCACCGCCGCGTCTCTGTGACATTGGCACAGACGCCAGCAGTGTCACTACCGCGTCTCTATGACATTGGCACAGATGCCAGCAGTGTCACTGCCGCGTCTCTATGACATTGACGCAAGCTACCCGTGGCGTGCATACACAGTGACAAGCTGCGTTCGTTACGTCAGGTATATACTATGTACAGCGTTAACCTTCTCATGTCCTTATTTCTTACTGACAAACATTGATCTAGTATATATAGTCACATATTTAGCAAAGAACTGGCGTTTAACTTTGTTGTTTTACTGAAAAAAAAGTACGTTTCGATTCATTATTTCCGTGCTTATGTGACCCGTGTGTGCGTATGTATGTGCGTGCATGTGTGTGTGTGTGGAAATGCTGCGCAAACTTCACTGATGTTAATGCGTTGCTTAGATCGTCAAGTTGTTACGTGCGATGACTTTATGAGCTACTTGCTCTCTCTAGCATAACTATACAGTCATGCCGTGGTACCTTAGCGTACACCGCTAAGATACCACGGCAGCGCCAGCTACGAGGCTGATTTACCTCTCAACGCTACATAGGCCATAGACTACGAGGGTCGCCACACGTATCTTGGTGGACGAAGAAGCTAAGCCATTTCCGCATTTCGTCTTGTAAACTCCATCCGTTGCGTACCGCGCATTGTGCATGCGCGAAGAGTAAGGAAAACTCGAGGAACCTTCTTGGCAGTTATTGATTGTTTTTATTGAATTACACGCATTTAGGCTGGCTTAGCCCTCCAAAATCAATTATTGATTACGTAAAATAATGCTGCGGACGACCCAACATATTGGACGATCCGGGACTTCAGATGCCCAAGTCTTTGGACGATCCAAGGTTAACGGGTGACAAGGCGGGCGAGAATGCACATAGCACAGAGTTGAAGGTAGTGGTCAAGGCTGATCCATCCTCTGGTGTTGTCGTAGTCCAGCACCTCGTTCAGTTGGTAATCCGTGAACTGGAGGCGGTTGCACGCCATTGCAGCTCGGAGGTCGCCGTGCCTAATCCATCCAGAGTTGTTTGGGTCGTACTGTCGGAAGGATTTCCACAAGACGAAGACAATTCGATACAGCAAGAAGAACTGCTGCATGTTTATGATGCCCGTGCGCTCTCGGTCGACCACGGTCATCAGCATCCTCGCGGTCTTCTGAGATATGATGCGGTACCGTAGATAAGTTATGCTGGACAACAGCGCCAGATGTAGCTGGTCTACGTTGATGAGGCCCGTGTCGCCTTCATCAATTTCTACAAAGATAGACACCAAGTACCGCTCATAGACGCTGCCAGGAAAACTTGACATGATTCGGTGATGACTCCTAAGTCGTCCAGGTAGTGTCCTCTCTGATGGCTGTTTGATTTACGCCAGGACGAAGATGGGCCGAAGTATTTGTTGCGACATGCGTCGAAGCAGCTGGCGATGACGATGGTTGCTCAAGACAGGCGCCACTTGTTGACCAGGACACCAGGAGATATGCTGCGACAATGCCTCCGCAGAGGTCATTCTCACCAAACGCAGCCAGATAAATTTTTGGCCCATCTGTACGGTGAGAATATGCACTCTTACAACGTGTCATTATTAGTAGAGTTTTCTACGAAACTTTACGTGATAATTCAGATTTTTAATCAGTCGCAGACATCACCGTACGACGTGGCGCCACACGTAAGATAGAATAATTTTTTTTTTTTCATGAACGAATGGCTGCGTGGACTGTGTCGTTCAGTTCTTTGATAATTATTTATTTACACTGGTCAGCATTCACCCTGCCAACTATGTTGTAGCAGTTTTCCTCTAAGAAAGGAAAAATAAATAAATAAAACGGATATTTCGTCAGCCATTGTTTCCGGTGCCTGCTGTATCGTATTGCTGTAGAGCCATCGCCTCCACTATGTTTGTCAATGCCAGCGCAATCGCTCGCTCCCCAATGGCATAGAGTTTGCTACAATGTATTAGAGGGCATAGAGTTTCGTGATAAGAGGGAACTCTGGCGCTGCAATAGTTCAGCCACCATGGGACTCATGGGAAGTACATGGATTTGTCCGATCTTCGTGCTTGTGGATTCAGACGTTCTTATGGCTTTATTTATTACGCTTTATATGCCTTCGTTGTCGCGCATTTCAGAGCAATCTATACTCTTCGAAGTGCAAAGGACGCTGCGAACACACACGATCGCTACTAATCGCAACGATTGAGCTTGTTGAGGCGGCCAAATCGAAACGCATCAAGCGTCTCAAGGCACTGGCAAGCCCGCTATAAATTCATAAGGGCGCTTCACATCACTTGTTGATGCATGCGTCCGTGGCGTAATGGTCTCAATGTCCGTCTTCTGTGCTAGAAGTCCTGTGTTCGAATCCTGCCGTCAGACAATTTTTAATAATACTAATTTAATTATTTATTACGCAGTACAGAGTTGAAAATGACGTGTTAACAAAGTCACGAAGCCGTGTGAAGCCAAAAGGACGAAGCCTAGGAAAACCCATTTACTTCCCATAATTCCCATGCTGGGTATGCAGCTCCCGTAGACACTAGCGCCAGCGTTCACTCTATAGTAATTACTGTATGAGATCCCATGCCTAATGGGAGCCGTTGGTGCGCCTTAGTTTTAAGTGAGTTGCTGTGATGCGATGCTATACCCAGATGGCACGACTGCTTGCGTTACGCTTGTGTCTGAGCGCGCGCCGCAGCCGTTGCAGTGGTCTGTCAGGTTGTCACGCGTCTCAGTTTTCCTCCGAATTCTGCCGTGAGGCGCCACCCAGATGACACTCTTCCACAAGAACGCAAAGCAGGCGCGAACGCTAGACGACGGGGAGAGTAGGAAAGGACGATAGGAGAGGGTGGTGAATGGCTGAATCGCCCCGATCGGGCCGCATCTAAAGAGAGGAGGCGATGGTCCAGCTAGGACAGCGCCATTACCGACGGCTGTTGTGGAGCGCGCACCTTACCATTCACGCCCTCAATGCTCTTAAAGAGAAGCTGAAGAGTCTGTCGAATTTAATAAGACGCTCATACGGATGCGGGAACCTTATAAACCATGCAGGTAAAACCTCGGGGGGTGGTGGATTTTTCTCTTAGGAGCGACGTAATCGTCGGTTAAAATTGAGCTGTAGCTCCGCCCCCCGTCGAGCGCCGCGCGCTGCTGCTGACGCTGACGATGCGAGCGGAGACCGGAAACCGCGGCGTAGTGACGTCAGCACTGGTGTTCCGTTCCTTCGCAGTCTCCGAGACCGTGCCTGACCGTGCTTATTTCTGCGTGCGTGCCGTCCTAATTTGCTTCGCTCGACCCTACGTTCCTTTGTTTGTGTGTATATAGAGTGGTAGTTGACGTGCGCAGCATCAGTTGAACTTGTAGGCCGATCATGCCGGCGCTCTGTGCAGCATACGGTTGCACGAACACCAGCGGCCGCGACGATGTTCCATTAGTTCCCGCAAGACAAGAAGCTTTCAGCTAAGTGGGAGGCTGCTGCGAAGCGAAACAACCTCAAGCGCTCAAGAACAACAGTGCTGTGCTCTAACCACTTCCGTGACCACGATTACTACCAGAGTTTATCAATAATGCGTGCTTTGGGTTCTCCTTCGTGTTAGCAAGCTGAATAAAAGGTGCATGTTTATCTCCCACCCTTGACGCAGGTTTCATCGCCAAGCGCCGCGAATTTTCTATTCGCACGTGTGTTGTGAAACAGCCTGCATGCAGCTACCATAACGCAGTGCAAGTGTAAAGTTTGCATGTGTTGGAAAGCCGGCTCACGCCAGGACGCTGCGCTCCCCCTTCTCTCGCACACATAGAGAAACCGGCCATCTCACGTAGCCGACGGAATTCGCCGGCTACGAGTAGAGAATTCGGTTACGAGAATTCTACAGAACGAGCTCGGCTTGTTCCGTGCATGTCAACTCATGCGCAGTGCGTGCCGCATGTCTGGAGACAAGCGGCAGCATCGCAATACCACGGGAAGAACAGCTACCAAGGTATTCTGGTGCAATAGGAAACGCAGCCACCTCGAAGGCAGCGCAAAACTGACCTGCCGCGAAGTTACGAATTTAAGACAGCACTCAATAAAATTAGTATGCTTGAACGTCACCTCCTGACCCCTTTTATTAAGGCGAGAAAGCCGCGGCGGAACACAGCCGCTCCTAGATTTATTTTCCTTCAATTCGATGTTACGTACCATCTATTTCCGTTACCTTGACAGAGTCGTCGTTCCGAGGAGGCAATGTGGGCACCCTGCAATGCTCCGCGGCGCATTTGGCGGTATACGAGGGGTTCCCCCCCGGGGCGAAATCCCATAAACTGTAACCACATAACGGTCACTGCAAGGCCCCTGTATACAACTCAATGCGAAACGAAAGGGCCTCATGTATGTCCAGAGACGCATCAGATTTTGTGTCGTTAGCTTGTCTTTTTGAGGCGGTTTCTGTGGGGTGTATACAGCGCAGAGCAGTGCATGCACAGCTATACAATGCATGCAAAGGAGCAAACTCTGTTGTCGGCAGATGTACGGAGAGTGCGAATAAATACGAGCAAGTGATGCCGTACAGGAAATCTTTGGGTGACCGCCGCCATGCAGTGGACATAAGCAATAGTTCGAAATCTGCCCTCCTTCACTTATTACAAGAAAATAAAGCATGCAACACAGTTGACGCCTGGGCAGTGCATATTAAACGAAACAACAACAGTTTTACCACGCTTATTGCGCAATACAAATTAATAAAACAGGTTCGCAGTTGGCATTTTGCCGTTCACAAAAGTAATGAACTCCGCAATGCAATTTCCCAGCTGCATACATAACCGCGATGACAAAATGAGGCTGTATTGTATGTATTATTCATGCTTTCGTAGGGCGAAAATTCTCGCCTGTGAGTTTTTTCTCTCCTTTTCTTTTTTTGTTTGTGGGTTTGCGTGCGAGTGTGTGAGAGAGAGACGATCAACATGCTTTCAGTTTATAACTTAAGCTCAAGTAGAACGCCCGCCCTTTTTTCTTGGCGTTAAGTAAACACACTACCGCTAGTGGCTGACAAGCGCAGATGAAGAAAAATGATACGAACAGCTTTCGCGCACAGATGTAGTTAAACTACATTGGCGCAAGCGGTCGTGCAAACGAAACGTACCCAGACCACAACAGAAAATCTAGTACAGTCTCCGACGAAAGGCACAGACAATGAAAAAGTCGAACCTGTACATTCCTGCTTGCAGTACTCACCAAGTCAAAAAATCCAAAAAGGTCTTCCAAAAAGGTCTTCCCTGCCGCGCTAAATGCGCCCTACTTCGAACTTCGAACGCACTGCGCTATTCACGGAATCACTGCACACGCAGTTTTGCGCTATATTTCACATCACGGAGTCACACCGACTATTCCAGCTAGCCCAGCTCTCAGACACGATGCGCTGTCGAAGCGGCACATAAATTTGCCACGAAAAATAAAAACTTGTGCGACTTCCCGAAGTCCATGATGAGCAGCCAGAAGACGATACAGGAAGGCGACAAGACAAAAAACAAACACTTATCTTGCTGGTTGCTTTTTTTTCACCTAGCCACATTTCCTGTGTGCTAAATATTTCAGAAGTAACAGTTCGAAGTATTGCTAGGAAGCACACTTCTTTTTTTTTCTCTCTCTCTCTCTCTTCCACCCGCACATCTCATCTGTTCAAATGGTTTGAAACTGCAACGGCCACGGCTGGTCACGCTGGCTCAAAAGCTGTCACGAAGCGCAAGCGTTTACTGTCGTTGAAATCACTTTTGTCATACTACAGCGAAAAGAAGAAAAGAAATGCACGAAACTAAAGCGGCGCTTTTCTGTTGCCCATCAGCTGACGCTCGTTGCAAAGTCATCCCGACCAGATATAAAGAGAGGAATGCGAACGCAATCGCGAATGAACTAGTTTACTTTGTTATCGCTGCCCATCGCGTTGGCGCTGTTGTCGCTGGCGTTGTTCTAACCGCAGCTTCTGACGGCGGCAGTACTAAGTTTACAGACCATTGAAGTCGCAAAAAAGCGCAGCTCTGTCTAAGTGCAACTGTCACTATACTTTTCAAAAAGCATGCTTATATTCAGCCATTTTCGTACTCACGCGAGCTAAAAGACAACGGAAAAATATTTCAAAAGCCAGGGGAATTCACACTTGTCAACGTCTTTGCACTGCAAATGGATTTACTCCGACTGCGATCAACGGCAGCTATATTGGCGAGACTGGGCGGCGACATGGTACGCGTCTCAACGAACACATGAAGGTAGTCACGAAGAAAACGCATGACACACGTGCAAAGACAGAACAGGTGGATCATTGCAAGGACACGTGTTTGATTTTAATAATGTGAAAACGTTGGAACGAGAGCAGCGATGGTGCGCTAGTAAATTGGCGGAATCATGGTTTATCCATCGTGATCAGTCGCCCTGCAATTCTAACCATGGCCCCCTGCAGGATGTTTACGGCTGCTTCGTAGACAAATAGGATGCATTCTGCTCTATTGGACCATTTGTGTAGTGATGATGCCACCCGCATAGGAGGTGAAACGACTATGTTTTTGTTTTTTGTTGTTAAGCAAAACCAGTACAAAGACGCTGACAAAAATATAATTAGCACGATGCTCATTTTAAGTGCGTAAACGCTTACTTGTCTACCCTCTGTGTGTTCTGCCGAGTTTGCCTACAACACTTGGAGGAATGATTTAACACCGAGTGTGTTGAAACAACTTACGCCTAGCACAGCTATAATGAAACTGTCGAATATCATGGGGTCTGTGCCATTGCAGCAACAACCACATTCAATTACCTCCACCACTTGACAACAACGTTCTAACTGAAGTCATTCAGTTCATCAACACAATGCGTGTCTATATCTTCGAAAATTGACTCGGGACTATTATGGAACATATATATATATATATATATATATATATATATATATATATATATATATATATATATATATATATATATATAGAACGCACCGCATTTTTTAAATAGTTCTTTTTTGTCTTTTAGCAGACTGCCTAACGTTAGCTGGGACTCACGTTATATACAACCGTCACCGTGACTTGTCACCACAGGATAGCGCGAGTCTAACATCACCAATCTGAGCGCAAACGTGAATTGAATATTGCACTTAGTATCTCAATTCCTCGGTCTACATGGTTACAGCCTTGCTTTTTTAATCTGGCGAGGTCCATTAAATTATTATAACATAATCACACATATAAATAAATAAATAAATAAATAAATTTATTATATAATGAGAAAAGAAAACGATTTAAAAGACATGGTGGTAGATACAATTATAAAATCTACTGTATTCGTTTGTCACAGATTTGACAACAACACCGTAGGCCTTATGGTTGTATCTTGCACCGTGTCTATTTTTAATCTTTTCTTTTATTGCGATAGCAATTATATGGGCACTTCAGGCGGATCTGTGCCGTCGCCGTCGCCGCGAGGTTCCGTATGAGTGAAAGCGCGCGAGGGTGAGTCGGCGAACGCCGTTCCATCTCGCGTGCGCGAGCGAGGAACGCGGCCCGGATGCGTGCTCTCTCCTGTACCCTCATGCGTGCCCTCGCGAGGGCGGAGGGGTGTTCTCTGGCGGCTGCTATGGTGCCTCGATGTCCTCCCCGCCCGCCGCTCCGTACAGTGGACACAACCGCGGCGACTACTACGGCGTTGGCCATGCGAATCGCGGACGGCATAGTAGACGCCTTTGGCGGAGGCCGTAGGGACGCGTTGCCGGCGGTCGTGTGTCCTGAAAGCGGTCTGCGACGTGGCTAAAGTGCGCGCCCGCGCGGGCCTCATCTTCAAAGCGATCTGCGATGTTTGCAGAGTGCGCGTAGTGCCGGTAGTTTCGTATGCGCTGTGCTTTCGCCGTTTCATACGCGTTGAAGCGACATATGCGCGGAGGTCAATTGGCTCGCGGCTCCTGCCGCGATTCCTAACTCCAGCGTTTTCACAGACAGTTTCCGCTGTCATCGAGCGATGTGTGTTCATGTTTACCTGTGCGCGCGTGACGCCGTGCTGGTCAATTTAGTTAAAACATGTTGACGGGCTAGCTGGTTTGAATGCATGATAGAATGCGTAAGCGCGACTGAACAAGGACGTAGAAAGAAGCAGACACACAAAGACAGCGCCGTCTCCGTGTGTCTGTTTCTACGTCCTCGTTTGGTCACGCTTACACATTCTATCATTGTTAAGTTACTTAGTAAGCGAATGTTTACAAGTTTATACGGCCGATAAAACTACTATCCTTACTTCGTACAGCTATGTACTATGATTTGCAATCGCAATCGGTGCTTCGCCCTTCCGGCGGGACTGCGAATTTTTTTCTCGTTTAGCAGCTTGGATAACGTTAGATGGGGCATCCCATGTAACTAATTCAAGCAATAATATTTTTCTATGCGCTTCTTTGGCTGTTCGCCTGTTTTACCGAAGGCGCTTGCAAAAACCATTTTCCACGCGAGCAAAGGGCTCGGGTGGAAACTCAAAACCCGAGCTTCTGGTGGTCGCTTTTATCAATGCACGTGGTCAAATTTAAGGAGCCTGACACAGATGCTGAGACATTATTTGTATATCCAGCGGACGGAATGCTTTCGATCACTTGGGAGTAAAACAGCAACCATATGGAACGAATTTCTGATAGCTATACGAATATTAGATATTTCAGATAGAAGTCGAATAATTAGTATTCTATTCGATCATATGACGTCGAATATCACGTTGAATATGACATATGACGTTACAATCGTAACTAATTCTACTCAATATCAAAAACGAAACTGTTTCTTACAAAAAAAGAAAGCTCAATGCAAGGTAGCTAGCCCAAGGAGATTACATACTTTATATAACCTCCTCGAGAAGAAAGCGACTCTTGGAGACATCGCAAGCCGGCGCCATTGGTGCGTGGAATGTAGTGTAATGCCCTCACGCAGATGATATATAGTCGCGCGAGCCTCCAGAAGTGTGACATTTCTAATGCAATAAATGGAACTGAAGAGGACTTTCTGTGGTCGGTAGACAGCGAAAAGGAAGTGTCGTCGGACTCCGACACCGACTAGCCGCTAAGATTCAGCTGCGTGTTTATGTGCCTTTGGATGTTCCATAATATCGTTTCAACATGGTACGCGTCGACTCTGGTTTCGTTGCTTTATGTGCGCGGTAGAATCGGCACCAAGTTATCTTAAGGGGATATTTTGGCGGTAATATAACAGCGCGTTACAATCGTTGACGCGGTATAGAATCGCGCAAATACGGTAATTTGACTTGCACGAATAGCGGGCCTATAGAGTATACGTGGTCATGCACCATGCGTAGCTGGCGGATCCAGAGGGGGTAGGCCAAACAGTTGAACGTTAATCAACTCACCCCCCAGTATTCTATTCTGAGACCCCAGTGCCTGGGAGACAAGCTGCCACTTCTGCGATGACAAGAAATTGAACGTGCAGGAAGCCCCCCCCCCCCCCCCCCCCCTTCTCCCTCACGGCCTCCGCATCCATGCTATGTTTTGATGAGGGCTTCCTCTGGACATTAGGTTTGCTTAAGAATAAGAGAAAACGAATCCGAGCTTTTGCCTCCGTATGAAATAGACAAGGCTATCTGTAAACACACGCAAGATGACCTATCAACAAAAGACTACACGACACACTTACATTCTAAAGCGTCACACTAACTAGGATTTACATTAAATGTATAAACAAACATATACAAGATGCAAGACTCATAAAAAGCTGGGGAAATTAGAACTGAACAAAATTGTAACGTTATCACAACAGAAATTATCAAAATGGGCAAGTAAACAGTTCACCGGTTAACTACGAAGATGGTCTTTGCGGAGTCCAATCCAGGAAAGCACCTGCAGATTGAAGCGCGGGGCCGGAGGTCAGCAGCCAGTTATAGTTCCATGAGGCTGACACGAAGATCGGCTCGACTGTCGTCTTGGCATCGAGAAGCGGTCACAGCTCGATATTCCCAGGCTCTCTAGAAGTCACGCAGCGATCAAGTCTCGGTGTTCGAGTCCAGGCACCTGGCACCCCGCTCTTCCGTGCCGCGTCGCCTTGCTTCCAGCGAGCAGCCGAAGGCCGTGCAGCCTGTTGTCGGAGGACTCAAGGCCGCTGGGAAAACCAGGGCCCGCTCAGTAGGGGCCTCGTGAGCCCAAGCGCCATGTCAAGCTTGACCAGCACTGCCGCCCTAGCCGCCTCACCTTCTTCGAAAGGCCGACGCGTCACCTTGTTGTTGTTGTCCTGAGTAGCTGTGGCACATAACCACAGCGGGGGATTGGCCATGAATCGGGTGGTTAAATTAGGTGTTTAAAAAACAAGGGATTTAACAATTTGAACCTTCGCCTTCGTTTCATCACCTCTCCCCTCTTCTTTTTCATTTCTTTTGCTTCTCCGTGGGTGCAGCGTGGTCCTCGCTGATTGGTGCGTTGTTTCTTTTTTTTTTTTTTATGTTACGAGGCGCGGCGCGCTCGCGCCAAGTTCCGCCGCTCGTCGTCGTCTTCTATGCAGCCACCAGTCAAGTGCACCAAGCTTTTTCACTTCACACATCGCATCCCACTCGATGTTTCCTAGTGGCAATGTATGCTTGTCTCTTGCAGACAACAAATAAAAATGTTTCCGCTAACCAAACCGCGGAGACCTTACACGTTTGGCTCCTTTACGAGCCCCTGGGCTGAGCTTACGCTGATTTATCATCTACCTGGAAAACCAATTACATGCTTTAATAACGAAATCGTTCTGTTAAATTTTCTCATCTGCGCATTTTGCCCTTATTCACACATATTAAAAAAATATTCGTTATCCGATTCGATATTCTAAGGCAATTTTCTACGAATACTCGTACCCGATTCGTTACGAAAATCGCTATATTGGGCACTTATAATTACTTACGTATTTTCGGCGCGGTGTCGGCCGGCGTGAGCGTATCTATCTATATGGTTCGCGATAACCGTACTGTGCTCATTGTCTCAAGTACGTTTCATAAAGACCTCAATGTCAGGGATTTCGGTCCTAAATGTATAGCTCCGTTATCGCGTGGTGAAAAATTTACTCATCGGAAGCGGATGATCAAATTCCGAAAATACATTCGGGTTGCTTTCCATATTGTTGCCGCTAAAGGAACCCTAACGTGTTGTCACCAGAAAATAAGAGAAAAAAAAAGAAAGGAAGAAGAAAAACAGTAGAAGACGAAGGTTTGGGCCAATTCTCTTTATTACTTAGAAGTACGCCATTCGTTTAGGAGAGATGTTACATGACTGTGGCGATGAACTTCCAGTGAGATCTTGTAGACACTAACACAAAGCACACGCCCTCAAAGCTAAATGTTTGTGACGGAATGTGCGTGCAGAATGCCACATGTCCACTTCAAGGCCTGGCCGGCTTCTAGCACTTAGTAACAGCTTCGTAGCGCAGGAAAAACGCACTCACGTAAACGCGCGCAATCGCGCGCACACAAACCCCCAAGAAAGGTCGCCCCCTTTGCACACGAGCGATCACTACCAATGTTGGTGCCCGCGGGTATATACCATCGCCGCGCATGCTCCATAAAGCTTCGGAACCACCTACTTCAGCGTGATAGCGCGTAGCGCACTGTCCACAATAGAGACTCCAAAACATTGACTTCGGCCGAAAACAAGCAAAGCCAAGGCTCAGGGCTTTTTATTCATATTTATGACAAACTCGTCTGAAGCCAAACGTGCCGTTTGAGCCGACGCGCGTTTCACCAAATCGTGGCTCACACTCACATGAAGAAACATGCGCAACAAGATCCGCAGATTTACCTTCGTTATTATTTACCATAGGCGTATTTACCGGGGGGGGGGGGGGGTGCAGGGCGGGCACTGCCCCCCTACCTGCGTATCCCCGTATGCCCGTATCCCTGCCTGTTCTTCACAGCAACGGTATTTGGCTGTGACCAACGTTGAGCAGCAGATATGGCTTACTCCAATGAGCAAAGAGCGGATATGGTTTTGGCTCTAGGTGCGTCAAGTGGACATAGAAGGGGCGCAGTTGAGCTATTTCAACGCTGGCATCTGCGAGTACGCGTCCGAGCTCAATGACAGTTGGGCGTGCATATGAAACGCTGAGACAGACTGGGACTTTTACGAAGAAACGACATAAATCTTCAATCCTGGGCGAGGACGTGGAGATAGATATACTGTCAAAGTTTTCTTCAGACCCACATGCAAGTGTTCGTAGTGTGGGTGCTGAAGCTGGAGTGTCAGTCTTCAGTGTGGAGAGTACTTAAGAAGAGGCAACTTCATCCGTACCACGTGCATCTGCGCCAGATGTTGGAGCCTCGCGATTTCCAAAATCGAAAGGACTTTGCAAACTGGATCAAGACGGAAGAGGACCCAGGCTTTGTCAACAAAATACTGTGGTCCGATGAAGCTACCTTCTCACGTAATGCCCAAGTGAACATCCACAACGCTCACTATTGGAGCGACGAAAACCCTCACCGGGTTTTGAAGACACGTCACCAATATCAGTGATCGGTTAATGTGTGGTGTGGAATTTACGGCGGCACTATCATTGGCCCCGTGTTTTTTGATAACACGCCTACAGGCGAAACATACGTCAACGACATCCTTGATGGGCTGCTTGAGAATTTTCTTTGCGAAGTTCCATTGGCTAGGATCAAGGGTATTTGGTATCAGCATGATGGTGCTCCCGCGCACGGCAGCAGCAAAGCTTGCAAATGGCTGCACGAACTATTTCCGCAGCAATGGAATGGACGGCATGGGCCCATTGCTTGGCCGGCACGCCCGCCGGCATCCCTTCGGCAACGCACGGCTAGCAGCACGCATTTGCACCGTCATGCGATAAGAACCGCATGCCCAGATACCTAATTAACAGAGATAGGCGGGCTAGCTGGTGGTCGATATTGGAATGCATCATGTAACCGCGCAAACAACTAAGGACAAAGAACTCAGTTGAAGTTCCGCGCCTGTCCTGTGTGTTTCCTTCTTTGTCCTTTGTTGTTTGCGCGGTTACATGATGCATTCCAGATACCTAAACCAGACATAACGCCCTCTCGCGGGCAAGTCTCGCTGCAGCCGACCTTGTTCATCTTTCGCACGCTTGAGAGCAACACAATAACAGTGCCGCAAGCGCCTCGTCACGTTGTATTATTTTTTTCATATTTCACGGGCTTTCTTTGGAACGTGGAAGAAATGACCACGTGAGATATATTGTGTAGGAAACAAGTTATTGAGAGGTTGCTCAAGGTGCTCTATAACTTTGCGTATCACACTTGGGGTATGCAGTTAATACTTAAAAGGTTGAATAATTAAACATAACTAATCTGTTAGTTAAGGGGAAAATAAAAAAAAATTGCCTGAGTAACTCTAGACCAGTGCCAACATTATGCATTCGGTTCAACTCGCGTCCGGAGTGCCTTTCATTTTTAAAACTTTGGCTCAAATTATGTGGGACAACCTGTATATACGGGGTGTCCCAGACAACTTTAGCCAGAGTACAAAAATTTGCGCATGCTACGTAGCTGGACAGAAACAAGGTAATACTGTTTGTCGTAACTTGGAGATACTCAAATGATTTTTTTTCCATTCCGCTTAATTAGATAATCAGTCCTAATTATTTAATCAACTTCTCAAATATAATTAAATGAAGAGTGTGAATGAGAAAATTGTAGAGCGACATGAAAAACACCCGATACAGCTTTCTGTTGCTCAATACATGCTACATAAACGTGTTTTTCCGAGCGTGAAAGAAGGCCGCAAATACACGAGTGAGTGAGTGAGTGAAAAACTTTATCAGCTCTAGATTCGCTGGTCTTCTGCGGTCTTCAGATGGAATCGTCCATCTTTTAGCACAACGGTCGGTTGCCCTTAGTCCAGGGCTCCGCTGGATGCTGCTGCCAGTTGTGCTCGCCGAATCAGACCTTCTTGGTCGACCTGGCGATCGCTGGAGAGCACTCCCTCCCATTGCTCCGCACTCTGGTTTGGTATAACGGGTACCACGTCTATCTTCTGGCATGCCCACGTTATGTGGTACAGCGTGGGTGTTTCGTGGCACCAGGGGCATGTGTCATTGTATAGTGTGGGATAAATCTTGCTGAGTACGTGTAGGTTCGGGTAGGAGCCCGTTTGTAGCTGCCTCCACGCGACAGAGTCCTCTCTGCTAAGGGAGTTGTGCGGTGGTGGATACCGCTTTCTGCAGCCCTTGTAGTAATTTGTTATTGCCGAATAGTCTTGGGGTACAGGTGCGGTCTCCTCGAGGTCGCCTACGTTGGATGCTCGGTAATAAGTGTACCCTCGAGCTATCCTGTCCGCCTCTTGGTTCCCTGCCACTCCCGTGTGTCCCGGCGTCCATACTATCGTATGCCTAATTGGTTCGTCTTTTGTTTGTCGTTCTGTTATGTGGTCTCCGGAGCGGAGTATGCGGAGTGCTCCGTGCCCTATTCTGCCGCGTAGGTAGTTGCGGCACGCTGTTTGCGAGTCTGTAAGGATTGTTAAAGACCGTTTAGACCGATAGCCCTCCGCTGCCGCTAGAGCGACGGCCGCTTCTTCAGCCTCGACTATCGTACAGCCTTGTAGTGATGCGCTGGTGATCTCGCGTAGGTTCGAATCGATCACCGTTGCTACCGCGTTGCTGTTGCTCTGACGCGCTGCTCTGGCGTATGTGGCTGCGTCCACATATACCGTCGTTTCTTGGGGTGCTAGGGTCTTTTGTAGGTATTCAGCCCTCGCTTCTCTGCGTGCTTTGTGTAGGTTGGGATCCATGTTCCGGGGTATGGGTGCTACTTTTAGTGTGTTGCGATACTCATCCGGAATTGTTTCGGTCCTCTGTATCTCTTGAAGTTGATCGGCGCAGCCTAGTTTCTTCAGGAGCTCCCTGCCAGATGGGGTCTGCTGTAGTCTGCGTTGTTGGGAGACTAGTTGCGCCTCTTTCAATTCGTCGAAGGTGTTGTGTAGTCCTAAGGCTAGGAGCTTTTCGGTTGAGGTGTTGTGGGGAAGGTGGAGTGCGGTTTTGTAGGCTTTGCGTAGAATCGCGTCCGCCTGTTGTACCTTACTCTTGATGGGATTGTAGTATGGGAGGCTGTATGCCACTCGGCTGACGACCAAGCTTGTGACCAGCTTGAGTGTGTCCTCCTCTCGCATGCCGTGGCGTCTGTGTGAGATGCGCGTGATCATGCGGGCCACTTGTAGGGTGGATGCCTTGAGTAGGGCGAGGGTGTGGGTGCAGCGTTGGTTTGACTGTATCCACATCCCCAGGATTCTGATGAGCGTCTTTTCAGGTATCGGCTTCCCCTGGAGGTAGACGTTGAGCTTTAACTCGTCGCTGGTGGGGACTGTGCGGTTTTGCTTTCCTCTCCAAACTCTCAGGAGCTCGGACTTCTCAGTGGAGCAGGCTAGCCCTCTTGCTCTGACGTAGTCCTCTACGCAGGTGGCTGCTTCTTGTAACTTCTCTTATTTCTGTCTGAGCGAGCCTGTGTTAACCCAGATGGTGATGTCGTCGGCATACATGGCATGGTGTATGTCGTCGATTTCATTTAATTGTTTTGCCAAGCCAATCATTGCTATGTTGAAAAGCGTGGGGGAGATGACCGACCCTTGAGGCGTCCCTTTGTTTGGAGTAAGGAACTTCTCTGATCGGAGCCCTCCGAGGCCAATCGTTGCCGTTCTGTTTGAAAGGAAGGCTTTGACGTAGCCGTAGACTCTCCTCCCGCAGTTCAGGTCGTTCAAGCCCGTGAGGATAGCCTCGTGGCTTACATTGTCAAAAGCCCCCTTGATATCCAATGCCATTATTATATTCTCCCCGCTCCTGGGGACGTTCCCGAGTACTTCTTCTTTGATTTGAAGCAGTACGTCTTGGGTGGATAATTTTGCTCTGAATCCAAACATGTTGTGGGGATACAGTTCGTTGTCCTCCATGTAATGTTGTAGTCTCAGCGTCACCACTCGCTCGTACAGTTTACCCAGGCACGATGTGAGCGAGATCGGTCTGAGGTTCTCAATTTGAAGTTTCTTGCCCGGTTTAGGAATCATCACTACCTCTGCATGCTTCCACTCCTCGGGGACGGTCTCAGCTTCCCAGTGTTTGTTGAGAAAGTCGGTTAATTCTGCGACTAACTCTTCACTGAGGTTGCGGATGAGTGCGTTATTTATCTTGTCTGCACCCACGGCCGTGTTTCTGGTTGTGCTTCGAATCGCGGCGTAGACCTCTTCTCGCGTGATGGGTCTGTCCAGGTTATCGTTTTCTCTTCCTCGGTAGCGCTCTGCGTAAGCTGCTGGGTTTGTGTCCACGAAGCATTTAACGCGTACCTTATCCAGGAGTTCCGAGTCTTGCCCCTCGAACTGGAGGATGAACCGGTAGATGGTTTTGTTGTTTTCTGTCTTGGTCTTGGTCGGATCTATGAGAGCCTTGAGGATATGCCACGTCCTCGCTGTGTTCAAAGTTCCGTTGAGGGAGTCGCTGAATTGCTGCCAATTTTGCCTTGCCAATTGCGCCGCGTACTCCTCTGCTTTCGCTGTGACTTCTGCGATCTTTATCTTTAGCTTCCTGTTGTGTTTTTGTTTCTTCCACCTCTTCGTGAGCCCGCGTCTAGCTTCCCACAGCTTGAGCAGTCTGGCGTCTACCTCGGGCGTCTGCGTCGTTCGCGCGATTTCTTTGGTGTACTTGCGCTGTTTTTCAATAAGCATTTTCCCCCACTCTTCTATCGATTGGATCCCGTTCTCGGCGAGATTCCTATCGCATGCGTCTCGAAAAGCGCTCCAGTCCGTAATTTTTGCCGATCCCAGCTGACGCCTTAGCCTGTCCGAAGTTACTTGCGTCTTGAGTATGTAGTGGTCACTACCTAGGTTCTCTAACAGGTTCTCCCACACTGCTTGTTCCGCTCCTCGTATGAACGTGAGGTCGGGGCAGGTGTCGGTATACTAACGCTGTTTCCGATTCTGGTTGGAGTGTCTGGGTCTGTGAGGAGGTTGCAGTCGGTGTTCTCTGCTGCCTCCGCTAGCGTTTTGCCTTTTGGGTTTGCTGTTTGGTATCCCCAGCTTTTGTCCATGGCGTTAAAGTCTCCTAGGATGATTAGCGTGCTGTCTTTCGCTAGTTTGCGTGCGCCATGGAAAAGCTCGTGGAATTTTGCCTTCCTCTGTTTCGGGGGGCTGTATGCATTTACAATAAATATACTGCCCCTCTTTCTTTTCTTCTTTGGTATAATTTCTACAATCACGTGCTCTACGTCGGTGTCGGCTATCCTGTCGTGGCTTATGGCGATGAGTGCCTTGCTGACTAGGGTCGCCGTTCTTCCTTTCTCTTGAGTCTCGTAACACGTGTATCCTGCGAGTGTTGGTGTCGTGCCCGTCTCTTGAAGCGATATGATGTCGGGCGGTGTTTGTTGTGTATGAATGTATTGTTGGAGGAGGCCCTGCTTCTTACGGTAGCCTCTGCAGTTCCATTGCCATATATCTAAGGTTTCTTGCTTGCTTAAAGTTGTACTGGCCATGTTTAAGCCTCGGTGTTGTTTGCGGATGTGTCGGCGAGGGATGCCAGCGCAGGGCGGTGGTAGGCCTTCTCTCTAATGTTCTCGGTAAACTTCTGCTTGCGGCCAGTCGCGCGGCAATTCTGCGCGCATTTGCGGGCTTCTTTCACGCTCCAAGCGACGGCAAACAAGATCACCTTTGTTCTATCGGCTACGTGGAATTTGCATATATTGAAACTCTGGCTAAAATTAGCTGGGACCCCCTGTATATTTTACGCCTATACGTATATACGGGTGTTTCAGCGAACACTTTCAGAATTAAAAAAAATTGCCTGTGGCAGATAGCACAGTTCTAGTCCATGAGCTGGTCTACTCGGAGAGGGGGACATTACTTGCATAAAAAATTGAAATGCATAATCAACTAATTAACATAAAGTCACTAATGAGGCGTTTATCTGATTACCTCATGGTACATATATTGGAATTTACAATTTCTAGCGGGCGAGGCTGCAAGAAATATCCACTTGAAAAAGATTTTGTGGATGACACCATTTACGAGATATGTGCCGTCAAACTTGCGGTAAAAATGGACTGTCGTTCCACTTTCTTAAGAAAACGTCGTCTTACGCATTGAAGGACAAAACTAAATGGAACGCCAATGCATTTCTCCGCAAAGTTCGGGGAATTAATATATCGAAACCGGTGTCACCCTGAGAATTCATTCCAAGTGGATCCTCCATTGCGAACTCCCCTTCTAGAATTTGTAAGGGCGACAGCGAATTGGCTGAGTCAGGCAAGGTTGGGCATGTACTGAAGGGGATCGCTGACGATGCTTTCAACCTGCTCACCTGTCCCAGTGAACCTGTCCCAGTGAACCTGTCCCAGTGAACATGTCCCAGTGAACCGAACAACTTGCCCACAGCACCATTTGTGCAGGCAATAGTCCGCGAAGAACTTGCTAATCTTGGAGCTCATTCGGTATGTACCGTTGCCGCTTCACAGCTGTCTCATGCTCCCGGTCCATCGACTGGTCCGCGGTGTCGATCCTGCACGCTACCATAATCCAGCAGAGTGGCGAACCGCAGACGATCGGCCAACCTGTTTTGCCTGCCGGCGTATCGGTCACGTTGCTCGCCATTGTAAAAACCGTACTGTCTCGCCCCCTCTGCGACTGCCATTCACCAGTTATTACCTCCCCGAACAGAGCGAGCGTCGTTACCAGCCTCCATTGGCACCGCAACATCCAAACAATGACGCTCGTGCTCCTTGGAACAGTCCCTCGTCGTCATTCCGACGCCACCAGTCCCGTTCGCCACCAGCTCCTCGACCATCGACCCTATCGCCGCAGGCTCTTCACCCACCGTCCCCGATGCAGCCCCGATGCTCCTCTCCGGAAAACTGAGGGATGCAGCCCAATGCAGCTCCCGGAGGTGATGCTGCATTGACGACTCCACCGCAAAACTCTCGGATCACTTTGCCAACCAAGCAGAATTTGATGGACGTTTTAGTCGATGGCGTCAGTGTCCCAGCGCTCATTGACACCGGCGCACACGTATCCATGATGAGGGCCCAATTGCGCCGACGCCTAAACAAAGTTCTCACACCCGCTGCATCACGAACCCTCCGCGTCGCCGACGGAGGAATGCCCACCGTGCTTTGTATGTGCACCGCTCGCATTGGCATCGCGGGGCGCCTAACAACTGTTCTTTTGCCCATTTTGGAACAACGCCCTTACGACGTTATACTTGGCTTAGACTTTTTATCGTCCCATTCAGCTCTGTTTGACGGCGCATCTAGTGTCATTCAGCTTGAACTACCCCACGGCTGCTATAGCCCACCAGTCACACAACCACGGTTATGCTCTCCCGAGGACATCCGCCTGTCGCCTCAAGCAACTACTTACGTCACTCTACCAGCTGTCATTCCCATCTGTTCCAAAGTACATAGACGCGTCTATGTACTTTGTCCCACCGCTGACATACTGCTTGAAAGAAATTTGGCCGTTCCCCATATCGTGCTCACTGTTACAGGCAATCATACTTCGCTCCCTCTCCTTAATTTTAACTGCTCGACTAAAATTCTTCCCAGAGGCATGTCTTTGGGCGACATCTCGCCTGTGAACGTATGCGAGATATCGGCTTTTGACGCCGAAATTCCGCCGCCCTCCACAGGAACCTCCGATTCACCGACTCTCAAAGACAAACTTAGCAAGATGATTGCAGCTGATCTCCTTCCGGCACAAGCTGCTGACCTCCGCCGTCTTTTGGAAACTTACCGCGACATTTATACCTGGATGGCCACTCTTTAGCCCATCGGTGGTCACCCATCGTATTTACACCGGAGACGCGACTCCGATACGCCGCCGGCCGTATCGTGTTGCACATGCTGAACGACAAGTGATACAACGAGACGTCGATAAGATGTTGACTAACGGCGTTATCGAGCCATCTTGCGGTCCGTGGGCGTCCCCTGTTGTCCTTGTGAAGGACGGTAGTTGGCGCTTTTGCGTGGATTATAGACACCTCAATAAAATCATACGCGAAGATGTCTACCCCTTGCCGCGTATCGATGACGCCTTGGACTGCTTGCACGGAGCCAAGTACTTTTCATCGATAGACCTCCGATATTGGAAAATTTCGGTAGATGACATGGACTGTGAGAAAACTGCCTAACATCACCTCGCCTATAGTTAGCGTCGAGATGGAACCTTTACAGGCTGGGGTTATGTTACGGAGCAACCAAGAGGGGCGCCAGTCAGAAGACGAAGATTTGACGTGTAAATGTGGAATTGGTCTAGACAGCCATCTTGTTTAAGCAATGTCTCTCTTGTAAATACTACTGTAAATGCATCCTTATACGTGACTTCTGCAACGTAATATATATATATATATATATATATATATATATATATATATATATATATATATATATATATATATATATGGAGGCTGTACACCACGACCACGCAAAGAGAAACTCCTAGCATTCCCCGGACAAGAATGCTTTAACAACGAGGATGCACGATGTTGTGTTGCTGAAACAACACTTTGCTTAACTTCTAACAAAAGTTTGTCGTTGCTAAGGCGTGCAGCCACTTCACTTCAAATTATACTATCGTCCTTTTGCTATTTTTAAAAAATGACGATATTAAAAAAAAACTAAAATTTTGTTTTCAAATTGTTGCATTTATATATTATGCATGTCGATGACATGGCTGGTACATGACTTTGAAACACGAACAGCGCTAAAAACGGGGCCAAACAAAAACAAGACAGCGCGCTTGTGTCTTCTTCTTTGTAGGCCAGACGTGTTGCAACCCAGGTAACAATGGAAATAATCGTTGTTTTCCAGCCAGATCTAGTGAGCGGTGCCACGGCTACGTGCAGAAGAGGGTGGACACTATTTTGCAGGTCGCCTATCACTTAATCGCGGTATCAGCGTTATGGGCATGCTATTCTAGATTTAAAAATAAAGGAACGAAGCTTTGCCCTAGAAGTTCGATAGTATCGTATGATTAAAGTTTCACTCACTTTCGGTGATCCGCCGTCAGACTTGATGAGATGTTTGGAAGTAACTTGTGATCATGGTATTGTAGTCATCACGCGACGCATGTTGTTATTTGATCTCCACTCGGGAATTGATAAGGCAGACAGTCCGAAGCAGCGCTGCTTCTTGTTTAGAAGCCTCTGAAAATTACGGCATCCGCAGTTCGCAGTAAAATAAGGACCAGTAGCTCCGAGAGATTCGAAAGTGTCGTGTCTCCTGACACCCATCCATTCTGAAAATTGCTGAGACGTTTAGTTAGGATGGGCTATCCACAGCAAGAAACTCGTGTTAGGACGGGGTAGGTGAGCCTCAGCTAGACGACTGGCCACGGCCATCTGGTATTGAGCGATCGGGCGGTGACGAGACGCTCTCCCTATACGTCCATAATTATCCGCCAACTTCGTTCTTGACGCCTTTTATGAGATGTTGAACGGTGCGGCGGCCCCTGACTTTCCTATATTTCTGTTTCTGCGTGGACTTCGAGGCCATTCACCTACCTGTCCTCCCACCTGTTTTTTGTGGCGGTTTCTTAGCTTCCCTGGCCCATCAACCCCGTCCTTGATATATTTTGCCATACGCAAATCAGCGTTCTGTAGGTCTTTCGTTCTTGTCCCGTTTTTCTTGCCCTGTTTTCATTCTGCACAGCATGTACAAACTAGCCTAACCGCAAGTTCTTCTCAAGTTATTTATTTATTTATTTATTTGTTTATTTATTTATTTATCTATTTATTTATTTCAGTACTCTCAGGGCCAGAGGCATTACAGAGAGGAGGGGCATACAATATCGGCGGCAGTTTTCTTAAATTTGTTGACGTCGGTGATGGCAGCCATGAAGGCAGGGAGGTGGTTCCAGTCATTTCCAGTTCGAGGAATAAATGAATTTATACAAAGGCTAGTTCGACATTGCGGTATTCCTACCTTGAAGTTGTGGTCAGTGCGTGAAGATATATAATATGGAGAGAGGAGTAACTTATCTTTGAGAATAGGGTTGGTATAATAAATTCTGTGAAAAAGACAAGTGAAAATATTTACGGCGCAGAGCAAGAACGGGATGACCAAGTGCAGATTTCATTGCAGATACGCTTGCTGTTCGGGAATAATTTGAAACACTAAAACGGGCGGCACGGTTTTGAGTAGACCCTAAAGCGTTAATTAAGGTTATCTGATTAGGATCCCAAATGGAGCAAGCATATTCTAGTTTAGGTCTGATTAACGTCCTATATGATGAAGCTTAACGGTGCTGTTAGAAGCTACGAAATGGCGCCGTAAGAATCCGAGCGTGCGGTTAGCCTGGTTAGATATGTAGTTGACGTGCATTTTCCAGGACAGACTGTGTGTTAAGTGAATACCCAGGTATTTGTACGATGAGACAGATGATAACGGAGTGTTATTAAGAAGATAGCGAGGGGTGTATTCAGGAGGACGGCTGGAGATACGCAGGTGTTTGCACTTAGTGGTGTTAAGTGTCATGAGCCATTCGCTGCACCATGAAGAAATTGCGTTCAAGTCCGATTGCAAACATGCTTCATCAGAGGGATTAGTAGTTGAACGATAAAGCACACAGTCATCTGCGAAAAGATTTATATGGGAGATAACGTTATCAGGAAGATCATTAATGTAAATTAAACACAGTAGAGGACCTAACCCAGAACCTTGAGGTACTCCAGAAGTTACGGAAACAAGAGGCGAGTCATAATCATTAACTGAGACATATTGACTACGGTTAGAAAGAAAACATTTAATCCAGCCTAATACCTGATCGTGAATATTAAGAGCACCTAGTTTAATTAATAACAGATCGTGAGAAAGAGTGTCAAACGCCTTAGCAAAGTCTAAAAAAACGCAATCCACAATAACGTTAGCATCCATAGCGCGAAATAGATCATTAGTGAAAGATAGGAGATAGGAGCTGTGTCTCACACGAAAAAAATTTTCTGAAGCCATGTTGACATCAATTGAAAAAGTTGTTAGATTCAAGGAAGGTAATAAGATGAGAATAAATAATGTGCTCAAGAAGTCAATGGGCCGATAGTTAAGTATTGAAGCTTTACTACCTGATTTATGCAATGGAACCACCTTCCCCACCTTCCAATCAGGAGGGATGGTACAACTCTGTAATGACTGTTCAAAGATTTCACAAAGAATCAATGATGAGCAGGTAAATGTACTTTTCAAGAACTTCGTTGTAATGCCGTCGACACCTTAACAAGATGAAATCTTCTGTTTTTCAATTAAACATGTCAAACCAACCGAATCAATGAGTCCATGGGTAAAAAGTCAGATGTACAAGGATGAGGGAAAACATTCGGCAAAGTCTACTAGAGGAAAAACATGAGGCAAAAAATCATTTAACACTTTGCAGCAGTCGCTCTGGTGTATTGGAGTGTTGTGATCACCGCAAAGATCTACTGTATTCGGCTTATTCCCGCTGACCACATTCCAAAATTTCCTCGGATTATCTCTAAGAAGGAGCGGGAGCGTGTGCTGGTAGAAATTTTGTTTTGCTTCAGACGAAATTTGTTTATAATCCGTCTTAGCGGTGGCGTAACCGTGCCAGCGTTCGGCCGTTTGGGTTGCCTTGGCCCGCCGGAATAGTGTCTTTATTTTGTTTGTTCAGTAGGCGTCGCAGACGCGCATTAAACCACGGAGCATGAGAGTTGGATATAATGCGTTTCTGAGGGATGAATTCATTAATTAAAAAATTGACTTTTTCTTTGAATAAGGTCCAATTTTCATCAATGTTTCGCGTGTGGACACTTGGAATGAAGTGAGTGACAAAATCCATTAGTTCGTGGTTTATAGACTCAAAGTCAGCGTTTTTATAGTCTCGGATAACTTTTGGCGTTTTGATAGCGGGAACAGACGTGCTCAGTTCAAAATAAATGAGGCAATGATCACTCAAACCAGGTAAATATCTTAAACATGAAACAAGCTGCGGTGTAGTAGTGAGAAGGAGGTCAAGAATGTTAGTAGATTGCTCAGTAGATCGTGTAGGCTGAAGGACAAGTTGCTTAAGATTAAAATCCATACAGAGGTTGATGAAGAGAGAGCACTCAGATGAGCAGTCAGATGAGGGAGGAGAGTCATGCCAGTTAATTGCTGGAAAATTGAAATCACCAAGAAGGAAGAGTGGACATGAGGGTAACCGGACAATTAACTCATTTAATACGTCATGCAAATCTGAATTAAATGTTAAGGGCGAACTGGGCGGGCGATAGCACACAGAAAAAAATAAAATCACGATATCCGAGAGTGACACGCGTACACACGATTTCCAAACGAGTAGCAATATCTATAACACAACAACTCAAGCCGTCACGTACGGCGATCAACACTCCGCCACCAGTACGCGAGATACGGTCACAACGAAAAAATTTGAAAACTCTTTCACATTCAAAGATTTCATAGTCTGCAATATCACTCGAGAGCCAAGTTTCAGTCAAGATAACAACGTCAGCTGAACACGAGTCAATGGCTGAAGACAGGTCATCACGTTTATTACGCACACTGCGCACATTGGAAAAAAGGAAGGAAATTGGTTTAGCCACCGGGCGAGCAGATAGCTGTAGCGATGAACTACTAGCGGCGAATGAAGCATTCCTGGTAGTATTCAGTGAAGCCGAAACAGATGTGCCTCTGTTCTCGCTGGAACGGCTTTCGGCAATATCTACTTCACAAACACGATCGGTGGATGAACAATAGACGTAGCACTTTTTCTTGATGTACAGTCGGTTCAACCGCTAGAGATACTTCTCTCCCGAAGCCTTACCGAAATCAGCCAACTTTTTGCGGGACTGGCGTGTGGCGCGAGAGAAGTGTTCACTGAATGATACTTTGGAATTTTTGAACTTTGTACGTTGCGATATAAACTTGTCTCTTAATTTGGGAGAACCGAATTTAACTATAATGGGTCGACATTTCTCCGAGACGTACGAGCCCAGTCTGTGAGCACGATGAATACCTTCGTCGGGAAAAGATAGATCCAGTTTGTCTGAAAGAATTTTGCGAACGTGTTCTTCAGACTCGGCCTAAGTTTCAGAGCTAGTGTCCGAGATACCGAAAAAAATCAGGTTATCTCGACGGGAGTGATCCTAGAGATCGTCTAGCCGTGAATTTATTGCACCTGACTCCGCACGAACTGCTTCGGATATGGCATCGTTGAGCGCAGGAACACGTTCACTGTCCAACGACACTACCTGGGATTCGACAGCCGCAAGCCTGTCGGTAAGGTCGCATACTTTGTGCTCTAGTTCAACTTGGTTCGCCTTAAGCTATGTTAAAGTATCCATCAACTCACTGTGACGGGCATCCGATTTTTCAGACAGGGCAGCAATAGCAGCTAGCACATCGGCATTTGGATTAGTATCAGTTGGTCCCGGGTTTGACTCAATGTTGCCTGCTAACATCAAAAGTTTAACAACATGAATGCAATCACATACTGTAGAGACTAACACTAGTGGGCAGGGGAAGAGCAGCGTACAAATGTTGCTGGTACGTTTAGCGTGCAAGGAAGGACAGTCACCAACCTGTACAGCAAGGAAGCAGAACGGATTGTCAAGCGTGGGCATGGTAGTCGCTCTTCCCTAACACAGTGAAAGTGGTAGTAACATAGTAACCTAGTGGTAGTCGCTCTTCCATAACATAGTGAAAGTCAGAGACAAGGAAAAGAAAAAAAAGAAAATGAGGGTGCTTGTTACGCGTTTCTTAGGCAAGAAAGTCGCAATATTTTCAGAATGGTTTTCTTCCGCGCAGCATGGTCGATGATTCGGTCAAGTATCAGAAATGAGAAGCTCTTCGATGACACGAAAGTCTGGAGGGAAACAACAATGCCACCAAGTTTTATGCACGCGCTCGTCCTATCTTTAGCTGTGTGTGGAATTTTTACCGCTGATCCCCCCTCACGTTGTGGTTAACACGATCCGGAATGAGGTAGAGGTGCGCCATGAGTGGGGCCGCAATGTTCTGTGCATGGGAGAGGGGATCGCGCCCTTTACTCTACCCCCCTCCCCCGTCGGACCGCCACTAGCCCTCGCCTTGCTTTCCCTTTCATCCATGTCTCTCTTTCGGAGCCGACCTCCTGAAACTTTCTGTTCTGTGGGAAAGGGGGGGGGATCGTAAAAAAATTTCGAGAGGGGTTTCAACCCCCCCCCCCCCTTTCTGGCTACGCCAATGGCCTGCGGTATACATTCCTCTAGCCAGCTATTCTGCGCTAGGGGAAGTGGATGAGTGAAAGAAAGAGGGAAGAGGAGGATGATGTGTGACGATGACGACAGAAGGAGAATGCAAAACATATAACAAGCAATTAGGTCTACTCAAAGCCTATACACTCTAAGAAAAATTCTGGTAAAAATGGGAGTAATTGGACAATTAATCCTAAAAAGGGCGCTTTCGTCCCTCAAGGGAGTAACTACGTGAATGTGCGTGCCGTGTGCAAATTTCGGAGAGTAAGTGTTTAGTCCCTGGTCGGAAAGAGCGCAACGGGAGGACGAACGGCAACAGTTACTCCCCATGCGCTCCGCTGTTTTCGTCCGTGTCGTGGAGTGATGCGGCAAAAACTGTATTGTCTATAAATCGGGAATAGTTCGAAGTTCGTGCACTGTCTATTGAACTACGTGCAAAGCAGCACTCTGCCTCTTCGTGAGAAAATTTCGTGAAATTTAAAAGCTGGAATGTGAAGAGGCATGCTCTTCGTGCGCACACCATAAGTGAGCGATACACATTAAACGCGCAAGTCATCGATAGACTACCAGATTTTGCTGGTCAATAGTACCTAAGTTCCGTCCGTTCCAAGGAGATTACGAAATTAACTGAAGTGATGTGTAGCTCAAACAGGACACACTAAGCGACAGAGAAATTGTCCTTCTCTGTTGTCTTAGGTGCCCCGTTTGAGCTCGCTACACGTTTACATCGCGTAGTGTCTCAGTTTAAATCACCCTAAGAATGCTCGGGCAGATTTCTTTGCGCACTCGCTTATGGTTGCAAGTACACTCAACGTTACACTCTTCCCGCACAGCATACACAAAATGCCGAGTCGCTTTTATATTGCCGCATCTGCGTTCCGCTGCGTTCCGTGGCACAGTGGTTAGAGTACCTGACTTGTGAGCGCGAGGACGTTAGTTCGCATCTAGCTTTCGGGCAACTTTTTTTTTCAGCTCAGTAATCTTTTTTATCAGTGTATAAATGCCTAATTCCATTAATTCGACCTTAGCGGAGCATCGGAAATAATGACCGTTACTTCCTTGAGGAGCATCGGAAAAGAGCAACTGTGTACGTTAGTCCTCAGAGGAGTAACGGCATGGGGAGTAACAGTTCATCCCCTCGCACTTACCCGCTAAAGGGAAGAATGGTTGTGGCAGATCAGTTCCTCCCCTAAAGGAGTAGCCTCAATACCCCATTTCCTCCTTTTCTTTTTCGAGTGTACAGTCCAGACTAGTCCTCTTTAAAAGTAGGCCTGGATGGACTGAAAACTAAATTTAACGTCTTGGCCAAAAAAGGTCCTAAAATAAGGTCCTCCGACAACGGTAGGGCTGCCGAGGCGCGTAAATCATTGCTAAACTTTTGTCGCTCTTCCACGTACTGAGTGAGGGCAGTCACACATCACATGACCTATAGTCTGGTTCACGTTGCAGAGCTTGCAGTCTGGAGACTCGGTGCGTCTCATTATATAGGTGCACGTACCCGCGCGCAAGCTCGACGCCCAGCCTAAGTCTGTGCATAAGACTGGCACAGCTGCGCTGAATTTTTGGTGGTACCCTAAATTTCATGTTAGGGTCCAACCTCTGGAGTCGTCTGTGGCTATTATCCGGATTGCTCAATGCTGTTCTGTCGCTTTTCGGATGACAATTGAGAAAAGGCAGTTGGCGTCCGCTCTTGAAAAAGGAATTGCAAGCAGTGGATCACGCAGCACTGTTCACAATTGTGAGAACCTGCATTGAACAGAATGGTGTACTTGCTTTTGAGAGGGCGGCATATATTTAAGTTGATAATGTTATGATCTTACTAGAATTTTACCTGTGTTCGATATATGTATTTTACGACGATAAGGTTAATATTCAATGGAACAGAATTTCTATTGGCTCGTGCGTAGCGCCAGTTTTGTGCAAAACGTTTTCAGCTGCCTTTGACAGAAAGTTGGCTCAGGCCCTTGTTGATGCAAAAGTGCTTATAATTTTTAGATATGATTTTTTAAGTGATTTTAAAACCCAATTCTAGTACGACCACCACTAACTTAGTGCATGAATCTTAGTGTCGTTTCGACAACATGCAAGGCCGCTACTGCTGCTTTTGCAGGTTCGTTTTCGATATGAAGTTCCACCTTTCCGTAGCGACAACCGTTTTCTGTTAGTTCTGCCGTGCCCTCGTATATTTTGTCAGACTGTTGTTGATTGTTGGTCGATGTTGTTACTGCTTATAATGTCGGGTGATATCGAAGAAAACCCTGGGCCAACGACCGCCCAACTATTGCAGATGATACTAGATAACCAGACCGCGGTAGATAGTGGTTTGAATGACATTAAGGTCTAGATCTGCAAACTGAATGCAAAGATAAACAAGGTATCCACTGCACTAGACGGTATCCAGGAAATAAAAGCCAGAATAGATTCTCTTGAGGATACTGTGCGGTTACAAGCCAAAAAACTGGTAGAATACGAAAACAGAAGCAGACGCAACAATCTTCTCATTTTTGGTGTCGAAGAAAGTGCCTCTGAAACAGACATTGATTTGAAAAAAAGCATTCATGGAAGAGGTATTTCAGGACAAGTTCGGCATTGAGGTAAAGACGATAGAAAGAATACATCGCCTAGGCAGGATTAAAGAAGGAAAAAGGAGGCCGGTTGTCATGCGAGTCTATGACTATAAGGAAAAAGAGCACGTGATAAAAAACTGCTACAAACTGAAGGGATCCTCCTACTCCGTCAGCAATGACTATGCGCCAGAAACGGTGCAAATCCGAAAGACGTTATGGGAAAGTGCTGCTTCGGAAAGAGCTAATGGGATGAAGGTTTCACTGATCCATGAAAAACTGAAAATGAAAGACAAATCGTACATTTGGGACCAAACACGAGGACAGCGTCGGGAGATAGCGCAAAGCAGGGACAAAACTGCCCCAAAATTTCACTGCTTCTCTGTAACTACCGCTCTGGAGGGCGCTTCTAATTCTAAGCAGCACGCATAGCTGAGTCTTCTTTATCGCAGAACTTGAATCTATATTACTTTCTCATAATCAACACGTAGTTATTATTACAGAGACGTGGTTAAATAGTATAGTTCCCAATGACTGTATTGTTCCTCCAGGGTATAAAATGTTCAGATGGGATAGGGGTTCAAGATGTGGGGGCATGGCTGTAGTTGTGAAATCATCACTTATAGGGCTGAAAGAATAGACTGTAGTCTTTCAGAAGCAGTGTGGTGCAAAATCTCATTAAATGGCGTTGCGTTCATAGCGGGAGGCATATACAGGGCCCCTGCTACCACGCCTGAGTTCCTGGACGAATTAAACGCTTTTTGTGCACTCATTTGAAAAATAGTACAAGGCTAATAATGACTGGAGATTTTAATTTACCCCACATAAACTGGAAAACTGTCTCGCCCGGACACACGGAAGTTTCGAGCGCTGAAAAACTACTGGAAATTATGATTTATCATAACTTACGGCAAATTGTTGAAGAAAATACACGAGAGACTTTATATTCTAAGTCATTGTTAGACCTTGTGTTCCTATCTTACAAAATAGCTGCTAATAGTGTCAGTCGAACCAGGAATATCAGACCACAAAATTATATCCGTCGATATACCAATCGATACACTCGGTCGCCGGCGATCACCTGCTTTTAAACTTTTTAAAGACTACGCACAGGCAGACGATACAACAAGAGCAGATAACTTAAGTCTATTATTTAATGAATTTGAACTTGCGTCATCTAGTGAATCTGTAGAAGAATTGTGGCAACGTTTCAAGGGAATCGTCAAGCATTGCGTAGATAAATTTATTCCCAACCGCATGAAAAAAACGAAGCAGCATAGCCCATGAATAACTCGGGAAATAATACAACTAAAACGCAGAATAAAACGATTACGCAAAAATAAACAAAACCCAGCCCAGGTGTCCAACTTGCGTGCTCAACCAAAATTAGCGTTACGGGAATCTAAGAAAATGTACCTGGGTTCCTGAAGTCTTCGCCACAAAGGTTTTGGATGCACTGAAGGGAAAAGGAGAGATACACCAGATGAAAAGCGGATCTCAAATGATCACGGAAAAGACGCAAATATGACTGCTTCAACGTGTTCTTCCAGTCAGTATTTACGAAGACGAGAACAGAGCAAGGAAACAATGAGCGCAGTGAATTGGGCGCCTGCGCAATGCGCCCACTAGAAATCACTCAGGCAGGCATATTTCAGCAATTGCTTACACTTGATCCCAAGAAAGCAAGCGGGCCAGACGGGATCCAAAGTGAATTTTTACGGCGATATGCTGAATGGGTGTCATTTTACCTAACCATAATCTTCAGAAAGTCCTTGGAAACCAGTTCACTACCTCAAGATTGGCGCAGCGGTGTTGTGATTCCGGTTTTTAAATCCGGCAGTCGAAGTCGAGTTGGCAACTATCGTCTCATATCACTTACTTCTGTGACTTGTAAGCTTATAGAGCATGCAGTAGCAAAGCATATCATTCTTTTCCTTGAAGCCAATAACTTTTCGTCACAACCTGGATTCTGAAGCGAATTATCCCCTACTTCGCAACTCATTGAGACGGTTTATGATTTTAATCTAGCTTTGATGCCTGCGAACAAATTCACGTCATCTGCATAGATTTCGCAAAGGCATTTGATAAGGTACCGCATTGTAAATTGCTTTTTAAAATTCAGAAGACAGGTATTGCTCCAGACATTTTGAACTGGATTGCAGCCTATTTGAGTGGTCGTGTAGAATCCGTCCGCATTGAAAACATCATGTCTCATTCACTAGAAGTCTTGTCTGGGGTTCCACAAGGGTCAGTATTGGGGCCGCTATTGTTCTTAATTTACATCAATGATAATTCCAGTGTTCTGGAATCACCTGTTAAAATAAAACTTTTTGTCGACGATTGTTTGCTTTATTCGACAGTGGCAGATAAAACCGACCAAAGGAAAATTAATCGATGCCTCCAAGGTTTACGTGACTGGTGCATAAAATGGGGAATGGAAATAAATGATTCGAAATCGACGTTTGCTCATATAACAAGAAAGAAAACCGCGCCTTCCTTTGACTATAAAATTGGTGACAACTCTTTCTTGAATGTACGTAGCTTTAGGTACTTAGGGGTGATCATTCATCATGACTTGTGCTGGCGCCTCCAAGCGGAGGAGGTCTGCTCTATGGCTTACAGGAAACTGTTCTTTTTGAGAAAAAAGTTGCAGCATGCACCAAAAGATTTGAAGCTAACTGCGTACAAAACATTTATTCGCCCGGTTTTGGAGTACGCCTCCCCAGTTTGGAGCCCTCACCAACTGTACTTCCGCGATAAACTCGAAAATATTCAGGGAACCGCTGTGCGTTTTGTTTGTTCGCGTATCGGAGAGCCGATTCTGTAACACATATGTTGAAATGTTGCGACTTGGAACTGCTAAAAGCACGACGAGAAAAACAACGAATGAAACTGTTTTTCCAGATAACCAGCAATCAAATAAGAATAAACAAAGAAACATACATTCGCCCCCCTCTAAAACACAGTGGGTATTTAAACCACAGTGCTAGTGTGCAGCCTTACAAAACACGCCTTGATGGTTTTTTAATGCTAGTTCTTTCCTTTCTGTATTAATATATGGAATGGCCTTCCGGACTGCACTGTAACAGCAAAAAATGTTAAAGAATTTTATATTCAACTAGAATTGTATTACAGGATACAGGATAATTAAGAATTGATCATGCTTACTTATGTTATTTTGTGTATACTGTGTATACTTGTTCATCCTCCCTGTAATTTGTTTGACAATGCTGTATAACATTGTATTGTCGGTGCTGAAATTTATCTTTTTATTTTGACAATTCCTCTCCTGTAATGGCCCTCAAGTGAGGGCTGCAGTATTCCTAAATATAAAAAAATGACTTACCTTTACGCGTGAGTTGCCTACTGACGACATTTTACAGTTTTTGGACTTGAGCCTCACATCTTCAGAGCGGCATATCTGCTGGACTTACTGTCCTCAGTCGCGCAAGGAGCTTTTACCGTTCGTTGCTGCCCACTCCAAACTTGTTAAGAGGGGTATTGCAGCCATGTGTCTGGAGGGGGCTCTGGTAGGATCTTGCCATCCTATAGGATGCAGCAAAGCTTTGATATTCGTATTAGCCGGCTTTATTCGGCCGGATATGCCAGCTCTGTCATTGCTACAATTCAGTGAACTTTCCTTCAAAAATTTAAAGGGAAAAAAAAGAAAAAGGCAGCGGACGGAAAAAAAGGACAACAGGGTTGTGACTTACGTACATAAAATTGCGCACAACTTTTAAAAAACGTGGCTAATAAGTACAAGATACCTCTGGTTTTCTCCACATCAAAGAAGCTGGCCGACATGTGCCCACGTGTATCAAAACCGCCAAAGCTCTCCTCTTACGCGAAGAGGCATGCAAGTCCATCGTTACCTGCACGGTGGGTGTATGAAATCCCGCTCACTTGCGGTTTACATCGGTGAAACAGGCAGATGCGTAAACGACAGAGCTATAGGGGAGCATGAGCTTCCTATTAAAGACAAACTTTCAGCACATCTACCTGTGCGTTGCAATTCCTGCAATTGCGAGGCGAGGTTTTCCAGTATCAGCATTCATGGTAAGAGTAACGGCGCTTTAGCGCGTGAAAATGATGGAGGCCTACCACATAAGAAAGAAGAAAAAAAGTTTGTGTCAGCGATACGTCTGGGTTTTGCACGGGGCTGAATGCCAGTTATTTCGTTGTTTTCTAAATTAGCACGTGTCTCAAAATCTTCCTATGTGGTGTAGCGCGATGCCCAAAACATTTCTGTGAATTCTCGTCGCGGTTTTATATTACGCACTTTTTCTGTGAATAAAGTTAGTTCGAATGACTCCCTGTCCTACCATCGGTTTTTATTCCCTTGATGCTGTGCGTCTAATTCACTTTAAGTAAGATGATTGATAGTCAGCTCACTGCGAAACACTTCGCGTAATATCGATTCCCAAAGTACGTGGGTTTTGCATAACCTTCGCTTAAGAGAGATACAGCAGGCGACAAGCAGCGCTGTCATTGCATACGTTGTGCTCATCCTTAAATATGGCAAAACGCTACGCATTTTCAGCGAATTATGCGCATAATTTCGTGACAGCGGGTATTTACGGGGACGCTGTGACACATGCAACTTAGGTACTATGGGGTAATAAAGACATTTCTGAATTGCATACGGGCGACTTGTTCACAAGCAGAACGGGTAACCCTGTTATGAAAAAGGAACCTACACGCGCTTTTGAAGCGTGAGTTACACCGTCGGGTTAAAGTTTGTGAATCCGCCCAAATATGGAAATTTCCATTCATGCCTGACCAGACAAACTTTATAAGTAAGCGGCGCTTGGCATGAACCGTGCTGGCTTGGATGTTTTTAGCCCTTCTTTCATTAGTTCTGAAAATTTCGTTATTATAAAAATTTGCAAGGGCAACATGAAATTGACATCAACGACAGGCGTCAGCGTCATATTATACGTTACTCGGTAACATCACGACCTGACAACGTGTATATGTTGCATATTGTTGGTTGCTGTAAACTTTACTCTGATTTAAACGTTAGACCTCATTACCATTATTTGGTAATGTGTATTGTATATACATTACAACGCTCATACATATACAGTATATATGTATGAGCCTCGCTTAAAGTTTACGATCAAGGCAGATGCGAAGCTCTGTTTCTATAGTTTATTCGCATCTTGGCATTATTTCAGAAAGGGGGGACTAAACAATAATGCTACTGCGATCAAAAACGCACTATACACGCTGCCGCTTAATGCTGCTACGCTTCTGTGCCTACCAGAGGTGACGGGGCAGGCACAGAAGACTTTTAAATACCGTGCCAATCAGAGCCTGTGTTTAACGGCGGGGTATGATGGGCAACTTTGCGACGAAAGAACTAGGTATGCATTTTTGAGGTGCGCTGGCCGAGTAGAGTGAAAGCTCTGCGAAAGGCTATAAGTTGTAGGCAACGGTGCCTACAGTCGCAGCGGCGGCGGTCGCGGTGGCGGCAGTGACTGCCGGCCGTTTAAGTAGCCCCGCTTATTGTCTCTGCGCTGCAGCTCGGGTAGTTCTGGCGTCGCGCGTGCAGGTCGGTGGCCCCGGCATCGGATTCGCCGTCGGCGGTATCGCCGCTGTTGCGTCCACAATGCATCGCTGCCGCCGGTAACACCTGCCGCCCCAATCGGCGTCCACGTCATGCCAAGCAGGCCAGGTGAAGAAACAGTGGTGTGCTAAGCACTCCACCGAGCTTCGGTCTTCGGGAAATTAAACCACGTCTACAGAGTGTACCATCGGGCCTGTATGAAACAAGAATGATACGCGTATATGCCGTGTGTGTTCACGTAAGCGGAACCAAGTTAACATACAACGGCACATCGTCAATGGTATGCGTCGGCTACAGCACAGTGGGTAATGTGGATTTAGCTAGCCGCGCTTATCGACTATAGTACATGCGAAACTCGAGTTCACAGTGCAATTCCAGGTAGGCACACTGTTTCCCGCGCTGTGTGATGCAGATGTGCATAGCCAGTTGGCCACTATTTCTACCTGCATGCATGCTCAGCTGCTGTATTCCGACTGAAAGTCGCGTCCCGAAATTACCTGCACAAATTAAGTGTGCGTTATCTGAAAGATGCGCAGACAATGGCGGCTATTTACTGAAGCCTACACATGCCTTGTTCCGTATGCATCAATCTCCTGTTCACCATCAAGTTGACTGCAATGCGAAGATAACCAGCTAATCAACGATAAATATTTGCAATGGTTCACTGCAAATGTACATGCTTATAATACAGCGGCACAAAATGCGTGCCTGAGGGTCGTGGCGTATGTGACCTGAGCGTGTAAAGTTCCTTTGTGATCCCTTAACTGGATAGTATTTGATATGTTCCCCTTGAAGTCTTCCTGGCGATTCCGCTGGGCGCAAATCCGGTCCGCTGGAAGTGAATCATCAAAGTCTTCATCAAGGGAGACAGAGATAGCCATATTCTTTAATGGATGCCAGATATGTTTGCCTGGCCTGTCATGATACTCCAGATGGAAAGGGTGATCCACGAAATGACCCACTCATACATAAAGCACACAAGCACAGAGCATAGACAAGCGCACACTAACGCCTAACTGTAGAGTGTCTGGTTCAGAGCAGTGAACCGGATGAAGACTAAGAGGACTTTCGTAGCGCGCGGAACACAGCCAGCGCTGCTCCAAGGTCCACGTAAATAGTGCAGCTCAAAGGAGCTGCGACGCAAATTTAAAACAAATTCAAGAATGGCTTGTGAGGCCGCAAATTGCCACGCAGACGCACAAAATATGATTAAAGTCGTCGCGAATATTGAATAAGTTACACAGTGACGATCACATCAGTTGCGGTTTATACAAGATGTATATAGTTCATATAGGCGACGTTTAGCCGTATACAGGTGCAAACATGTGCATTTACACATTACAATTAAGGCTACTCGTCAATTGCAAGCCGCATTCCTGGTCGACACTGCGAAGGTCTTCAAGCACAAGAGCTGCGTACATGGTCTACAGCGCAGCGCATCAACCAACGGTACGGTAGCTGGAGCACGTGCTTGTCTCATTGAAGCTTTTGTGTTATGTCAACTTCTTCGCATCTACTTATGAATACTTACCCGACACAATCACCATTCCTTGTCGTTGCTTCCTAATGAGCAGCTTGAGTGCAGTTCAGCTATACTACGTACGTCACGAGGGACTTATACCTTAAGGATTTGCCCCTGCGGCAGGATCCATCGAACAGCCCCATTGGCCCTACGCGTACAGCGCTCTCCGAGGACTTGCGTGGTCTTATGAAGAAATCGCGTGTTTCATCTCCCAATCTGAGGCGGCTGCAGCGCTGACGGCTCAGTTGCATCCTCCGCCACAACAGAAACTTTCGTCATTCCACAGTTAATTAATACATGATGGCCCAAGCTGGACCATAGATCTACGTCAGCTGCCGCCGAACGAATTACTATCCTGGAGGAAGCCAGAATTGTTTGCGACCAATTGCCTCGTGCGTGGACAGCGCTTTCTGACGTTGCAAATCATCGCATGTACTTTAAGACGAGCCCAAGCTTATTGCATTTTGGCCATAGACATTGCAGAGCTTATAGACATTGTACAATACAGAGCCAGTACCACTGCGGTCTGGAAGGCAATGAACTTGCGGACACAAACACTCTGATTAAACATGTCATATGGAGCTTCCCATGCATCCGATCACTGGGCGCACATAGACCCTCACCACGTGCGTCTGCGAAAGTTCGGCACCAAAATCAGGTTTCACATGGCACTTAAGCTCAAACGATGCGACACAAGTTCGGTGCACAGATATGACTTGGTGTGTACATTCACACGGAGTCATGCGTTACTCATAGGTCGCGAGAGCAGCCCATATTGCGACCGCTGCATGCATTCACTATACAGGGTGTTTTTTTTTTTTAAGCTGCGCCAAATTTTTTAAAGACTGCCTATGGCAGATGGTTCAAAGACGCCGGCAACCCGAGTAAAAACTCTAATTTCCAGTTTGATACAAAGGCTGGGATAATTTACAAATAAATTCTGTTCCAGTACTTTTCCTTTCCGCGCTTCATCAGTGGTCTGAGAAGTGGAAGGTTGCGAGCAGTGGATGACAACAAGGAATAGAATCGGAGTGAAAGGAATCCTTACAGTATACTGAACGACACGTTCATAGATTTCACGTTTCTCAAAACTCTGCTGGAAATATGTGCTCGGGCGTAGCAAATTATGGCAAATATCGCTATGCGAGGCATGCCGGCAAGTTAGCGCAGGGCGAGACTGGCAAGCAATCATCATTTCACACTGCTCAACGATACTACGCCGGGTACAAGAATCGGCACAGCAGCAGAGCAGGAGACAATACCGGATCTTACGTGGATAGGGAGCCATCTTCGGACAATGTAGGAAAATATTGAATATTCCTTGGGAAGTGATGACTATATCTTGGAGATATGGGGCGCTATAACGTAAAACTATTCCAAACTTTTCTATTCCAATTCTGCAATCAGCCCTCCGCGATTGGTGAAAAGCATTTTTGGACCAACCCCACTTCACCTGTCTGTCACGCGACGTCACGAAAACCGCGATAGCTCCCCATCTGATATGACGTGTACACACCGATTATGCATGATTTGACCGAACAAAAGAAAAATAGTTACTTCTGATTAGACGCCTTTTCGCCATTAGCCCTCGGCTATTGGTCAAAAGTTTTCGGGCTGCACCCACTTCACCTGTCTGTCACGTGAAGTCACAAAACCGCAAAAACTCACCGCGTCAAAATGACATGTACGCGTTAAAGATGCATTAATGTGCCGAACAAAACTGAATTGTCTTCGGAATAGCCGCAGGCTGCCCCTTTCCGAAAGGAATAAAAGATGGCTGCCACCGATCGTTCAGGCTCTGGCTACTCACACCTGCCGGAGAGGATGGGTTTAAGTGCGTGTCATAAAACTTTTTGCGTGGCCGTGTAACGTTTTCGAGCACCTTCGGCACGTTTACGCCCTCATTCTGCCAACTATTCTTTGCTGAGGATCCGGTTTAGCGTCATTTTTAAGCTTCCGTTGCATGCTGCCGCGATTGTCGAAGAGCCACCGTAAGCTAAGTAAGGGAAAGCGGACCAATCAGAGACGCCGGCACCACCCTCTTCATCCGGTTATCGATTTTAAGTGCAGTCCATGGCTCGGCCACATCGAATCCCTCTCCACTTGAGCGTGCTCCTCGCCTCTCGCGAGCCAATTAGATAAGACAAGCCGCTCAGTGTAGACAATGTTATTCGTTTTTAACGCAAACAAAAGTGACCTCCTATGAACGAGGAGAGCGTTTGATTGGTCTCTTGAGACAACCCTGTGGGTGACCGCCCGATGCTTGCGTCGGCGGTTACGCAAATTTGACGTCAGGAGTTTGGAATAAAACGTATTGGAATAGTTTTACGTTATAGCACCCATGCATCCAACTACGCGTAAAAATAAACCCCGAACAGTCAATTTCAACCAGATTAGCATCTTCGACAGGCCCAAAGCCCGCAAGGAACTCGAGGACTGCGAGTATGCTATTGATGACCCTACGAAGTGTGCCTGACTAACCTATTGTAATGTTCATAAAACATACCAAGTGGATACAAAGTACAAATGGCATCCCCATGTTCACAACCACCTTTTGGCCCTCTGGATTAAGCGGTGAAGCCTAGTCCAGCGCTGGCAGAACAAACGCAATCAGGAATATCAGCGCAGAACATCCTAAGTTACCCTGGAAAGCCAATTGTAATAAGAATGACAATGTGGGCGCAGGATCGTTTAATAGCTAACACGGCAGTCAGGTGAAGATTATATCACACAGACGCGATGCGAAGGTTGTGGGTTCGGTTCCCACCTGCGGCAAGTTGTTTTTTCATCCACTTTAATTTCCATTAATTTATCGTTTCTTAATTTCATTTATTAAGCACAAGTAATTTCCCCTATGTTGGCCTTGGTGTCAGTGTTTGTTGGCTTCTTATGATATGACTAATAAAAATCGGGACCCTCGGTTAACCCCCTCTCTTCTCGTTTACAGACGCAATAAGTTAGTCGACAAATAATTGAACAATAAGATAATAATAGTCTAGAATGTCTAGAATTCCGACGCGCCTACACACGTACTGTCCTACTCGTCAGTGTGCCCTCGTGATTGCGGTGGTGTTGTCGTCGTGGGAGCTCCGCTGGGCAGTCTGAACTCAAGCACCTCTTGTGAAGGCTTGGACCTAGGCGTCCACTGTCTCTGGAGTCCGCAGCGCATCCCACCGCACCGTGACACGGCAGCAGGAGAGATGTACACCAGGCTCAGAGGCTATGGCGCCGCGCTGCTGTGACGTTGCGCTGCTGTACGCGGAACACCAGGCCGCTGCAGTACTGGGCAGTGACTAGCCAGCCACTGGCTAGTTGATCTGCGCCAGCTGCAGGCACATCGGGCGACCTGGTCCGCAGGCGGGTGCCTCCTAGGTCTAAGGCCGCGAACATCGCTGGCCACCAGGCCCATCAGGTCGAATACGGCACCAGGCCTCTATGACGGCAGGCTGCCGGTCACCGGGTGAGCAGCAGGTGCAGAGCGGGACATCGGCCTCACCAGGTCCGCATGGCAGGACACCCGGTCGTAGAAGGCAGCGACTCGGGCCACCGGTCAGCGAGCTGCCATCCGTATCATGATGATGATGATGATGATGGCGGTGGCCTCATACTATGGCGCATACCTACACTGGGGCATTGACTAAGAATTGTGTGCATGAACTTTCACCTAATGTTTTGAAGTATATACCTACTCGATTAAAAATAGCGGCACCGTTGAGTTGACGTTGCCTGGAGGCGAGGCAGCAACTTGCGCGTACGTTCGTAGGGGAACGTTGGTAGAGACAGAGGGCTGTACTTGCGCGGAGTAGGTCAAGGACGCCAGTTCATCCCTTATGACGTCACGCAAGGCCGCGCCAGAAGGCGGACTGGGGCACAGCGACGGCGATGACAAGCCCATTGCTTGTAATTCTTCGCGTATCATTGTTCTCTTCATGATACGCATTTGTGGGTCCGCCGTACAAGCATGTTCGCCAACGTCCGGCTGAAGGCGAACAGACTCAAATTCGTCCAGGTGCTGACACGTGACGATGTCAGCGATTGTAGCGGGGTTCTTAACGGCAAGGACATTGAAGGCGACTGTTCTAATGCCTTTCATAACGTGGCGTAATTTATCTGACTGACATAAATGAACTCGCACGGCGGTAGAGCGCAAGAACATCCTCGATATACGATGTGTAAGACTCGCTTGGCTGTTGTTGGCGAGCATGGAGGATTTTCTTCGCGGTTGTACAACGAACCGCCGGTGTACCAAATAGTTGCCGGAGCTACTGCTTAAAGACAGCCCAGTCAGTAAAATTTATCTCGTGCTTGACAAACCAAGTCCTCGCCACACGCGTCAAGTAGAAGGAGACATATGGCGGAGCTTGAGTGCATGGGTCGTCCCAACGATTAGCGGAACTTACTCGCGGGTATCGTCCTGCCAGTCCTCCACATCTTCCCCACGAAGACCAGCGAAGAGATGGGGGTCGCGCTGGTGGCTGCTTAGAATATACAGGGTGGCCTGCGGTGTCGGAACGGTAGAAGTGGAGGGTCGGTTGACCTGATACATACTATAGCGCACAGTGGGCGCAAGCGGCGGCCTGAACAAAGCTCCACGGGGTAGGCTGAGCTAGAGTCACCGGAAAAAATTTCAGAGCACCGCATTCGTTTTCCCGGCGCCGCCGACGCGTTCATTGGCCCAACCGTACCACGTGACTTTGGGGTGCCATATACCTTCCAAGCGCCGGGCGGGCCGGCTGAGTTAGAGCGCAGGCGGCGCAGGTTCCCTACGTTCTCTTGCGTTCCGATTGTCGCCTTCGCGTTTGACTGCAAGGAAATCATGCCTGGCTGCTGCGCCTTCGGATGCAGCAACCGAGCCGAGTCTGGAAAGACTTTTTTCTCGATTCCGACCGCGAAAAATGACCGAGAGCGTCGTTCTGCGTGGTTACACAGAATCGGCCGGGAGAACTTCAAGCCTACAAAAATCACCCGCGTGCGGGAAGTATAAGTACACCTTGCTTGTGCTTTTCAGCACTGCTTTAGAAGATATTTAAGCGAAGTGTACGCGGTGTTAGCGATGCTACAAAAATAGGAGTTCATTGCAAGGATCGTTCGCGTCTTGCAAGCTTGACGCGAGTACACGTGTATGCGTTTGTTGCTCATCACACGCGGTTATTCCGTGGTCGTGGCGCGCGAAGGCACACTTGTCGCGCGAGAATTCCGCGTCCTCACGTGCACCAGGTTCTCGCATTATTTCTCCGCGCACGTGAGCGCGCTCTGACCTCGAGTCACTCGACTCATATGGCACTTGTTTTTCGCAGACCGTGACGATCGCAGTCAATAAAAACAAAAAATTATTGGGTTTTACGTGCCAAAACCCCTTTCTGATTATGAGGCACGCCGTAGTGGGGGACTCCGGAAATTTCGACCACCTGGGGTTCTTTAACGTGCACCTAAATCTAAGTACATGGGTGTTTTCGCATTTCGCCCCCATCGAAATGCGGCCGCCGTGGCCAATAAAAACACGGTCAGCGCATGTCGTGCCAGAAAGCGGCCGTTATGTGGACGCACGACGAAAACACGGTCAGCGCATGTCGTGCGTCCACATAACGGCCGCTTTCTGGTAGAAAAATAGAAAAGGCTTAAATGTTAGCAATCCTTGAAGCTGCGTGTTTTCGGCCACATGCGCGTTTACACCCCAATTGAGCTATTTTAGTGGTCTCACTGCGTAAACTTCTAAACCTTTATAACGTATTCTTCGTCTCTTTAGTTGAGTCTTTCAACTTATTATTACAGCTATCTTCCATGTTTTTCTTGTTTCACATGTCTGAAACAGGGCTTCATTCAAAAAAGTCCTGGGAGCCTCCTTGGGCAGCCCAGCGTTAGGGTGACCGGCATCACACTTCTAACTATACAACAAACATTTGCAGGACCACTTTTGTGCTGAAGACTTTGAGAAGCCTAAAGTATGGGCATTCCACTTATCCTTTCCTCATGTATACATACGCATTTTGAGGTTAAAACCAACGGCCAGGTGATATTCACAACACATGCGTCAAATTTTGAGCTTATAAGCCGAGCACATGCAATGAACTGAAGTCAGCATACATATTATGCTTTATGTTGAAATGCTATGGTGCATACCCAAATAATGTTGTGCTTGATGCATAATAATACAAAACAACAGAACACACATTAGCTTTAGTTTCACTCTGTCACTATGCATGTTACATAAACCGCTCTAAAAGCACAAGGATTTTATACATCGCCCATGTAACTTAGAAAAAAAGTGCTGCGTCACCAGCGGGCGTTCCTGCCTTTTTTTTTTACACAGGCAGCAAATCTTGGCAATCTAAGAAAACAGTCCTAAATAAGTTGAGAAGGGTAGCCGCTCATGAACGCACTAGTCAGCCGCGTTCATAAATCGCAATGTAGCAAACTCTCGCTCATTATCAGTGTACAGAAGTACACATACGTAGCTGTAATCACGCAAATGGCTCATATTGGCCTTCCACAAGATTTAGTGCGCAAAACGGTCATTGAAGTTGGTTTTTACACCTGCTGTGCACAGATCATCTTACGATCACGCCGAAACACCGGTGCGCACACGGCAATCGCATGTGCGTCGTGCGCATACGGCGGACGAAGTCGCCCGGCAGAGTCGAGAACGCGCGGTATCCGATTACAAACTAAATTAGATGTATCCGATTTAGCTTGTGAAATTATACAATGAACGTACGTTCCTGTGACACTGTCAGGTGTTAGTTTCGTCCTGCTTGGAAACATTCAATAGAAGCCGGCGGTGGTCCACGATGTCCATGCCCAAAAGCACAAGCTTGCCTCATTGCGGCTCAAAGTGACGAAATGTTTCCTTCGTAGCTCGCTCCGCGGAAGGGGAAAAATGCGTGCATAAGCTCCCGATAGCAGCGCTAAGCTGCTGCCCACAATCGTAGCACAGTTCCAGCAGTAAACACGATCGGCGTGCAAAACAACCACCGGCTGCATTACTTCGCACAAAATAACATTTTCTTTTCTTTCTTAGCAACCATTATCTCCGGGCAGAAAGTATTTGTACTTCAGTAAACACTCAACCCGATGTGTCACCGAATATCAAGCTCTTCCAACACGGCGGCCTTCCCGCGACGCAGTCGGCTTGGAAGGTATATGGCGGTGGCTGCTCAATGTCTGTCAAATCCCGACCTTTGCGGTACTCTGAATTTTTTTCCAGTGACTCTAGGCTGAGCGGGTAGAGGACTGAGGATCGATGAATCACCACCACGTATGACGTCTCTGTTGGAACGACATTTATTTGGCCCGAGTACTCGGCATCGAACTAGCAAAGGCACACGCACAATGATGATCTCACGGCGCTGAAGATGAGGATCGAGCAACGTAGGGCGATGATGAAAATATACAGATGAAGAAGACGTGCGTAGTAAACGCCCACTGAAGTAACTCGAGAAGCAGTTGGCAAAGAACGAACGCTTTATTGAAGGTTAGTGTGGCTTTTATAGTTTTTATCTTGTGACGTCACCGCAGCCACTGCCGATTCACAAGAGGCATGGCCGGTGAATCTAACAAAACAAACGCGTGTCAGCGGCGCATGCTGATTCACAATTCTTCCCCCTTAAGGAGTGAAGCGGTCCGGGGGCCGGGGCTTCCGCTTCGACCTACGCAGTGTCACTTCAGCCCGGTCAGTCACTTGTGGCTCGCTGGTAGCAACCTCGGCTTTGGCCCGCCCGTCTGACGGCGTTCGCATGTCGATGCCTACTTGAGCCTGACTGACTGCTGTCGTGTCCTTGACACTGCGAGTCTGCCGCTGCGTTCTGGCTGCCTTTAGTCGTTGGTACTTGCATGGGGGCCTCGGGTTCCACCGCTTCTCCTCCCACGCTGGTCCTCCTGGTTTTTAGCTGGTCGAGGTGGCGGCGATGTTGCTCCCCATCTGCAGTCCTTACCGTTGCCATTCGCGAGCCTTCGGTGGACTCTACCGCGCCTGGTTTCCATTTGTCACCCACTCCGTAGTTCTTGAACCAGACGTCCTTGCTCAGCGGTTGGCCACTGTTGCACGCACCTGCAGAAGGGAATGGTCGTGACACGACGTTGTGCAATAAAGAACGTGGCTGATATCCGAGAAGCATAGAAGCTGGGGTTTGCCTATTTGGCAAGGGAGTGCGCCGATAATGCGAAAGAATGTGGTCCAGCCGAGCTTGCAAACTGCCGCTTGTGTTTTTGTTTAACCCCTGTTTGACAGTCCGTACTGCTCTTTCCGCCAGGCCATTAGACTGCAGTTTGTAGGGAGCTGTCCGCAAATGAGCGATGCCATTGCGCTTCATAAATACCCTGAACTCTTCGCTAGTAAACTGCGGCCCGTTGTCCGTCACCAGGGTCCTCGGCAAACCGAACCGGCTGAACATAGTCTGCAGTGCTTCAATTGTCTTTGCCGAACTGGCGGTCTTCATGGCGGTAACCTCGATCCATTTCGTATGGGAATCAACCACGATCAACAACATGTCACCTTCCACAGGACCCGCAAAATCGACATGGACCCTAGACCATGGCTCCTCTGTGTCCGGCCAAGGCACGGGTTGTCGGGCAGGAGGCATAGTGCCCCATTCTATGCATGTTGGACACGCGTTGACCAGCTACTCAATGTCCCGATCGAGCCCTGGATACCAGAAAACAGAACGTGCCAGGTTCATAGCCGTTATTTCTTGATGTGCATCATGCAGCATACGCAGCATTGACTGCCGCGCACTTGTCGGAATAACCGCTCGATGGCCCCAGTACACAATTCCATGGCTGTACGTCAGTTCGTCTTTCCTGTGCATGTACACGCACGCGTAACGGCTCCTGAGCCGGTTGCAAGTACCGTGGCCAGCCATTCTGAATGTAATCGCGGACTTGCGCGAGGTCGCTGTCGTCAACAGTCATTTTAGCCAAGTCACTCGCCGACAGAGGACAGGTATTGAGGTGATCGGTCAGAAGAACATACTCACGAGCGTCATCTTCTGCAGCTTTAGTGTTGCTATGCTCCTGCCGCACTGGTAAACGGCTGAGGGTGTCTGCAGGAATCAACGTCTTTCCTGGCTTGAACTGAATTTTGTAGTTGTAGGCGCTTAGCAAGAGGGACCAACGCTGAATCCGGGCAGCGGCCATGACGGGAACGGGCTTGTCGGGGCTGAAAAGGCTCAGAAGAGGTTGGTGATCTGTAACAAGCGTGAAATGATTCCCGAGCAGATATTCCCGGAACTTTGTAACCCCGAAGACAACTGCCAATGCCTCTCTTTCAATTTGCGCGTAATTATGCTCAGCAGCTGAAAGTGTTCGTGACCGGAACCCAATTGGTCGATCTTGCCCATTTACTCTGTGATATAGCACTACGCCGACGCCACACGACGACGCATCGGTTTCCAAGATAAGCGGCTTACTTGGATCGTAGTGCGCCAAGAACTTAGCTTCCTCTAGCAGCCGCTTTGTTGCTCGGAACGCGCTATGTTGTCTCGCTCCCCACTGCCAGCGTGTGTTCTTTCTTAGCAGTCCGCGCAGCGGCTCTAGAACAGTAGCCAAGTTACCCAGAAATGAGTGGTAGTAGGTCACGAAGCCCAAAAACGCCCGTAGTTCCGCAACACCAGCTGGCTTCGGCATTTTCATTATTGCCGCAATGTTGTCCATCTTAGGTAACAATCCGTTCGTATTTATACGATGTCCCAGAAATTCAACTTCTGCTTGTCGGAACTTGCATTTCTGCGGATTCTTGACACCGTGTTGCCGGAAACGTCTGAAAACTTCACACAGCGTCTCGCAGTTGCCGCGTTTCTCCGCGACTACCACATCGTCCAAATATACTCGAATGCCCGGAATGCCTTGCAGGATGCCGTCCATACGTCTCTGAAAAATCGCAGGAGCAGAGGCTACACCAAAAGGAAGCCTATTAAAGCAAAACAGGCCTTTCGGAGTGTTTACGATCAATATCTTCTTCGTTTCCTCGTCAAGCGGCAACTGACCGTAAGCATCCTTCAAGTCGATGGTGCTGAATACTTCACCACCGTTTAGGTTTGCAAAGATATCTCTTATTTTTGACAATTGGTACTGCTCCGCGACACATGCAGCATTTGCGGTCACCTTAAAATCGCCACACAACCGAATGGAACCATTCTCTTTGATAACGGGAACCAAAGGCGTGGCCCACTCTGCACTGTCAACAGGTGAGAGAATGCCATGCTTAACAAGTCTGTCTATTTCATTTGACACTTGCTCCCGCATTGCATACGGCACAGAACGTGCTTTGCAGAACCGCGGCATCGCATTTTCCCGCAACCGCAAATGAACTGCGGGTCCATCAATTAGCCCTAGACCTGGCGTAAACAAATCGCCGAACTCCTAAGAGTCCGCTAACCAAAGTACTGTCAGGGACATTTTGCTCACCGGAGGTTTCCTCGCCGAGAATGCTGAAGACGGGCCTTCCGCTACGCTCAAATGCGCTGATGACATCTCGCCCGCACAAGTTCGGGCCATCGCATTGCAGTACGGTTAGAGTTGCATCTAGGGTCTTTCCCGCGTGCGAGACCGGAAGTTTCAGCTGACCCCTCACGGGAAGCTTGCCAAGAAAGCAGGACAACTGCAAGGACGTCTCGCGGAGCGCAGGCCAGGCATGCCGATGCTTGCAGTATGTTTTCCACGTAATGATGGAGACAGGCGATCCGGTGTCCACTTGCATTGTCAGCGGAACTCCGCTCCAACAGAGGGTGCGAACCACAGGCTTGACCAAGTTTACCGACGTAGTGTACAAACTCAGTAGACAAAGTTCGTTGCCGTCGCTCTCTGAAGAATGCTGCTCACAAAGGGCCACCCCTTGTTTCCATACACACATCTTAGCTAGGTGCCCTTTACGTCGGCAGCGAAAACACTTCGCCCGGCGAAACTTGCACTTTGCTGCCTTGTGCTTAGTGCTACCACAGCACGGGCAAACGACGTCTTCGCTTGGTCGAGAAGTGCTCGGATGAGTCTTGTGGTAATACAGTTGACCTTGCACCTTGCTCCTCACGGCATGGACGTCGCCATAATCCTGTGTCCTCTCCATGTGATCAACGTTGAGAGCTGCCATCTCTGCTGCTAACGCTATATCTTCGGCTTCTTCCAGAGTCAGCGAAGGTCTTGCCAAAAGCTTCCGACGAACGCCGGCATCACGTAAACCACAAACAAGTCTGTCTCGTAGCATCCTGTCCCGTGCCTCGCAAAAGTTGCAACTGCAGGCCTTCTTTCGAATTTCCACAATGAAGTCCTTCGTTGCCTCGTCGGGACGCTGGCATCTGGTGAAGAACTTGTAGGACTCCGCTATTTCGTTGCCCTGTGGCGCAAAGTTTTCTGCCAGCAGTTCAAGCAGCTTCTCGTAGGTAAGGTCTTGAATCTTCGCCGGCGCGCACCGTACCGTTATTATGCCGACTGTTGCCGTGCTTAAGGCTGCCGTTAGCAGGGCTCGTCGTTTCTTCGAGTCGACGATATCGTAAGCTTTAAAGTAGGACTGCAGACGCACCTGGTAGGCGTCCCAACTGTCTTCCGTTTCGTCGAAACCCGGTGGTCCGGCGTGGGCCGCCATAGAGCAGGCACGGCCCGGTGGTGGGCAGCCTCGTCGCCACTGAAGTAACTCGAGAAGCAGTTGGCAAAGAACGAACGCTTTGTTATAGGTTAGTGTGGCTTTTATAGTCTTTATCTTGTGACGTCACCGCAGCCACTGCCGATTCACAAGAGGCATGGCCGGTGAATCCCTACATTTTTCCTCGTCTATTATAGTGGAACGGTTAAAGCCTAATTCTTTATCGAACTGAAATAAAACGCATGCTTTGCTGCAACTATTTATTGTCAAGTTTCACTTCAGTCGGCAGTGAAGTTTCATGAGTAAAACGGGGTCAGCAGTGAAATGAACTGTGCCGCCATCTTTCGACGAGTGAAAAGCTCAGACTTCATATACTTTGGCCGTGTCTTTTGCACACCTCATCGCTTCCGCCGATGAAAAGACTTTTCAAGAAAAGCAGACGCTTCGGAGGTATCAAGTACAACGCCATTTTGAAATGGTCTCATGACGACGATTTGTTTTGCTTCTGTGATTGGCTGGCGGAGTAACAATCCCGCGCGGTCCGTGTGCCTTGGTTGCCAACTGTTGTTTTTTTTTTAAAGTTGTATCCTATTATAGAGATACAAGTGCGCTTTCAGTTAGGATCAGGGAGCGATGAAGTGGTGTTAGTGTTTTGCAAAGTTCATAAAAATATTTCTGTCTTTCTTCCTCCAACGCCGGACATGTTATTAAAATGTGATTCACAGTTAGAGTTTCTTGGCATTGATTACAAACTCGTTGTTCTTCATTTTTCAATAAAAAGTTATGTGTGAGATGTGTGTATCCGGTACGAACGCGACATAGGATAACTTCCATGAAATGTTCCACTCCTGCAGTATGGGCTTGATTATTTGTAATTTATTGTTAACTTGACAGTCCCAATCCTTTTGCCACTTTGTGGTGATCGCAGCACGGGCTACCCAAACACAGTCCTTGAGCGGAAGATTTATTTCTGTTAGTCTTTCATCGGCTGTCGTTGCTGTATATTGGTTCGTCTTTTCATTTCCCGGGATTCCGGTGTGGCTTTGAACACAACACAGACGAATTAATTTACCATGATTTTCACTTTCGCCAAGCATTCTCAGAATGTCGCCGAGAAGAGGTTCGCACTCTGATATTCTATGGAGGGAATTAAGTCAACTGAGAGAATCTGTGTAGAACACTGCTTCTTTATAATCTCCTGTTACTATTTTTTCCCAAGCCATAAACAGGGCGTATACTTCGGCTGTAAAAACGGAAGCTAACTGTGGCAACCTAAGAGGATTTTCCCAGTGTTACGATACGACTTCACTTCCGACATGTTCATTTGTCTTGGACCCGACAGTGTAAAATTCGGTGTAGTCATTGTATTTTCTTGTAATTCTGAAAAAATGTTGTATTATGTGTTCACTCAGTGTTTATTATTATCTTTTTTTTGTGGTGGTGTAAGAGCGAAATCACAAAAATGTGCAAAATTATACCACGGGGGCAGTCTGTTCGGTCTTTCGACGACCCTGAGAACCTCGCTCGGGACTTTGTACTTTCGGCACATTTCTTCTAAACGAAGGATAAGTGGTTTCACGCTATGCGGTTTGTTGACATCGTGTATTTTATTCGTGCGTCGATGTGGGCCGCCGCTCTGCGCAGCTCCAACCTCAAGACGCAAGAGTGGGCTGTCCAGCAGGCCCGAGAGGCGGCGACGAGGCAAGGCCTCGAAGTCCCCTCATGGGAGACCTGAGCCCGGGTCGTGAAACTTTGCCGGATTTAAAATAAAGTTGTTTCCATCCATCCATCCATCCATCCATCCATCCATCCATCCATCCATCCATCCATCCATCCATGGTGTAAGTGAAAAGAGTGTGGCATATATGATTAGGTAGAGCTGTGATTCTGAGTACATATTAAATTGTGAGAAAGGCTCTTCGGTGTTTCAAACAGGGTTCGTTACTGTTGGCATATAGGCTTTCTACTGGTGAGGTCCTATACGCACCAGTTGCTAAGCGTAGTCCGTCATTGTGTGTAGGATCAGGACGTTTGATGTACGACTGCCTTGCTGACCCGTAAACTATACAGCCATAGCCAAGAATGCTGCGCACGACATAGCGGTAAATACGCAACAAACATGTTCGGTCGGCGCCTCAGTGCTTACGTGACAGGATCTTCAGGATGTTAAGTCCTTTGTTTGCCTTAGTTTTTGTGTTTTAATGTGGGCGATGAAATTTAGTTTATTATCAAAATATTCCTAAAAACATTTGCTCGTGTTTAACTGGTAGTGGGCTCTGATTTAATTTGACAGCTGGGTCCAGGTGTGACCACCTTTTTTGTGAAAACACGACTGCCACAGTTTTTTGTGTACAAAACCGGAATCCATATTTATCGGCCCATTGTGTCAACCTGTTCATTGTTATCTGGATTTGCCTTTCGCATGTAGACATACTCGAGGAACGGCATGCAATTTGGAGGTCGTCGACGTATAAAGAGTGCATAATTTTGGACGGCATCACTGAATTAATGCAGCTCATCTCCACCACGGAAAGCGTAGTACTTAATACGCAACCCTGTGGGACGCCATGTTCTTGGACAAATACTCGGGACAATGTTGCACCCAGACGGACTTGAAGTGTCCGGATTGATAAAAAACCGGCCAAACAGTTGAGCCTCCTCCCGCGTATTCCTAGTATTGCTAAATCTTGTAAAATACCATGCCTCCATGTGGTGTCGTATGCTTTTTGTAGGTCGAAAAAGACTGCTAAGCAGTGTTATTTTGTAAAGGAATGCCTCACGTATGGTATGTTCAAGACGAACAAGATGGTCAACTGTTGAGCAGCATTTCTTGTAATCACACTGGTGAGTATCTAGTAAGTTATCTGTTTCGAGAACAAAAGTTAATATTATATTTATTACGCTTTCATATAACTGCCAGGCAACTTGTTAGTGCTATAGGTCTATAGCTGCTGGGAGTGTTTGGTGACTTTTGCGCTTTCAGAAAGGGAACAATAACTGCTTTTTTTACACTCTGCAGGCATTTCACCCATTTCCCAGATCGCGTTGAAGAAGCGCAACAAAGCATCCACCGCTTTTTGGCATAGTGTAATGTATCTTGTCAGGACCAGGATCTGTCTTCTTACTCGAAGAGATTACTCTGTTTATTTCATGGAGCGTTAAAACGGCAATAAATGGTCTGTCTGAACTTCCTGTTGTCGGAAGCTTTTATTTTTCTGCGGACTGTTAGTGTTTTAGGAAGGTAGCGGAATAGTTTGCTGAGCTAGATATGGTGTATAAGTGCTGGCCTAATATGGTACCACATTCTCTTGGATGTGGTTGAGTTGTTAATCGATGAAATATAACTTTCCCATGAGTTTTTTTTCGTCTTGCCTGCGGATATACCTTGCTTTCACTTTCGCTTTCTTGAACGATAGAAGATTATATTGTGTTCGGTACCTTCGAAAAATACCCCGCATTTTGTTTAGAAGTTTCTTAGCTTAATTCTGCGCACTCGTTCGACCACCAGGGTTTTAGTTGTTTACTTAAGAATCTAGTAGATTGGGGAATAGCTTCTTCCGCAGCAGCAACTATGCAAGCAGTAATCCTCTTATTCCCTTTGTCTATGCTTAGGCCATCTAAAATCACTTTAACCAGACTGGCTTTTTTGGTGAAGAAAGGCCAATTTGCTAGATGAAGCTTCCAACGGGGTACTCTGGAAGGTAGGATAGGTAGCGTGGATGTTAGTTTTATGTATGCGGGCATATGTTAGGGATTAAGATTAATTACATTCCATTGGAGACCAGTGAATAGAGATGGGGTGAGCACAGTGCCAAATCGAGGCAACTCATAGCTCCTGTGCTTGGGGAGCACTATAGGTTGCCGCACCAGTGTTTAAAAGGCATATATGTCATTTGCTAGCATAAAATCTTCAAGTGTTTGACCCCTGGTGTCGGTTGTTTTACTACACCATAACGTGCTATGCGCGTTAAAATCACCCGCTATTAAAAAAGGTAGAGGTAGCTGGTTTAAAATTAACTCTAGATCTCTTACAGTAAAATTCGAATGTGGTGACACGTATATTGAACAAATGGTGATGATTTTGTGTGCTAAAACGGTGACAGCAACAGCTTCTGTGTGACTGTTAAAGGCAACTTCTCTAGCTACGATACCGCCCTGCAGAACAATGGCTACACCACCCGAAAGTCGGTTCGCCTGAGTACGGTCGCGGCGTACGACAGTAAAGCTTTAAAAAATTTTGTAAATGTTTTTCGTCTAGGTTTGTTTCCTGTAAGCACATTGCCACAGGAGAGAAGTTACTTAACATGCACTTGATGTCACCTAAGTTGCGTAAGAGTCCTCTGCAATTCCATTTGATAATGAAAGCCCTTTTGAAATTGAAAGGTAAAAAATAGCATTAAAGAGTGAATAAGAGATAAGAAAGATGTTAGATGACATAGATCTAAAGAAGGCTAATACAAAGGAGCGATAACCTTTAGGTTATCGCTTTCTTACTTATTTAAACATACTGCGGATCAACATTTTGGTCCAAGCAGGAGGAGCAAAAGAAACATCAAGCAAATTGTAACAGCAACAACAAGAAAACATAAATTCGTTGCTTTAAACACTCATCAATACGCTAAAAGGAACAGCATGTCTGTGAAACAACAACAATAAAAGTACAATACATTTAAACACTAAACACCAAGGAGGTACTTTTCCAGTGTTGTAGCGAAATTCTCTGCTGCGAAAATCTCCTGAGGCAGTGAGTTCCAGTCTTTAACTGTTCTGGGAAAATAACTATGTTTGTAAGCGTTAGTTCGTGCAAATATGGGTGCTAATGATTTATTATGTTTACGACGGGTTATCCTAGCAGTGGCTGGTTGGACACGACATGGTACATTTAGTGTAATTTTTCCCAAGATGATTTTGTAAAAAAACGTTAACCGACTCACCTTTCTTCTTGTTTCTAACAAAGGAATGTTATGTAATTGCATTAATGTACTAAGTGAGTCGAGTCTTTGATACTTGTTAAAAATAAATCTGATTGCCTTACGTTGTCAGCACTCAACACACTTGTCAGCACGTCAGCACTCGAGACGTGGTCCTATGATACGCTAAGAAGTCTATGATACACCTCGTACAGTGCAACTTCGAAAGATCGTGGGGGTAGACATAAAAAGAAAATTCGACAATGTCCTGTACAACGCCATCCTAAAAAGCCTGGCCGAGATGAACCCCTGCTGTCCAATTCAATATATGGATAGTTTCCTCATTGACCGGGCTTTCCTCATCCTGTGACATTGACGACCAATTAACCATCCCAATCGTTTCCCGTCCGCCCTATGAATTATCATAGATCAGGGTGCCTGTTCCAAATCAAGTGCCAGATCAGGGTGTCTGAGAACACGTAGTTATAGGAGAAAATTTTCAGATGAAGAGGACTAGTGCATAGCGTGTGGAAATGATGCAGAAATAATTGAGCATATTTTGTTAAGAATGACAGAGTATATCCATCTGGTGATAAATGTGGAAGTAGTAGTCTTGACCGACGCACTATAGGCTTTGAGGACATGCGAAGCATCAGTGAAACTGGCCGTGGAGACTAGTAAAAGACAGATGGAAGATTGGCGGTGCAAAGGAAGGAAATAAAGCGAACTTTCCACAGTGGATAATGTAGCTTAGAGTATAAAGATGTTTAAATACATAAATGCACATTAAGGGTTTAAATAACGAGCTTGGCCACATGTGGCACCACTCAAAGTGATGCTCATATCATCGTGTTCACACCATCATCATCATCACACTAACTGACCATCCATTTTCCATGCGGAACTCTCTACTATGTCTCATCGAGAACATGCGTATCATCGAGGCCGTGGCCGTTTTCCGTGTGTCGATTTAAGCAGCCGAAACGTTATACTAAAGCTATCTAATGAGTAAAAACAAACGCAAAAACGAAAGACAAGTGGCGATTCTGCCAGGAAGTTTTCGCACCAGTTTACCTTGACGTCATGGAATTTGACAGCGTTTTCGTTGGTCTAGTTAAGATAAAGAAGGACTGTATTGCATACTAAAGGGAAGTGCGAGTAAACGTAGCAAGTTTCAGGGACATTTTCTGCACCCAAAGTAGCTCAAATACCAGAAAATACTTCGAATCAATGACGTCACATTGATGTACCGCTGCGGAGGTTCCAGCACGAAATTCAAATGGGGGAAGCTCGGTCTTATTTTGCTTAAGTAATAATGACTTTTTTTTTTCAGCCAAATAGAAAAGCGTTTTGAAAAAAAAAAATGCTTTATAAGACTAAACTGATTCAGCGTTGCTTCTTTAGTGTCCCTTAAATGCTTTTTCCCTGCGTACTCTCCATGTCCCAGATTTAGGGCAACGTACCAGCCCTTTTCGTTCTCTCGCAGAGAAGCAGTTTCCCGAATAATGAAGCTTTTGAATCTGTTTCATTATTAATGCTCAGGGATATAGGGAAGCAAAGCCTGGTTTCTTGGGTGTGGGTATTAGAACGCGCGCTTAGAAAATTGACACTCGCAGGCGACGAGATGCTGAAAAGGAGGATGCTGTCTGACTTTTTTTTTCCTTTTCAGTTGCGAACACCGAAAAAAATTATCTATGAACGCGCATTAAGAATTAAGCACGACGTCCATATTTCAGCTGCGCGTCGGGGCTCTCAACTTCCTCGACACTGTATACCGTGTTACGCGAAATATGCGAGAAATCGGGCAGAACAAAACGCAACGTGAGCTTAACTGCTGCAACAAAATTAATAGCCCGCGAGGAAGTCTTAATACGGAGAGTTAAATAGCGACACAAAGGGAGACAGCATATTTTTTTTCCCCGGCGAAACTTGAAGCCCGCGCGGCTGCCGCGTCGTATGTCACGGCGGCGGCGCACTTCGGTGGTTCGACCGCTCGCGTGCGCTCCGAGCCGCCTGAGGGGGGGAGGGGTCGTTTTTATGAACAAGCGTGTCCTTTAGACCTTTGCGCTGCTAAGAGAAATAGAGGCCTGTCATTTCGCCTTCGCGTCGGCCTCTGCGCGCGCGGGATGTGGAAGGAAAGCGAAGTGTAAGCAGGGGGAGAAATACGGGAAAACAAAACGGTGGCGCGCGGGTAGCAGAAAGAAAAAAAGAACGTCAGAGAAGACCGTGCGCGTGCGGGAAGGGGTCACCGAGGTTGTTTTCCTCAAAGCGCCTCGGGGTGAAAGCAGCAGCAGCAGCAGCAAGAGCCCTCTATAGGCGCCGCGAAGCTAAAAGGGGAGCTGCCGGACCGACAACAGAAGCCCAGTTGCACCGAGTACAGGCCCCGGCTAGAACGGGGGCTTTGCGAAGGGCAGCACCGGAGGGGGGGGGGGGGGGGGGGAGGGGGCATTACGCTCAGGACCAAACAACCAAAGGAGGAGGAACGTCATCAGCGTTTTTGAGGGCCGGTCCCGCGCTCGCGCCGCGGCAGTGGACGTTTTCCAGCGAGTGGTGGCAGTTCTTTTCTTTTTGGCGCGACCAACTAGGCCGGGCCATGAGAACGTGGAGAACTGCTTCCCCTGTCTTGATGTGAAGAACGAACGAATGTCAGTCGTCGAAACTATATAGGTTGCACCCCGCCGCCTTCTTGTGAGGAGGTTTTGTTGTTTAGAGAAAGAAGAAAGAAATAAAGAAAAATGAACAGAACAAAAGCACGTCTCTCCCGGTGGTTTTCGTGTTTGCGCTTCTTCTAGCCGTGGCTCTTGGTGGCTGAAGTTCGCGAAGTACACCAATGTTCCATTCGTTCGGCGGGGATCTGATGACCGAGAGTCTTGTGCGTTGGCACAGAAGTCTTTGCGAACTTGCCTGGTGCGCTATCGTGCGTGGAAAGAAGACACGATTTTAATTGGACGCACTTGAAGAGTTACCAACGTGTGGGGGTTTGTTATATGGGTGCCTTTTGATGTCGTTGCCAAATTACTGATCATGGATGTTACTTCGCATTTCAGCGTTCTTAACAGCCCCGTACACGGCGAGCTTGCTTGTTTTACCTCGTTGTCGTTATATGTGGTGTTTGGCTTAGGTTCTTGTTATTTATTTTCCAAGGATATCACGAGAAAGAACGTATCTTCGTTGCATTATACCCTTATCCGTAGCTTAATCTCAAAGACACATTCTAATCAAAACGATGCATCATATGTTTAAAATAGACAATCTTTGAAGCGGACCGAAAAAATTGGTTTGCTTGACCTGCATTACGGGGCAGACAACGGGAGATCGCGCCATAAATGTCTACATTTTGAAGCAAAGTGGCGTGTCCTTGAATCGATTTGTGTACGATAGAGGACATTCATCTTTTTATGCTCCATGAACACATTTGCGTAACACGCGATGGCGTCTAAAGATACGTCTACTCCTGTTTGCACAGGCGCAAAGTTTTCATTTTTCCGGGTGGGGAGGCTCGACCAGCTTTCCGAATCCCATGTATATATATATATATATATATATATATATATATATATATATATATATATATATTGTAGCAGATACGAAAGGCACGGACAAGAAG